>NC_051154.1:8787071-9457071 GCF_013339745.2 Dermacentor silvarum | reverse complement strand
TCGCAAAAGCAAGTAGTGTTACGTTTTTCCTTTGAAAAATAATGGAATGTTAGTTGCCCTCCAGCTTGTACGTGAGTGCAATGGTTCGCCTAATAAAATGTCATAACATTATTCGGAATAAAATTACGATCACTTTTTAACATGAATAGGTTTTATGCCTGGTTTCAGCGAAAATACTCGCCACCTTACGTACGCTTCAAAAACGCTGCAAAGACAGTTCGGCGCAAGCTCGCTTTCGATGGGGGTTCCTTGCTCAAACAGGTAGCTGGAATTGACGGCGTGAGCGTTGTGTTGCGGAACAAATTAGCCGCAAAGGCATTCATGGCGTTGCCTAGGCTTTCCTTTTGAACCTATTTGTGGCAGGTAACTCGACGTAGGCCAGCAGCACGGCCAGAAATACGGCGCCCGGGACTACCTTTTCAATGATTGTGAATCACTAGCAGTTCTGTTCAAGATGCAGGGAGCCCTTTTCTCTGTACATCATCGAGACAGAAAACTGTACTCTTTAAATGAATCCAACGCGAGCACGAAGTTTGGCTTCATCTCGAGGCGCCCAAAATGGCGCCCGAAGCCCTGCGTGGGCCGCGAATAGAGACTCGCGAAAGTCACGGCCGTGTGAGTCAGCCAGCAGCGCGTGCGGCCCCGCCGGGGATTCTTGGCTCTTCGTTTCCTAATAAATATTCCCTCCAAAAACAACTTCTCCCTGGCAATTTTCCACGAAAGCGCGGGGGCCACTCGAGCAGGTTTTTTTTATCTCCGGAGTGAAACAAAACTCTTCGGTGAGCAGCGACAATTTGCTGGACTCGAATGTTTAAACCGGAAAATCGCCTGATGCTTAGAATTCGTGTTAAATCGCATTAATCATAACCTTATGTTCACGTTAACGTATGTACAAATATACGCATACCTTACAGTCTATTACTGCGCATTTGCGGAATCACTGGCCGGGGAATGCAATAACTGTATTCAATCATCCCAGCACCAGCCACTCCATCATCCTCGGCTGAGCAGCCGAATGAATCGAGCGAGTGGAACGACGGCTGCACACTGCACGCGTCCGTTTGCACACGTTTCGGCTATTAATCACTTTATTGATTCTATTTGAGGGTTTTTGGTGGCGTGTTTTTCAAAAGAAACAAAACTTGATGTTAACTCATCCATCAATATATCACGCGTTAAACAAAGAAATACTGACGCTACCTGGTCGGTACCACTGAAGCCGAGTCACGATTTGTGATAGACTGTTGCTAAATGTGCGAAATTTACAATTTTATTAGGCTGCATGGAGACTGCAATAAAAGCAACTGAATGTTGTAGGGTGATCTTCCGTACATTTTCTAGTAAGTCACCGTAATGACAAATTAATAAAATGTCTGTTTACTGTTGAGTCAGTCATGTTGCTTTCCGTCATGAAGAGAATTGGATCTCTTGATCAAAGCGCATGTTATTTATTGGCTGCCAGCATTACAAGAAAGGAAAAGCGTTACTGACGGAACGCAACACGGCCCTGCCTTCAAACATGGTGGCGCAGCGCCTACACACATCAAAGCCTTCAGTGGAGAAATGGAGAGGTAAGCAGAACGTCCAGTTTCTCTTGCCACCACTCGACAAAAATGGCACACAAATGTGTATTACACAGTGGCTGGTAAACCAGCACTAACGTTCCATTTGCACTTTCGGTTGACACTATTACTGGCGAATGATAATTAAGCCAGAAACCGAAAACAGTTTTCTTTTTTCTGCATTTAAACAGCACGTCGTCCGCCATCGGGAAAAGGAAGCCAGAAGGTGCTAAATGGCGGGCTGGTCACGTGTTGAAAAATTGCAGTGCCCATGCAGCCGCGCTGTACTTTATAGCAACATTTTTAAAACGAAACCTTTTTCAGATACTCTACCGGGTTTGTTTGGTTGTTGTCTGGCTCATCTCGAACATAGCGCACATAACGCATACATCGAGCGAAACGCTAAGTTAAACACAATAAACTCTAGTATCAACGCTTCTGTCACGCCAAGCAACGCGCTCACATTGAAGTGTTTACGGGCAGTCTTGTTTGTTATCCGGTTTTCGAATTCAAATAACCGGCAAATCGAATAACCGCATAATCGTTTTTGCCGTAAAACCAATTTGATGGTGCTTCACTTGTAAGCGCCCCGTTGTCGGCTCTCACTACAAAAGAGTAATCGTACCTGGAAAATAACGTCCGATATCTTCTGTGTTAAAGAGAAAAGAACATTGCTTCTTTGCGTCTTGGTTCTACACATTCCATGGATTCTATATTTCAGCGAAGTAAAGATTCTCTTGAAGCATAGCGCCTTCGCCTCTGTGCAATTTTCGTCCTACGTTTTCTTTGTTGCGGAGGTATTGGTAGGCTAGATTTCGGCTATTATTATTCTAAAGGGGCAGCGCATTTATTGGCACATGGTTGAAAGCAAAATATAAACAATCAAAGCACTGTATCTTTTTAGTGCTAGTTAAGTATCCCTCAATTAAACAAATAAATTCTGCGGTTTTACGTGCCAAAACCACGATATGATTATGAGGCGCACGCCGTAGGGTAGAGCGCCGGATTACTTATGACCAGCTGAGCTTCTTTAACGTGCACCCAGTGCACGGTACATAGACGTTAACGAATTTCGGCCCATCGAAACGCGGCCGCCGCGCCCTCGGGCTTCTCAATGCGAGAAACTAGCCTAAATTTCGTCTCAAAGAACTTTCTAGTGGCTCTGTTCTGTCCCCTTTTATACTTGTTAAGTGACTTTAGTAAACCTCATGGCATACGTTACTCTACGTTACTGCGATACGTGAACATGGCCCCATGTTATACGTACCGTGGCGGGTGCTTTCTTTCGCCCTCAACAAGCGTCTCGTAACAAACGTCTCGTTCTATAGGAGGTCCAGGCTTCGTTTGCACTACGTTTACCTTAAACCACGCATGCAAGAATAATTACCTAGATTACTACTGTTGAGCTTTGGCACCAAGTCCATCATATTAACCTTTGTGTTTGCGCAAACCAGTGGCCACTGGCTGGGAAGCTGTACTTTGGAAACGTTGCGTGGCTACGAGCATTTCCGAGTTTCATTGGGCGAAGCGTTTACCATGGCTGAACGCATGAAAAAAGTGTAACATGAAAGTGGTCACTGCGCCCGGAAATGTAACACTTTTTCACTGCTGTCGGCCTCTGAAAGTTTGTCAAGTGTTGAAATGTGGGCCAAATTTTTGTAACGAGCCTATTACAATGCCCTTCGGGTAATCGTTACGGTTAGCAATTTGTCCGAGTCGACAAAACAGCAGGTGTCTTTCTTATGGGGTTGATTTTCTTCGTTCGAACTGTCGTGAAGGTGTCTTTAGCAAAGCGGTGAATAAATCAGTGGAGAGAGAGAGAGAGGCAAACTTTATTGAAGGCGTAAATTAGTAGGTGAGACCCTGGCAGAGGTGGAGTGCAAGTTTTAAAAGAAAACATTAATCTCTCTCAGCTTGTTTCCAATAAGAAAGCGGGTTTTGTAGTGATGCGCAATTCAGTGTATCACAATAAAGCAAGTGCGGCGGTTGCTAAAATTTTCGTTTAGTCAACATTTTAGTAGAGTAGGTGAAAAACAGGACATTGGTACTCAGCAAAGAATTGAATCTATATAGCTGTAGGGATCAAAAAAAGACAGGCAACAATTGCTCTTCCACGCTCAGACGTAATGCGGCTGAGGTGACTGAAAAGGAATGTTGGCAAGAACTTTCCTAATTTGTTCAAAAGACACATCAACCAATTGCCACGTAATTATAATTTCCTGAATAAACTTATCTATGCATGAGGGAAATGGTTTTTCGCCTTACCGGTATTTGTATTATTCTATTCCGCAGGCACACCTGTTAAGTACTGTTAGCACATCAAAGAACTTTCACCTTGCAGAATGCTTCGGGTTTTAAAACTTCTTGAAAGTGCTTAGGTTTTATATTTATATTATGCCGGTTGATTGTGACCGCGAGTCGCTTGTACAAAAGGATGGCGTGCGTGTGTTAGCTCACCAATCGCCTGTTTTCTAAGTGACCTGTTTTGCATGTTCAGCCATGTTGAACACGAAGCTACCAAGAAAACCTCCTTTGTAGCGTGGTGCCAGATTCGGGTGGATGTCAACTTTTCCTTTCACAAAAGCCAACACACAGTCAACTGAAAATCATTGATACGTTTTACTGATTCAACAGGTGTTTAATTGACACAGAAAACTATGTCTTCAAATAAAACTCGATGGCCAATCGGTTTATGAAACTCAGTAAAAAATATCGATTAATAAATAATATACACGCAATACAGTCTTGGGAGAAAAGTCAATAGAACTTGAATTAAAACTGCAGAAATTTTTGTGTGGGAGACATGCTGAATTTCATCGGAAGTAACTTTCCACGGGCCCCACCGGCACGTAGAAGAGCTATTGTACTTTAGTAACATCCGGCTAATCCTAGAACATGCTTGCGCAACATGGGACTCATGGTCTTTTTGTCCTGTCAATCGCACTAGTACGTGTTCAGAAGCGCGTGGCTGCTTTCGTCAGCAACGATTGCGACTGTCGTAGCAGTGTGAACAGAATAAAGCTCAATTTAACCTGGGAAATTCTGGCGAAACGTCACCAACACACGTAACATTTCTTTCATATTTACACCGGTAAAACTGAAATACATGAAGCCATTATCTGTTACCAAGGCATTACGCACCTGCCCATCGAGATCATGTTATGAAGGTTTGCGATTAGTTTTGCCGCAGAAATGGGCTGTGGAATAAGTTGCCGCAAGCCGTTGCGAACTGCCATAGGGCTGAAAACTTTCGATAGTTTTGATTCGCTGCGCATAGTAGCTTTTCTAGTGCGTACACAGACGTATTTACCATATGTGTAATTCGCACATGCACTCTTTTCCTGTTAGTTACTCAATGTTCGTGTATAAGCATTAATTCTTCTATTGACCTCATAGCATTATGTGATATATTTGAGGGAATAGTCATTCATGGTTGTCTCTTTTTATTTATTATCCTTATCACCCCCCTGTAATTGCCTGCAGGGCGCTGCAGGTTTTCTGTAACAAATAATTAAAAAAGTGTACTCATGTTGTGTTTTGCAAACATGTGTACCATATGTGAATCAGCGTTCACTTTATAGCCCATTTCCTGTAACAGCCTGTGCAAGGCTGACAGTATTTGTAGAAAAAAACTGCGATAGTGAACATGTCTTGAATGATGCGGTAGTCTTATTATGCGCATGATTGCGCCTATCAGGATGCAAAACAGACTATAAGCCGCTCAAACGAATACGTAGATGGTTTTGTAACGCTTAAACACTGAGCACGAAAACAAGACAAGAAAGCTGCTCACTTGATAAGTTGTCTCCAGTATCAATGACCTACTTACAGAGCACACAAGGAACGAGACCCGACAAAAAGAGCAGCGCTGTGTGCCGCTCTTTATGTCTCGTGTTTTGGTGCGCTGTTCATAGGAGATCACCAACTCGTCCAAGCCACCAGCCTTGAAGTCGTCTGGATAACTGAGCACATGTCTAGTTGTCTCGCTTGTCCTGTCTTGTTTTCGTGCTCGGTTTTAGGTACGAACATGTACCTACTAGCCCAGCTGTGTGTTTTACTAAGATGGGTTTGAACTGAACAAGTAACTTCGTGCAATAAAAAGCACAGACACAAGCAAGACAGACAAAGACAAGCGCTACTCACAACTGTTTATAGGAAGGGAAGGATTGTACATATATATTGTTACGGGGAGGCAAACACAACAGGAAAACGTATTTACAGTATATTTACAAGGCGATCAAGCGTCAACCATATGGCCGAGAGCGCGCGCCAGATCATCAGCGTCTTCTTCATCGATGCTCCTCTAGATGAATCATACCGTGACATGACCCCCGGCTGCTCAAGCACCGTCACGGTGCTTGCTATGATCCAGGCGAGTGGTAAGGTTTAAGGCGGGATACGTGAACAACGTCAGTAGGTGATAAAACGGTTGGCGAGGAAGACTCGAGCGGGCCAATCTCATACGTGACGTCTGTTACACGGCGTAAGACACGGTAGGGTCTGAAGTACCACGAAAGCAATTTTTCTGAGAGTCCAACACGCCGAGTCCGAGTCCATAGAAGCACAAGGGCACCCGGAATATAGATAACGTCGTGATGACGGGAGTCGTAGCGGTGCTTCTGGTGGCCTTGCGATGTAGTAAGGCGACGGCGAGCAATTTGGCGTGCCTCATCAGCTCGGGAAATGGCATCACGAGCGTACTCAGTTGGCAAATGGACGGCATCGGGGATGGTAGTGTCAAAAGGTAACGTTGGGTCGCGGCCAAACAGAAGATAAAGGGGTGAAAAACCAGCAGTATCATGATGGGAGGAATTGTAAGCGAATGTAACGAAGGGCAACGCAACATCCCAGTCTTGATGGTCAGATGAGACATACATAGAAAGCATGTCAGTAAGCGTCCGGTTGAAGCGCTCAGTAAAGCCGTTAGTTTGCGGGTGGTAAGCCGTCGTAAATTTGTGTTTTGTCGCGCAGGAGCGAAGCAGGTCATCGATAACTCTGGAGAGAAAGTAACGGCCACGGTCAGTGAGGAGTTGACAAGGGGCTCCGTGATGAAAGATGACATCGTCTAGCAGGAAATCAGCGACGTCCGTAGTACAACTGGTAGGGAGAGCGCGTGTAATTGAATAGCCGGTGGAGTGGTCCGTAGCAACGGCAATCCATTTGTTTCCAGAAGTAGAGGTCGGGAAAGAACCGAGGAGGTCAAGGCCAACTCCGAAGAAGGGGTCAGATGGGACGTCAAGGGGCTGAAGGAGGCCAGCAGGAGGCTTAGGTGGTTTCTTTCGGCGTTGGCAGGGTTCACAAGCAGCTACGTAGCGACGAACGGAGCGGTAAAGACCGCGCCAAAATAAGCGACGCCGAACGCGATCGTAGGTCCGGGAAACTCCAAGGTGACCAGCGGTCGGGGCGTCATGTAGCTGGCCGAGAACGCTCAAGCGCAGATGCGTAGGAACGACGAGCAACAGTTCGCGTCCGTCCGAGCGGACGTTGTAGCGATATAACGTGTCATCTTTAAGCGCGAAGAGGTGAAGGGAAGGATCGGGCGCTGCGGAATCCAGCGTCTGAATAAGCTCACTTAAAATGGGATCACGGCGCTGTTCATCACAGATGTGGCTTAAAGCGGAGGGCGAGAGTACACATGCAGGCGTGTAATCGGAGGCTTCAGGCGGATCCACGGGATTGCGGGACAAACAGTCAGCATCCCGGTGTAATCGGCCAGATTTATAAGAAACAGAGTAAGTGTATTCTTGGAGCCGGAGTGCCCAGCGACCAAGACGCCCAGTGGGATCCTTAAGCGACGAAATCCAGCAAAGTGCATGGTGATCGGTAGTCACAGTGAAATGCTGGCCATGTAAATAGGCGCGGAATTTGCCCACCGCCCAAACGAGAGCAAGACACTCCCGTTCTGTAATAGAGTAGTTCTGTTCGGCTAAGGAAAGGAGACAGCTGTCATAGGCGACAACACGGGCACGCCCATTCTGATGCTGGACTAAAACAGCGCCGATTCCGTAGCCGCTGGCATCGGTGCGGAGTTCTGTTGGAGCGGAGCTGTCGAAATGAGCCAGGACAGGTGGTGTAGTGAGCGACGTGATGAGGGTAGAGAAGGCGGCAGCCTGTGCAGCACCCCAAAAAAAGAGACTCCTTTCTTAAGTAAGTTTGTGAGAGGGCGTGCGATTTCCGCGAAATTCTTCACAAAACGACGGAAGTAGGAGCACGGTAACAGAAAGCTACGAACTTCCTTTGTGCGAGTCGGAACGAGGAACTGTTGCACAGCTCGAACTTTGTCAGGGTCGGGGCGAACACCGGTTGAGTCGACGAGATGACCGAGCATGATAAGTTGCTGACGTCCGAAGTGGCACTTAGATGAATTAAGTTGCAGGCCGGCTTTGCGAAAAACAGAAAGGATAGAAGAAAGTCGGTCGAGATGCGTTTCAAATTTCGTTCAAAATACAATGACGTCATCAAGATAACACAGGCAAATGGACCATTTAAAACCGTGTAAGATGGTGTCCATCATGCGTTCGAAGGTGGCCGGGGCGTTGCATAAGCCGAAAGGCATGACTTTAAACTGATAAAGGCCGTCAGGGGTAACAAAAGCGGTCTTCTCACGGTCCATGTCATCAACGGCGATCTGCCAGTACCCTGACGGAAGGTCGATTGAAGAAAAATACTTGGCGCCGTGAAGGCAATCCAGGGCGTCGTCTATGCGTGGGAGCGGGTACACGTCTTTTTTGGTGATCTTGTTGATATGCCGGTAGTCCGCGCAAAATCGCCAACTGTCATCTTTCTTTTAAACAAGAACCACAGGAGAAGCCCAAGGGCTGCAGGACGGCTCGATTATATCTTTGGCAAGCATCTTGTCGACCTCCGTTTGAATGATGCGGCGCTCAGCTGGAGAGACGCGGTATGGCCGTCGGTGGATCGGATGGGCATCGCCAGTGTTTATGCGGTGCTTGACAGCGCAGGTTTGACCCAGAGGACGGTCGCAAAGGCCAAATAAGTTCCTATAAGAGAAGAGGAGGCGAAGGAGATCATCAGCGTGATGGGGCGAAAGGTCTGGAGCAATCATTTTCTTCAGGTCGGGAGGAGACAGATCTGGCGAAGAACACGGGATATCGGTGGTGTGCGCGCAACCAGCATCAGGAGGAGACAAGGTCGAGATAACGTAATCGTAGGAGGGCGTCAGCATAGCGAGTGAAATGCCTTGTGGGAGCACTTGTGAACACAGTCCGAAATTAATCACAGGAAGACAAGTAAGATTGTCCCGTATAGTTATAACAGTGTGAGGCAAACCAACACTGTGCGTCAACAGAACGGCGGTGATGGGAGCGAGCACATAATCCCCGTCGGGAACTGGTGGAGAGGGCGTCACAGCAACACAAGTCACGGCTTGCGGCAGCAAACGGACGTGCTCAGCAGGACAGAGCCGACTCTTGATTGGTCCGGGTTGATCAATTACACTTGGTAGGTCAAGCTGTACAGTACCAGCGGAACAATCGATGAGGGCGGAGTGGGCGGATCAAACGTCAAGACCGAGGATGACGTCATTGGAACAGCAGACGAGGACGGTGAACAAAACAGAAGTTTGACGGCCGGCAACACTGACACGTGAGGTACAAAGGCCAGCTACGGGAGACGTACCACCGCCGGCCACACGGACAACATGTGATGGGGCAGGGGTCATAACTTTCTTCAACTGCCGGCGGAGGTGGGAACTGATAACAGAAATATGGGCGCCGGTATCAATCAAAGCAGTAACAGGTAGGCCATCCACTTCAACGTCGATCAAGTTCTGATTGGTAGGTAGCGTCAATAGAGGAATTGGAGAGGAGGTCGGAATAGCAGCATCACCTCCAGGAGCTGCAGCCGTTAGTTTCCCGAAGGAAAACGCCGGGAATAAGACGGGGACGGGGAACGGCGTGGTGGAGGTGACCGAGAAGGTCGGCGTCGTGGGGAGGGCGAGCGGCTGTAATGGGCGGTGGTATTAGTGGTCTCGGCAGATGTTTCTTGGTCAGGTTGGCTTGGCACTCAAGTGCTGGCTTCGGGGTGGATAGCGGAAGCTGGATGAGCTGGGTCGAGAAGACGAGGGCCAAGGACTTCGGCAATATCGTGAAATGTGTCCAACGCGTCCCCATCGAAAGCAAATTGGCTTGTCGTCAGGCGTCCGCCACGCATTCGGATCGCCATAATTCGGAGTGGGGTAACGGCGTTGGAGAGGGTTGAAGGTGGCCGAAGGGTAACTGTCAGGGTGGTTCACAGAGCAGACGGTTTGAAGGCCCACGTTTGCCAGTTCTTGACGAACAACGGATTGTATAAGGGATATCGTAGGTGGGGCATCACAGGGCTCTCCTCGCATTAATGTGCGGGCGATGTGACTTCGATTTGGCGTCGAACGTTCGGGTGATAGTCTCCGATGTTGAAGGCTGAGTCGGGATACGACCATCCTCACACGTTGATGTCGCTGCCGTGTTCGGAAGGCAGGCGAATTGGTGGGCGATACGTCGGCTTTTAGCATCTTCGAAGCGTCGGCATTCAGTAATAATCTCGTTGACTGTCGAAGAGTTTTTAAACATGATCAGGTTAAACGCATCGTCCGCGATCCCTTTCAGCAGGTGCGCAACCTTATCGGCTTCTGTCATCTTGGCGTCAACCTTCCGGCAAAGGGTCAGCACATCCTGAATGTACGTCAAGTACGGCTCGGTAGGCGTCTGCACACGCGAGACAAGTTCTTGCTTGGCAGCACGCTGGCAGCCTGCAGGTTGGCCAAACAACTCGCGAAGTTTAGTCTTACATACGCTCCAGCTTGTGAGCTCCTCTTCGTTGTTATCGAACCAGGCCTTCGCCGTTCCCTTTAGATAAAATATGACATTCGCCAACATCACGGTCGGGTCCCACCTGTAATGTGCGCTTACGCATTCGTAGAGGCAGGGGCGGATCCAGGTTTTTTCTGAGGGGGGGGGGGGGGGGGGGGTCAGCTCCTGTCATTGATGATGATGATGATAGTAGCCTTTCTTATTTACCGAAATTTACCGTTTTTCCTCACGATAAACCCGCGTTTTATACGGCTAAAGTAACACCTGTAGCCCTCCGTGGTGGCTCAGTCAGCTCAGGCGTTGAGCACGAGATCGCGGGATCAAATCCTGGCCGCGGCGGCCGCATTTCCATGGAGGCGAAATGCAAAAACGCCCGTGTTCTTGCGTTATAGTGCAGGTTAAAGAACCCCAGGTGGTCAAAATTAATGCGGAGCCTTCCACTACGGCGTGCCTCATAATCAGAACTGGTTTTGGCACGTAAAACCCCAGAAAGAGGAAGAAGACCTGTAGCGAAGCCAGGTATCGGTTTCTCCGAGCTTATAGAAAAACGACGTTACCCAATACAGCCATGTGCTTGGCGGCTGCGCCTGATAATACAGGGTGTTCAAAACTAAGTTTTATGGTTTTCTTAAAGTTAGGCACTGGGAGGCACGCGAAGACCACCTGTGCAAATAAGTTATGTGGCTAGGGGGGCACAGAGTGAGATGATAATTATCGCGGTGAGCAGCCCAATTAACTAAAATTGAACAATTATTTTTTATTGACTACAGTAAGTGGGTATATGTTTGTATTGAAAACTTAGAGACAGTGGAGTTTCTACACAGTATCAGTCGGAAGAATTATTCTAGCGTGTCCGTGCTCCGAGATATCAGACTCCGAATTTCAGTTGTCGTACTGTGCAGAATAATCGAGAATAAAGACGCGACAATTCTCATGAATTCCCGTGAATGGTCATGAAGCTCAGTGACCACTTCTGTGGAGGGATGGCGGTGCCATCTTCTCTCTTGAGTCGTGGTGGTGTGTTGACTAGAGGAACGTTCTTGAATACGGGCGTAACGCTCCGCTCCACCGCAGCAACCACTACGCTGGTTGTTTACGATATGCGAATCACCGCGTATGAAGACTCACGACGCCACCTACAAAAATAACAATTTGGCGTAGTAGGCGAGAGCGCGAGCCAGCGTCTTCATATTTTGTTTCCCACGCGACGTCATCCTTTTACACAAGGCGCGCATCTGCTCCCGTTTCTCTAACCACGCGACGCCATCCTAGGCCCGCGCGCTGGCGTTGGCCGCTGACGTCACGCTCCCCCACTTCGCAGCCGCCGCTCGAGGCTTCGCCCCGCTCCGCGAGAACGCCCACTCAGATAAACGGATCGGGTGGGCTTGAGCCTCCTATGCTTAATGTACTACAATAAAACTGCGAAGTTACAATGAAAAACTTGTAGCGTACGAACGGTACTGTGCTCGTACTGGATATTGTCAACGTGTAACTGTGATCACAATGAGTGCTACAGTTAAAAAAAGTTGCCTATGCGTAGTTCTTAGTTTAGCTGTTAGTTGTTATTATTTATATATGAACACTTCAGCAAGAGATCTCTTTCATTAAGCAGGTTGGTCGCGGAACCGATGACAGCCAATGAGGCAACCGTTGACACCCCAAGGGGAAACTAAGTTAATCAGGCGCGAAGGCGCTCGAGCGGACCTCGGCGTGTTTGGCAAAAGGGACGTCCCCTCGTTCATTCGACGCCACCGACGGGACGAGTAAGGCACGGCAGGCGCCAGGAGGTCCCAGGTGTTCATGAGAAAAACTAACTACAGCAACTTCGCGACACCACACTCCTACGGAATACAACTAAGCTTGTGAGCGAGCTAGCTTTACTTCTACATGGCTGATACCACTGGTACTCGCGAAAAGTACTTTTGAATAATGCTGGTGGCCATATTTTTTTGCGACAGGGCCATCCCCCTGTCAGCGAGGGGGCGATGCAGAAATCTGAGGGGGGGGGGGGGGGGGGGTCAGGACATCCGGACATCCCCCCTGGATCCGCGCCTGAGAGGCGAATCCATCTGTCGACGTCGTCGCCAGCAGTGCCGGAAAAGGTCCCAAGGTCACGGGGTGGAGCCAGGACGACGGTTGGCATGGCGGCCGCCGCTGACGCAGTTTCACCGCTGGTGGACATGCCTAGAGTGGCGACTTGGCGGCCGCTGCGGAGCTCCGTCTTGCGTTATGCCCCGCACCTCCACCAAGATGTTACGGGGAGGCAAACACAACAGGAAAACGTATTTACAGTATATTTACAAGGCGATCAAGCGTCAACCATATGGCCAAGAGCGCGCGCCAGATCATCGGCGTCTTCTTCATCGATGCTCCTCTAGATTTATCATACCGTGACAATATATATATATATATATATATATATATATTCTTGTTACGCATGCGCACACCGAACAATAAGAACTGGCGCGTGTACATCACAGTCGGTTGCGATTTTGAAGACTGAATTATTTTTCATTAGATTTTGTCTGTGGGTAGGCTTGTTTCATTGGTCGACGCTGGAGGAAAGAAAATGACCGTCTTTTCTGGAAGAATATTTTTTTAGCTCGTTTGTGCAGCTAGGGATCGTGTAGAAAGCCTAGTAAGCGGTTCTATATACTTGCTTTTTCTATGCCAAGCTGATTAAGGCATAGCAGGTACATATATTATAACCTTTCACATTTACGTCGCACTTGCAACCACTCGAGCTGACAATCTTTCAGTAGTGTGCTTGGAGCTGTGATAATTTTCTGAAAAGCATCACTGCCTTTCTTTGGATGTTCTAACTTCTTTTTTTTTTATGTTAGCCTGTGTGTGGGGGTGTACCGTACAGTGTACGTATACTATAAAATAGGGCGAAAAGGTTTTCGATGCTAAGAGTTTTATTTATATCCCAACTTTCGTGCTGCTTTCTTTTCAACATACGAAATGTGTTCCTTGCATTCCACGTCTGAAGTGATTCGAATTCCCAGGCTCGATGTAGTGTGCGCCGGGTGATTTTGGAAAGGACCAAGCCTGTGGAGCGTCGGATCTGGCTTTTGGAGGGCGAGACATCTCGGCGGTGACACATATTGATACAAATGTCAGTCTTGACGCTTTTTTGTGAAATCAATGCCTTGACATGAAATCGTGCCTAGATTTTGAACCGGGAAGCTCTGCTGGGACTTTAGTGATACGATAATGTAACAATTACATTCTTTTCAGTGTTAAAGAAATAAATGTGTCAGGTTTTTCATAGCTATGCCAATCGTCTTCTTTTCTTTTTCAATTTTGCGTATTTTTCTAAAAAAAACTAAAGAAATCAGTTTTTTTCACGCCCCTAAAAATTTCATGAATTTTTTCTTCTCTAGTCCTGGCAGCTGGCACGCAGCAACGCAGAGACACCTAAGCGTTTTTACTCTTTCGCCAACATCAATAGTGCTCTTGCCGTGGCTGATGTCGCTGGATCAGTGGGTACGGCGCATCTACCAAGAGCATGTCGTTTAACAGGCCGTTCTTCTGCCTTGTGCAGGTTGTATTGATCAGTCTCCCCGGGGTTTCAGGCATCATCGATGCGTATGCTGTCGACACGTGCCTTTGGCAAACGTTGTCGTTGATGATGCTCCGTCACCTGCGCGGCAACTTCACGTCAGGAGCGTCGCCTTTCAACCACCACGTGACCTCTGCAGACCCGGCTATAAAAGACGTCCCGCAACAATTCCGCTTCAGTGTGCACGGCGCATCGACCAAGAGCATGTCACTTAACAGGCCGTTCTTCTGCTTTCGGCAGGTTTGTGGCTATTATTCTGCTATAAAGAGTGAATATCTATGCCTTTTGGTGCTGCCGTGCCTACGGAAGTGCTTGGAAATTGCCTCTGATGTACATTGCATGTGCCAATTGCTGTTCTGTGGCGATATCGAATTGAATGCTAGCCCTGACAAAGCTACTCGTGAATTGTTTGAGCAGCTGGTGGAAGGCCAGAAAATTTATTCTGGTGTACATGCCTAGAGTGGCGACGACCATCACCCAAGTTCAAAAATAACGGCGCTTAGGGCGCAACAGACTAGTGTCGAAAGGACAATAAAGGATTTGTGTTCTAGATTTTCTGAATTGGAAAAACAAACTACGTGAATAAAGACCCTGGAGTAGACAGTTTGTTCCCTTCAGAATAAGACTGCTGACTTAGAAGAAAGAAATAGGCGATCAAACCTGCTTGTGTTTGGAATAGAAGAGGCGCATTACTTTTGGATAAGACTACCATTGCTGAACAGTTTAATAGAAATATTCATAGTGTTTTTTGTTTTTTTTTTTTGGTTCCGAATCCATGCAGATTTCGCAGTGATACATATTGTTTTCCTGACCCAGGGATTGTCACTGCCCGGATTAACTTCAATGTTGTTAAATCTTAAATCTAAATCGTCTCCTGGTCCAGATAGAATTCAAAACACCTTTTTGCGCCGTTATGCAGAAATAATATCCAAGTTGCTCGCAATAATTTTTCGCACCTCATTTGCCACAGGAAAGCTGCCTTCTGATTGGAGGACAGCTTGCGTTGTGCCTGTGCCTAAGAAGGGTGGCAGGACATTGGTTTCTAATTATCATCCCATCTCACTCGCTAACTCATATTGTAAGTAGGCAGAGCATATTTTAGCTAACTATATAACTACATTTTAACTAACTACTTTTTTAAATGACTACTTTTTTAAATGACAATGGTCTACTCTCACCTGTACAACAGGGATTTAGGAAAGAATTGTCCACTGTACAGTGGACAACTCTTTCCTAAATCCCTGTTGTGTCCTAAATCCATGTAGCTGTGTATAACAGAAGTAAGTTGGGTCACGTGACCCAACTTACTTCTGTTATACACAGCTTTGAAACAGTGCTTAACCGCTCAGGGCAGGTCGATGCCAATTTCTTAGACTTCCGAAAAGCGCTCGATGTTGTAGCCATGCAAAACTAATATACAAACTTGAACTAATTGGACTTCCTAAATTTGTAGTCACGTGGGTTTCGTCATATCTCACCAGCCGTATACAGTTTGTTAATATTAATGGTCATGATTAAAATGCTTTACCAGTTATTTCAGGTGTCCCTCAAGGAAGTGTACTGGGCCCGTTGTTATTCCTAATATATATAAATTATATTGTCAGTGTTGTAACCAAACCGGTTCAGATTAAACTGCTTGCTGATGATTGCATTCTGTTCAACGAAATTAACTGTCCTAGTGACCAAGTTCTGCTTAACTCTAACCTCCAGAAAATTGACACGTGGTGCAGTAATTGGGATATGCAACTTAATGCCGAAAAAGCTGTTTTTATGAAGATTACCAATAAACAACTTGTGCATTCTTTTGCGTACACCCTTCCATCGCATCCGGACCCTCATAGAAGTTAATGAATATAAATACCTTGGTGTTACCATAACAAACCGTTTAAGCTGGAACAATCATATCGCCAATATTTGCTCGTCCTCCTACCGAAAACTTGGGCTTCTCCGCCATAAACTAAGAAATGCTCCTTCCAGAGCAAAACATTTAGCATACTATCACCTCATCAGACCAAAACTAGAGTATGCTTGTTCAGTTTGGCACCCCTACACTAAACTGAATATTGAGGCACTGGAATCAATCCAGCAGAAAGCCGTACGGTTCATTTTTTCTAAATACCGTACTACCGACTCTCCCTCCGCTTTAATGAAAGAACATGCCATCCCACCATTTCAAGCACGAATGAAAATTGAAAGACTAAACTTTATATTTTTACTAAAGCACAATAAACTTTTTCAGTCTTCATCCGTATCGTATGCCCCTTACTACCGGTATTTACAAGGTATCATCATGATCATTCTCTAACTTCATACCACGCCAAAATAAACGCCTTTAAGTATTATTTCTATCCCTGCACAATTGAGGAATGAATTAGGCTGCCTTCTGATGCGATTATATCCATCGACTCTATTGGCAAATTGATTGTTTCTTATTTATAGTCATGTTTTGCATTTGTATACATTTTCTCTTGTTACTGCTCTAACATGCCCTATTGTATTGTAAATAAGTTCTGATGTTTTTTGCTCTCATTTCGGTGAATTCATATTGTGCTGTACTATATACTGCAGGCCCTATGTAAGGGCCTGCAGTATGTGGTAAATAAATAAATAAATCAAATCCCGGCCGCGACGTCCGCATTTCGATGGGGTCGAAATGCAAAAATGCCCGTGTACCGTGCATTGGGTGCATGTTAGAGAACACAATGTGGTCAAAATTAATCCGGAGTACCTTACTACGGCGTGCCTCATGATCATATCGTGGGTTTGGCACGTAATGCATCACATTTTTTTTTTCCTGAATACATGAGTCAGAGTTAAAAATTTCAGTCTTAAAGGCATTGCGTAATCAAGGAGTACAGGAGGCATACGTGAATATCTTGGGCAATATCTACAAAGATTCCACAGCTACATTAATTATCCACAAGAAAATTATAAAATTACCTATCAAGAAAGGAGTCAGTCAAGGAGACACAATCTCTCCACTGCTATTCATTGAATGCTTAGAAGTATTCAACCTCTTAGACTGGGAAGGCTTAGGAGTGAGGATGAACGGCGAATATCTCAGCAACCTTCGGTTTGCAGATGGCATTTTCATATTCAGCGACAATGGGGGCAAATTACAGCAAATGATTGAGGACCTTAACCGAGAAAATGTAAGAGTGGGGTTGAATAATTATATGCAGAATACACAGATAATGTTCACTAGACTGGCAAGGGAATAAGAATCCAGGATCGCCAGTCAGCCTCTAGAGTTTGTAAAGGAGTACGTTTATCTAGGTCAGTTACTCACAGGGGACCCTGATCATGAGAAATAAATTTACCGAAGAATAAAATTGGGTTGGAGTGCATACTGCAGACATCGCCAAATTCTGACTCGGAGCTTACCACTGTCGTTGAAAAGAAAAGAGTATAATCATTGCATTCTACTGTTGCTAGCATATGGGGCAGAAACTTGGAGGATAACAAAGAAGCTTGAGAACAAGTTAAGAACCGCACAAAGAGCGATGGCACCAAACATGTTAGGCCTAACGTTAAGAGACAGGAAGAGAGCGGTGTGGATCAGAGAGCAAACAGGGATTGCCAATATTCTAATTGACAATAAGAGAAAAAAATGGAGCTGGGCAGGCCATGTAAGGCGTAGGATAGATAACCGGTGGACCATTAGAGTTACAGAATGGATACCAAGAGAAGGGAAGCGCAGTCGAGGACGGCAAGGAAACTAGGTGGGGTGGTCAAGTTAAGAACTTTGCAGGCGCAAGTTGGAATCAGCTAGCGCAAGACAGGGGTAATTGGAGATCGCAGGGAGAAGCCTTCGTCCTGCATTGGACATAAGTATAAGCTGATGATGATGATGACCCCAGAATTTAAGCTTTTTATTGCGATAGCAATTATATCAACAGTCCAGGCTCATTTCTGCCGTCGCCGTGAGGTTCCGTATAAATTCCCACGGCGATAAAATCGTCGCCGCGCGCCGTATGCTGTATATGTGAGTGAAAACGTGTGAGAGTGAGCCGGCGATGGCGGCTCAATCTCGCGCATGCAAGGAAGGGAAACGGGAAGGAAGCGCGCCGTATTCCCTCGCCCGCAACGCTCCGGGAGGAGGGTAGAGAGGGGTGGTCGCGTTCTACTACGAGCGGCCGCGAAAACACAGACACGGCGGACTGTGTCCCCGATGCAGATGGAATACAGCGGCGCCGCTCGGAGTAGAACGCGCACCCCCCCCCCCCCTCCCTATCCTCCCCCGGAGCCTTGCGAAGCCTTGGGGCCCTGGCGGGCGGCGCCGACGGCCGCGCGTGCGGGCCGTTGTATCTTGAAAGCCATCTGCATCGGGGATATAGTTTGCCGTGCGCTGTGTTTTCGCGGCTTAGTTCGCGTTGATGCAAGACGCAGCACGAAGGTCAAGTCGCTCGCAGCCGCGCTTCATCACTCCAGCGCTTTCATAGTGAGTCTCCGCAATCATCGAGGGAGATTTGTTCACATTTGCTTCTGCGCGCGTGACAACATGCTTGTTCATAGAGTTAGTATGTCTATGTAGTGTCACGTGCAACAGAAGGCCTTCATCACAAGAAGTACTGCACCGGCAGAGACGAGCACTAGCCAAGAAGATGGCTGACCCCAAAACAAAAACTTCTTCTTCTCTCCTTGCCTGAATACTGGCTCGCGCTCGCCGCACCTCGTGACCTGGTGGCATTTTCCCCCTGTGAAAAAAACTGGGCATCGTCCCGATGCTAGTGCTAGTCGACGTAGGTAGAGGGAAAAAAGAGGGAACGAACATAAAGTATGCACAAGTGGGGGTGAGGGAGAGAAAAAAAAGTAAGTCATAAAGTTGAGACGTTGTCGCACTATCGCGCGAAATAAGGCTTGAGTCGTACAACAGTGCACAATCTCCGAGTAGTGCCTTCGACGCTGGGGCGATATGGCACTATCCGGGAGAACCTCATAGCTGACGTCACTAACGCTACGCAGCACTTTGTAGGGTCCAAAGTAGCGACTTGAGCAGTTTCTCTGACAACCCCTGGCGGCGCACCGGCGTAGCACACCCAAACTTGATCGCCCGGGTGGTATTCCACTTGGTGATGGCGAAGATTGTAGCAGTGTGCATCTACACTCTGCTGTTGCGTGATGTGTAGGCGTGCCAATTGGCGTGATTCTTCGGCGTACTGCATAAATTGCTCAGTGTCAGGGGTAAGCAACGCGTCGTAATCGTGTGGAAGCATCGCATCCAGCATGGTCTGAACCTTACGTCCATATAGACAAGACGAAACGGCGTGAATCGCGTTGTCACCTGGATGGCAGAGTTGTACGCAAATGTTACGTACGGTAGAACCTGGTCCCACGTCTTGTGTTGTACCTCTGTTGTGTTGTCGCAGAGGGAGTCGATGTTGATGCTACCTCCGGCAGCTCCGATCTGATCTATCCATGACGCAACGCTGATTTGCCGGCTGTACACTGCTGACCGCTGCTGAAGCTCTTTTTCCATTGTCGTGGCTTTCGTTAAGAACTCGGCCACAGTCGTCGGGGGACTCCGAACGAGGCCAGCGAAAATCTGCTCCTTAACCCCTCGCATTAAGTGGCGGAGCTTCCTATCTTCTGCCATGTCCGGGTCAGCTCGACGAAAGAAGCAATGTCCTCACCGTACATCATCACGTTTTCATTCGGCATTTGGATGCGCGACTGAATGGCCCGCTCAGGCGCGTTCACAGCGATCAGCATTGGTGTAACTTGCCCGCAGATGACGGCAAAAGTCGCTCCACGACGAGAAGGGTTCGCGGTTCTCGTACCAGGTACGAGTGCCATCCTCCAGGCTAAAGTACACATTCTTCAGCTTGTTCGCATCGGTCCACCCATTGAAATCAGCGACGCGTTCCAACTGAGCCAACCAGTTTTCGACGTCCTCAAGGATGGAACCATGGAAGTCTTTTGGCACTTTCTGTAGCGTATAGTAAGCAGCAGTAGTAGTGCCTTCCATACCGCTTTGGCGTGTCGCTGACGTCATCTCGGTAAGAGGTCCAGGCTCAGGGGGCAATCCTCGGACTCTTCGGCTGGCCCGGTGAACTGGTGTTGTCACTGCAGGGACAGGGCTACCAGGAGGCGTGTAGGACATTTGCTGGGACTACCCAGCATCTCCACCAGTTTGTCACGTGCAACAGAAGGCCTTTATCACAAGAAGTACTGCACCGGCAGAGACAAGCACTAGCCAAGAAGATGGCTGACCCCAAAACAAAAACTTCTCTCCTTGCCTGAATACTAGCTCGCGCTCGCCGCACCTCGTGACCTGGTGGCAGTATACAAGTTTATACGGCCGATAAAACTACTAGCCTTACTTCGTATAGCTGTCCACTAATTTGCTATCGCAATCGATGCTTCGCCTTTCGGGCGAAACTGCGACTATTTCGCCATGGCTGATAATTATCGCATGACGTGTTCGTCGTCGAAAACGCGAGGAGATATACATTATAGATAGGTGGACAGACAGACAGACAGACAGGCAGACAGGCAGACCGACCGACCGACCGACCGACCGATAGATAGATAGATAGATAGATAGATAGATAGATAGATAGATAGATAGATAGATAGATAGATAGATAGATAGATAGATAGATAGATAGATAGATAGATAGATAGATAGATAGATAGATAGATGATAGATAGATAGATAGATAGATAGATAGATAGATAGATAGATAGATAGATAGATAGATAGATAGATAGATAGATAGATAGATAGATAGATAGATAGATAGATAGATAGATAGATAGATAGATAGATAGATAGATAGATAGATAGATAGATAGATAGATAGATAGATAGATAGATAGACGGACGGACGGACGGACGGACGGACGGACGGACGGACGGACGGACGGACGGACGGACGGATGGATGGATGGATGGATGGATGGATGGATGGATGGATGGATGGATGGATGGATGGATGGATGGATGGATGGATCCCTGTCATAGGAGCACATAAAAATGACTTTAAAGAAAATTTTAAAAAACGAGACAATTTTAGCGCCAACATGGTTCTATCGCTGACGAATGTACTGGAAGCGGCAGTGTATGTACGATGTAGAGAAGAGGGGGGGGGGGGGAGTATTCTGTAAGTGTCTACCTAATATACATAGCATCATAATCATCATCATCATCAATTATTAGAGGGCCCCTTGAGGGTCATTACATAAGGGGGAAGGGGGGAGTATTCTGTAAGTGTCCACCTAGTATACATATCATCATAATCATCATCATCATCAATTATTAGAGCCTTAAAGGCCCCTTGAAGGGAATTACATAAGGGGGAAGGGGGGGGGGGCGGTAAAGCAGTAAACCAACAGTAAGCATGATCAGCGTAAAGCGAAATTAGAATTTGCGTGGGAGTGATATCACAGAAAATGTATGCACACAGAACGCTCGAAAAGTAACATACTTATTACCTAAATGCTTAACAAGTAAAAATAATTCTAAACATACATAAAAGTCACATACACAACTTTAAAGGGGTGCAAATGCGTGGACGGAGTATTAACGAGATTATGAGCAAAAATGGTTTGTTATTAGTTGTTGAATTTTAGCGGGTGACGCTCTCCAACGATCAATTCGAGTAAGTTGGTCCATTCCTCTATGGCTACAGGAAGAAATGGTTTGTTAAATGCCGTGGTTCTACCAAAACGTAGTTGGATGCTCATAGAGTTGAATAGGCGTCGTGTATAGCGGGCGGGAGGTAGTAGTAAGGAGTCATGCAAGTTCGGGAAGCAGTAATACAATTTATGAAATAAGCACAGTCAAGACAGTTTGCGTCTGACGTCTAGAGATTGCAGTTCTAGCAACTCCCTAATACTATGATGCTCGAATGGTATTTGTAGTTCGACGTTTTGAAGCGAGCAGCACGATTTTACACGGTTTCCAATTGCTTAATTAGGTAGCTTTGATGAGGACTCCAAATAGATGCCGCATATTCAAGTTTAGTGCGAACGAAAGTTACATATGCTATTTGGCGGACTGAGGGTAGGCACAGAGACAATGTTCTTCTAATATAACCAAGTTTCTTTGATGCATTTGTCACAAGTTGGATAATGTGTTCAGACCACGTTAAATTGCTACTGATTAGGATGACAAGGTACTTGTATTTGTCCACATGTATTATGTTCGTTCAATTTAATGAGTAGTTGTATTCACAGTTACAGAATGGATACCAAGAGAAGGGAAGCGCAGTCGAGGACGGCAGAAAATCAGGTGGGATGATGAGGTTAGGAAATTCGCAGGCGCAAGTTGGAATACGCTAGCGCAAGAAAGGGGTAATTGGAGATCGCAGGGAGAGGCCTTCGTCCTGCAGTGGACATAAATATAGGCTGATGATGATGATGATGATGATGATGTATTCACAGTTAGACTGCTTGCGGGATACTCGCTTAACTTTACACTTAGAAGCATTAGTCTGCATCAACCAGCGCGAGCACCAGTTTTCTATCAAACAGAGATCGTTTTGCAGTAGTTCGTGGTCTTTAGTGATGGTTATGTGGCCTTACAGGATACAGTCATCAGCGAATAGTCGAATAGGTGATGAAATTCCCGAGGAGAAGTCATTTACGTAAATTAAAAAGAGTAGAGGGCCAAGAACTGATCCCTGAGGGACTCGAGAAGTTACGGGAGTCATAGCTGAGTGATGACCAACGATCACTGTGAACTGTAAACGATCGGATAAAAAGAATTCAATCCATGAGAGCCTTTCGGGACCAAGATTGATACAACAGAGTTTGTTTAATGGGCGTTTGTGCACAACGCGGTCGAAGGCTTTAGAGAAATCTCTGTATATGACGTCAGTTTGAAACAAGTAGTCTCAGTTTAATTGGAGGTCGGTGATGAATTCGAAAAGCTGAGTCTCGCAAGACAGACCAGGTCGGAAGCCGTGGTGATTCTTGACGAAGAAACGATTACATTCAAGGTGATTGGCAACGTGCGAGTAAATAATGTGCTCAAAAAGTTTGCACGCAACGCGTGTAAGCGAAATAGGGCGGTAATTTGATGGGTTCCAACGTTCACCCGATTTGAATACTGGTGTTACCTTGGCTCTTTTCCAGTTGCCTGGTATCCTGCCTTCCAAAAGTGACTGAGCAAATATGATGCACAATATGTGACTTGTTATAAAGCAGTGGATTTTAGTACTTTTGCCGGGATGTTATCAGGTCCGGGGGTGCTCGATATTTTATGTTGGTTTATAACTTTCAAGATTCCCTCAGCGGTTACTGTAATCGGTGGCATCTGGGGAAAGGTATCTATAGGTAAAAAATGAGTATTGTCGGTTGTTTCATTAGTAAGAACCGAGGGAAAATAGGAGTTCATTAGGGCAGAACGTTGCTGAAGCGGAACTCGTGAGCCGTCAGGGTTTGGCAGTGAAATATTATGCGATGAATTCTTTTAGTTTATGATATTCCAAAACTTTTAGGCTTATCTCGGATAATCTTGAGTAGATCTTCGTGATAATACTTTCTTTTAGTTTTTTTTTTCAGTATTCTCTAAGGCAAGTGAAATATCGATTCCATTTTATTGCGGAGGTGTCATTTTTCGCTAAGCGGAAGAGACGATTTTTCCTTTTTCGAAAGCTTTCCAAGATTATAAGTATACCAAAGTTGACCAGTGTCACAACGAACAGGCACGAGGGGGACGTACTCATCAATTAATGCTAATATCTTCTGTTTATACAATGACCAGTTTTGTTCAACACTTCTTGTGTAAGCACTTGTGGAGATGGATCTGGAAAATTTTTCTACTTCAGAATTGATTGCCTGAAGGTTGGCTTTCTTATAGTCTCGTATAAGCTTCTTTTGGGGTTGACGCTTAGCAATCGGAATCGATAGATTGAATAATAGGGTACGGTGATCACTGAGGCCCTCTGTACACATTGGTGGATGAATGATATCGGGTTGTGATGCGAGGACGAGATCAAGGATATCAGTTCCGCGAGTCAGAGCGTTCAATGAAATATTTAGATAGTCGTGAAGATGCTGTCAGGTTAATCCAATCTATATCGGAAAGATTGAAGTCTCTGCAAAGAAAGAAATTAGCGAGAGGAATCCGGGTACTTAAATCATTTCGCACAGATTGCAGTTCATGAAGAAAAGCATGGTCGCCGTCAGGACGTCGATAAGCAGTGATGAATATATTATTTCTTGACAGTACAAGCACATTAATCCAAAGTATTTCATAACTGCTATTATGTGCAATATTATGTGAGTACAAGTGGGCTTTGACTAAGACCAGAATGCCCCCGCCACTTTTGCCAACCCTGTCCCGTCGGTAAATTGTAACAGACCCACGAGTATGCAGAATTTCGTTATTTAGAATATCTTGGTTGAGCCAAGATTCAGTGAAAATAGCCACGTCCAAGTTGTGATCTAGTAGGAGTGCTTCCACAAGATCTTTTTTTGGCAGATAGATACGCACATTCGCAAGGAAGGTGGACACTGTTTGGTAATAAATGGGTGCCGAAGGTTCAGTTTGATTAGGGGGTGAATATGACGGGGGCAGCACGTGATGATTGTTATGGTTTTATTTCAATAACAGATTCAATATCAGCATAATACTTGAATTGCCTATTTTCCATGAGGAGCTTATCGAACTTAATTTTAAAGGAACAGTTCTTTTCCCGAGCAAACAGGTAAAGTTTCTTCCGGGCTAGCCGAACACACGAAGAATAATCTTCTCGGATCTGGAAAGGAGAGCCCTTAAAGCCCATTCACACTTGCGACTAGACGACGTCCCGCGACCGATTGCGACTGGCGACCAGAAAGCTACTCAAGAGGAACGATGTCCACACTCACAAATACGACCGACGAGTCGCTAAACCGAAATGTCTCCCGATATGCCGTTCACGTCTGCTTGCAATTTCATCGCCGCGTAAAATAAGCGTCAGCGTATACGGACGTCCTGTTCTTTCGCATCTGATTGGTTCAATTGTTCTGAGACAGTGGTCGCGCTACTGAAAAATCGAGCAGCGAGCGACTGGCCCGAAATGGTCGCCTTTAGAGAAAAGCAACCGTTTGCGACTACTTGCGACTAACTTGGTAGCGCGACCTCGCCTAGTCGCAAGTGTGAATGGGCCCTTAAGGCTGGATCCAGCGGCAAGAATTTTTTATTTATCTTTAAAACTACCAAATTTTACTATTAGCGGGCGGTTTTGTGCATTTTTTTTTTTAATTTCTTCCATTCCATCTCCATTTCGTCTGCTGCTGACGCTCTGAAGGGCAGGGCTGGGTTGCACGTCAAACGGAGACAGGCGCTCCCAGCCAATCAGCACTTCAGCAGCAGACCAAACGGACATGTCCACACGGGGGACACTTGCATAGCGTTTCACTCGGCTACCGCAAGTAGCTTTTGCTGAATGACGGGGAATGAGAACACCGACAGAGCTGACTTTCCTGTCGTTTTTCATCCGTGAATGGTTGGATCCTGTCCCCGCGTAAAGCAATCCTACCGGACATGGTGCTCAAAAAAACTAACTTGCACAATACTGCAAATCACCTGACATCAATTATACTGCACAAAATGAATGAAATTATGCATGGTATGAAAGTTTACACGCAGTAAGCAAATCTTACGCCAATTTTACATTATTTACCTTACTGCGTCCCTTAATCGCGGGTAAATTTCACGTCTCTGTTTTGTTTCATCGCTTTTTTGGTCGAAAGACATAGAATATTTTTTTTCTTTTAACATTGTTATTTCCCGTACCCTCGCAACTCAGGTTCAGCGGTGAGTTCTTTTGCCTAGAAAGCCAGGTGCTCTGGTTTGAGCGTCTGCATGATGTTGTGGTCTGTAGATATGACACGTGCCCCGCGTAAACAAGTGCAAACGTGAAACGCCACTGAGGACGCCGGTCTCACTGCGTCGAAGCACACGCCAAGCGAGAAATGTCGCATCTGAAGGTGTTTCCCTTCTGCAGAAAAAGGCCCTGATGACTCGCACTGATGACACTGCTTTCAAGCGGAGTAAAGGTGAGCGCGAGCAGCTTTATCCCTCGGTGGGCACAAGGCAGCCGTAACGACTCACTGGGAGCATGAAAGGAGACGACTGCTCGAGATGCGTCCAAACGAATATACGTTGTCTATTTCGAGCTCCTCAACACTAATGTGAGAACTGTGTTTCCAGCGTGATTGAATCTTTGCACATCAAGTGCTCATACGCCATCATTTGCGCACCATGTGCGATTGCAAATACCTTTGACCGTGTGGCTATGTTTCATCTATTGCGAGCACGTGTATAATTATAGGGTCATAGTAACGTGACTGCCTCGGTATGGTTTGGCCTTGTAGGTATGATACTGTCAACAGTATTAAGCGCTGGAAACGACAGAGGAAGGGCACAAGACGGACCCTAAATTTCCACAAATTACTTATTCGAAAGGCACTCATGCATATGTAGATTGACGACGCATCTATTTCGTCACAAATGCCATGCGCAGAGATACGACTTTTTTACAACACTACACGTAAGTATTCTCGCGAGAAAGCAGTATCAAGCGTCATACTAAAACACAATAAAAAAACAGGCAGACTCAACTCCAGTTGATTTTTAAGTGAAGCATTCTTGGTGTGATTGGCTTATGAATCGTGTGTGTCTGCATACCAAGTGTTGTTCTCGATGTATAACTATTAGTATTAAAGAGCAGCACGTTATACGAAGAAATTTTTTTATTTGTAATGCATTATAGACAGGCTGGATATTATAAAAACATATTTGCATGCAGTGGATCATACAATATATTTCTTTTTTTAATTTAGCGCTAATCCGTAGTGTCGTCTAGCTCTCATGGTGTTCCTGATGCATTGGTTTCCTTTAGTGCTACTTCGGGTCGAAACGCGCCAAGCGTCTCAATGATGGGTGACCTGGCAAATGCCCTTAGTTTCCTCCCTCATCATTACGACGCAAGTCACGTCCTCACGCTCACGTTGAAAATGCTCCCATCCTTCTCATCCTTCAGACAATTCCAAATAAACCTTGAGCTTAGTTTACAAGTATTACGTACCATTCCAATTGTCCAAGCGTGCCGCACTGGTCTGCCTAAAGATTAATCCTGCCGAGCATGAGTTCACGTCTTCCATTTATGCCACAGCGGCAGCATTTCGGTAGGAGGCATAGTGAATGTAATTCCTAGTAATTAGTATATTTGCGGGTATTTAAATAATCATAGATAAGACTGCGTGGTAGAAATCAGCGACGGCCACCACTACAGTGTCCTTCGTGTCTCTGGCGCAGTTTTGGGAAGCGATACCTTATACCTTGTTAGCAGTGGCATGCACTAAAATGCAGAAGCGAATACTTGTTGGTCGAAAAGCGAATAATTGCGGGCTGGCACCGCGGAAGCAACACCTGGAGGATGAAGTGGACTGGGACGAACAGCGATAGTTTAATGACGTAGGCGCTTTATATACAGGAAAACACTAGCGCCATCAGCGTGTACAATGGTGTCAGACGAAATGGTCAATACAAAACAAAAAATGTCGCAGTTTCGCCCGAAAGGCGAAGCATCAATTACGACAGCTAATTAGTAGACAGCTATACGGAGCAGGGATAGTAGTTTTATCGGCTGCATAAACTTGGATACATTCGCTTACTAACTGAATTAACAAGCGTGGTGTCAGCGCGCACAAGCAAACATGAATAGATCACACTCGATGACCGCAGACAACCACTGTCAAAAGGCTGGCAGCAAGCGCGGCCGCCGCAGCGAGCGCAGGTTCGTGCGGTCTATCGCTTCAACGGAAACAGAGCGGCGAAAGCACAGCGCATACAAAAAATGTCACAGTTTCGCCCTAAGGGCGAAGCAATGAATGCGATAGCAACACAGCAATGTCATACGAAGTAAGGTGAGCGGCTTTGGTAGCAATATGAATTGTAGTAAACATGAGCTGATTAAGTAAGCAGGTGTGCTGCGGCGTAAGTAGACCGACATGAAGAGAGACTCGATGACCACGAGAAGGCGCGTGTGAAACGGTGGTGTTGATGAGAAGCGCTTCCCGTGGGCAGCGCGTGCGAAGGGACACACCTGTAGCGCTGCACTGCCGATCCGGGCAGCATTGCATGTGTAGCGTGCGTTGGAAAATGTGGCCCGACTATTACTAACTGATTGAACAAGCGTGGTGTGAGCGCGCACAAACAAACACGAATAGATCACACTGAATGACTGCAGACAACGACTGTCAAAACGCTGGCAGCGAGCGCATACGCCGCAGCGGGCGAAGGTACGTGCGGTCTATCGCTTCAACGGAAACTGAGCGGCGAATGCACGGCGCATAAAGGTCAGAGCCGTGTGGAGATAAGAGACGGTGCGGACGAGCGACGAGCGCGGTTGTTGGCAGAGTAGAAGTGCGCCCCCCCCCCCCCCCCGCGCTCCCTCCGGCGCTGGCTTCCCGCTTCCTTGCTTGCGCGTGGGTGATTGAGTGCGTTCGCTCTCCGTGATAGCGCGCGTCCCCGCACGCTTCCGCTCGGGCATACGGCGCGCGGCGAAGATTTTATCTATAGGGAACCTCACGGCGACGGCGACGGCGACGACGACGGCGACGGCAGAAATCCGGTAGAAGTGTCCATATAATTGCTATCGCAATAAAAGGTGAGAGCCGTCTGGAGATCGCTTTCAAGATACGGTGCGCGCGTACAGCCCGCGCCGCCTTGCAGATCGCTTTCAAGATAGCTCCATGAGCAGCAGCCGCGTAAGCAGAACGCAGCCTCCCCCCCCCCCCTCCTCCCGTCTCGTCGCCTCCTCCCCGTTCCTCGCGCGTGAACGAAGACCATGCGCTTCCGGCCGCCTTCCTCTCTAGCTTGCGCGAGATTAAAGGGATACGGACGCAAAAGTGAGCAGGGGGTTTTTTGCGTCGGAACAAAAGTTGAACTGTTTAAAATGACGAATACAACAAGCTGCTTTGAAAAAAGAACGAGAAACGTCTTTTTTTTTTTCGCGATTTTCTGTTGCACCTTGCCTCCAAGCGGCCGCCGGCAGAAGCTGAAATTTGACCTCATAACACCCACCCGCGCGCGCGCGCGCGGCCAAGGTCGGCCACAGCCCCACAGCCGTCGGAATGTTTCCGAGGGTGTCGGTCCCTTTCAGTATTTGTTTAACCCCTTTCGGCGATCTTCGCACGTGGTCCGTCTGAAACATTATCCCCGTCGGCGCTCCACGCAGGTGGTGCGTCTTACATGCGCCTTCCCACGGTCGTCGCTCGGTATTAACGCGTTCGTCGCGGCGGAAGGAAATGCCCAGACATTGCTGTTATAACAGCATCGCCGGTCGTGTAACGCCGTCGCACACGTTTCCCAGAGACGAGAAGGTGCGTAAACATTGGATACCTGCCTGTCAGCCATCACGCCCAGCCTGGAGACCTCTAAAAAACGACTTCATTTGCGCGAACCACTTCGTCGACGATGATTATGTGACCAGCGCGGCTATGCTGAAAAGCCTCGGCATGCCGCTCAAGAGGCAACACCTAAAGCCTGACGCTGTGCCATCGGTCTTCTCACGAAAACGCAAGGCGGAAATGATCAGCGGCGCGTTTGCAAAGAGGAGGCGAAAAGATGTCGGTACTGTTTTCGTTCACTTGCAGCCTTCTTCTGCAGTGTGAGGGCGAGGCTGGGGCGAGATGCCCGAGGCTGGGCGTCAAGGCAGTAATGTCTTTTAAAATGTTGGCAAAGCATAGTAAAACAATACAAGGCTAGCGCGCGCGAGCAGTGACTCACGAGATCAGTCCTACATGGCAGCGGGGCAGACACACCCACAGCTCTGCTTTTCCACAGGCTAAAAGCGGGGAAAACTGGCGAGAACGCCAGACGGGTGCTGCCATCTGTCGGGCGGCTGGCGAAGTGTACGTGAAAGTCTCGGAGGTACTGATACCTCACAACAGTTGCTCACGCCGACGGCATAAACTACTATTCAGTCATCCACGCAGTGCTGAAGTACCCCGCAGCTGCCTCGCCTGCGTGCGCTCTTGAAAAAGCAAGTTTACAGAGAAAATGACAAATAATTTTTGCACAAGTGTCTGGTGCAGAGTGAAATCTTCGCGCTACGGTTCCCGAAAACATGACCGGCACTTCGACGGCCACCTGCTCTTCTTCGTCGCTTGACGCGGAAGGCGCGTTACCGTAAGCGGTAATATTTCTTGCCAAGTTGGAATGGTCCTCGTCTTCAGACGTGTACTCATCGCTGATAGAGGCACCAGAACTCGAATCCATGCTCGCGATGGCGGCGTCGGCGCGCTTCGAATGACCGCGGCCGGCCGGCTGGCTGGCTATCCGGCGAGGGTGTCGTGACGTCACGCCATCCAACTCCCGCGGGTCAAGCGGCGAGGCACGCGCTCACGAAAACGCCAAAAATAAAGCCATCGGCTCAACAATGAGCTAAGAGACTACTTCTTTTCGGTGTAATCACACACTAAGGATTCCTTTTCAGCATTTTCGTTAAATTTTCAGATTCTGTGTCCGTATCCCTTTAAGCTGCAGTTGCCGGCTCACCCTCGCACGCTCTCACTCGCACACACAACGCACGGCGCGAGGCGACGATTTTATCACCGTTTGACTTTATACAGAACATCACGGTGACGACGACGGCGGCGGCAAAAATGCGCTTAGAGTGTCCATATAATTGCTATCGCAATAATACGGAACCGAAACTGACAATACAACATATTTGCCCCCTAAGAAAAGTTTGTTCCTTAGCAAGTCTGAATATGTTATTATTGTTTTAAAGCCCAGAAAGACTCATTCACTACAGGGCGCTCGCGACAAAGATGCAGTGAAAAATTATAAGTAAACAAAGATAAGCTGTAGAGTAGCAGTCTGGGTCAGTTGGTACATACTGAATAGTAAAAACCAGTCGTCGTGTGTGCCACGTCTTTTTCTCTGTCGTTCATCTTTTGACTGGTTTTTACTATTCAAAGATAAGCTATTGCAATGCACATGTGCTGTATGCTGGGAAGGATGCATGGCGCAATACAAAAAAAAAACATGTTCTAGAGTAGTAACTTGGTACTCCAAGTCAAAAACAAATGTTCACGAGTTTGGAGAAGTTTAGTATCTATACCTTGTAGCAATATCGACCAGTAGCTCTTCTACTTCTTGGGGGCTGCATCTGTTGGGTCCCTGCGACTGGTTCGAGGGCGGCATCTTGCTACTGTGCAGCAGACGTCGGGGCGGCTGAGGCTGAAGCTCTCCCATATGCTGGCAACCACATAGGCAGCCACGGGTCCGTTGTGGCTGCGTGATGTCTGTAAATGAGCAGTCCTCTCGGTCTGAGAGTACTCAAAGAAACCGTCTACAGCTTACACGTGTTCCAGGTTCTTCAGTCATCGAGACGAAATGAAGACGATCCTTGCTGTCTGATCACATTCCGGATGCCGCTGAACAACAGGTCACGTTTGTAAGCGACTGCAAGTTTTTTTCACAGCAAACTGAATCGCTGACAGAAAAATTCTGCATCTTTACAGCCCTACGAGCATCCGAGTAGGTCTTGCTGTATTCTTGCCTTTTCTGACCAGGAGGCGCTGAAGCTCAGCTGCAGTGTGACTGAAGAAGGTTGATGATGGTAGTCCTATACAATATCAAGGCGTGTTCGGGGCAGTCTTCGTGTAACAGTACAGTTGGGGGCAATCTCTTTGGTAGCGTGCGTCATGCAGCGATAGGTGCCGAGAGATACCGTTATAGCTTGACGCAAAGGACGCATCTGTACTATTGCAACTAGCAGAACATTCTTGAAGACATGGCTGAATCGCTCGATGAGTATGTTCGGTTGAGGATAGTAGACTGAAGAGTGCTTGAGTTTAATGGCGCGTTCCTCAAGGAAATTCTTGAGCTTTCTAGGTGTGAAGTGGGGACCGTTGTCGCCAACAATCTCGCCAGGGTACCCTTCTCGTGCAAACACAGAAAGGACAAAAGTGGCAATTGTGTGGACTGACAATCCACTGCAGAATTGTCATCATTATCATCATCAGTCTATATTTATGCCCACTGCAGGACGAAGGCGTCTCCTTGCGATCTCCAATTACCCCTGTCTTGCGCGCGCTAGCAGAATTGTATTTCAGGGCATTTCGAAAAATAGTCAATAAGAGTTATTGTTTTTCATAGTGAAATATTTAGCGCGCACAATAGACAAGGACACAGTGAAGGGGGACAGACAGACAGACATGAACTTTATTTGGTCCTGAGGAACTACGTGTGGACCCCCTGTGGGAAGGGGGACACACGAGCGCTCATGTGTCTCCCTTCACTTTGTCCTTGTCTATTGTCCGCGCTAAATATTTCACTATGAATACGTACCAACTCGCCCAACTATCAGTTCTGCTGCAAGAGTTATCGCATATCTGCAGTCGTCCAACTATATAAATAGCAAGTTTTCGCCATGGGCCCTCTGGTAGGGGTACAGGTTTTAATGGAACGGGAGCTGTCCTCGCGCTCTTGTCAGCTGTTTGGCAGACAACGCAGCTGCTAATTGTGATTTCAGCTTGTTCGTCCATGGCCGGCCACCAAAAGCGTTCATGGAGGCGTGCCTTCGTTCGGACAATTCCAGGGTGAGCTTTGTGAGCCATTGTAATTCCTTGGGGCGTGAGAGATAGTCTCGTTCTCCTTGCAAGAGCAAGTTCCCGACATTCGAAAGCTCTTCGCGCACCCTGAAGAAAGGCTGAAGTTCAGAATATAGTTATTTGTGTGCAGGCCACGATGATAGTACGAAACCATTGAAGTGCTCCATTGCGGGGTCCTCGATAACAACTTGTTCCAGCTGCCCTTTGGTCAAGCACAGAGGCTGCACCCACGGCATAACTTCATCGTATATAGCATCTTCCTGGGGAGATTAAATGTAAAGACGAGATAGGGCGTCCACAACTTGGTTCTCTGAATCCTTTCGCCACTCCAAAGTGTAGTTATAGCGCAGAAGACATTCAGACCAGCCAGCAATTCGAAGGGGACATGTTCCAGTTGCTTGAGATGACAGCAGAGAGACAAGAGCTTGGTGATCCGTACGGAGAGTGAAAGGGCGTCCCCAAAGGTATGTGTGCCAAAGGTATGTGTGTCAATTTTCGCATGCGCAGACACAGTGGCGTCGCCAGAAATTTTCTTCGAGGGGGGGGAGGGGGGGGGGGGGCTCACGTTGCAGCGCGGCCTGCTCCTGATGGAATTTGTCGAGGGATCCAATACATGAATAAGAACTGCACTGTCATTGTCAATGTCATTGTGTATCAGATGCTGCAAGCGAATCCTTGAACGCTATGCATTGTGAAGACAAGTATGTATTTTTCATAGAAGAGTATATTCGTATGACCCAAAAATTGTGGCAGCAATAACTGATCAATGCTTCCATGTTTTTGTCTATTTAAAAACTAAAGAAAATATCACGGGAACTTTAGAACCATATCAATTCGAAACCAGCAAAGTAGTGTATGCAGCTGATAAGAAAAACGTTAAGGCCATGAAATGAACAAGTTGAAGACAAATATTTCCATGAATCTTTGTCATTCAAGAACCTTGTTTACATTTTTGTACATATGCAATGGCCAGAGAAAAACCTCAATGACGCTGTCCTTCGTTCCAATGTATTGCGCAGGAGCAGCTGTCACCGGTCGTGTATTGTCAGTAATTGAACAGAAAGTACATATAAAAAGCAGTAGTTCTGCAAAATATACATTAGAAATGCGAAGATAAAATGGAATATACAAATGCGAAGATACAGCTTGATAAAGGGCAAAAATGTTTCGCTGGAAACAGAGTTCGCTGCTTGTATACACAAAACCTCGCAACAAGATATTTAAATATACGTATAAGTCTCCAATAAATCTGCGTATCTAAGCAAACGTCACTGTATATAATGAGTCAAACAAAGCAAATAAGCATGTTGCGCAATCCCAGATAGTAAACTTTAGGCATAGAAAGACAGACGATCGAGGCAAGAACAAAACTATGATCGCAGAAATCGTGATATGTACTTGGGCCATGCTGCGGTCGCGACAGCACCATATAGGTAATAATAGAGTAAGAATGCAGAAAGCAATACAAAAATGTGTACTTTAACTGCCTGCACAGCGGCAACAAATATTCTGCACCAAAAATTAAAGGGTATTTCTTTCGTTCAAAAAAGAAGTAAAAGCAGGCAGCTAAAAAGGAAATAAAAGGAGAAACGAAAGCTACAGATGATGCGGCAAGTTTAACTATACAATAACCGAGTGTGTTTGTTGGGAAACACCGCGTAGGCCGGGTTTTCAATGAGCAAGGTCGGTCAAAATTTGTTATTGATGTCCTCGTAATTTTCGTATTCGCATGATAATTTTAATCACTATACTAACTGTTACATAAACGCAAATCATTTCTGTTGTTTTAAAAGCTAATGAACAGTCATACGTTTTCATAACTACGCGTTTATAGACCTGAAGGAACAGAGCTTTTTACTTGAATTGATTTTTGCTGCTTCGCTATCTAAAGGACAAACTTCACTCGGCGTGGAAGTTTAGCGAAGCGGTCAATGACTTCGGACACCTTGATGTCGACGTCTCTGTGGGCGTATAGAAGCGCCAGCCCAACAATGCTTTCCTCAGACATTGTAGAGCGCAAGTAGTTTTTAGTAATCTCATGCTTGAAAATATTCTATCTGCGCTGGCAGTGATCACTGGAAGGGTGACTAGAATCTGCAGCAGTTTGTACACATTTGGATAGAACCTGCAGTCGCAATGAGAGAGGGCATCTGTTCCTTTGCTAGGGCGCGGGCTTGCTGCTGTGTTCGTCCACTTTGGCAACCATAGTATCAGTTCTCCCAAAGCAGCCCTCGCATCCACGTACTGCGCAAAAACGGCCAGGAGATTTTCTGCTCCTTTCTCTCGGACATCTTGCATTAGTGGTATTGAGGATGGTACAATTACAGAAAAGTCCTTTGAGATGGTTCTGTGCTTTTCGAACCGCTGGTTTAACTGTGCTAATACGTGGTCCGTGAATAGAATCAACACAGTTATACGGAAATATTCCTCAGCATTTTCTCATGCAACGTTCCACGATCCTGCTGTCGGACACCGGTTCGTCGGCTGGTGATTTCCACATCCAGTTTTTTTTTTTTTTTTTTTTGCCAGTTCCTGTACTTGTGCAAATGTTTTTGAGAATGAAGCAGTCGTATTCTTGCGATAATTTTCGATCGCGTGCTGTACCACATCTGTGTCGTCAATGGCGGCGCTCATGTCCATGTTCCTGGTCTGCAGCTGCTTTGACAGAGGCAGAGTCACCGCTAACGCATGCTCTGTCACATCCCCATTGCCGTTTAATTTTTATCTCACCCGTTCGAACAGGTTCACAAATGAAAGAACTGCATTATGCTTTTCAACTCAGCGCGTTTCACATAACCCCAAAAGTCGCCGCCTTGCGGTCTCAGGACACATCAAACTTATCATCTCTCGTAAAACGTAAAAAGTAAGACACAATCAGAGTAATAACGACTGCATACTTGTCGTTATTTCTCTGCTTGTGTCTCCTTTGGGCAATAGTTACAATGCATTCATTACCACTTGCCCAGCTTGCAGTAGTCCTACATGATAACGTTAAACCTGCTGCAGAGACTTTTAGCCTGTGCCTTCACCTTGGACAGCGCTTCATTGTGGTGCTCAGTATGATGCTAGTGATGGCCTCAGTCCCTTTGGCACAGAAACTGACTGTCGACAGCTCGGTAAAACTGCCCTCCTTTTCTGTCGGCAAAACGGAGGGCAAATTATTGGTCAAATAATCAGCAACGCGTCTAACAGATTACTTAGGACGAAAACGGTAAATGAGTCGACACTTTCTGAAACGACGCAGGCTGCGGCCTCATCTGGAGTGAATGTTGAAACCTGCCGCACCATGGTCAGCCGTTCCTTCGGCGGCCTTTCGATATTACAGCCGAAATTGGATCCCAAAGAAAAAACATCGCGGTACGTGAGTGGGAGATTCTGCTCAGTGATGCGCGTTGGTTTGGTAGCGCAGGCGTGTAAACCAGCAAAACATCATCGCTGCGAAGTTCGAAGGCCACACCATACATTTTGTAATGTAGGCGTGGTCTAACCCGCCGTCGTAGCTCAGGGGCTATGGCGTTGCGCTGCGAGGTCGTGGGTTTTCTCCCAGCTGCAGCGGCCGCATTTCGATGGGCAAGAAATGCAAAAAAATGGGGCAGCTTCACACTATTGGTGTGAATACTGGGCAAACCTCGAAGCTGGCGGCCCCACCTAGCTTATTCTCAGATCAGCTAAGTTTCTGCGAGGTTATGCTTTTTTTTTCGAGACTCGGGCAAACCGTCCATCGGCACCTCCCATGGATTGCCGAACTTGCCGCTGAAAGTTCTCCATGACTCGAGAGAGAAGAACTTTATTGATTTCCGGCAGATTGCTGGGCTAGGTTCCCACCTAGGAGCCAGCGGAGAGACCGTGTCTCCCGGCAGCTTCCTCGGCCTGCTGGATAGCCCACAGTTGCTGGTCCAGGCCTCAACTGAGCAGCGTAGTCCCCCAACGCGCCCGAAGGCCCTCATTGGAGTCCGCGACCCCAGTATTGCTGAATAATGCTGGACATGCCCATAGGATGTGACTCGAGGCCCGGATCATTTTGTCGACGCTTCTGGTTGCACACATGCTTTTGCTCGGTTTCACGGGCTCGCAACTCTGGATCTTCTGCAAATCACTGACGTTTCGCCGCCGCTTCACCGGCGCAATATTCGGGATTGGCCCGAAGTCGTCTCATCTGCGCTCGAGCAGCGGCAAGACGGTTTTGGCGCCGCGCTTCTTCTTCTTCGGGACTAACGCACTTCTTCACTCGCCTCATCTTCACGGTCATGTGCTCGGCGCGGAGACGCGGGGCATTCTGTCGCCGCCGCGTCGACGCGATGACGTCGTGGCCTAGCTCCGCCTCCGCAGCTGTGGCGAGGCTTGGCACAACTGGGCAACGCGTTGCTAGGCGACGTATGGGGACGTCATCGCTCGGCGAGGTTTTCCTGCGCACACTCCCCGGACTAACCACCGGCTTAAACAGCTTCGCTGTTAAAACGCTCGTGTACTTGGATTTGAATGCACGTTAAATAAACCCAGGTCGTCAATTTTAATCCAGAGTAGCCCACTACAACGCGCCTCATAATCATATCGTGTTTTTGGTACTTAAAACCCCAGAATTTAATTTTTAGGGCGTAGTCTACAATGTGCCATTGCCTTGTGGTCGCTGCTACGTGGTAGTTCAGACTAACGTTTTCCAGTTATTTGCAACACTCAACTGCTCTTGCTAATGCCGAAAAGCCCCGTGCTGACGATTTCCACGTGTTTAACTCGCTTGCTACTTGGCGTATGAGTCGTAAATGACGTGAGTGAACTGAGAATATCTGTAGCGTGCAACCTTTGGTGAAACGCCACAGTCGACCATGGTTAATTAGATATTCACGGGAGTTAAGGATGCGTTAAAAGTGTGCAGGATGTGTGGTCTGAATTAGGCACTATGTTATCATCGTCGTCGTCATCATCATTATCAGCCTATTTTTATGTCCACTGCAAGACAAATGCCTCTCCCAGCGTTCTCCAATTATCCCTGTCTTGCGCTAGCTGATTCCATCTTCGGCCTTCAAGTTTACTAAATTCATCACCCCACCTAGTTTTCTGCCATCCTCGATTGTGCTTCCCTTCCCTTGGAATCCATTCTGTAACTCTAATAGTCCACAGGTTATCTACATTGCGCATTACATGGCCCGCCCAGCTCCGGTTTTTTCTCCTAATGTCAATTAGAATACCGGATATCCCCGTTTGCTCTCTGATCCACACCGCTTTCTTCCTGTCTCTTAACGTTACGCCTAACATTTCTCGTTCCACTGCTCTTTGCGCGGTCCTTGACTTGTTCTCGAGATTCTTTGTTAACCTCCAAGTTTCTACCCCTTATGTTAGCACCGGTAGAATGCAATGATTGTGCACTTTTCTTTTCAACGACAGTGGTAAGCTCCCAGTCAGGATTTTGGCAATGTCAGATGTATGCACTCCAACCCATCTTTATTCTCTTTCTTCTTTCTGGAGCTTTACTAGCCAAAACCAGTTCTGATTATGAGGCACGCCGTAGTAGAGGGCTCCGGATTAATTTTGACCACCTGTGGTTCTTTAACGTGCACTACAATGCAAGCACACGTGCGTTTTCTTGCATTTCGCCTCCATCGAAATGCGGCCGCCGTGGCAGGTATTCAAACCCGCGACCTCGTGCTCAGCAGCATTTTTATTCTTCTGCACATTTCATTCTCGTGATCAGGAACAACTGTGAGTAATTGACCTAGAATAGTGCACTCCTGCATAGACTATAGAGGCTGACTGGCGACATTTAATTCTTGTTTCAAGAGCCGTGCGGTTCCTCTTTATTTTTATAAATGTTTTCTCTCTCTCTCTCTCTCTCTCTCTTTCTATCTATCTATCTATCTCGCCAGGCTATTGAATATTATGTTTGTCTTGGGCATATTAATCTTCATTCCTACTCTTACTTTTCTCGGTTAAAGTCCTCAATAATTGTTGCGATTCATCCCCAGTGTGGCTGCACAAGACAATGTCATCTGCAAACCGAAGGCTGTTGAGATATTCGCCATTGATCCTCACTCGTATAAGCCTTCCCAGTCTAATAGCTTCAATACTTCTCAGCATGCCATGAATATCATTGGAGGAATTGTGTCTCCTTGCCTGACCCCTTTCTTGATAGGTAATTTTCAACTGTTCATGTGGAGGCACTATATTGAGTCTCTGTATGGAGGTACTATATCTGGAGTCCCCCACGACGTCATGCCTCGTAATTAGATAATGGTTTTTAATGGTTTTAGCACATAAAACCCAGAAATTGTTTATCATCAGTAGCACCGCGAGTTTTAGAAGCATTTCGCACTTGCATTAGCCAGCATATGTGGACAGCTGTCTTCGATTACCATGACAGTGGCAGTAGCATTTATCACGCCTTCATTAGAAAGTTCAAAGACTTCTATCATCAAAATTTTCTTTTGAAGAAAGCAAAAACTCCTTCCAAGATCGAAGGCCTTCGATCACATATGATCTGTTAAAAACTATCAACGTAAGAATGCGCTGTATTCAAAGTTTGCGAAGACTAAAGACCCAAAATCTTTCTAGGAATTCAAAGTATAGAGTTGCTAGGAACCAATATATCTGTTTAAATTTAACTAGTTTTCAGAACTTGCGAATGCGCCATCAGGTGTGAGTGAGCTAAATAACTTTATTTAGGTCCAGAGAAGACGCAGAGGCGACCCCGTGTCACCCGGCTAGCCGAGCTTGACGGCCCGATCGCGGGATCGGGTGTGGTTTGGCGAAACGTTTCGCTGCACTCCGGCACAATGCTCTGCGAAGCCGCTCTCTGGCTTGTCAATGTGCCTTCAATAAATTTCCTTTTTTACTTCTTTCTTATGCGGGCACCACATTCTGTTAAGAAGCACAGCAATTGTGGCTTGTTGCCTGTAGAAAACACAAGCGTACGATCACTTTTTCCCTCCGATCTCAGCTTCTGTACCAAATAAATAAGAAACACCAAGTTCCAAGATACAGATGGTATGCTCAGTGCTTGCTCATATTCATAATCTTATTTCTTCATCCGGTTGCACGTTAAAGACCCCAAGGTGGTCAAAATTAATCCCCCACTACGGCGTGCCTCATAATCAAATCGTGGTTTTGGCACGTAAAACCCCAGAATTCATTCATTCATTCATCTGGTCACTTTTCTAAATCAATGCAGATACCTAAATAAAGCCAGTCTTTAAAAAGAGGAATAAAAACGTACCCGGAATTACCGTCCAATTTCAATTCTTCCAGTGCTCTCCAAGAAGCAGAGAAAATAATGCATGGTCAAATTCTATCGTACTTAGATCGTCATAACTTTCTACGAGATATTCCGAGATCGTAGGTGAATGTAAACAGTGCTCTTAGCCCAAAAAGAAGTTGTTATAAAAGCAATCAACGACAAGAAATTTCGATGCGTATAAATACATAGGCCTTTCTAAAGCATTCGATCTTATTAACCACAAAACTTTACTTCGCACGTTGAAAGCCTTGGTGTCCGCGCAGTGGCGCACAGACGGGGAGGGGGGGGGGGGGGGTTGTAACCTCCCCCCCCCCCCGCCTGAGGCCGAATTAACCCACCCTTTTGTAAAACCCCTTTTCTTACCTTGCGCCTTTGAGTACTGCAACTGAGATGTAAGCGGCATAATCGTCTGCGACTGCGCAAAAAGCGCATTTTATTGCGATAGCAATTATATGGACACTTCAACCGGATTTCTGCCGTCGGCGTCGCCGTCGCCGTCGTCGTCGCCGTGAGGTTCCGTATAGATAAAATCTTCGCCGCGCGCCGTATGCCCGAGCGGAAGCGTGCGGGGATGCACGCTATCACGGAGAGCGAACGCACTCAATCTCCCACGCGCAAGCAAGGAAGCGGGAAGCCAGCGCCGGAGGGAGCGGGGGGGGCGCTCTTCTACTCTGCCAACAACCGCGCTCGTCGCTCGCCCGCACCGTCTCTTATCTCCACACGGCTCTGACCTTTATGCGCTGTGCATTCGCCGCTCAGTTTCCGTTGAAGCGATAGACCGCACGTACCTTCGCCCGCTGCGGCATATGCGCTTGCTGCCAGCGTTTTGACAGTCGTTGTCTGCAGTCATTCAGTGTGATCTCTTCATGTTTGTTTGTGCGCGCTCACACCACGCTTGTTCATTCAGTTAGTAATAGTCGGGCCACATTTTCCAACGCACGCTACACATGCAATGCTGCCCGGATCGGCAGTGCAGCGCTACAGGTGTGTCCATTCGCACGCGCTGTCCACGGGAAGCGCTTCTCATCAACACCACCGTTTCACACGCGCCTTCTCGTGGTCATCGAGTCTCTCTTCATGTCGGTCTACTTACGCCGCAGCACACCTGCTTACTTAATCAGCTCATGTTTACTACAATTCATATTGCTACCAAAGCCGCTCACCTGAGTTCGTATGACATCGCTGTGTTGCTATCGCATTCATTGCTTCGCCCTTAGGGAGAAACTGTGACATTTTTTTTGACAATTTCCCGTGAAGAAATTGAACTTAGTGCTGTTTAGATGGTATTAGAAAACTGTCAACACCCCCCTGGCAGAGATCCTGGGTGCGCTACTGTGTCCGCGGAATTGTGCTGGCGCTTCTCGGGTCTCATTCGCAACTCCAGAATCTCTTGCTTGAGCTGGCAACAGTGTCCAAATGAAGAAAGATGTTGAGGGTCGACGGAGGCACATTTCGCTTGGTGCTGTGCTCAAGTTTCCCGATTGTGACGTCAAATCAAGGATGTTGTGTCGTAGCCGAAAGGGTACTTGCTGCTGGTCAACTTTAGATCGGTCTCAAACATCTCAGCGGCGAAAAAAACGGAAATAGTTGCTTAGTGCGTGCAAACGACCGGCTTGCCTGGTCAGCCGCATCAGATTTTTTTAAGTATACAGTGGCTTTCTAGCGAGCCGGAGGTTGTGTTCATGCGTATAGCAGGCCTCCCGAAAGGTGGCAGCACTTCTGTGCTACGCTGCTCTCTACTAGATAAGATCCTTTACTGAATTCGCTTCATATGCAATCCCGCGCTTCGACTCGTGTTGCAGTATATCGCATAGCATCCCATAATGCATAGCCAGAAACGTATATTGTCCTTTCAGAACCTAAATATACATAGCATGCACTGATGGAGCGAGACTACTGACTCTAAGGTTACCTGGTCAATGTCTCTTGGGATAAGAGCAAATGAGAGCTCCGTCTGAGAGTCACGGTGCACCCTTCTTTTGCTGATCCATGCCATAAGGTCGTGTGCATTCGATGGCTGGCGCTTGTTTGTGCTCGGAGTAGGGCCCGGGCTTAGGAATACAGTAGACACCTGCTGCCTGTAGGGGGTCTCAAACCCCCGTGCAAAACATGTGGTTCCGGCCAAAGTAATCCGAAATTTATCGATGGTTTATTTTGAGCAAAGCCATTTGTATTGCCATTTGTATTATTTTCAGCAAATCCATTTGTTGCACGTATTACTTGGAAATAAATTCAATCTGTTGTAACATAAATTTAGCTGCATACACAGTCACAGTTAGGAAACTTGCGCTTGCAAGTTTCCTAACTTCATCACCCCACCTAGTTTCCTGCCGTCCTCGACTGCGCTTCCCTTCTCTTGGCATCCTTTCTGTAACTCTAATGGTCCACCGCTTACCCATCCCACGCATTACATGGCCTGCCCAGCTCCATTTTTGTTCTCCTAATGTCAACTAGAATATCGGCCATCCCCGTTTGTTCTCTGATCCACACCGCTCTCTTCCTGTCTCTTAACGTTAGGCCTAACATTTTTCGTTCCATCGCTCTTTGTGTGGTCCTTAACTTGTTCTCAAGCTTCTTTGTTAACCTGCACAGCGTGCACAGTGTGCACAGTGTCGGAAGGCAAATTAGCGCCGTAGTGCGCAAGTTGATTGCTCTAACGAAAGCTATTTGCAATTGCTCCTAAATTCCATGCGAGCAAATAAACTGCCACCTCACCGCGCTATATGAGAAAACAGCATCGTCTGCCTACACCGCAGCACTAAAGCATGTTATCAAAATGATATGACGCCTCGAGGCATAATATCCTCCTGAGACCCGAATACAGCTGTGGGACATAATCGCTCTTTAATGTGGTTCTTATTTTTTATGTTACGAACGTGCAAAACAAATTTTAAATATAAACGCCATGTTTAGATGCAAAAAGCTGCGTCTCCCTGTACGTGAAAAAAAAATCACTATCTCCATCATCTCTTGATGTTTGCTATGGTAAAAACTGCATTTTATTGCCTAAACGAAGACATGAAGACTGCCCATGTGCCATGCGGACAAGTTGATAGTATTACGAAGCATATCGCCATGGGTGAGGATAAAAAATGTCACAGTTTCGCCCTAAGGGCGAAGCAATGAATGCGATAGCAACACAGCAATGTCATACGAAGTAAGGTGAGCGGCTTTGGTAGCAATATGAATTGTAGTAAACATGAGCTGATTAAGTAAGCAGGTGTGCTGCGGCGTAAGTAGACCGACATGAAGAGAGACTCGATGACCACGAGAAGGCGCGTGTGAAACGGTGGTGTTGATGAGAAGCGCTTCCCGTGGGCAGCGCGTGCGAAGGGACACACCTGTAGCGCTGCACTGCCGACCCGGGCAGCATTGCATGTGTAGCGTGCGTTGGAAAATGTGGCCCGACTATTACTAACTGATTGAACAAGCGTGGTGTGAGCGCGCACAAACAAACATGAATAGATCACACTGAATGACTGCAGACAACGACTGTCAAAACGCTGGCAGCAAGCGCATACGCCGCAGCAGCGGGCGAAGGTACGTGCGGTCTATCGCTTCAACGGAAACTGAGCGGCGAATGCACGGCGCATAAAGGTCAGAGCCGTGGGGAGATAAGCGACGGTGCGAGCGAGCGACGAGCGCGGTTGTTGGCAGAGTAGAAGTGCGCCCCCCCCCCCCCCCCCGCTCCCTCCGGCGCTGGCTTCCCGCTTCCTTGCTTGCGCGTGGGAGATTGAGTGCGTTCGCTCTCCGTGATAGCGCGCGTCCCCGCACGCTTCCGCTCGGGCATACGGCGCGCGGCGAAGATTTTATCTATAGGGAACCTCACGGCGACGCCGACGGCAGAAATCCGGTTGAAGTGTCCATATAATTGCTATCGCAATAAATGTAATGCGCTGAACCGGTTGGCGAACCGGTTTAGCGTTGCGCGCCGGTTCGCCGAACCGTTACAAACTTTTATTTCAGCTAGCCGGAACTGAACCGAAACTAAATCGGAACGCGTTGAACCCGAACCGAACCGCTATTTATTTTCCTCGGTTCGACACCCTGCCACAAATACAGAGTAAGTGGAAATACAATTAGGCAACTTGACGTTATTTAAAAGAAAGCGGGAGCAAGAGGGATGGCGTATTGGATGCCGACGGAAACAAACAAGTATATGGAGTTTTACAAGAAAGACACGCAAGAAATCCGGAAAACAATTTGCATGGCTACACAAAGGCCTTGTTTTTTGAAGCCTGGGCGAGCTGCGTGAGGACAAGCACAGGCAGTAGCAATTATTCGAAACAGGATGAGACATGTGTCTGCTGCAAAAAAAAGAAAAAACTGAATTCTAAGATGACTCATCACATTGTTATGGAATGCAGAGATTGAATTTGAACACAGCTTGCACTGGAGGGAACGTACAACATCCATGAGCGCTGTGATTCAAAGCAAATGGCAACGTTAATTGGTCAGCCGTTAAGATCAGCAAAATCCGACTGGAATATTGCTGGTCTTCGTGACGTTAAACCTCATGAAACAAGCAATCTTGGTGGGAAAAATGCAAAGAATAGATGGGCACGGGGTCATCACAGGATAAGCAGCCTTACAAAATAAAGCATGCATAGGCGAACTGCCATAGACTGCAACCTGTTTAAATTGTGAACATCCCACACACTGTGGGAATCGACGTTATGCGAAGCATTTTGCATGCAGCTGACTATCTAGCATTTATTTGGATTCGGCAAAGCGTTACCAGGTTGACCAACGTGCTTATCTAGATCCAGTGTTTTTGTGTGTGACGCGAGTACAGTGAACGCGAGTGCGTGTGTGTGTGACGACAGCAGCAAGACGACGGCAACGACGATTTCATGGTTTCCACGAACGATGGAATTGTTGGGAACGAGCGACATGGAGGTGGGAGATGGGCAAGAAACGCAGAAACTAAGTGATGACTGGTATCACGTGGGATCACATGAAGGACACAAACGGGTGAATTGGCGGCGATATTGTTGCACACCCTGAAGCCCGTGTCCTTTTATAGCCAGAGTGGCGTGGTGCAGTTTCTCACCCAGCCGGGATGATGCCGCCTTAGTGGAATTCGATGCAGCATTGTCGTACTCGGACACTATGCGTACCAGGAAAGAGCACACCTCGACGTTTGATTAAGCTGCCGGGTAACGACGAGAAGGGCCGTGAAAGTACGGTACGAGCTTTGGGAGGAACGAGGCGGCGGCGCTCGTGGGAAACTTGCTTTTCAATCGCTGTTTCCACGGATGCAACCACCACCCAGTGTTCTGCTGCCGAGATGCCGGGGCCTTCCCACGCGCGCCACCTGGATCGAGCGTAGATGGCATTCGAAAACCAGAGGCGAAAATCGGATAACGAAGCAGGAATGACGATGCAACTACCATCACGGCATCGCGAACACGAGTCATCGGCCCCAGTTAGTCGATAACTTGCTCCACTGGGTCGGCATAAGTTATTGTCAAGGTCATTCCGCGCATGCATGCATGTCCTGACATTCATGGGAATCATGCCATGGCTTGACATAAATGCTATCGAATTCATGTCAATCATCTTCAGACATAAATGGCATGATATGTCATTATGTCACACATGCATGTCATGACACGCATATCCAGAATATACCCAGTTAAAGGCGCACTAAATGCTAAGTCAAGGTGGACTGTTAAAATACCATTCCAGAAACCTCGCAGCACTTGTTTCGTGCTAAGAAAATACTTAGTTTACGAGAAAATTGTGTCCAAAGGGTCCCATACGTTGCATACGCCATTACCGCCCCTCACTGCCGTCGGTAAGTAAAACGGCGCCCGACAGTACCATTCTGTGTGCAAAACGCAATCGCCTGGCCATATATAGAGAAACCGAGCCAAGATAGAGCGATGGATTCGCCGCTGCAGCTGCTCATGGTCAAGTGGCGAGAACCATTCGGGCATCCCGCGACATCATATGCTGCTACTTGCAGTTAGTGTGAGCTTCACTGGCCAGCAAAACCAGCGCAGCACTACGCGATAACGAAACTACTGAAACGCGAAAGCCCGGGCCGCGCAGTGTCGAGCGAAAACGCAACCCTTCGACCACCCGCATCGTAATCAAGGGTAGCGTCAATGAGTTCTGTCTTCTAGACAGAACTCATTGATCAGTTTCCAGATATCCATCCGCGAAATTTGATTAAAGTAAGCATCGACGTTACAGTTAGCTTCTTCTCGATTGGTGTGTTGTAGATTTTTGGGAAACGGCTATCTGGATAGCTAGGGCACTTGGTAGCACATCTTGAGGACGGATATATCGAAACTTCTGCTATTATAAAATTTATGTTACGCAGATATGACTTCACTACTACCTCGCTTATTCTGCAAATACATGTGGCCCAAAGTATATAATTAAATCGGTATCAAATGAAGATTTGTCGTGTTTTATTTAACTATTTGCTATTTTATTTTTGATATTTGAACATTGAATTTTGGCATGCGCAAGTAACGTCCATCTCTTCAAGTAATCCACCTGAAGAGGCGTATATGCCACAGTAGATTTGTAAAAGAATCTGCTCGAAACGAAAAGCAGAATTGATAAGATTCATGAAGACGAGGACCGCGGTAGGAACACACATCGTGTATACACTGCCACTGTTATTGATATTATGCTGAAAAGCGTCACTCAATTACGTTAGAATTATTTCGATATGGATTATATCCAAAACCATGAGTTGAGACATTTCGAACAACGATATTCAAGTCCAACAAGATCGACAAGCTCCTGTCAACAATCCTTACAAACATTGGCTGAGCAAAGTGTAACTGAGATGCGCCCTGGTGACACGATGATTTGATGCCGACATAGTAGCACCCGGTTGTAAAGGTTTGAATAAATTTAAAATGTAACGCAAGAGCTCTGTTCTAAGATACGTAAGCATGCGCAGCTTTAAGCGGGGATTCCAGCCCGCACGTCAAGCAAGGCTTCTGAACCATGCGGGCGTTGATTTTTGTAACTGCACAAGCACTGCACGGGTTCTAAGCATTGCATGCTACATCAGGCACTCGAGGGGTCAGGAGAACGACGTTGTACTCTGAAAACGAGGCGCACACCGTCGGCCAAGCGAAAGACTGCGCCACTCACGTTTGCTGCGCTCGGCCCGAGGCCCCTTGCCGGTCAGCCGAGAGTGGCGGCGGAGGCGGCGGCGCAATCGATTCCCAGAACAAGCACGCATGCGCAAACCGACCACCGCCCTCCTCCTTCACTGCAGCCGCGGTTCCCCTCGGCAGCGGGCTCTTCTGCGGTTCGAACTCATCGGCAGCGCTTCGCTTAGCAGGCAGTCGGGGCATCGCCCGTGCTTCAACTCACGCTATTTTCACCTTTATCTGCCAAGGAATAACGGAATTTATATACTTATTTCATTAAATTCAATTAAATTCTGGGGTTTTGCTTGCCAACACCACGATCATATTATGAGGCACGCCGTAGTATGGGACTCCGAATCAATTTCGACCACCTGGGGTTCTTTGACGTGCACCTAAATCTAAGTACACGGGCCGTTCTTGCATTTCGCCACCACTGAAAATGCGGCCGCCGCGGGTGGGATTTGATGCCGCGACCTCGTGCTCAGAAGCGTAACGCCACTAAGCAACCACGCCGGGTATACACTTAATTACGTAAAGTACGGGTAATAACTTATCTGGGCCAGTTTCAGTCAGTTCAAATCCAGCTGAAGGATTTTGAGCGCTCTCCAGCATGTTAATATTGTTATATCGCTATGGATTTTAAATAGCGTTGACGTACTGCAGTTTAGGGTGTATTAAGTGGCGAGTCTTAAGTTTCGGCGAACGTGTCTTACATGAAATGACCAAGACAAATACGCGAGGTTGGTACCAAGATATTTTAAAGCTTCCAGAGAAAGCCGTCACTGGTATTAATGGTGCACTTGTGCGCCTGCTCAGATTGTCTGCAATGGAGTGAAACATGTCCCAATTTTCTTTTTTGATATTCAAGTACATTAATGTTTCTTCACACCAGGATTGGATAAGGTTTAAGTCGTACTTTAATGCGGTAAAGAACGCGGTCGTCTGCTAATAGGATGATAATAGATTGTATGGAAGGAGGTAAATCATTTACGTAAAACGAAGAAAGGAAGAGGCCCAGGACCGTTTTCTCTGGTACAACCGAAAGAACTGGAGACCGAGCAGATGAATAATTATTTGCAAAAAGAAATTGTTGGCAAGTAGTTAGAAAAATGTTTGACCAGTCAATAGCACTAGGTTTTAAATTTAGACGGGAAAGTTTCAAGAGGAGCCATTTGTGAGGGACTATCATGTTCATGTGAGGGACAATGATTCCACAGCTACCTTGGTTCTCCACAAGAAAAGCAGAAAGATACCTATCAAGAAAGGGGTCCGGCAAGGAGACACAATTTCTCCAATGCTATTCACTGCATGCTTAGAAGAAGTATTCAAGCTCTTAGACTGGGAAGGATTAGGAGTGAGGATCGATGGCGAATATCTCAGCAATCTTCGGTTTGCAGATGACATTGTCCTATTGAGCAACAATGGAGAGGAATTACAACAAATGATTGAGGACCTTCATCGAGAAAGTGCAAGAATTGGGTTGAAGATGAATATGCAGAAGACAAAAATAATGTTCAATAGCCTGGCAAGGGAACAAGAATTCAGGATCGCCAGTCAGCCTCTAGAATCTGTAAAGGAATATGTTTATCTAGGTCAATTACTCACAGGGGACCCTGATCATGAGAAAGAAATTTACAGAAGAATAAAATTAGGTTGGAGTGCATACGGCAGGCATTGCCAAATCCTGACTGGGAGCTTACCACTGTCGTTGAAAAGAAAAGTGTACAATCATTGCATTCTACCGGTGCTAACATACGGGGCAGAAACTTGGAGGTTAACAAAGAAGCTCGAGAACAAGTTAAGGACCGCACAAAGAGCAATGGAACGAAAAATCTTAGGAGTAACGTTAAGAGACAGGAAGAGAGCGGTGTGGATCAGAGAACAAACGGGGGTAGACGATATTCTAGTTGACATTAAGCGGAAGAAATGGAGCTGGGCAGGCCATGTAATGCGTAGGATGGATAACCGGTGGACCATTAGGGTTACAGAATGGATACCAAGAGAAGGGAAGCGCAGTCGAGGACGGCAGAAAGTCAGGTGGGATGATGAGGTTAGGAAATTCGCAGGCGCAAGTTGGAATACGCTAGCGCAAGACAGGGGTAATTGGAGATCGCAGGGAGAGGCCTTCGTCCTGCAGTGGACATAAATATAGGCTGATGATGATGATGATGATGATGATGATGATGATGATGATGATGATCATGTTGTCACGTCGTAATGACGGTGAAGTCTACAGTAGCGATGAACTGGGAATCAGAAAACTATTGGGCGAACGAGTGCCCAGCAAAACCAGTGACACTCAAGACACAACGATAGTGGCGAGCGCAGTCGGCAAAATATGATCTGCAGGTCAAGCGCATCGGCTTTTATACGTGATCGTCGAAGCTTCCAGCATAAAGAAGTGGTTCCAGCGTAATCGCTGGTGCTCGCATACCTTCAAGAAAGTACAACAGGGCCGATATCTTGTAGGAGTTCGAAAAGCCGACGTTCGGTTTTGTCTCACGCAACTGTCCCGGCCGCTCCGATATCGCGGTCTCGGCCAATCTATAGGCCAATCGCGTGAGGCGAAACCGAACGTCGGCTTTTCGAACACGTACACAATAGCGACCCTGTATTCGTGCCGGGCATACAGTCTGATTACACAAGATTCGGCGAGAGCATAGACAACAGATAGAATCAACTATAACATTCGAGTAAGTTCCAAATCGTGCAAGCGCGTCTTGCGCTGAGCGATAACTTTAAGTTGTTAGTGGGTAAAATTCGGTCCCGGGAAAGAGTATAAACAAGTACACGTGTAAATGCCCCCCCCCCCCCCCCTCTGAAAAAGCATCGTCCCGATGCTGCGAATAACAGAAAAGCGAAAAAAAGTTTGCACTCGGTCGGGCAAAGCTTAGGCACAGAGAAAGTGTCAATCCTCAAGTCTTACTGGCTGCTACTGCTAGGTATTAACTTGGTTGCTGCTAGGTCTTAACTTGGTTTAACCTAACTACCCGTGTAGGTAAGGTATTCTCGAACGATCATTTTCGGAGGTGCCTTCCCTTTCGCGACATTTCGCGTGACTAGCGCTGGACGCGTCGGCGCCTACGAGCGACAACGTTCCTGGCATGCCACAAACGCAGGCAGGCAGGCAGGAGCCGTTTCGGTGTCGGGCGAAGCGAGCGCGCCCCTGCGCGGGTGGTTACTAGGCAACGCGAGGTGACGTCATCGCTACTGCTTCGGCGCATGCGCGACTAGGCAACGCGGGTGGCGTCGGCAGCAGCTCTGCGCGTTGCCTCGTTGGTGCTGCAACAATTTATTTCTCGCTCTTATTTTCTCCTTCCCTCTCCTTAACGTCCTGTCAAGGCAACATGTGCACGGCACGGAGAAGATACAAGGCACAAGCCGCTCCGCGAGGTGGTTGCTAGGCAAGGCAGTGACGTCATAGCTCGGCGAGGTTTTGCGACAGCAGGCGCCACTTTTTAGGGTTAGCTAGAACAGCTTCGCCGTTGAAAACAACAGCACAGGTAGTAAAGCAAAATTACAAAGCCGCAACAAAATAAAGTCCCAAAGTTCGTTAGCGCACGTAGAATTACTTGAGACGCACCACGTCGACGACTAATAATTGACGTAGCTGTAATACTACATGGTATGGTACTCCTATTTTTGTTGTATTGTAAACTTGCATTGCTTGTTTATTACAGTTTTCTTTGCCATTTTTTGTCTTACTAAACAGCCTTGGTCTTACTAAAATTCTTAGTTTTCGCACTATTCCTTATTTTTTTTAATTGTAAAATCACCATAACCAATGCTTGATCTATATCTCGTTTTTTTTTTTTTCATTTTGTTCATGAATGGGAGTCCCCCTCACAGTTTCTAACTTTGGGACTCCCTGTGTATGTACTAATTATGTATGCACTTCTCTGTAAAACTGACATCGTTGATGAATAAACTTGAACTTGAACTTCAGGACACACGCGGCGACGTTGTGATTGCGTAATGCCGTGCGGCACGACCTCATAGTCTAGTGCGCCAATACGTCTGAGGATCCCGTATGGTCCGAAATTACGTTGAAGTAGCGGTTAACTTAGTCCACATCCGCGTATCAGAGTACAAGCCCAAACAAGGTCGCTGAGGTGGTATTCAACGTAACGTCGTCGAATTGTCAGCTGTCCGTCCTTTGCTGTTTCTTGATGCGCATGCGGGCGAGCTGCCGGGATTCTTCGGCGCGCAGCAGAAAGGCGGCAATGTCGAGGTTGTATTCGTTGGTGGCGTGCGGCATGGCGTAGAGCGTCGTAACCGGATTCCTTCCGTAAACCAGCTTGAACGGCGTTATGTGCGTTGTTTCTTGCACTGCCGTGTTGTTAGCGAAGGTTACGTACAGGAAGGACGGCATCTCCCGTTTTCTGTTCGACGTCGACGTACATCGCTAACATGTCGGCGAGCGTCTTATTCAGGCGTTCCGTTAGACCACTCGTCTGCAGGTGGTAGGCGGTTGTCCCCGGTGACTTGTCTGGCTATATTGCCGGATAGATTAAGTTCAGCTGTCGAAGCCGTTTCTCTGTCGGTAATGAGGACTTCTGGCACACCATGTCGCAGCAGGATGTTCTCGACGAAGAATTTCGCTACTTCCGTCGCACTACCTTTGGGCAGGGCTTTCGTTTCGGCGTAGCGGGTAAGGTAGTCGGTGGCCCCGACGATCAACATGTTTCCGGATGCTGACGACGGAAAGGGCTACAACAAGTCCATCGCGATCTGCTGAAGCGTTCGGCAAGTAGGCTGGATCGGATGTAGCAATCCCGCTGGCCTTGAAGGTGGTGTCTTGCGTGGCTGGCAGTCTCGGCACGTCTTTGCGTAATGGGCGACGTCGGTGTTCAAGCGTGGCCACTAATACTTCTCCTGAATCCTCGCGAGCGTACGGGAAAACCCGAGATGCCCTGTCATTGGGCGTCATGAAGATCGTGGAGAACCTCTGGTCGCAGTGCTGAAGGCACAACGAGAAGGTAGTTGGCGCGGACTGGCGAGAATCTTGAAAACGAAGACGATCCGCGCCTATTGAATTGGCTAACCAACAGAGTGCGTGATGGTCGCTTACGACTTTCAACGGCCTTCCATATAGATAAGAGCGAAATTTCGTGGTAGCCCAAATTATGGCAAGGCATTCCTTTTTCATCGTTGAATAGTGGCTTCCGCTTTCGACCGCGACCGGCTAGCGTAAGATATGACCCTTTCAAGTCCGTATTTCCTCTCGACCAGGACAGCGCCGAGGCCTACGTTGCTTGCGTCGGTGTCGATTTCGGTATCGGTGTCTTCGTCGAAGTGGGCCCGCGAGCACTGGTGGTGACTGCAGGCGCCATTTTAATTCCTGATGCCTCGACTTGTGTTGCTTTCCACTTAAATTCAACGTCAGACTTCGGGAGAAGTCAGAGGCGAGACGATGCGAGAGAAGTTCTTGGCAAAGCGCCTATATAGTAGGCATTCAGACCAAGAAACCTGCGCACTGCCTTCTTGTCGGCGGCCGGCGGAACGTTTGCATTGGCAGCTGTATTCTGTGGATCAGGAAAAGCTCCTGTCTTGCTTATGACGTGGCCCAGGAATAAAAGTCATTCGTGAGCGAAGCGGAATTTCTCCGGCTTCAGGGTTAGCCCAGCTTACTCGATGGCCTCTAGTTTGAGGCAAAGACACTACGTCATCAAGGTAGACTAAACAGGTCTGCCATATCAAGCCAGCCAATACCGAGTCCATTACAAGCTGGAAAGTTGCGGGTGCCGAGCAAGGACCGAATGGCATGACCTTGAATTCATAGAGGACGTCTGGCGCGATCAAGGCGGTCTTTTCTCCATCGGGTCTATCCGTGGGAGGAGATCCTTCTTCTCGATTTTGTTCAGGCCGCGGTAATCAATGCAGAAACGTAGAATTCCATCCTTTTTCTTCGCCAAGACTAGAGGAGATGCCCACGGCTTTTCGACGACTGGATGATGCCGCCGCGCAGCATTTGGTCTACTTGTTGCCTTACAGCTTCACGCTCTCGCGTCGAAACTCGGTAAAGACTGATTCACACTAGGCCGACACGACACCGATTTTGGTCTACCCACTGCTGGCGACATCAGCTTACAGGACCGAAAACGCTGTGGCCAACTGTTAAAAGGAAGGAAAATCAGCCTTAATGGCTCTGGCGCAAAGGTCGAGCGCATGCATTCTTCGGTTATTATGCGATGCTTAGCAGCTGGTGTTTGTCGAATCCTTGATGACGACTAGAGGCAGTCCTTGTATTGCTTGAGGAGACATTTGAGCCGTGCTTGCTTATGCCTGGGAAGACTCGGATTAATATCGAAGGCTGGTTCAGTAACACGGACCGTCGCTGTAGGTTCGACTGAATCCGAGAGGACCAACGTATAGCGCTGACTGCTGTAACTTCTTGCATGAATTGGCAATCTTCGTTCCCTTGTTCAGGCGTTTAAATTCTTGACTGAAGTTTGTCAGCATTGCTTTCGCTTTTCCTCCGTGCAGTAGAGCGATTGTTCTTGAGATGTAAATTTTACGACCGAGCAGTAGATGTTCCTCCCCCTCGACGACGCCTTCTACGTCTGCGCCTGTTTCGGTGCCGACGGCAATAATGACACTGGAGTGAGGCGTGACGCTGACTTGATCTTCGAGCACACTCAAAACATCGTGACTTCGGATAGCGTTATCAGCTTGGACTTCAGGGCGATGAAAACAGAGTGTTGTTTCAGGATGTCCATCCCGAGCAATGTCAGAGGATCACGAAGCTCGCAGGGTAGGTGTGGTCATGAACGGTTATTCTTGCCGTGCAGATTCCAGTCGGCGTTATCAAGTGTCCTCCAGCCGTCCGGATTTGAGGGCCTTCCCAAGCAGCCTTTATTGTGCTGAACTTGGCAGCGAACTGTCCACTGACGATAGAGTAGTCGGCTCCTGTGTCGACTAGGGCGAGGACGTTTTGGCCATCGATAAGAACGTCGATGGCGGTGCTCATTGGCCTCGCGCTGCGGTTAGGCCGTGGCGTCGGATCACGGATGCGTCGCGTTGTCACGGTGCTGTGACATCGCGTCGTTGGGCTCTTTTGAGGCGGCATCTGCTTGTCTTCGAGGCAGCGTCTGGATGGCGGCGTTTCGTTGCGGCATCGTCGAGGCGGTTCGTGCAACGTCGTCGTTCCTGCAACATCTTCGGCATGACACGAGCGGCAGCGGTGGTTGTGACGGGACGTCCATATATACGGTTTTTCGTCTTTTCAGAGTTTACTTTGAAAAGGTGATGTGGCTTCATCTAACGAATTTTCCTAACGAATTTTTTATGTTCTGCTGGCAACACTGCGAAATCACACGCCCCTTGAATCGAGCTCTGGCTGGTCACACGAGCGGCAGCGGGGGTGGTCACGGGACGTCCATCTTATCTACTGTTTTTCGTCTTTTCTGGCTGGTAAAACTTTTTCTAAACTCTTGTGGGTATTTTCCCGCTCCTGCTCTGCTGCTGCCGTGTTACGCTACGTACTACAGTGCTACTATTTTCGGTATTGTGTGCTTCAGTAAAGCTCTGAAATTTCCTGTGTGTTGTTATTTGTTGAACTTTGCTTGTGCTACTAATAGCACCTCTGGCATCAATGTCGAACCAGTGTACTGCGCACTGCCAGGGAGTGGATAGCGCACAACGGCTATCGGTTCGCATGGCATGAGAATGGAAATATTTAGGCGACGAAAAGGGCGGGTGACCGTGTAATGCATCTGAGAAACGTGGCAGACCTTACAAACTGTGCGAGAGCTCAAGCACGTAATGTAATTGTAGTGCAAGCTCTTTTCCTTTTTTTTTTACAGCGAAGCTGTTAAGGGCTACTTCCCCCAGGATCGTGTCCGCGTGTAGAAAAACTATCATCATCAGTATTTCGGCTCCATGTGCGTAGAGGTTTGGCTCCATGTGCGTGGTGGTTTCCCGCCAGTTGTGCCTTAGCACAGGTGTCAAAACGGATGACTAACATGACTGATAGGTGATGAAATCAAAAATGTCACAGTTTCGCCCTAAGGGCGAAGCAATGAATGCGATAGCAACACAGCAATGTCATACGAAGTAAGGTGAGCGGCTTTGGTAGCAACAACACGCAGAACTGTTGTCGACGCCATCGGCGTTTTGCCCGCGTTAGCTCAAAATGCGTGCGGCGTTGGTGACTGTTGCTGGAGCCTCTGATATAAATAGGCACTTGGTGCCGCAGCTAAACGTCGCCTCCCTTCCCTCCCCCTCCCCCACGGCCTCTCGCGCGTCCGAAGAAGGCGCGTTTGCTCTACATATATGGTGATTGTAAAGGAGAAAAGAGACGCCTACTTCTGCAGCCCTTAAGCGAGCACGGCGCAGAACGCGCGTTTGTTCTCCGCCGTGCGTTCACTCCCCGTGAAAGACGCGCCCCTCGCGCCCTTTCACTCGCACATACAGCGTTCGGCGCGCGGCGACGATTTCATCTCCAAATGACGTCATACGGAACCTCACGGCGACGGCGACGGCGACGGCGACGGCGACGCCGACGGCAGAAATCTGCTTTTGAGTGTCCATATAATTGCTATCGCAATAATAACATCACATGCTCGTCAGTTACGTCACGATTAACGATAATAAAATCCCGTGTGGCGCATACCCGCATTGGATATGCGGGTATGAGCCAGGGACAAGAAAGAGGGAAGAAAAGAAAAAAGAGAGAAAGAAAGAAAGAAGGAAGGTAGGTAGGTAGGTAGGTAAGAAAGAAATCACGTGTGGCTCATGCCCGCGTTGGATATGTAGGTATGAGCCGCCGAGAGCAGGAGCGGGAGAGATGTCACAGGATCCTGACGCTGACGCTAGTCTATGACGATGGGGCGGACTTGGCGCAGCAGACGCACTACTTGGCCATCGCGGCGGGCGAAAACAAGACGCCGGTGTCCTTGCTGTTGACGAACATGCCGAAGACGCTCAATATAATCAATAATGATAATATATCAATTCACCATAGCAATATTCACAACAGCGAACCCACTACAGTCACAGCTTCGCTGGCTTCCATCTCCACAGTAGTGGAAGGGCTCTGAATTTTTAACACTATGTCATGGAATCGCTTCTCACCCAACCAGTAGATTAAGTGCAGTTAGAAAGGTTCAGTAACACAGATAATTCACAATGCTGTAATTGCATTGATATAAATTTACGATCAGGTCGTAATAAAAGTGGAGAACTTGATTGTTTTTTAGTGAAATTCAAATGCGCTTTGATATCGTGATGTTCTCTGAAACATGTTTGTTTCGGAGGAGGATGTTTACCGAGCTCCGATGTACAAAAGCTACTGTCGCAGAAACGAGACGAGACAGCTGCGTTCGATGCGAACGAAATCAAGATTCTTCTTTTTCTTTTCTTTATTGCTTTTCTTAGAGCGCGCGCCTTTGGAGCCCGCCGTCTTCTTCTTTCTCGTCTTGTCCACTCCCATGAGTTTCAATAGCTTCCGGCCGCGAAAAGTTTCCTTCTCATCAGTGGAAGCAACCTTCGAGTGTGTAAAGTGTTGAACAGGTCTCCGAACGAGTTTTCCTTTGGATTTTAAGAGACAGGAGCGCGGCTTCCCGTCGACTCCAGAATATACTTCAATGACCTTAGCCAGGTTCCAGAAGGATCTAGGAGTACGTGCACCGATCAAAACGATATCTCCTTGGTTCACTGTCATTTCTTGCTTTCTCGCGTTACACTGCTCTCTCAGTTCTTTCAGATATTCCTTGTTCCATCTCTTTCACCAATCTTTCGTAATTTTTTGCTTATTTCTCCACATTTCTTCTATGCTGATCTTTTTTTCACCTTCTGTACTGTCTTTGATCCTATGCTTTCCACCTATTATATCAGCCGGCACAATAGGTAGAGGCTCATCCGGTTCGCTGTATGCATAGGTCAGCGGTCTATTATTAAGGACAGCTTCAACTTCAGTTGTTATTGTTTGCATCTCTTCTCTTGATAACAGTCTTTTTCCAATAACTTTCCTCATTGTTGATTTCATGCTTCGTACCATTCTTTCATAAAAGCCTCCCCACCAAGGCGTTTGTTCTGCGATGTACTTCCATTTGATTTGATCCCCTTGGCTTGCTCTTTTGGAGACTTCTTCCTGTAGTTCTTTTATCATACGATTGACGTCTCTGTTGGCCTTCTTGAACGTCCTTGCGTTGTCACTGTAAATGATGCAAGATAGCCCTCGTCTCGCTGTAAATTTTCGGAATGCATGTAAGAATGCTTCTGTTGTCGTGTTGTTTACAACTTCGAGATGTACAGCTCATGTATTAGCACATACAAATATTGCCACATATTGTGTTGTAGTACCTTTCATCGCATCCTTTATAAGTAACGGACCCGCGAAATTCACTCCGATCACTTCAAATGGTTGTCGCTCGTTGACTCTGCCAGCACGAAGTGGTGCTGTTTCTTGGTGTAGTGGTCTGGCGTCAAATCGTTGGCACTTTAGACATCCATGAATTATCTTCTTCATGAGCTCCTTGTATTATCCAGCGCTTAGTTGGAAGCTGTGATAATGTGACGCTTATTCCTCCATGCAGCGTGAGTTGATGGATATGGCGTACCAGCAGCTTTGTACCAGCCGTCCACTTTGGCAGCACAATAGGGTGCCTTTCGTTGTATGATAATCCACTTTGAAGTAGCCAACCTTTGTGTCTTATCAGACCTTGATCGTCTTCAAAGACTTCCGTACCATGAAGAAACATCCTTGTTGTCTTCGTAGGAATGCTCTTGCTCTGTACGATGTTTTCTCGTATGTGTTGTTGTTCTAGCTTGATTATTGTCGTCTCAGCATTTTTCAGTTCCTCAAAACTCAGATCTCCGATGATCGGTCTCTTTTTTCGTATATTCTGGATATACCTGAGAACCGTATACCGGATATACCAAGCTGTGACTCTGAGTAATCGTATGTATGTGTCATACATCTCCGCGTCAATCACTGCCGCATTTGAGGTGCATGTGTTAATCGCATAACTTTCACCATGCTCAGTGTCGTCTTCTGCTTCAGGTTTTAAGTGCCTCTTGAAGTGCTGAATCACTTCCTCTTCTCTCCTGGTTTCTTTCTCAGGGTACTTTATGCCTAGATTTTCAATATCCCAGAAATGGCTGAGTTCTGTCTGCATGTCGCAGTTATCCACGTTCACGTTAAGTACTATTACGGTTGACTTCTCCATTATTGTTGCTGATATCTTTGCTTGACCCTGTAATGTCCAGCCGAATATGGTTTCTGCTGCTGTCAACCTTTCTTCTAGTCTTCGGATCCCACCTGTCATTACTTGCCAATACTGGTCTGATCCAATAAGTATTCCGATTTCCATGTATGATGTGCTTCTACATAAACCGTCAGCCAGCTTGAATCCGTCCTCTTCATACTTCTTTTGCAGTGAAATATGCAGGAACGTTAATCTTTCTTTTGAAATTATGTCTACCTCCAGTGCTTCCAGTACCACTTCTTCACTACTGGAGATACTTTTCAGTTTAACTTCAACTGAATTCATGACTCTTTCATTTTGACCTCCTCCGAATGAGCCTATCGTGAGTCTTTCTTTTTCTTTAACCTTACAGCCAAGTTTCTCAGATAGGCTTTTCAGTTTGAATGATCTTTGGCTGCCAGTATCCAATAACCCAGGTTCGAATCCTGGTCACGGCGCCATGTCGCAGAAACGAGACGTTACGATGCGAACGAAATCAAGCTTCTTCTTTTTCTTTTCTTCATTGCTTTTCTTAGCACGCGCGCCTTTGGAGCCCGCCGTCTTCTTCTTTCTCGTCTTGTCCACTGGACTGGACTGGACAAACTTTATTTGGGTCCTGCAGGACGCGCTTAGGGTGTAGTGGGCGTCTCTCACGTAGGGACCGACAGGGAATACCTGGCGGCCGCTTCGTGGGCCTGCTGGACGGTCCATTGCTGGTCGGCGAGAAGCGAGCTTCTGAGGGACTTCTCCCACTTGTCCGAGGTAGAGTCGGGATGAGCGTTTCTACACTCCCAGAGCATGTGTGTGAGTGTCGCCGTGTATCCGCACGAGGGGCACGTGTCGCTGGGGTACGCGTCAGGATAGAGTTTGGCGGGGTTTGGGTACGTGTCTGTTTGTAATGAGCGTAGGGTTAGCGCTTGCGGTCTGTTAAGTTTGGGGTTTGGGGGGCGGAAAGATGCGGCGTCCAAGGTAGAAGTGTTTGGTGATTTCATTATACGTAATGGGTGCATCCCGGTTGTTCTCTATCTCGGCGAGGTGGGCTTGCCCTGGGACGGCGCGGTCAGTAAGCGCACGCGCTGCGTCGTGGGCGATCTCGTTGAGGTTTGGCGGGGCACCCGGCACCCGTCCGAGATGGGCGGGGAACCAGATGACGGTGTGGTGCTTGAGGGTACTCTGATACGCGCTGCGGAGGATGCGGAACGCCTGGTCCGAGACAACGCCGCGTTCGAAGGCTTTAATGGCCGGTCTGGAGTCGCTGTAGATGACATCCCGTTAGCTGTCGAGCACAGCTAGGGCTATGGCTACTTGCTCAGCTACTTCGGGCTCTCGAGTGAGGACCGTGGCGGAGTTGAGGATACGCTGCGAGGATGAGACCATGATCGCGGCGAAGGCTCGGTTGTTGCGATAGGCAGCGGCGTCCACGAACGAGATATCGTCCGTTTTTCTGTATATGCGCCTGAGAAGGGCGGTCGCTCGCGCAAGGCGCCTGCCTCTGTTTAGGTCGGGATGCATATTTCGCGGAATGGGAGCGATCGTGATAAGATCTCGGATCTCGCGGGGGACCGGCGTCAAATCTGGGGGATCCCTGGTTATCGAGGAGAAAAAGCCGAGCTCGCGCAGAATGTGGCGGCCCGCCTTAGTGGTCGTGAGTCGGATCATCTGCTTTCGCTCCTGAGCCTCGGCGATCTCTTCTAGCGTGTTGTGCACGCCAAGCTCAACGAGTTTATACGTGGAAGTGGTGATAGGGAGGCCGAGGGCTCGTTTCACAACCTTTCGAATAAGGGCATTGAGTTTGTCGCGCTCCGCACGTAGCCAGTTGTGTACGGCGGCGACAAAGGTAAAGTGGCACAGAACAAACGCATGTACAAGACGCAGTAGGTTGTCTTCTTTCAGGCCGTGGTGCCGGTTGGCCACTCTACGTACGAGTCGTATTGCATTTTCAGTCTTAGTCATTAGTTTCTGCACCGTTAGGGTGTTGGTTCCGCGGGACTCGATGATCATACCCAGGACCCTGATGGAGTCTACCCTGGGAACTATACGACCGTCTCTTATGCGGAGTGTGATGTTGCGTTCGGCCAGAGGTTTCCACCCTTTGGGCTTGGCGCCACGGCGTTTGGGCAAGTACAGCAACAGCTCCGACTTGGTGGGGGAGCACTTGAGACTGGTGTGTTCAAGGTAGGACTCGGCAGTTTCAATGGCCTCCTGTAGGGCGAATTCGATGAAGCCATCCGACCCCGCGGAGCACCAGATCGTTATGTCGTCCGCATAGATGGTGTGATTTAGCCCGTCGATCCTCGAGAGTCGTTCGGAGAGCCCGATCATCACTAGGTTGAAGAGCGTCGGCGAGAGGACGGACCCCTGGGGAGTTCCCCGCTGTCCGAGGTCGACTTCTTCCGACACCAGGTCTCCTGCGCGGAGGACGGCCCTGCGCCGGGTCAGGAAGGAGCGGACAAAGTCGTAGAACCGACGCCCGAGCCCGAGGTCTGCGATCGCCTTCAGGATGGACGAGTGGGCGATCGTATCGAATGCCTTTTTTAAATCGAGGCCGAGTATGGCACGGATATCCCGAGTGTTTCCTCCGTTGAGAATTTGATGTTTTAAGAGTAACATGGCATCTTGAGTAGATAGCCCAGGTCGAAAGCCGATCATGTGGTGCGGGAAGCAGTTGTGGTCCTCGAGATAGCGACCGACCCTGTTGAGGACGACGTGCTCCGCCACCTTGCCCACGCACGACGTGAGCGAGATGGGCTGGAGGTGATCTAAGCTAGGCGCTTTTCCCGGTTTGGGAATAAGGATCGTGTGAGCGAGTTTCCAGGCGTTGGGTACCTCGCCCTTCTTCCACGTTACGTTGATAGTATCGGTGAGGTAAGTGACGGAGGGCTCATCCAAGTTGCGTAGGAGCTTGTTGGGGATGCCATCGGGGCCAGGGGTGGAGCGGCCATTCAGTTCGTGGAGAGCTCGGCGCACCTCTTCGACGGAAAAGTCGGCATCTAAGTGGGTGTTGTCGGTACCAGTGTATTCGATGTGAGGAATCGACGGGTCCGCGGGAAGCGGTAGATATTTCTTCACGAGGCTCTTGGCGACGTCTTCGGGTGGTGCGGTCCCTTTGGCCTAATGGAGTATCTTCGCAGAGAATGGTGCTGCTTGGTGCGGGTGTTGGTGTGGTCGAGCAGGTGTTGTCCAATCCCATGAGTTTCAATAGCTACTATCTCCACCGTTCTCAGAAGCGAGGTGGTGGTATTTCTATGCTGGTCTCGAGGGTAATGAATTCTGAACTGCTTTGATTTTACTTGAATTTCTCTTAATTACGAAGTTCTTGCAATTTAGTCTGGTGCGCTAATTTTTTGTGTGTGTTATCGGGCCCCTGGAAGTGAATTTTCAGGCTTTTTGTCGAATTTTTCTCAAAGTGACTGGGCAACTCATAATTACTTAATTATTAACGTTAATAAAACCAAAGCAATGCTTTTTCGTCCACGCAACAAATCTGTTAAGCTCCCTCCTGTTAAGTTAAATGACACTGAGATAGATCGAGTGTCATCTGCAAATACGCTGGGAGTTCTTTGATGAACACACGACTTGGGATGACCATGTTAGGTATGTTGTTGGTAAATTGTCTAGAATCGTGGGTATACTGGGACGCCACTCTTTTGATATTCCTATGTCAGTCAACATAATGCTATACAATATCCACTTCCTACCCCCAATTAATTATGGACTTCTCGTTTGGGGAACTACAACAAGCGATCACCTGAATAGAATTACACGCTGCCTCCGTCTCGTACGCAACATCGAACCAATACCGGGCAAGCGTCGCCAATACCTCAGAAGCCTTACCGCGTTTCGCCTTCTGAGAGGAAAATCATCGCCGAGCAGGGTCAAGAAATGTTGCGGAAAGAAGTCATACAAGAATCATGCAGTCCGTGGGCAGCTGCGGTGATTCTCGTCAAAAAGAAGAACAACTCGCGGCGGTTTTGCGTGGACTACCACCGTATCAACGCCGTCACGAAAAAGACGTGTACCCACTGCCACGTATTGACACGTATACATGTTTATCTTTCACCGGTGGCCGCTTTCGACCGGCTAAGAAATGTTAAACGTTATCGCTCGGCGCAGGTCGCGCCTGCATCGGAAGCTTCTCGAACGTTATCGATGCTTCTATCCATCGTCTGTGGTCACCGACGCTCATGTAATCTGATTGTATGAGCGACGCGAATTGTTTAGAACTTTCTAGAAGACACGCGGGCACCAGGGATTAATCTGGAACATTCGATGACTCACGTATAAAAGCCGACGCGTTTCACCACTGATCAGATTTTCGACGATCGCCAACTGTGTTCGCCGCTTTCGTTGTGCTTCGAGTGTAGCTTGCTTTTGTGGGCACAGGTTCGCCTAATAAAGAATCAGTTTCGTCATACACAGTTTTACGACTGTTTACTTCAGCGTCACTACTACGTGACAGTATAGATGACGCCGTCGACTGTCTGCACTCCGCGTCCTATTTTTCTTCCGTTGACTTGCGGCCAGGATACTGGCAAATTCCTATGCACCCCTTGGACAAGAAGAAGACAGCCTTCGTAGCACCCGACGGCCTCTTTGAGTTCAACGTTATGCCTTTCAGCTTGTGCAACGCTCCGGCGACATTCGAGAGGTTTATGGATACAGTGCTCCGCGGACTTAAATGGGAAATTTGTATGTGCTATCTAGATGACGTGATTATTTATGGTATGACGTTTCAAGAGCATAATCACCGCTTGTCGATCGTGCTTGACTGCATACGGCAAGCTGGCCTTATTTTAAATTCCAAAAAGTGTCACTTCGGTGAGCGTGAAGCTCTTGTACTAGGCTTTCTGGTCGACAACCAGGGAAAACGGCTAGATCCACAAAAGATTGCGGCGGTTCGTAACTTTCAGCAACCAAAGACGGTGAAAGAACTCCGAAGTTTCTTGGGCCTTTGTTCATAGTTCCGCCGATTTATCAAGAATTTCGCACAGCTTGCTTCTCCTTTGACGTCCCTTCTTAACAAGGACACACCATACGTGTGGACGGATTCCTGTGAGGCTGCATTTCAGCAACTGAAGTTTTTACTGACTTCCGGACCGGTCCTGATGCACTTCGATCCCGCTGCCTTCACTGAACTGCATACTGATGCTAGTGGTATTGGTGTTGGCGCTGTGCTCGTTCAGATCTGCAACGGTCGGCAGCATGTCACCGCTTATGCCAGTCGGACACTTACCAAAGCGGAGAAGAACTACACCGTCACTGAGCTGGAGTGCCTAGCAGTTGTCTTCACCATTCAGAAGTTCCGGCCGTATTTGCGCGGCCGCGAGTTCACCATAGTGACTGACCACCATTCACTGTGCTGGCTTGCTGGGCTCTGCGATCCGTCCGGCCGATTAGCCCGTTGGGCGTTGCGTCTTCAAGAATACAGCTTTTCAATTACCTACAAGAGCGGACGATGCCACACGGATGCCGACTGCCTCTCGCGCCTCCCGTCACCGTACGCAAACGCAGAGGACGATGACTTCGACGACTATTTAGTTTCTATTTCGTCCGACTTCCCAGACCTCAGTAGCTTCAAGAGTAAGTAACTTCGTGACCCTGCCTTGAAACATTTATTGGAATCTGCGCATGATTCACCAGGGCAGCCATTTACTATTTCTAATGGTGTGCTGTACAAGAAGAATTATTCAGCTGACGGCCCTCCATTGCTCTTAGTAGTGCCAGAAAACCTGCGCTCTGCGGTTCTTCGTTCGATACACGATGACATTACGTCCGGCCACCTTGGCTTCGCACGCACACTACACCGGCTCCACCAGTGGTTTTATTGGCCGAAACTCTGGAAAACAACGAAGCAGTACGTCGCCAGCTGTGCTGTTTGTCAGCGCCACAAGCAAACAACGACTGGCCCTGCAGGTGATTTGCAACCTGTCACGCCACTGACGTCGCCTTTTGAAAAAGTTGGCATTGACTTGCTCGGACTACTCCCGAAGACATCATCTGACCACCGGTAGATTATCGTGTGCGTGGATTGCTTAACTCGTTACACGGAAATAGCGGCACTTACATCTGCCACAGCAGCTGATGTCTCTTCCTTCCTGCTGCACCGCGTCATCTTATGTCACGGTGCTCCACGAGTTGTCATCAGTGATCGTGGACGGCAATTTACTGCCGATGTTGTTGAAGCGCTTCTGCGGCTTTGTGGCTCTTCTTATCGGCATTCCTCTCCTCACCACTCGCAAACTAATGGTCTCACTGAGCGGACGAATCGCACCCTTACCAACATGTCGTCCATGTATGTCGACGCTGAACTGGGCGGTTCATCGTACCGGACTGGTTTTCGCCTTCGGCTGCTCCCTTCATGTGGTTTCATGTATCATCACCTGTAAATAAACTCACACCTTCGTAACAATATCATTATTCTTTCTTTTCTGGGGTACAGGGTCGACCACATCTAAGGTGAACACCTCATTAGTATTCTAGACATCATAGAAGCTGATGTTCAGTACATGATTCTAAAAATCGTTATTGTGTTTATCGACACCATGATTACACATCGCATAACGAACATTTCACACGTGAAGTAGAATAAACGCTGTAGTTTTACCGGCTTGAATATTAATGAGGTGTTCACCTTAGATCTGGTTGACCCTGTACGTGCCCAAACCAGTTCTGATTATGAGGCACGCCGTAGTGAAGAGCTCCGGATTAAATTTGACCACCTGGGGTTCTTTAACGTGCACTACAACGCAAGCACACGGGAATTTTGCATTTCATCTCCATCGAAATGCGGTCGCCGCGGCCGGGATCCGATCCCGCGATGTGGTGCTCAGCAGCGCAACGCCTTAGCTGACTGAGCCACCGCGGCGGGTATTATTATTATTATTATTATTATTATTATTATTATTATTATTATTATTATTATTATTATTATTATTATTATTATTATTATTATTATTATTATTATTATTATTATTATTTCGCAAGGCGGCACGGCAGGTTTCATCTCTGAAGTATCTCTCACCTTCGCGACGGACACATCTGTTCGTGTTGACGAACGAGATCGTTAGGCACGCCGTTTTCCATACGTTTGCACGTGGTCCGGGCATGGCCGCTCTAAATGAATCGTAACAGACTGCACGTGGTTCGGGCATGGCCGCTCTAAGTGAATCGTAACAGACTGCCTCGCCGCCGAAGGAGATCCCGATGGGCAGGGGACGGCATCCGCTGGCCAGAGGGATGGCGCAAGTCGATGCTTGCAGTCGTCGTCGGTTGTCGCACAGCCCTCTTGAGCACGCAACACTGTGGGTGTTCTGCAACGTAGCTCAACATCCCGGTCAGAGTCTAGATGCCTCAGAAGGGTCCGCAACAGTTTCTCGTTCACCGCATGCGTCTACAGAACTTCACCGAGACTCAGCCGCTCAGTCAGCAAGTATGAGACAAATCCTTGCTGAGCTCTGCCAGGCTTATTTCCCCGCTCAAAAGTTAGTTTTACTAACTGACAGAAGCACTAAATTCATACATAAATTTGTTATACGCTTCACAAGACATGACTTAGCCCAACTGCGTAAACAAAAATAAAACCTTTCCAATCCTACGTCAGGAAAAAAAAACATGATTTTGATGAAACGATCGAGGCTAATTCTGGATCTAGGGACTTCGACCATCGGCATTGCCATTGAGAGTTCCCTTTTTATAGCGTATCTCGAAAGAATATTGCTGCAAAGCGAGACTCCAACGCGGCCGTTTTTGTAGGTCGTTGTCTGCAATCATTTGAGAGGACAATGATCCGTTTCGATGACGAACCTCGAGCCCTCAAGATAACAAGACAATTTTTGAACACCCCATACTAGACATGCGCACTCTTTCTCAGTACGCCTGTTCTCGACTAGTGAGTTTCCGACTGGCGTAAAGGACGGGCTGTTCCTCCCCGCTCTCTCCTTTTTGGCATAGTACCCCGCCCATGCCTCGCTCGCTCGCATCGCACTGAACCAGAAATCCCCTCGTGTAGTCTGGCGATCTTAGCGCGCTCTAAGACGTAGAAAGCCGATTCCTTTTTTTCGTCCCAGAGGACGCGCTGTGGCTCAGTTTTTCGAAGAGCATCAGTCAGAGCGCTAGCTAGTTCAGAATACCTCGGGATGTACCGCTGATAGTACCCTGCGACTCCTAAGAAAGATCGGATATCGGTCTTTGTACGGGGCTACGGGAAATCTCGTATCGCAGCCACCTTTAGCTCAGAGGTGGCTGCGATACCATAAACGCTTACCATAAACGTTCCGTGTAGCAGGTGTGAAGGCGGGGTTGCTAGTGTGCGGGCGGTAGTAGCAGCCATGGGGAGACCGAGGAAGAACCGCACTCCCGAGGTGCATTCCGGGAATCACGCCGCTTGGCCAAACAAGAATGCAATCGCCGGCGTCGACCTGATCCTGCACAGAGAGCAGAGGAAGCCCTAGCCAAGCGACGGCGCAGAGTCGAAGACCCCGAATACGCCAATCGGGAACGAAGGCGGATCGGTGTGCGGAACGTGAAAACCCAGACTACAGAGAAGCCGAGGCATCACGACGCCGAGCTCGTAAGTCTATCGGAGGAGCATACGGCCGTTTCGAGCACCAAAAACCTAGCAAAAACTCAGTAAAACTACAAGAAGTACATGATCGTCGCTCCGCTGTTCTTAAGCCTTTTTTCGAAAGGCCACCCGAATTTCAACAGCTTTCAGTTAGCAACGCCGAGAGGGTGTGCCTTTTTAATATCATGCATATTTAGGGCACTTATTAGTAACTGTCCTGCTGTGTTATAGCAGTGTTTTAATCCTCACCAAAACAGCGCTATAAAGCATCAATGACAGCAAATAAAAACAGCACAAGAAACCCAATACGACAAGCGAAACACCCAATACGACAGTCACCACCGGAACGTTCAGTTCTTTCCTCGTTTTTCTATGGTCTCCAAATCACCGCGTCGACCTGTCCGGGAAAGCGTTTCCATGCTATATCGACCCCTGCTAGATCTTACGAAGGCTTAGCAACGTTAATGCAGGGCCGGTATTTTGTAGCGAAGCCTTTAATGTCATAATGCCTTTTCGCGCTTATCGCGCTTTGTCAGTGGTCAGAGCGACGGTCCGCTCGCGTTATCAACGTTGATATCGTGAGCGGACCGTCGCTGTGACCAATGACAAAGCGCGATAAGCGCGAAAAGTCATTATTACTTTAAAGGCATCGCTACAAAATAGCTGCCCTGAATTCGCCCCCGTCGATGCTATCAAGTCGCCTTCCACGTTACAAAGTGATGCCGTCCACGTATCTCTTCCATTTAAATTGTAAAGCTAAGCGCTTTCTAGTGGCTCTCATGGGAACTGTTTTATTGCGATAGCAATTATATGGACACTCCAAAGCAGATTTCTGCCGTCGGCGTCGCCGTCGCCGTCGCCGTGAGGTTCCGTATGACGTCAATGGAGATGAAATCGTCGCCGCGCGCCGAACGCTGTATGTGCGAGTGAAAGGGCGCGAGGGACGCGCCCTTTCACGGGGAGTGAACGCACGGCGGAGAACAAACGCGCGTTCTGCGCCGTGCTCCCTTAAGGGCTGCAGAAGTAGGCGTCTCTTTCCTCCTCTACAATCACCATATATGTAGAACAACCGCCTCCACCATGCTCCTGATGGCAGAGGCCTGCTGCGTCGCCTCCAGTCCCGGCCTTCCTCAAGGATGGGTCAGCTGTGCCGCCTCTACGAAGAGGTGGTTGGCAACCCACCGCCGAATGCGGTACAGCTGCCCCCACCGCAGAGGCCTCCTGTCCCCATCGCCACGCAGCTGCCCGGGATTTCGAAGAGGCGCTCGCCCGCTTGCGCCCTGCAGCAGACGGCCGCCTGCCTCCTGGACGAGACCCTCGGAGACCACCTCCTGGTGTACGTCGACGGTTCGGTGGTACCGGACACCGGCTCTGCCACGGCGGCCTGCACGGCACCAGCCCTGCAGAAGAGCAGGCAGTGTCGACTGCCCAGACACGCCAGCTCGACTGCAGCGGAGGTGGCAGGCCTCCACCTGGCCGTCGACCTACTCTCCGAGGAGCTTCCTGGGGTACCAGCGGCCATCCTCTGCGACTCCAAGGCAGCCCTCCTCGGCCTGCAGAGGCCAGAAAGCGCCAGCCTTGGAGTCGCACTGCTGTCTACCCGGCTGACAGCGCTGCAGGACGCAGGCCACCCGGTGTCCCTGCACTGGATCCCCGCCCACGTAGGGATCCCGGGCAACGAGGCAGCCGACACCCTGGCGAAGGACGCCCACCACACCACTGTGCCCCTCAGTCGGGCCGTGACGGAGGGCGACTTCACTGAACTGAGGCTGCGGCGACACCTGGCGACCCACCACCCAGACAAACGGGTGGCACTGGGATGCCCCCCACGACCACTCCCCCAGCGAGGCCTGGCTCGCAGGGAGACCTCGCTCCTTCTCCGGCTCCGCATCGGCTGCAGCTGGACGGCAGCACGCAGCTACCGACTGGGACGAGCGACGTCCCCGGCCTGCAGCTCCTGCGGGGAGCCGGAGACGATCGAACATCTCCTGCTGGCCTGCCCGGCGTACCTCCAGCAGCGGGGCCCACTCCTGCAGGAGTTCCGCCGCCTGGGCCTCCCCTCTGGCAAGGAGGAAGATCTCCTCTTCCCCGGCCGACACCACCTTTCTGCACTTCGAGGCGTCGCGGAGTTCCTTGAGTCGTCAGGGCTCTCCGCACGCCTCTAAGGACATTTCTACAAGCGGGAAGGCCTCACGGCCTCCACCCCACCCCGGGCCTGACCGGCCTGGCACAACACCCCTGCAGACTCTGCAGCACACCAAGGCCTTCCATCTCGGCCTGATACGTGCCGCCTATGCCTGCCGGTTTTGCTTCGCCCAGCCATGGCGACTCCACTCTATCCCTTCTTTCGCTCCCACTTACCCCTCCCCGTTGGCGCTGAGCCGTGCTCCCTCAAGGGCTGCAGAAGATAGCGCCAACCTTTCCCTTTCCCTCAAGAACCACTTATCATAGAACAAACGCGCCTTCTTCCGACCCGCGAAAGGCCGCTGGGGGGGGGGGGGGAGGGGGAGGGAAGGGAGGCGCCGTTTAGCTGCGGCACCAAGTGCCTATTTATATCAGAGGCTCCGGCAACAGTCACCAACGCCGCACGCATTTTGTGCGAACGCGGGCAAAACGCCGACGGCGTCGACAATAGTTCTGCGTGTTGCCGGTGCTGCTGCATGTCCAAGTTTATACAGCTGATAAAGCTACTATCATTACTCCGTATAGCCCTCTACAAATTTGCTATCGCAATTGATGCTTCACCTTTAAGGTGAAACGCGACAACTTTTTTCCTGGGTTAATTTTCATTTCCCAGGTCTCGCACCATTTTTCCATGTGATTAAGAGTTTCATGTAATTGGACCTGGTCGGGAGGATTATCAATCTTGTGGTAAGTTATGCAGTCATCTGCAAACAGCTTAATATTTACTTATACTTGATTAACAATGCCATTTATAAATATCAAGAAAAATAGCGGTCCCAAGACCGACCCTTGGGGAACGCTCGACCCTACAGCTACAGGGGCCGAGCAGGCATCTTCTATTGATGCACACTGTTGCCGGGAGTACAAATAGTCTTCTATCCATGACACTAACATATCATTTTTTAGTATAGCCTTAACCTTTAACAAAAGTTTAGAATGCGAAACACAGTCAAGCGTTTTTTGAAATTCTAAAAAAAAATGGCATCTATTTGAGATTGAGCATAAATAGCAGCCGCGAAATCGTAAACAGTTTCAAGGAGTGTTGTCACTGTGGATTTTTTTTTTTTTGCGGAAATCGTGTTGCCTATTGTCAATTAGGTTGTTCATTTCATGGAATTCCGATATATGCTTGAGTATGCGCTAGAATTTTCGAACCTGATCGGCCTGTACGAGGTTATTCGACGCGAGTCGCCGCGTTTAGGTATAGGAATTATCTTACTGTACTTCCACTCTACTGGTAATTGAGCTTGGGATAATGAGTTTTTAAATATCAGACATACGTACTTCGAGCACCATTCAGCGTACCTAACAAGAAAAGTGTTGGGTGTGCCGTCAGCTCCCGGTGTTTTCTTTGGGTCCAAGTTTAGCAACTATGACAGCACACCTTGCTCAGATACGGAAATGTCACTAATAGGCGGAACATCAATCTTAGGAACAAAGTGCGCTTTGCTGCCATTGTCCTCAGTAAAGACTGAGCAGAAAAATCAATTAAAAGCCGATGCAAGCTGTGTTTTCGCACCCGCATTTTCACCATGAATGGAAAGACTGTACTGCGACTTTCGCCCAGAAGAAAACTGCAGCCATAACTTAGCCTTAATATTTTTGCAATAGAAACTTGCTCCTGGTTTCTACAGGAGATTTCAATATTAATGTGATGGAAGAAAGCAATGTCAGCTGTGATTTACGCACCCTGTTACTTTCCACTGGATTTACTAACTTATTTACTATGCCAACGCGTATGACATGCTCCACAGCATTGGCACTAGTAGATGTTATTGTGACAAATATTTACACCGTTATCTACAGCGCAGGTACTATCGTACCTGATATTAGTCACCACTGTCCTGTCTCATTAAATTACCAAATAACGAACCACTGGATAGAAATACGACAGGTACTGCTTATTATTTAACAAATTACAACTCAGAGTATTGAATTATTCAAAATCGACATAACGAATAAAGGCTGGTGAACTGTAAATAAGAAGAAAACTGAGAATGACGCTTATGATGATTTCGTGAAAATTTTTATGCGTGTTTACGCAGAACATCGGTTATCATTTATTTTTGCGCACATGCTCGATGGAAGTATTGAAAGAATTTAAGAAGCTTCGAAATCGAATAAATTCAAAACTTAGACGTCCTAAACAATCCTATTATATAATCTTTTGGTATAATGCTAGTCGACAACGACCTAAGGCTACATGGAAGCTCATCAATAATATACTCGGCCGCGAAAATAAAAACGCCCGGCCGGAATTCTTAACACTTGGCGGTCGCGAATTAACTGGCACATCACTCGCAAATCACATGAACGACCACTTTATGAACGCTGTTACTCCATGTAATCATCATGTAGGTTTGGTTACCGGATGCGGTAATGTGAAGCAGAGCATCTTTCTTGATCCAACTGATAAAAATGAATTACATCACACTTTTATGTGCTTCAATAATACTAAATCACTCGATGCCGATAGTTTGCTGATCTTTACAATAAAGAATGTTTTACACTTATTCACAGAAGTTCTTGCATATACCTTTAACTTAATTCTCGAATCTGCAGTTTTTCCAGAAACTATGAATAGAGCTAGGGTGTCAGTCATCTTTAACGGATGACATCGTAATATAGAAAGTAATTACAGACATATTTATGTCCTCCCTGTCCTCTCTAAATGCCTATAAAATTATCTTTTTTCGAATAATGCAGATCTTTCAACAAATTTAATGCACGAACAGATGCACAATTCGACTGCAGAAGCTGCAGTTCTACTGAAGCTGCATTGCTGACATTGCAAGAAGCTATAGTTCATAACACTAAAAAAACGAATTCACACTCGGTATTTTTTAGATATCAGCAAGGCCTTTGATTCTCTTGACCATAGTTTTTTTTTTTTTTTGCACAAGATAGAATCATATGGCATTCGTGGTATTTGCATATCTCTGCTTCAATCTTACCTTCAAAATAGATGCCAGTATGTACACATCAACAAATGCGTAGCTCGTCGTTCTTGCCTCTCACCTACGGTGTAACGCAAGGGAGTAATCTGGGCCCCCTAAGTTCAATGTTTATCTTCTTTCTTCTTTTATGAAAGTTCTGATTATGAGTCACGCCGTAGTGAAGGGCTCCGGATTAATTTTGACCCCCTAGGGTTCTTTAACGTGCACTACAACGCAAGCACACGGGCGTTTTTGCATTTCGCCTCAATCGAAATGCGGCCGCCGCGGCCGGGATCCGATCCCGCGATGTGGTGCTGAGCAGCGCACTTAGCTGACTGAGCCACCGCGGGGGGTATCAATGTTTATATCAATGATATTGTAAACACAGGCAGAACAGTTAAATACGCAATATACGCAGATGATTCAACAATACTTGTCTCTGATATTAACTTGCATCATTTAATATCCAAAGCTAACGATGTGCTTTCGGAGATTTCCTCTGTGTCAAAAAGGAATCGGCTTGAGATCAATCCAAACAAAACTAAAGCTGTTATATTTCGTGATAAAAATAAAACAGTCACTACTCACCATCCTTCAATTCACAGCGAATTGATATTGTTGATACGCATAAAAGGCTTAGGGTTTACTTTTCAACGAACTTAAGTTGGTATGCCCACGTTAAATACCTCTACCCGCCGTGGTTGCTTAGTGGTTATGTTCTTGGGCAGCTAAGCACGAGCTCGTGGGATCAAATCCCGGCTACGGCGGCCGCATTTCGATGGGGGCGAAATGCAGAAAACACCCGTTTAGCTAGATTTGGGTGCAGGTTAAAGAACCCCAGGTTGTGCAAATTAATACGGAGTCCGCCGCTACGACGTGCTCATAATCAGATGGTGGTTTTGGCGCGTAAAACGCCATAATTTAATTTTTTAATTACCTTTGTAAAATAGCGAGCAATAAATGGGAGGACGCCATCTGAGAGGATCTATTCATTTTTTCCCCACTTTGTTCAAGCAGACGCGATGCATCGTTGTGCTCATTTAAATACCTCATCTGGCCTGACAATAAACCAGTTGGTAGTTTCCGCTTCTTCGTGTCAGTTTGTATCTGCGTTCCCAGTCAGTGTTCCACTTATCCCCTCTAGTGCGTGTCATACATAGCGCAGCAAAAATGAATATTTTACTCGATTACTACCAAACAGAGCGTAGTTACCTGGCAAACCATAAAAGGATAAATAACTTTCTAATCCGTCACCCCGTCATTTCTGGCTATCACGTGCTTTTTTATTATACTGTATGGAAGTCGAGAGCAAAATTTAAATGTTACTCACACGTTATCCTAACGGTGAAATATGTAGTTAGTTTCGAAAGCATTGCGAAACCAAAGAAAAAACGCATAAAGATGTGTTACTCCACTTTAAGCTAATGGTTAAATATGTAATGTGCTCGGAAAGCATTGCGAAAAAAAAAGGTGGCTCTCCAGTAATCGAGAGTAGATGTAAGCATGAAATGGCTACCAGCAAAGCACACGGGTGCTGCGACGCAGGCCTGAAAGCTTACTGAGCCGAAATGAACCTGTTTTGAACTGAACCTCGTTGCAAGTCTCGTCTCGGCCAAACAACCATCCGCGGCGGCCTGGTCGTGTAATTCATTTTCCAGGGCAGCTGGGCCCTCGTGCTGTGGCGCCGCCGCACGGGAGAACGTGAATTATGGTGGTGCCTCGGGTTCTGTTTGTGCCTCGGTGGCCGCGGTGCCGGGCGCCGAAACGAAGCGGCGGTCATTGGGGTGTTGCGGTGCGCAGCGTAGCAACACCCCAAATAAGAAAATACTGCTCCAATCAGGTAGACTGCTCCCACCCTGACAGTGAGATTATATTTTGATCATCAAAACAGTGATACGTTTATTTAGGAATAGCCGAAGGACGGGAAAAGGCAGACCACTGTCACCTGCCAGACTTGTAGGCACAACTGTGGCTGCTGTTAAGGTATCGATGCTATTCCTAAATAAACGCATCGTGTTTTGATGATCCAAATATAATCTCACTATCAGGGAGGGAGCAGTCTACCTGACTGGAGCAGTATATTTTTATTTGGTGTGTTGCTACGCTGCGCTCCGCAACACCCCAACGACCGCCGCTTCGCGTCCACGCCCGGCACCGCGGCTTCCACCGCGGCACCGGGGCACAAACAGATCCGAGGCGCCGCCGTGGTTCACGTTCTCCCGTGAGGCGGCGCCACAGTCCGAGGGCCCAGCTACCCTGGAAAATTAATTGCGCGGCCTGGTCACGCAGCGTGGCGTCATCTCTCGAAGGAGGCGACGCAAAACTCGCGCCGTGGAACTCACGGACTGCTGGTGTTGAAAAGAGCACAGGCGCCACTGTCTCAGCGCCAAAAGATGACCGTCAAGTGTATGGGGCCCTGTATCTGCCTTTTGAGCGTCTGTATTAGAAATGACAAATAAAACTTCAGCGTACTAGAAGTTACAGCTTGAGTGATATTGTGAACAAACATTGGACAGAAATCGGAAGCAATATTTTTTTAACTTGCTTGGGGCAGTAACCAGCGTACGTAATGCAGTCCTGTACAAGGGGTTGGGGAGCAGAGACCGCATTTTCTTAAGTTTTGATCGGTTGCCCGGACGATCTCGTTTTGCTCTCGCAACGGGGCCCGGATGTTCGCGCAGGTTCTCGTGTCGTTCTCGCGCCCATTCTCGTATTGAGTGCCCGGATAACGGCTCTGGATTTTCGCTCAAGGTCTCTTGAAGGTCACCGATGACAAGAGCTAAAAGCATTTCATGCTTTAAAGAAAAGTAAGCAATTGTCAAACGTTTGTGAAAGGTGAAGGCGCAGTTTCGCCAAGGTCACCGCTAGGTCACCGCCAAGTCACCGCCAAGGGCAGCGCCAACACAGATACCTAAGGCTTTCGCCTTTGAAATCTTATCTGTAGCAGGAGTCATGTCTTGCTGCCGCAATCTGCTGCCGCTCAGGGCAAAACTGCAAACATATCAAGCGTTGGTTAACTCACATTTAAATTATTGTATGTTGATAATTGGTACAACAAAAAACAAATAAAATTCTTTCCTTCATTCATTCATTAAAAACATGCTTTTTGTTCTACTAAAAACATGAGTAGCGACACTGGAAACACTGAACGTTTGGGAACCACCTGGAAAGCGTTTGAATGACTCAACACAATACAGGTTCACAATTTACCCATATCGTGTGTTGAACACACTCCACTTTTTCCAACAGAGAACTCATGAACTTCATTACAGCCTTACCATCGATAGAGCGTCGTGTTGTTACAGTACCTACAAGAAATACCCATATATAGCTTGGTTTCGTACTTATTAGTACCAGACTTTCACATACGATACCAGGTCGATTCAAATGGGTCACCAAGCTTCGAGCGAGAAGCGGTTCATAACCAACTGTCACCGACACCAGCAAGGGCGTTTATGGGAGCAGCGATTGAAGCGCGACTAGCTGAGGAGAGAACACGCATTGCTACACAAAACTGTTTTTATTGCGATAGCAATTACATGGACACTCCAAGCGCATTCCTGCCATCGCCGTCGTCGTCGCCGTGAGGTTCCGCATAAAGTCCAACGGCGATAAAGCGCGGCGCCGTATGCTGTATGTGCGAGTGAAAGCGCGCGAGGGACGCGCGCTTTCACGGAGAGCGAACGCACGGCGGAGAGCAAACACGCCGTCTTCGGTCGTGCGAAAGGCCGTGGGGGGGATGGGAGGAAGAGAGGGGAGGCGACGTTTAGCTGCGGCACTAAATGCGTATCTTGCGACCGGGCGCAAGGGGAACTGGCGACTCAATCTCCCACGCGAAAGGAGGACAGCGGGAAGGCAGCGCGGGAGGGAGGGTGCGCGGCTTCTACTCTGCCTGGAACTGCGTACTTGTGTACTTTGCGTGGCTGAAGGCTGTCGCGCGCACCGTATCTTGGAAGCGATCTCCACACGGCTCTGACCTTTGAATGCGCTCTGCTTTCGTCGCTCAGTTTTCGTCGAAGCGATAGACCAACGAACCTTTGGTCACTGCTCCTGTCGCGCTTGCTCGCGCCAGCGTTTTTACAGTGCTTGTCTGCGGTCATCGAGTGTGATCTATTCATGTTTGCTTGAGCGCGCTGACACCATGCTTGTTATTCAGTTAGTAAGCGAATGTGTCCAAGTTTATGCAGCCCACAAAAAACTATACTGTGCTAGTAAATTTGCTATCGCAATTGATGCTCCGCCTTTCGGGCGTAACTGTGTCTTTTTTAATGAAAACCAAGACACAACTTCAATTTATTCAACGGAAATAAATTTTCTAATCAATTTTATATTGTCACGTACGAGTTTGTACCGCTGTGGACAAAATTACGTTGGTTGGTGAAGAGGAGGTTGAAGTGTTACCCTGGCCACTGAGCTACAACCTTCTAACTGTATATATTGTAAATACATATATTTTCTCCCCATAACAATATGATGTGGTGAAGAAAGAAAATTATTTTAGCTCTATTGTCAAGGAATGAACACCCGTTCTTTAGCGCTCACTAAAAAAAAAAGGGGGGGGGGGGCTGTTCACACCGCCAGCAGTTGCAATAATTCAGCTCGTGTAGTATGCAGAAAGGCACGCTCGTAAAGTTCCCCCTTCACATGTTTTGTTGCTTTGCTTGTCAACGTTTGCCAAAATTCTGGTGGCGTTGCACTTGCAAGTTGTGTTTCATCGTGGTCAACGTATCCAGTCAGAAGTAGTGAGTTACGGTAGCGCTATAATTTTTCACTTAGCTGCCTTCATGCGGCTGCGCTGGCCGACGGGGTTGGCGTGCGACGATGCGACGAGCACTAAGCACCGAAAGCCTTTCTTCAGCCCACAATGAAACAATGCTCCGTGCATGGGTGCAGTTGTGACCCCCGTACGGCTGGCGTGTCGCTGTATCGATTTCCGAGCGAAAAGCTCGAAACGGCCATCGTGTCGACTTGCGTGACATTTGAAAATATTGCCCAAAGGAAGGCCACGAAAATAAATTTCGCGCCTTTGATAACTAAATAGACGTCACATCCTTTTTTAACAGATATGGCGTCACTTTATTTTTTTTTTTTTGTTCCGTCGGAAGTATTTCCTCGTCACGCAGATGGCGCTAAGCACCATGGACCGCCAATGAACCGCCATGTTTTGAACGTATGGGCTTCTATGGAAGCTTCGCTACCAGGTATATTTACCTTACACAACGTCCCAACAACACTAAACACAAGATTCAGTATCTATACCTGATATCAACTATACTGCTTGCAAATTATTCATTGTTAATTTTACAGCGAAGCTGTTTATGGATAGTCTTCCGTGCATTTTTGTTGTGAGTGTGCAATAATGCGGGCCGATCTTGGTGATAGTGCAGAAAGGGTCCAAGCGCAATGGCACATACCCCTGTGTACTCCGGGTGGTGGGCTCCGGGGCCTGTAACGCGCCCTTGCACTACCCTTGTCACACCTGGGACCTCTTTAGCACAAGAACCGAGGTTTTTAGAAAATGTTTGTTACATTTTTTTTCAGAAATAACTGTTAATAAATGACACAAGACACTTCAGTTTTGGTGTTAGTTTTTCAGCAGGCATGAAGGTGCGTGTTCGTTTAGCGTTAACTATTTGTTGGAAGTTTTTGCGCTGGCATGGAGGTGTGTGTCAGTGTAGTGTGTGACTGCCTAGAGAAGTTTATTCACTTGGCGGCGATGTGCTTTGCGTAGACGTCGGGAGAGGCTGCGATGGTATCGCTGACTGCGAGACACTACGATCGGATCTTAGCCCAAAAGGGCTACCTGCGCCGGCCATGTCTACGTTCGCACCGCCCTCTCTTTGTCGGCGATACAAGCGCTTGCGTACCTAGTTTCCTTCCGCTCTCCTGTGGTGGCGGTGTCGTTAAAACGTCACGCGTGTCTAGTTTCCTCTGGCTCCTCCGGGCGGCGGCTCCGTTATTCACGCGATTGTATATAAAAACCAGAAAGACAAGTTGCCATTCTCCATTTTGAATTTCAATTTTCATCTGTCGTCGTAATGGGGAGGCCACGTATAGTCCGGACTCCCGAGGAGCAAAGAGTCTACGAAGAGCGACGTCCCGCATGCGCTTGGCGTTTTGTGCACGATTTTCATCGGTGGTGTTTGCCGCCCGTCGAGGACGATTGCATTCTCGTCTCTGTTCGTGCCGTCGCCTCTTCGTAGGCGCATTGCTCCCCGAAAGTCCGGACTATACGCGAATATGGTGGAATTAGTATGTTAAGGCGCAACCAAGAGTGGCGCCAAAGTCAGAAGACGACGGTCTGACGTGTCGAGGTCTAACCGGTCTCGACAGCCATCTTGCTGTACATCGTTGCCTTCCTTGTACATAGTGTAAATACACCTATACGTGTGACTTCCGCAACGTAACAAATTGGTTGAGGTGCTGGGAACCCATGAGAGACAACAACGGAGCTCCGCAGTGGTCTTCACCTCGGACAAAACAGCATCATGGACGAAACAGGTCCCGAAATGGCGCGACCCACTTCAACGCCTACAACACCGACAGTTGTCCTGGCTCAGCCGCGGGATCCAGGAACGTTCTGCGGCACCGACGTACGACCTCGACGTGGAACCCTCGATCGCCGCGTATGAGCGTGTATGTGCCCACAACAAATGGAATCCGACAATTATGTTGGCTAACTTGGTGTTCTACCTAAAAGGCACGGCGAAGGTGTGGTATGATAACCACGAGGAAGAACTTGACTAGGACACGTGCAAGCAGAAGCTGAGGGACTTGTTTGGCCGTCTCGCCGAGCGGAAGAGCGTCGCAAAGAAAGGACTAGAGACCCGCGTCCAAACGGCCACATAATCATATCTTTCTTACATTCAGGACGTGCTGGCTCTGTGTCGCAAGGCCGACAGCGATATGGCCGAGTCTGACAAGGTTGGACGTGTACTGAAGGGGATCCGCTGACGATGCTTTCAACCTGCTCATGTGCAAAAATTGTGAGATGGTACAGGACATCATAAAAGAGTGTCAACGCTTTGAGCAGGTCAAGGGAGGCCAAGAGCCGCCGCGTTGCAACGCCGTTGGCACGTCCTGCCGAACACAGCTGTGACATCCTCTTGGGACGACAGGCTAGGAATGGAGCGACCATCATCAGACGACCTGGCGCGGATAGTACGGCGAGAACTTGAAGACATGGCTCCTGCAGCCTTTCTTTCCCGCCCCAGTGAACCGAACAACGTGCCTACAGTACCATTTGTGCAGGCAATAGTCCGCAAAGAACTCGCTAATCTTGGAGTTGCTCGCCATTGTAACAACCGTACTGTCTTCTCCCATCAGTGACCGCCATTCCCCAGTTATTATCACCCTGACCAGATCCCGCGTCGTTACCAGCCTGCATTTGACGCCCAACAGCCCAAAAATGACCATCGTACCACTTGGAATAGTCACTCGACGTCATTTCGACGTCACCAGTCCCGTTCGCCACAAGCTCGTCGACCATCGGGACTATCGCCGCAGGCTTGTCGTCCACCCTCCCCGATGCAGCCCCGACGCCCGTCTCCGGAAAACTAAGCGATGCAGCTCGCGGGGGTGACGCTGCATTGACGACTCGACCGCAAAACTCTCTGATCACTTTGCCGACCAACCAGAACTTGATGAACGTTGTAGTCGATGGCACCAGTGTCCCAGCACTCATTGACAGTGGCGCGCACATATCCGTGATGAGTGCCCAATTGCGCCGACGGCTGAACAAAGTGCTCACAACTGCTGCACCAAGCCCCCTCCGCGTCGCCAACGGAGGAACGCCTACCGTGCTTGGTATCTGCACTGCTCGCATTGGCATCACGGGGCGCCTAACCACTGTGTTTGCCGTTTTGGAACAATGCCCTTACAACGTTATACTCGGCCTAGATTCTTATCGTCCCATACAGCCCTCTTTGACTTCGCGTCTAGCGTCATTCAGCTTGAGCTACCCCACGGCTGCTATAGTCCACCTGTCACACCGCCACGGTTATGCTCTGCCGAAGACATCCGTCTGTCCCCCCTAGCCACTACGTATATCACTCTAATGTCGTTTCCATCTGTTCCTGACGGGGTCTACGAGCTATGTCCCACCCCTGACATACTGTTTGAAAGGAATTTGGCCGTTCCCCATACCGTGCTCACTGTTACAGGCAATCAGACTTCGCTCCCTCTCCTCAATTTTAACTGCTCGACTCAAATGGTACCCAGAGGCATGTATTTGGGTGACATCTTGCCTGTGAACGATTGCGAGATATCAGCGCTTGACACCGATATTCCGCCGCTTTCTACAGGAACCTCTGATTCACCGACTCTCACAGACGAACTTAGCAAGATGACCGCCCCTGACCTTCTTCCTGCACAAGCTACTGACCTCCGCCGTTTCTTGTAAACTTACCGCAACATTTTTTTACCTTGACGGCCGCCCTTTAGCCCAGACATCGGTGGTCACCCATCGTATTTACAGCCGGAGACGCAATCCGATACGCCTCAGGCCGTACCGTGTTTCACATGCTGAACGACAAGTGACACAACAAGAAGTCGATAAGATATATATGTTGACTAAAGGCGTTATCGAGCCATCTTCCAGTCCGTGGGCGTCCCCTGTTGTCCTTGTCAAGAAGAAGGACGGCAGTTGGCGCTCTTGTGTCGATTACCGGCACCTCAAAAACATCATGCGCAAGAATGTCTACCCCTTGCCACGTATTGATGACGCTTTGGACTGCTTGCACGGAGCCGAGTACTTCTCTTTCATAGACCTTCGATCAGGCTATTGGCAAATCTCGGTAGATGACATGGACCGTGAGAAAACTGCCTTCGTAACACCTGACCGCCTCAATCAATCCAAGGTTACGCCTTTCAGCTTTCGTAATGCCCCGGCTACCTTCGAAAGAATGATGGACTCCTTACTACACGGCTATAAATGGTCTACATGTCTGTGTTATCTAGACGATGTGATAGTCCTTTCACCAACTTTTGCGAGTCATCTAAAGCGCCTGTCGCCTATTCTTGCTGTTTTTCGACGCGCCAGCCTGCAATTGAACTCATCCAAGCGCCACTTTGGGCGGCGTCAAATTACCGCTCTTGGCCATATCGTCAGTGCCGCTGGCGTTCAACCCGACCCGGACAAGATTCTCGCTGTCCAGAACTTTCCTCTGCCATCTTCTACCGCAGATGTAAGAAACTTTGTTGGACTATGCTCCTATTTCCGTCGTTTCATCAAGAATTTCGCCGACACCACTCGCCCACTCACCGACTTACTGAATAAGGACGTTGCATTCATGTGGGGCGCTGCTCAAACCAAAGCCTTCTTCGCCCTCGTACACTTGCTAACGACTCCCCCATTGCTGGCTCATTATGATCTATCTGCCGGCACTAAACTTCACACGGATACCAGTGGCCATGGCATTGGGGCTGTACTCGTTCAATTGCAGCGTAACAAAGCACGCGTTATTGCATACGCCAGACGCCTCCTGTCACCCGCCGAGAGAAATTTTTCAATTACTGAACGGGAGTGCCTGGCGTTAGTTTGGGCAGTAGCTAAATTCTGCCCTTACTTGTACGACCGCACATTTTCCGTAGTTAACGATCACCATGCCTTGTGCTGGCTCTCGTCACTGAACGACCCCACTGGACGATTGGGCAGATGGGCGCTACGGCACCAGGAATATTCATTTGTTGTCTTGTACAAATCATGCCGCTTGCACAAGGATGCTGACTGCCTGTCCCGTCATCCTGTTGACCACCCTGAATACGATGTGCATGACACCGGCGCTTGCGTCCTAGCCATTTCTGATCTGCGTGACATCTGCACTGAACAACGGCGTGATGACTGCTTACGTATTCTCAACGATCGTCTCGATGCTGGACATTCGGAGCCCACTCTGCGAACGTTCGTACTCCGCGACAACGTTCTCTACCGTCGCAGCTTACGCCCCAGAGGACCAAAATTTTTACTCCTTGTACCACGCCATCCCCGGACATCCATTCTTGAGCAGTTGCATGACGCCCCTACTGCAGGCCACCTCGGAGTTTCTCGTACTTACGACCGCGTACGGCGCCGCTTTACTGGCCAGGCCTGTACCGCTCCGTGCGCCGCTACGTTGCTGCCTGTGCGAGCGCCACAAAAAAAAAAGAAAGAAAAAAAACCTGCTGTGCTGCCCGCTGGACGCCTTCACCCCATGGATGTGCCCTCAGAACCTTTCTTTCACGTCGGCCTCGATCTTCTCGGGCCTTTTCCGACGTCCAAATCTGGCAATAAGTGGGTCGTTGTTGCGACTGACTACGCGACCCGCTACGCCATCACGCGAGCTTTGCCCACAAGCCGTGCAACTGATGTGGCGGATTTCCTTTTACATGATGTCATCCTCCATCAGGGCGCACCCCGGCAACTCCTCACTGATCGCGGCCGCACCTTCTTGTCCCGCGTCGTTGAAGACTTACTTCATTCCTGCTATGCCGAGCACAAGCTTTCCACCGCCTGCCACCCGCAGACAAACGGACTCACGGAGCGGCTCAATCGCACGTTGACAGAAATGCTCTCTATGTATGTTTCTGACGACCACAGTGATAGGGCCAACGCGTTACCCTTCGTGTCTTTCGCTTACAATTCGTCTCGTCGCGAGACCGCTGGCTTTTCATCCTTTTACCTTCTGTTCGGCCGCCACCCTACTTTGCCCTTTGACATACTGCTTCCTTCCTCGATGAGAACTCCCACTGAATATGTTCAAGACGTCTTCGCCCGGGCTCACACGGCGCGCCAGATTGCCGGTTCCCGGCTCACCAAATCTCAGGCCGCGCAGAAGATCCGGTATGACAGCCGACATCGGGACGTTCAGTTTTCCCCTGGCTCCGTTTTCCTCCTATGGACAACGGAGGGACCGAGCCAGCACAGTGAAAGTAAATAACCGGATGCGTGGGTGAGGCCGGCGTCTGCGATTGGTCCGCTTCCCTTTACTTAGCTTGAGGTGACTGGTCGAAAAACGTGGCGGCGTGCAACGGAAGGTTAAAAATGCCGATAAAACGGATCCTCAGCAAAGAAGAGTTGGCAAAGCGATGTCGTATATTTGCCGAAAGGGCTCGATAACGTTATACTGCCACGTAAAAATGTTATTACACGCAAATAAATCCATGCTCCCCGGCAGCTCCGAGTTGCCAGTGCCACAGCGATCGGCGGGCAGCCATCTTCTATTTTTTCGGAAAGGGGCTGTGTCCGGCTATTCAGAAAAAGTTCAGTTTTATTCGGCATATGAATGCGTTTTTAACGCGTGCAAGTTACTTTGACGCGGTGAGTTTTCGCAACATTGTGACGTCGCGTGACAGACCAGCGAAGTGGGCGCAGCCCGAAAACGTTTGACCAATAGCAGAGGGCTAATGGTGAAAAAGGCGTCTAATCAGAAATTATTATTTTTATTTCGTTTGGACTAATCATGCATAATCAGTGTTTATGTATCATATCAGATGGGGTGTTTTCGCTGTTTTCGTGACGTCGCGCGACAGACAAGCGAAGTGGGGGTGGCCCGAAAATTTTTTCACCAATCGTGGAGGGCTGACTGCAGAATTGGAATAGAAAGGTTTGGAATAGCTTTAAGTTATAGCGCCCAAAGTTAGACTCGGCATTGTGAGTTAGCAATGATAACCAAAATGATAATTTAATTACAGTGTGAATGACACCTATGACGACGTGCACGAATCAAAACTACCATTCTACCCGTAAAATAAATTATTCATTATGACTATTGACATCCTTATACCGGTTCCCAGAATGCCTCATTGTTTAACCACTCGTGTTACATTTCATTTTATATTCATGACATACTTGGTGCGTAAAACCAAGACAACTTAGTATAGTATGTTAGTAACTAGTAAGCACTAATGACTATAGACCGATTAGTTCGCTGCATTGTGTTTTTACTTAATTAATTGCTATGGGAAACAATGTATTAAATACATAATACCAACACTGTTAAATTACTATAATTAGGTCCGATTTGATCTTTTTACGTCATCATCCAGGGAACTAAAACTGATGCATAGGGTTTCGATGTAATATCTGGTAGCGTTATATGTATCTGTGTTTTTGCGTTTGTTTCTTAACAATAAGCAAAGTGTCAGTGAGAAACATGTCAGTGAAGCTATGTATGCAGCTATATATGTATGTATATGTGTGTATATGTATGTGCGCATGTGTTATGCTGCCTGCCTGCAGAAACAGGGATTGTAGGACACGTCAAGCTGTTGAAGGATAGCATTTTTTCTACAGTTCCCCCATCTGTAAATGTACAGGATGGCAAACAAACAATTTCAATTTCAATTTCAATTAATTCTGTGTATTTAATTATTGGTTTTTCTGGGTTAATGACGTAATGGACGTAATGTTTGCCTTTCTAAATGTCAAATAAAACATTTTACCATGCGCCGAAACGATAAAAATATGGCGCCCGCAGCCGGACTTCTTGCTTGGATGTCACCCCATAAAGCCATTCTGTCCGCTGCTTCTTTCAGAATCTGACAGTGGCATCATTCCTTATACGTCAAAGCGCGAATGTGCATCATAGCTGCACATTCGAGTCCATGAGTTTTAGCATGATCGACGAGCCCTTTCCCGTCAACGACGTACCCCTGTAGTGCTGTTGCGCATAATAGTAGCCGAGCAAAAGCGCCATAGGAAAGCATTTCAACCAGCGGAATAAAACCAAACTGAACCCACATAGAGGGAAACCTCGAGTATATTCCATTAGAGTGCAATTAGCGGATTAGTTCTCGCTGCGCTGCAATCAGCAATTAAAGTGTGCAGGGAAAAAATACGGCCTGCGGAATTAAACTAGAGGCGACATACAGCGTGACACCCTTGTCAGGATTAAGTGCCTAAAGTTCAATTTACGAAAAACGAGGCATTTATCAGCAATCAATTTTTTTAGTGCTTCCCATAGAGTCACGCCGACTGCATCACCTCAGGGTCGGCTTCGCCGCAGTAGTCGATGTCCCAGTTTCCAGTATACTTGTTTCAAAACCGAGATGTCAATATTGCTTTCCATGAGAATGGAAGATGCCCAGCTGCCCAGATAGCATTAAAGAGTGTGAGTAGTGGGATTTTTATGTCTCTGTGAACGTGTTTAAGTAGGTCGTACATAACTCCGTCGGGACCCGGAGCAGAGCTCTGACATGCGTTTAAGGAAGCTTTCAAAGCTGAAAGGACGGTTAAAAGGTTCGTTTGGGCTACATTTACGGTCGAGTGGTTTCTCTTCCTCCGTTTCATTTCATTTCAAAAAACGCTCGGAATAGTGCATAGAGCTAGAAACGCACTCAAAGTGCTCACCAAGAGCGTCGGCCTGGTCTTTCAGACTGTTTCCTTGTCCATTCACCAAGGACAATGAATGAATTTGCTGAACCTTCTTTGCCCGTTCCGTAGTTCCGCCTAATCCTGTGTGTACGAATGTATGCCGGAGAGAAACCTCTCTCAGCTTGCCCCCCTCGCTTGCCTTCGCATCCGCCTTCCCTGCGATTTGATGTGCTTGAATACGATGAGGTTGTCCGCATTTGGGTATCGACGGGAGTATGCCCCATGCTTTATTTTGTTTCATTTGCGCCGGCTTGCAGTCATCAGACTGCATCAGACAGGTGTTTAGAATACTTAATCCAACCTCATCAACAACTGCAGAACTGGCAGCTATTGATGTTGCTCTGAAGTGCGTACACGAAGAATTAAACGCATTGAAGGTCATCATTCTTACAGACTCCCGTGCTGCCCTCAGTAAACTGAGATAAGATGCCGATAGCCCAATTTTATGCAGTATCCTAGAATCTACCGGCAAAATTACTTCGCGTATAGTGTCCGTCATTGTCCAGTGGATACCCTCACACGTGGGCATCGCTGGAAATGAAGAGGCTTATCGCCTCGCTTCAAGTTGTGCCCACCCCGAATGTGACTGAGCTGACATTTCCTGTATGTTTGAAAACGATCGTCTTCCGATACACCGACACCTCCTAAAGCAGCACCCAGACCAGCGTGTTGCAAACGGATCGTTCCCTCCCCGTGTTCGTGGTCGAGGCTTGCCCCGTCGTGCTAAAGCACTGTTATATAAGTTAAGGGTTGGATCTGTGTTGGTGCTCGAACGCCTATACCGACAAGGACGTGTGGACAGCCCGTCGTGTACGTTTTGTGGCTCCTTTGAGACACTTGAACATCTCGTTTTAGAGTGTCGCGCATTCGTTGCGCAGCGCGCATTGCTAATTAAGGAATATAGACTTATTGGAATGCAACGTGCTACCCTTGACGATTGCCTGTTTCCAAGGGGGTGCGCTGCTCGACGCGACCAGGCCCATCGAACGCTGCTAACCAGTAGCGCACCCAGGATGTCTGCCAGGGGGGGTTGAATTTTTGTGGTGGGGGGGGGGAGCAAGCACTTTGCATAATATGCAATTTTCTTGCTTTAACCAGAGGAATCCAACAACAAATAAAATGCCTTATCATTACAATAAAAATGACACCAAGGATGATGACGATGTTTATTTCTGCAGCGTTTTACTCAAAATAATTTAAGAGTCAAGGAATAAATGCAAGACAGTGACAGAGTGTTTTTGTTAACAGAGCACTGAAGGTACACGTTGGACTGGCAGCGCTGGACGCGTGGGGTAACTCGGCCTCAGGGGGGGGGGGGGGGGGGGGGGGGGGGTTTACAGCACCCGAACCTCCCCCCCCCCCCCCCCCCGGTCGGTGCGCCACTGCTGCTAACATTTCTGAAGGATACTGACTTGACCTCCCGTTTATAGACATTATTTTTGTTTTGTTTTGCTCTGTCTGTGTCTCCGTTAGTTCTTTATTTCCTCTATTCCCTCCTCCTGAATGAGTAGGCGTTGTGCCCCTCTCGGTGGCAGTTGTCAGCTTGCACCCTCCCTATTTCCTTCGTGCCCTTGTGTATATATGTGTACATATACCAAATAATAATAATAATAATAATAATAATAATAATAATAATAATAATAATAATAATAATAATAATGATAATGATAATGATAATAATAATAATAATAATAATAATAATAATAATAATAATAATAATAATAATAATAATAATAATAAGTCATCATTCTGCCAAGAGAATCGTCTTTTGCATGAGTTACTGTTTGTTTGTGGAATCATTCTTCTGCGGGGTCTACTATAAAAGCTGTGAAATAAGCTACTGCGTCGTCTATACCAAATTCGGTGATCAAGTATCCTGGTAAATAGTTTGATTCATTAAAGCCATCCTAGTCGGCCAAGGCTAGTTCCAACGAAGCGACATGTGGAGGGCATTGGTGTTGCTTTGTTAGGTTCTGTGCAATCGGGAAGTGGTGCCTCCCAAATGAATTTTCGAATACGCTCCATTCTAGTTCAGAAAGAAACGTGGAAGATCCAAACACTAAATCTACAGAAGAATAGTAATTGTTTGCAAGATTGTAGTAAGTGGGCTTTTTCTTATTAAATAGGCACACGCCAGAGCTCACGAGAAATTTTTCGATCAGTCGACCTCTCGAGTCCCACGGGAGTCTCCCCACAGGCTGTTGGGAGCATGAAAGCTGCCGACGATAATATAAGATTCAGGAAGTTGGTCAATGAGGCCATAGAATTCCGTTTTGCTCAGATGATAGATGTAAATTGGCAACCAGAGATGGCAACCAATTTATTGAATAGAATTGCTCGCACTGCGACTGCCTCGAGTGGCGTCTGAAGGAGCAAGTGTTGGCAATCAAGTTTTATTGCGACAGCAATTACATGGACACTCCAAGCGCACTTCTGCCATCGCCGTGATATTCCGTACAAAAGTCCAAACACGATAAAATCGTCGCCGCACGTAGTAAACTGTACTATATGTGTGCAAGTGAAGGCTTGCGAGGGTCAGCCGACAATTGCGGCTCAATCTCGCGCGCGTGAGGGACGAAGGCGGGGCGGAAGCGTGCCGTCTTCCTTCGGGAGGGGGGGGGGAGCATCTTCAAAGCGATCTGCGATGTGGACAAAGTACGCCACGCCGAGTGCCGGTAGGTTTGTATGCGCTGCTTTCGACGTTTAGTTTGCGTTGGCGCGAGAGACAGCACGGAGGTCAATTCGCTCGCTGCTGCTGCCGTGCTTCCTAACTCCAGCGTTTGGACAGCGAGTTTCCGCGGTCATCGAGCGAGATATGTCCATGTTTACCTGTGCGCGCGTGACACCGTACTTGTTAATTTAGTTGGTAAGCGAATTTTTACTAGTTTATACGGCCGATAAAACTAACATCCTTACTTCGTATAGCTGTCTAATTTGCTATCGCAGTCGATGTTTTGCCTTTCGGGCGAAACTGCGAAATTTTTGTTCACACAGTCGGACGAGGCGTTAGCGTCGTCACGGTCTTTCGGGAAAATTGTGTACTGCCGTAGAATTTTTGTCTGTGTACGTTTTAAATGAGTCTCTTGAACACACAACATTCTGGATTATATTCCTTGACATCGCCCACGTTTTAGGTTGGGTTCTCGAACCACGCTTTGGCTTCCAATAAGAAAAGATCACAGCTATGACCGTGCTGCGTGTGCGCGGCACACCAGCACAGTCACAGCGTAAGCTGGTGGAGCGGCTCAAGAGTAGCTCCAATTTGGGCACCACGCACAACAGGGTCTTCGCGGCAGTCTGTTCGCCTCCTTTTGACGAGAACGATCTGAACTGTCCGCCCGGCGTCGACGGCGAGCTGCGGCTTGTAATGCTCTCTGCACAGCAATCTGCTGAGCCCGATCAAGCCTTACAACTGCAACTTACATGTAGGGCACGCTACGTTTGCAGGCATCTTAACTAGATGGCGCCACCATACTGGCGGAGGCTGGGGATCGTGTTTTTTTTTTTTTTTTATTTATTGCGCGTCTCTATTGAATGGCATCTCGTCGTCTGCGCCTGCGCACAATGCGCTTACAAGCGCCTTAACTAGATGGCGCCAACATACTGGCGGAGGCTCGGATCGTCTGCGCCTGCTTTAAAGGGACCCAGAAACGATTTTGACGATTTTGTACAAACGTACCGAGTCGTTAGAGTAGGTCCTTCTGATCATTTATTTATTTATTATTTATTACAAATACTTTCAGAGTCCGAAGGCATTACAGAAAGGAGTGGTTAATACATATACAAGTGTGCAATAATACAATTTATGAAAATACAAGTTAACAAAATAAGTAATCTTGAATGGCACTTCTGAACTTAGTGTCGATAATGGCAGTGATGGAGGCAGGAAGGTGGTTCCATTCTGCACTGGTTTTGGGAATAAAAGAATCATTATATAAGTTGGTTCGGCAAAATGGCACACCAACCTTAAACTTGTGGTCCACGCGCGATGAAATGTGCGTCGGTTGAAGAAAAAGGTTGCTTTTTAACACTTCATTTTGATGATAATATTTGTGAAAGCGGCAGAGACGAAGACATTTACGACGTAAGGACAGATCGGGCAGGTTTAGTGTGTTCTTCATTGTGGATACAGAAGCGTAGCGGGAATAATTTGAGAGAATAAACCGGGCTGCGCGATTCTGAACAGATTCGAGGGTAGCGATTAGTATGGATTTACTGGGGTCCCAGATGCTGGATGCATATTCTAGTTTTGGACGGACTAAAGTTTATATTATAAAGAATTAATTTTAAAGAAGATGGCGCTTTGGAAAAGTTACGGCGCAGGTAGAAAAGAGTGCGGTTAGCATTGCGGGTTACGTAATCAACGTGCATGTTCCAGGATAGGTCGTTAGTAATATTAATGCCAAGGTATTTCTAGGAGTTAACGGAATTCAAGGGGGCTCCTTTAAGGTAATAACTGTGGTTTGTACTGTGAAGGCGCCGGGTTATTCGCATAGATTTACATTTATAAACGTTTAATTGCATAAGCCATTTGTCACACCATAGAGATAATTGGTCTAGATCTTTTTGGATATTTAGTGGATCAGATGAGTTTGTTATTTTGTTGTAAATTACGCAGTCATCTGCAAAAAGCTTAATTGATGAAAAAACAATACTGTCAGAAAGATCATTTATATATACAAGAAACAAAAAAGGGCCCAGTACAGACCCCTGTGGTACACGGGACGTAACAGAAGAAAGAGCAGAAGAATAATCGTTAGCAGTAACATATTGAGCTCGGTTTGAAAGAAAGTCTTTAATCCAGTTAAATACGCTAGTGTCGATATTAAGTTTACTAAGCTTGAAAAGGAGTAAGTGATGAGGTACTGAGTCAAATGCTTTTGCGAAATTGAGAAAAATGCAGTCTATATCAACACCAAGGTCAGTAGCTATAAATAGATCATTAGTAAACGTTAGTAGTTGGGTCTCACATGAAAGCATTTTCCTAAATCCATGTTAAGAGTTATTGAAGAAAGAATTGTTCTCCAAAAATTCAATTAGATGAGAATCTATGATGTGTTCTATGATTTTGCATGGTGTGCTTGTCAGTGAGATCGGACGATAGTTATATGCTGAATGAGCATTACCTGATTTGAGGATAGGGACCACCTTCCCCCCCTTCCAGTGGCTGGGTAATGTGGAACACTGTAACGATTGTTCAAAAAGTTTTGAGAGGATGATTGGTGAGTACACTCCAGTTATCTTTAGCATCTTTGAGTTGAGTAGGTCAGCACCAGCGAAAGAGGAGATCTTCAGATTGTCAATGAGCTTGGTAACGCCAACCCAATCTATAACAATGGGTTCCAGAGGGGGAAAGTTTTGGTCAGGTAAACGTGGTAATAATGCAGGAGCAGCTGTACTGAAGAACGAAACAAATGCGTTGTTTAAGACTGTGCAAGACTGGCTAAGCGGAAGGATAGTGTCATCGCTATCAGATAACTGTACGGGTCGTGTTGTTGAACCGCTGACAATTAATGCTCCAAAATTTGCAAGGGTTTCTTTGAAGTACCGATGGCAGGGGTGTTATTAAGAAAAGAATCTTTTGCGCACTGAATCGCACAGGTATATTCTTTGTGAACTCGCTGATATGCTGCCCAGTGATCAGTATTGTTAGTTCGCTTTGCGCGACGGAACATTCTTTCCTTTTTATTTGATAGACGCTTTAAAGAAGAGTTGAACCATGGTGACCGGGGATTACAGGCTATTTTCTTTTTCGGAATATATCGTTCAATTAGATGTAGAATCTTTTCTTCATACATGGTCCAGTTTTCTTCTACAGAATGTTTGCCGAATTTGCTGATATAGCCTTCTGTAAGCAATTCTAACTCAGCTATTATTGAACTTCTATCAGCTCTGTTGTAGTCCCGTATTATTTTATATTTTTTTCGCAGAGGTGTGTCATGTTTTTAAGGTAAAGTTAATTAATGAACGATCACTTAATCCTGCGAGATACGTTAGCTCAGAAACTAACTCTGGAATCGTAGTAGATAGTAAGTCAAGAATACTGGAAGATGTTGCGGTTGTACGAGTCGGCTCATGAACGAGTTGAGTAAGGTTAAAGTCAGCACAAAGATTAAGGAATTGCATGCATTCGAAGGAAACATTCTTTATGGTAGTGGAATCGTTGCTCCATAGTATTCTAGGAAAGTTGAAGTCGCCTAAAATAAACAGAGGCGAATTGGGAAACCTAATTATAAGGCTATTAAGAACATCATAAAGATCGTTACAAAAAAGATGAGGCAGCTGGAGGACGGTACAATGCACAGAAAATAAATTCACGATTTTCAATAGATACATTAATACAAACAAGTTCCAAAGACGATACGACTGGAACAGCCGAGGATGCGAACATGTCACTAACAGCAATAAGTACACCGCCCCCAGATCAAACGTCATGGTCCCAGCGGTATATATTGTAATTCTTTTCACATTGGAATATTTCGGAGTCCTTTATCTTAGCAGAGAGCCAGGTCTCAGTTATAACTATATCAGCAGTGCAAGAATCTATGGCTGATGATAGCGCGACACGTTTGTAAAGAACGCTTCGTGCATTTGTAAACAGCAGCGATACATCGTTTCCGTCTTTCTTATCGGTTCTTAGCTATGATGAACTTGAAGTTGCGCCCCCATTGCCCCGCGCGTACGTCTTAGCAACAGGTTCAATTTCGCGCACTGAGTCAGTAACTGCGCAGTAAGCATGGGTTTTATTATTCATGATGAGTTTGTTATATCGCAGTGAAGCTGACTGGCCCTTCGGCTTAATAAATTCAATTAACAAAATGGGTTCCGAAAACAAAGAAGGTTAGAAGATAATCTGTTCTCATTGACACAGTGTATTGAAATAGCAGAAAAGGAACACAAGCCCCTATGGCTTGCCTTTCTGGATATCAAGGCAGCCTATGACAGTGTAATCCAAAAGGATTTGTGGGACATACTGGGCACTCTAGATGTGGAAGATGGAGTAAGAAATCTTTTAAAAGATATCTATAAAAGTAACAGGGTGCTTATAAAATGGGAAAACAAGGTATCTGGGCCTATAGAGATACAGCAGGGGCTTAGGCAGGGGTGCCCTCTGTCACCTCTGTTGTTCATGCTGTATTTACAAGGATTAGAGAAAAAATTAGAGAGGAGCGGACTTGGCTTCAACCTTTCCTATTTCAAGCAAGGAGAATGGATTAAACAGTCATTACCAGGACTGATGTATGCAGATGACATTGTACTTATGGCTGACAGCAAGGAAGACTTGCAGAGATTAATGGACATCTGTGGTAAAGAGGGAGATAGCTTAGGTTTGAAGTTTAGTAAAGAAAAATCGGCAGTCATGACTTTTAATGATAATCAGGGCAGCGAGCATAGGATACAGGAGGTTACGCTGGAGGTGGTGGATAAGTACAAATATCTTGGAGTGTGGATAAACAATGGGGCTGAGTACCTAACGGAACATGAAAAATATGTGACGGCTAAAGGTAGCAGAAATGCAGCTGTGATGAAAAATAGGGCACTGTGGAATTACAATAGGTACGAAATGGTGAGAGGAATTTGGAAAGGGGTGATGGTCCCTAGTTTGACTTTCGGCAATGCGGTCCTGTGCATGAGATCAGAGGTTCGAGCAAGGTTGGAAGTTAAGCAGCGAGGGGTAGGTAGACTGGCTCTGGGAGCACACGGAAATACACCAAATCAGGGTGTACAGGGGGACATGGGATGGACGTCATTCGAGGGCAGGGAAGCCAGCAGCAAGATAGAATTTGAGGAGCGATTGAGAGAGATGGCAGAAAAGCGGTGGGCAAGGAGAGTTTTCAGTTATTTGTACATGAGGAATGTTGATACAAAATGGAGGAAGCTGACCAGAAAACTGTCAATCAAATATTTGGACTGCAGGAGGGGTGCAAACCAGGAAACAGCGGTTAAGAAAAAGGTTAAGGAAACAGAGAGGGGTCTGTGGAAAACAGGGATGCAGACGAAATCAGCACTGGGCACATACCGAACTTTCAAGCAAGAAATTGCCAAAGAAAATATCTACGATAATTCTAGGGGAAGCTCTTTGTTGTTTGAAGCCAGGACGGGAGTATTGCGGACTAAGATGTACCGAGTCAAGTACCAAGGTATAGACACGTTGTGCTGTGCGTGTGGAGAAGAAGGGGAAACGACTGAACACCTCATACTTTTCTGTAAGGGGCTTAACCCTACAGTGCAAGGCAACGGGGCTGATTTTTTCAAAGCATTGGGTTTAGGGACAGTGAAGGCAAAATAGACTTTAAGCGGGTAGAAATAACCAAACAGAGGTTATCTGATTGGTGGATAAAATTAAGGCAGGGGTGAAATTTCACCCACCACAAAGTACAAATTATGTTAATAGCCATGGCTAGGTGGCGTATGCCCCCGCCCGATTTAAAGGGTTCAGCCTCATCCATCCATCCATCCATCCATCCATCCATCAGGCCGCTCACGTACGTCTACGAAGCTCCTTCATCACAGCGGTATGGAGGGGCTGTCGTTTAGGCCTCTGGCTGTCCGCCAAAACACCCAGATCGCCTGTGGTTACCGGAATACCGGACACGCTCGGCGCTGCGACAGAACGGTCGCAACGCACGCTGCTCGATCGCTCTCGCTGGGGATCGACCAAGGTGGTTATAAAAAAACTGCTGGAGTGGAGATCCCCTATGCGCGCCCATGCGACCGGCTGAAGCCTGGAAAACCGGTTGGCGGCCATCTTGCTCCAGGCAAGAACGAGCGCTGCTTGCGCGCTGGTAGCGTAACCAGTGCGATTTCGTGGTGGCGTTTTATGATGAAAGCGGGAGAATTACTATGATTCATTTAGCGCAGATGTTTTTTTTTTCTTTAATGCGACAGCCTTTTATGCATACCTCATGGTGGGGTGTCCGTCTCAAGGCCGTTTCAAAACCGTGCTGTTGACACGAAATGATCCTTAGGATAAGAGGTGATAGCGCGCGCAATACCACTATTAAGTATACAATATTAATTAAGCATGTGAACTGCAGTAACAATGAATAAAGATAGGTGAATGAAGTGTGTTGAGACTGTAATAATGTTAAATTAGGAGTAAATAATCGTGGATTAAAGGGGTTTAGCTGGGTGATAGGAGTTCAACGAAAGGTAATGATGGGAAGAACACGCGGTGCTGGGCTAATTGATGATGATGGGAAAGCCACATTTAACATTCTAAAAGTGATTACGCGATTGAACTGAGGCGATAATGCGTACACAGAGAGGTGAATTAGGCGAATTTAGAGTGACTTTTTGCTGAAAGAATTGTGACGAAATAAAGTGACGAAGAAGTGGAAAGCGGCCGTCGTATCATTGAATTAGCGACGCTAGGGCTTTCATGTCGCCTAGTTCTATGATCAGGAATCCCCGGTAATCTTTGTCATGTCAGGCTAAGGACAAATGCACAAGGCAGTTGTTAACGCAAGAATGCGTGGGCTGAAGCTGTAACGCGTTTCATGCGCATCAGCTTGCCACATTACCGAAGTGACACGAAGTACAAGGTGAAATCAGTAAAGTTGTAAATAAATTTTTATTATGTACTGGCTATTTTGATAAAAATAAGCATAAAACAACATGGTGGAAAAAATGAATAAAATATTGCATAACTACCTGGTGCATCACAGTGTATACTACAGGAAAACAATACCAAACAGGCATACATAAAATGCAAACACATGAAAACAAACTTATTTTTGGCTGCGCAAAAACAAAAAAATTGGACCAACGCCCAAAATTAAAGGCATGCTGATAATGTCACTTCTTAAGGCGCACGGTTCAGTAACTACGAATAATGGCTTTTAAATATTGTAAAGATCGTGAGTCCGCAATAGACGAATTTGTATGAACTCTGATTTGTATAGAGCTTTACACGACGGCATGCAACAGCAACTTGATCTCCGAAAACAGTAATATTCGCGATCCAGCCTAAGTTAAATTACGCCGAGATAGGATACCTATGGCTGCACAAGAACTGTTGTTGCTCCAGGCACATATCGTGTTGCTACACACACGATATGTGACTGGCAATACTCTTTATTTGGCAGTTAGGTCAGTTTTCTTGTTTTGATGCGAAACAGTTGCGTGCCACGCTTATAAACAGTCAACTTGTGAGACGCAGCTACGACGTCCGCCAGGTCTGTGAGCTGTATCATTTTATATAAATAAGTAGTAAATAATTCCTCTCGACATGCGGAATCTCATATGCAAGCGCACCGGAAATATATACGAACAGCAAGCATTTCTTACGAACACGCTTTTTATGCGGATGTGCGGAGAACACTAGAAAAATGATTGGAGTGCTGCCCTGTCGCAGCCTTGTCGTTTGACCAGACCTGTCAAAACAACCCTCTTCAAAGTGCACCGAGCAAAGAACATCCGAATCTTTAGGCGCCCAGCCATCTCTGCGAACAGCGGGCTGCCATGCGCCACGCAGCGCTTTCTCTTTCGGGAACCTGTCGCACAAACATGCAGAAAAAAGCTTGTTTCAGCCTATATTAGCCAATTAAAAGTAGATTTCATGTACAACAGCGCTCCTCGACGGAGATAGTGCACAGCAATGGTCGAGCGATCGAAGGCTTTCTCGCGCTACATATACACGTGAAACGTTACTCCTGACTTTTGCTTCGCACGATTCGTGCGACGCAGGCGTTCACCATCCCGTTCAGCAGAGCTTGGATGTTCCCTTACAAACGCACAACTACCGCTCAGTAGACCGTAACTAAGCACTATAAATGCCGCAACTGCCGAACTACCGCAAGGGCCCAAGTGGCGCAGCTGCGTTTTCTGCCCGGAGCAATATGGCGGTCGCCGGCGTCAGCCGCGGCGCGGCATCTCCACTCCAGAAGTTTTTTTATAACCTCCTTGGGATCGACGGCCAGGCGGCTAGCGGAGAGGTCGGAGAGCCTTCGCGCGCTGGCTCCAAGACAACCGGAAGTAGATGACAACACGTCACAACATGACGTAGAGCCAGCGAAGGCGGAGCTTAGCCCCGATCACTCAGCGAACGAGTTGAGGAGGAAATGCATGGCTAGGGAAGAGGGTAACTTGTAATCGTCCATAGCTCTCTTAATATGAGACGCTTCACTTAAATTGTGAGGCGAATGTTTTACTGTACCTCTACTCTACGCGTCTACAAAATTTGTCTGAACCATTTCAGGGACCCTTTAAAGGGAATTTTTCCGGCGCCCGATAGCCAGCGCTTGCGTGGTTCGGTGGTAGAGTATCTGGCTCCCACGCAGCGGGCGCGGGTTCGATCCCGGCGGGAACCGGGTACTTTTTTGGCATTTCCAGCGATAGCGGTTACGTTCGCCGGACGCCGTCGGCGGCAGCGGCGGCGGCAGCGACGTCGGACACCAGCGCGAACCGAAACGGCTATTGGAATGAGCCCATAAAAGCTTACGCTGTAAAAGACATGGCGCAGCTTGTCGCTGTTGTCAAATGTAGCGACCCTTTCGTACAGCCAGCTTTCCGGGTCCTCAAATGTTGATCCGTGGGACGTCAGTGGCTCCTTGGGGAGCACGATCGGTGTAGGCGGCAGTGGGGTTGTCAATCTTGCTAGTATCATGGCCGTGCACCTCCTTGTCTTCTTATGCTACGAAACCTGCCCACAGAGTACGGACAATTCTTTGAATAATTGGATTCCGCTTTCGACAGCGACCGACTAGCGTAGGACTCAGCGCTTTCATAGTCCAGAGGAAACACGGAATTGAAAGAGTCACATCTTACGCTAGTCGGTCGCTGTCGAAAGCGGAATCCAATTATTCAAAGAATTGTCCGTACTCTGTGGGCAGGTTTCGTAGCCTGATACTGGTGCGGGATGACGTTGGTGTTGTCTTCGCGGTTCGGGCTTGTTTCACGGCTTTGCAGGGACGTCCTGTACATGAACACAAATATACCTCCACCAGAATTCAAGGTCAAGCCATTTGGTCTTCGCTCGGCACCCGCAACTTTCCAGCGTGTAATGGACACGGTATTGGCTGGCGTGAAATGGCAGACCTGTTTAGTCTACCTTGATGACTCCGTTGTCTTTGTCTCAAACTTCGACGATCACGTTAAGCGCCTTTAGACAGTACTAGAGGCCATCAAGTCGTCTGTGCTGTCCCTGAAGCCGGAGAACTGCCGCTTCGCTTACAAAGAACTTCTGTTCCTGGGCCACGTCATCAGGAAGTCTGAAGTCCTTCCTGATCCGCAGAAAACAGCTGTCATTGCAAACTTTCCGCAGCCCATCGACAAAAGGACAGTGCGCAAGTTTCTTGGTCTGAGTGCCTATTATAGACGATTTGTCAAGAACTTCTCTAGCATCGCCACCCCTCTGACTCTTCTCAATAAATCCGACGTCGAATTTAAGTGGGAAACACCGCAAGTCAAGGCATTTGAGGAATTAAAACGACGCCTGCAGTCACCACCAGTACTCGCCCACTTCGACGAAGACGCCGATACCGAAATTCACACCGACGCAAGCACCGTAGGCCTCGGCGCTTTCATAGTCCAGAGGAAACACGGAATTGAAAGAGTCACATCTTACGCTAGTCGGTCGCTGTCGAAAGCGGAATCCAATTATTCAAAGATGTAAAGGGAATGCCTTGACATAATTTGGCATACCACAAAATTTTACCCTTATCCATGTGGCAGGCCGTTCAAAGGCGTAAGTGACCATCGCGCACTCTGTTGGCTAGTCAATTTAAAGGACTCTTCCGGACCCTCGCATGCATGGGGGAGCCTCCGACTGCAATAATTCGACATCCCCGTGATAAAGTACGGACGCAAACGCTCTGACGCCGACTGTCTCTCCTGCGCCCCTATTTACCCGCCGCGGCAAGACGACTAGGACCACAACTCTTGCCTAGGGACAATAAGTGATGACGACTTCGCCGAATAGCAGCGAGCAGACCCGGAGCTCTTTAAGGAGCCTTGTCGAGTTCTTGGAAGGGAATACCGACTTTGTCCCAAGGGTACTTTAAGCGTGGATTATCTTCGTTTTCGTTGCAAAACGACGTCCTAGCAAAGAAAGAAAAATCACCGACGATTACGATACTCCCTAATTTGAGCGCAGCTCTATGTGTGTTTTCATTTAGCGATGCACTGAGGCATCACACCGATCATCGCACCGATTGGCAGGGCCGCGACGCACGGTGCCACACATATATAGACCGAACACACAGTTGCAGCTTATGCAACCGTAATTACGGTTGCATAAGCTTCAATGCATAAAACGACGTTTTGTTAAGAAAGTAACTGGAACGCCAGGGCATTTCTCCGCAAAGTTCGGGAATTAATATTTCGAAACTGGCGTCCTCCTGAGAATTTGTTCCAGGTGGATCCGGATCGCCTTGCGAACTCCACGGACAGAATTTGTCAATTGCAATATGGGCCATAACGCAATTAGTTAAACTTCGTGAATTTTTGTTAATTAGGCGATTATGCATTTCAATTTTTTGTGCAAGTAATGTCCGCCTCTTCGAGTAGACCAGGTCATGAACTAGAATTGTGCAATCCGCCACAGGCAACATTTAATTTTTTTGAAAGTGTTCACTGAAACAACCTGCAGGCTCTTTAGGTGGGGACACTTCTCGGCTTGCTTGAGAGGTGCGATCGACCAGATAAAGTAGCAATAGCGCGCGTCCATCGGTCCGGTGACTGAAACGGATACCCATCGGCGGTACGACGCACCTTTAAGACAGAAAAGGTTTTATCTCTCATTGGTATAGCAACCGGCGCATCGCGGGAAATCCGAAATGATTGAGTGACGCGCGAGAGTAGGTCACCGTGGTAAGGGGCGTGAGGGGAGAGGTCATCGCCTCGATGGAGTAGATACGGCGATGCGAGGCCGCGGGCAGACACTGTTCTCTGGTTCCGCGCGTTCCTTGTCTGCGCAAGTTCTCATCTACGTTATAACTGAAGTTGCGTCGTTTCGCTGATAGGTATTCGCTGCCGTCACCGAACCGATGGACGCGCGCCGCTGCTACTTTATCTGGTCGATCGCGCCTCGCGAGTGTCCTCACCTAAAGAGTATATATCTTACATCGTGCTCTGGAGTCAAAGTCCACGCTGCAGCAATACCGAGCCTGGAATACGGACATCTGCTGCTCAGAGCCAATATACGACAACAGCGTTGGTAGCAGCCTGTTGTTCGAGGCGCGGGCAGGAGCCCTTAGATCTTACCGCAGGCGCTTCGACACCACTGTCGAATGCACACTGTGTAAGGCATGTGACAAGGCAGATCAGGACGTAGAACACATCGTCAGGCGATGTGCAAGCCTGCAAACACCCCCGCAGGAGGAGGCAGCACACCCGACCGCGCTAGGTTCAAGTCTGTGCAGATGGGAAGGGCACCGGGGCCTGGCAGCGGCAGTGGCAGTGACGATGCCTCGCGGAGTGGTGGATTCTAGTGCACCGACAGGCCAATAAGATAGGTGACGCGACAGTGAGCGCTACCTTTGGGCATTTATTGATGTGAAAGCATCAAATTGAGCGAAAAAGCCGGCGTCTGTATAGCAGCGAGACGGTACCTAAAAACCCATTGGATGCGACGTCACGTCACGTGCGCGCCTCAACGCGCCAGAGTGGGCGAAAGGGAACACCTTACGAAACCCTCAGGTGGACATTGCCGCGACGCACGTCACCCTCGCTCTCGGAAGCCTGTGTTATCCGCGCAAGCTCTCGCCTGCGTTATAACTTCGGCTCGGTAATCGCTATAAATTATTGTATAAAAAGATAATAAATTCCGAAGGAAACGCGCTAGCGAGTTTCGAACCTGCGACCCCACGCTCAAAAGCCGAGTGAGGCGAAGCGTCTCAACGCGCTTGCTTACCTGCCAGCAGTTCATAACTCGAAGGCCCGCTCAGCCATTCTCTGGCTCAGCGGCGTTCAATTGGACATTAATGCTTTCGCATTCACAACTCATAAGTGCTTAGCTGTCCTCAGAATTTTTATTACATTTATTTATCTGTTCAGACCAGGGTAACAGTTTACCCGCCGGTTACAAAGGGAATGGTCAGAAATCAGCAGCAGCAGCAGCAGCGGAAATATTTTTTTTTCTTTTTCAACGCAAAATCTAATATGGCTGCTTTTTACCGATAGCGTACTCTGTAAGCGCCGTGCTGGCCCTGCTGGCTTTGCAGCATGCCTCGGTGCCTTGGCTACCGCGTAGCTTGTGCGTTCTAATTGCCAGGAGACCAAAGAGCCCAAACAAACAAGTCACAAGCGAGTGAACTGGGCGTCCGGCTTTATTGACAGAATACAAGCAATGCACCTCCTCTTACAAGAGCAGAAATAAAGATTACATGTCGAGATATGCTGAAACCATTAACGCGAGCTCGTAAACGGCTCCCCTTCGTCGTCGCACATAGCGGAGCAGTCATGAGTGACAACCAGCAGCTCAAGCAGATTGTACAGAGTGTCCCACCTGTTAGCACCGACAATCACCATTGAAGATAAGCAACTTGCATTGCGAAGCAATCGGGTGACGCAGGCATCTGCTGCCGCAGCCAATACAGCAACATGGACTACCCGGCATTTGCGTTACCCCCTTTCCAACTTGCACGTTTCTTTTTGTTCTTTCGGGGGCCGCTAATGTGTCACTCACACTTGGTGCCCCACTTTGTCTCAATATGGACATGGTCTGTTTCGTGGGCATCATCTTCGGCAGCCACTTTTGCGAGCCTTTCCACCTACGTAGCTATCAACTTCATACACTTCGGACCATTTAAGCACGTATGCTGGTCTCCATTCACGCCAAATCACGGCCGAGGAAGGTCACAAGCACAATTTGCCAACGGCTGCAGCAGGAAAGGACGAACAGGCAGCTCCTATTACGGTGCGTGCAAAGTCATGTCGCTGTGCATACTGCAGGAGCAGGTGCTTACCTCGAGAGACTGCTTCTTAATGCAATCGACCAGGCCGCCACATCCAAGAAACGTAACCCGGCGACCACAACCAAGTGGAACAGCAGCGAAACCAGACTGCGATTAATCACTTCAGCGTACCTCGCGCAAAAACCGAGGCTAGGAATTAACTAGGAATTAGGAATAGGAACTAGGAACTAGTAACTAGGACTAGGAACTAGGAAAACTAGGAATTAAATGTGGGAATGAGAAAGCTTGCATTCAAGAAAGAGGTCACTCTGCTCTGCATGCATTGAAGGTCAAAAACATTAAGAAAAGTCAAACGCTGCATAGCATACGGTACAAAGGTATGCTGATGATAAGATACATGCTGATGGCGCATCAGCTGTTTCAGGAGAGGAATTGCACATGGCAACGTACGCTAGACAGTGACTGGTATTAAGGATGAGCAAAGAATCGGTTGACCTTTATGTTTGGGTGAGGAAGAAGAATGATCTCGAACAAGAATGGGAGAATGAAAAAGCTTGCATTCATAGAAAAAGAATTCATACTTGACACAAATGGAATAATCTGACAAGGCCAGGAAGCGGATTAAGGAAAGGAAACTGAAAACCACGAGTCGTTGAAGCGAAAAAGAAAGAAGTATTATGCTTAGTTTTGCAAGAAACTCCAACAGCTATCTCCTGCAGCTGTCTTTTGGCAGCGGATTGAGATGCTTTTGACGAGCTTAATTCGTGTTTTTTAAACCATAAATGCCAAAGAAGCGAAAGGTGGACATCAGGCCCATAGCCAGGAATTTTTTTTTTTTTTTGGGGGGGGGGGGGGGGGGGCACTTGCAGAAGGCCTTGACTATTTGAGGAAAGCACCTATTTTTCAGTAAATATTTCCGGTAAAAATCGCTGGACGCAAATAATGTGAATTTTTAAACACAATTTAATAATAGTAGTTTTATATTTTTAGTTTTGAGATGAATCTTCCGAATAGTATAATATTTTTATACGGACGATTCATCTCAATAGATTTCATCAATACAAATAAAACAGCGTTACCCACTAAATGAGACACTCACTTTTAGTAACAGCTAGCGTTGCTGAAATTTCGGGGGGGGGGGGGGGGGGGGGGGCCTAGCACCTCCCCCTGGCTACGGACCTGGTGGACATAGAGCTGCAGATGTTGCTGCTTGCAGTCTGAATTGCAAGATGGAGGATCGCCAGTCTCGTCTGCCGCAATGGAGAACAATTCACTTGTACCACCTTGATGGTGTGCAATAGCATTTATTGCATGAGTAAATTTGTCCTTCAGCCTCACGACATACTCATATGTGCCTCGATTGGCATTCTTAAATGGTCGAGGGCTTCGCCCTTTATTTCAACAGCTTTAAACATCATAAATAACTGGCTAGGTCTTGCAAGGTCCTGGCGACTTTCCCTCAGGAGGTCATGGAATGAGTTGCAGTGTCTTTTTTTTTTTTTTTTTTGGAATGTGTGTACCAAATGTCCCCACACATAGTAAACTGTTTGACTCAAGCACATCTTCAGTTGCTTCTTCACTACTGTCAGAGAGCTATTTTGTAAAAGCAGCACTCGTGGAGCTAGGAGCCCTTTCAGTTCCTCTGCTAAGGTTAGTCAGTGGAAGTGCCCTAAGCTGAGTTAAAAGAATACCCTTGTCCTCCTCGCAATTGCTGTTGTCAGGAAGCCTGAAAAGCTTTGACGCAATGTGCCCAAGTACGGCAGAAAACTGGCAGACATTTGGAGTTTCGTTGCAACCGTGCTGCTGCCGAATGAGCCCGAACATATTCTCAAAGTGATCCTGATTCAGTCACTGTGTCAGCAAGAATTCAAACTTAAAAGATTGCTGGAGGTCTTTCCACAGCAACAAGATTGCTTTGATTGTTACCCGCCATCCAAATATAGTCCTAAGTTGGCTAGGGCAATTGAACTTCCAGGATTTAATTCAAAGCTCGTAAGCCTTTAAAAACTGTGCTCTGTGGATGAGGCAAAGGCGTGTCTCATTTTCCACTCTTTTATGCGCACTGTTCAGCTATTCCAAGGCATCGATCAGCTTGTCCATCCTTTCTACAAAGCTGCCTGTGTGTGTGTGGCAGAAGAAGGCAGAACTTTAAAAGCAATGAAGCCTGCAATTGCCAAATTCACACTGATACTTAAGACTTCCGAGGCAAATTTTACCTTCCTGCTGCCGAAAGGAGTTTTGTACAAATGCCTTGGCAGTGATTTTTGGTAGATATATCAGTTTGAGGTGATGGATGGACTCGTGTATTTTGAGTATGTTTTTCCATGGAACAACATCCCTGCCAATGTGGAGGTCATATTTCCACAACTTGTTCGTAGTACATTTCAACAAGTGTGGCGGATCAGAAATAAGGTATATTTTTGTCCCATCCAGTTCAAAAAAAGGATCCTGTGGGGTTATTCCAAGTGTTGTCCCAAGTGCACAATTACATGTGCACTTTACATAGAGACCGCAGTCCTTCAGCTTACTTACTAGTTCTCTCAGTAAACTCAAAACGGGTCCAAAATGACCTGTGCCGTCACCTGCCATGGAAGCTACAGGCTGGAGCCACCGCTTCGCTATGCCTGACACCAGAAACAAGAGTGCTGTGTTTGCTACACGACCAGACCCTTCAGTGCCGCTGTCAACATAACCGACAACATCATGCTTAGAGTCATTCTACAGGTTTTGTTTGAGAGAAAATTCGTCAAAGATGAGGACGCATTCCCTGTATATCACTTCCCAATTTATTTTTATTTTACGAAATCCAGGGTCTCTGGCATCAATCCAGGTTTGAGTGATATTGCTGATAACCAGGTTCTTAACGTTTTTACTGCTGGAAGGCCCCGCGTTTTTGCCAGGTACCTAGCCAGTGTCGTCTCCGTGCTTGTTCAGAGGTTGCAGGTGCATCTGAACACAAAGAATTTTAGGAAGTATTTGTTGAGGTACCTGGATGACTCGGCTGGTGGAATGATGGCTGAGGCTCTTTTCAGTCTTGACACAGTCCTCCGTAGACTTCATATCCAAATACGTATGCATCCACTTCTTTGTTTGTGGTGTAAAAAGCTTGCAAATTCGGCTCCAGCCCCTTCCTGTTGTAGATGGGGGCTCCTGTGATGACGACCAAGACGTGCTTGGTGCAGACTCTATTGGGGCAGATTAGTAACACATAAGACAAGAACACAGGCTAGGAGGTCAGCAGTTCGTCACACACCATGCGTGCAACTGTTCAGTACATTGAAGGCCGTACTTTCACTTCAATTTACCAAAGGGTTATTTGGATTCGGGGACGAAAGAAGCTGCCAGCGGCAAAAGAAAAGTATAAAGCTACTCAGTCGGCCATACGTCTACAGCTACAAGATGAAAAATGTGACGCGCATTCCGATATCGCTCTCTCGTTCTTTCGTGATTGTGTGCTTATAATGACGGCCTGCTGCGAGTATGCGGAGTTTCTCACAACCACGGTGGTACGCAGTGTCCTTCATGTCAACAAACAGCGCAAAAAAGGAGGTCAAGAATTAGAAGACGACAAGCACTGACACTGACTCGCAACTAAAGGTTTATTTCGAAAACAGCACCCTAGGGTCCTGACTGCCCATATGTACTGCAGGATCTAGTTCGTTAGCTTGTTTGCGCCTGTAAGTTAACAAGACGAATATTACATAACGATTCAGGTAACAATGTTCGTCGACTCACCGGTATCGCCGTCCTCAGTCGCAGCAGAATCCGGCTCCCGTTTCGATGCAGACGTGTTACGCATGGCTCACGACAGAAACCTAGATTTCGGGCTTACATCTCCACTCGCAAATGCGTCACTTCACCTCAAATTAAATAACGCAATATAACAAAGCGCAATAAACTGGTTTTAGCACAGAATAAGTTACCAGCTGAAGTGTGCGAACCAATGAATCCGTGCCTGCCCTACACGCAAACGTAACGGTAAAAATTTTAAACTCAGTCCAGAGGACACGTGGGTGGTCGATGATGCTGAACGTTATTTTGCGTTTATGATCGCTAAAAAAACTTAGTACTCAAGAGTGCATTGTATAAATAGAAATAATAATTTTGTACTCTTTGTCATGTAATAAAAATGCTTCGATATGTGTGGAAGAAAGTAAGTTAAAACAGCGCCTCCTCTATTTTCTCGAAAATATAAAGGAGGCACTGGTTAAAATTGCGCTTATTACGGCGCCTCTAGCGGGAGATATTTTGCTTATAAGGGAATATTTTGAGTGGAGGTACCGTGCTTGTTTTATTAGCAGCACCATGGTTCGCCCTCTGTGGAGATTTATTGAACTTGAGAGTGTGCAACCCCTGGCAGCAGCTGGTGTCGAGAGTAGTGGCGCGGCAGACAGTCGCGCTACAGTTTAAAGTATGGTTGAAAGTGAAAAGAAGATAGGGGCACAATTTGAACAAAAAAAAAATACAGCATGCATATACGAGCTGCATACTTATCGGTCAACACGAAAACAACTGAAGACACAGAGGTAGAAGGACACACGACGAACACTGTCCTGTGATATATACAAGCTGAAACTAGTTTTTACTGGAAGCAGTATTCATTCCTAAAAGCTAACATATTCAGCTTTTTTTATAAGACCGGAGAAATGCAATGTGGCAATTGCTGCACTTCAATTGTTTGGTTATATTGTCAGGTATTTAAAGAAAATACAGTGTCAGATATATAATACTGCTGCGTAGCAGCTTTGTGGCGAGCCATATGAGATGTTGCCTCCACCCGAATAAGTAACAGTTAAATGATGTAGTTCTGGCATTCGCATTCGGTTGTTCAACAATTCCAGCACAAAAATACGGGAGCATGAAGGAACAGGTGGTGCATGAGACCTCTTCAGTTCTGTGTTTTATTTATTTATTTATTTATTTATTTATTTATTTATTTATTTATTTATTTATTTATTTATTTATTTATTTATTTATTTATTTATTTATTTATTTACTTATTTGTGTTGCGCTGTAGCCATAAATGCTGAACGACTTGCATAACTAAATATACTACTCACATTTTATGTTGTGCACTTGCTTTGGAACTCATGCGCAAAGCTTTAGTCAAGCATATTGTGCAAAGCATATTTCACATTGTTCCTTGCGTTGTTTCTTGTATTCGCTTCATACAAATGGTTACCTCAGTTCCCTGCCTGTTTGCTCCGTGCCACAACTCGGCCGTTCCGTAAGCCAACGAAGAAAGTGACATGCACTGTTGTGCCCGACTGCTCCTTACCAAATTTAAACACATCAAAGGCATGACACCACCATATAACAGACACATGTACAGCCATTTATGTTATTTAGTTAGTTTTGTGTTGTTTCACAGTTGTTCCGGTTGCTTCACATGCAGTACTGCGCGTATGGAGCAAGTTCACATGCGTGGATTATTTTTGTCGGCTCGGCAAGATAGCAGCCAGCACACACCCGTAGTGGCCCAAGCTAGTAGTCAACTTAGGTCACTGGGTGAAAGAGCTTAGATACAAACAGCTGACATACCGCAAAGTGGGTAAAGTTCCCAAAGAATGCTAACCACATTAAAACAAATATATTTCATCCTTTCTCATAAAATCACATTCTAATAGCCAATGGTTATTTAAGAACCTTAAATTACTCCTGAACTGCAAGAAATGCCTCTACAGACGAACCAAGATGAATAACAATGCTATAACCTGGCAGCATTACCACCTCTGTGTAAAGCATGTGGAATACCTAACGAACCTAAGCGAAGCGATAGCTGAATTCCTGTCATCAGCCTTGCTTTCCGTCCTTCAATTTGGGCCCCCAAGTAAGTCCTGGCGCAAGCTTTCAACAAAGTCTGGACCCAACCAAACCGACCTAGTAAGCTCTGCTGGTGCGCCAATCAACTCAGAAAATATAATGCTAAACGTTCACTTCTCTTCAATGCTTAGGTGAGACTAGCTACTGTAATTAACCAAACTTCTATCGAACAGCCATTTTACACTATCCCTCAGTTAATGGCAGAAAATGGCAGAAAATGAAGTTACTGCTGATGGTACAGCAGACCTCATTCACTCACTCACACAATCATCATCAGCTGGTTGTGATTAAATCAATAGCAAACTCCTTAAAAATATTGTCCTGTGATCAAGTCAGATAAGCCACCCCATATTCGTTCAGTCATTCGACATGGCCAATGTACCAGATGACTGGAGAAAGCTCAGGTAGTACCCATTTTTAAACCAGGAAACTGGCTTGACCCTTCTAATTATCGTCCCATATCACACACCAGTGTACCTTTAAAACGACTTAAACACATTATGGGATAATTCGTTCGATGAAGTGATGAATCCCAACGGGGAGTAGAATTAGGCTGGTTTATACTTTCAATGAATTGCAAGAGTAAAGTGCAGGAGTACAGTGCCAAAAAAAAAAAAACTTGTTGTTTGTTGTTCATTTATACTGTCAGCCCAATTAAGGGCCTTTACAGGAGTGAAAAAAAATAGAAGAAAAGATACAAAATTCTGCTACATCTCGAGCGAAAAAGAACTTACAAGGCAGTATAATGCCAGTATCTATAAAAAGTGACATGCAGTGAACAAAGACAAAATAACTAGTTTTATGCGCACCAGAAACAAAAATACATGCTAAGACGCATTCATATCGGAGAAGATAACATTCTCTAAACTAGCAGTAAAAGCACTGACTGAGGAAGATGTGATAACTGAATTTGGTAATTCATTCCATTCCTTAATCACCCTGGGAAAAACCTATACTTGAATGTATCATTTCGTGTAACTGGCGGCTGTATGTATAAGCTGTGCCTGTGTCTGAAGCGTTGATCCGGTGAAATTACACAGTATTCAGATAAATTTATTTTAACCTGGTTATAAATAATTAAAAACAAAATTTTAATCGGTCAAACTTAGTCCTTAATTCTAACGTGGAAAGGTTTGCACGACTGCATAGTTCAGTAGGAGAGTGCACGCGCTGATATTTATTAAATATAACTCTAGAAGCCAGTCGTTGAACTTTGTCCAATTTATGACGGTTAGTAGCAGTGTGTGGGTCCCAAACTATCCTAGCATATTCAATGATTGGCCATATTAGTATCTTATACGCCAGGCTTTTCACTTCAGGAGTTGCGCTATACAGTCTTCGCCTGAGGCCCCAAAGAACTTTATTTGTCCTTCCACAAACTTCATTGATGTGAATGTTCCACCTCAAGTCTGAGGCACATATTAATCCTAAATATTTGTGTTCTAAAAAATTAAATTAAATTATGGGGTTTTACGTGCCAAAACCACTTTCTGATTATGAGGCACGCCGTATTGGGGGACTCCGGAAATTTTGACCACCTGGGGTTCTTTAACGTGCACCTAAATCTAAGTACACGGGTGTTTTCTGTTACTCTGATTAGTTCATGAGGACCGATACTGTATTTATACCTCAGGGGCGTCTTTTTCCTTGTTATAGTCATAAAACGTTATTTTACTGAGTTCAGTGACATTTGCCATTCATTACACCATTGTCGAATTTTATTTAAATTATTGAGGTCTAACTGTTCATTTCAAAATTCAATTCTTTTATATATTACGCAGTCGTCTGCAAACAATCTTAGCAGGACGATTATATCAGTAGGCAAATCATTAATAAAAATAAGAAATAAAAGAGACCCCAAAACACTGCCTTGAGGTACTCCAGACAAAACTGTTTTGGACGTGGATTTCAGTTCATTTATTTCGACATACTGCTCACGAGAGTGAAGGTAGGTAAGTGGTTTCCACTTATAGTCGGATACAACTTTAGAAGACAGCGGCATTTGCCCCTCAAATGCGGTTGCACACGACCCGGCACCAATAGGCGCGCACTTCAGGTGACGTCATGAGCCGGACGGCCGGTGTCCCCGCCGACGGAGAACATGCCTAACCACGGCCGGGCTCGACTGGCGCGCGCGCTCGCTTTTTTTTTTTTTTTTTTTTTTTTTTTTTTTTGCGCCAGTCGAGCCCGGCCGTGGCCTAACATGGCCGCCCTCGCTTCGAACTGGGCCGAGTCGCGTCAGCTCTGTGCGTCTCCCTTCGTCAGAGAGAATTCGAATTGTTTGTGGTGGTCTGTCATGCCGGAAATATTACTGTGAGCTTACGATGCAAAATTTGTGCCGCGTGCGTTTGTTCTGAGCCGTGAGCCGGCGAAGAAAGCAGCGAACATCGGTGGCGCTGCGCTGCGCTTCGTGTGGAAACAGGGGCCGTATTCTGAAACATTCGCCTAGGCGAAATTTCTTTTTTCGCTTTCAGGCGTGCGCCGATTGGCTGTTTTAGCAAAATTGGATGAGCTGATTGGGTGGTTGAGCCCGACGTCATTCAATTTGCTCAACCAGCCAATCAGCGCGCATGCTGATTTCGCCTAGGCGAACGTTTCAGAATACGGCCCCAGGATCCCGCGGCGACATACCGCTGCAAACAAACATCGTACGTGTTTGTTCCGTGGTGTTTTGTTTTGCTCCTAAGTGAAGTTACGACGAGGAGAGTTCGCCAAAGTCTGGTACCTACTGTGAGCGGCGGGTGTGTTTGTGTACTGTGCCCCTGCGTTTCTCGTCGGACGTGGTGAAGTGATGGAGCAAAACCATTATCAGGATAAATGAGAAAAGCGTGCGCGGATGAAACCAACCTGCGAGTTTCTCAACAGAAAAGATTTGTGAAAGCAACCTCCAACGCAAAGATTCGTTGCTGCCAGCTCAGCGTGAAAACGACCGATCGTTGGCAGCAGTGTGATAAGATAGCCGAGCGTCTAGCAGCGTCGTTCGAGTGTTGTGTAGCACCGTCGATTGATTGCTTTCCACCAATGCTAACAATCAGTGACTAACACGCGCTGCTTGAGCGAATGTCATTGGATTGTTAACGGTCAGGCGTTTGGAAGCAGTGTTTGTTTCCTTAATGTCAGCCTGAATGCTAATATAGAATCATGACTGATACACTGGTGCCGTTGCAAGGCAGCTTGGCATGAATTCTCGTCGCTGTGTGGCTTAGAACTCTTCACTCACTGCACGCGCCAGCTGTAGAAAGCCTGCTGTGACAAAATCGCGCATAAGCTGTGCTGTCAGCGCTCGACTTGCTTTCCCACAACACAGCTTTGCGCTTTGTCGTGATATGTCGCTACTAAAAAAATTCCTATGACAGTGAAGGCAACAGAGTCAATATGTGCATTAAATAAAAGTACGACCAAGTAGGCACAGCTGCTTGTGAACTGACTCCTAATAGTTCTACTCGCGTCTGCGTTAAATGTGTGTGCGTGTTTTATTGTGTGTTTGTGTATATTTTTTTTTATTTGCCCCTTTTTTGTATTTTAGATCTTAATTTTCGCGTTTGTGTTCATGTGTGTGAATATGTGAGTTCTTCCGTGCGTGTATGTTTTTATTCCTATTTCTATCCTTTTATTTTTGCGTTTGTTCTTGTAAGCATGCTGCAGCCACATCTTTCTTTACAATTTCATTAACGTCTCATTCAAAGCACCAAGTCCTGTGAATAGCAGGGCTGGCCTCTTCAATGTCATTAAGGCCATTCTCTCGTGTCTACCTTGCCTCCTCAGTCTGTCACCTTGCTTTGTTTTCTCCTACTATTCTGACCTTGCTTCTTGTGCTGTTGCCGCAACGTGATTAACCAACTTGCACCAAAGAAAGTTCTATCAGCTGTGACAACAGAAACATTGACAGATACAAAATGTTAAAAGCATCACGTGGCTTGCGCAGTTACTTCGTCTCTTACCCCTGTTAATGTGTTTATGCATCAGTGCATACGGTAGCTGGCCAGAAGTGCACATGAAAAGGTGCCATATTGTGAAACAGCACCTTGCTATGGTGTTGCATTCAGTCTTAATAAACAAATGGTTTTGCTGCCCGTCAGATGTGATGGTACACACATATAACATTGTGCAGTGGGGTATCATTTCCTGTCTTGACGCTTTCATCATTAGAAATGCAGTTTTCTAGTGAATGGAGTCCAGCAAAGCAGTGCTGTGAGAACTTTTGCAACTTTCACCATTTATTACTTCCCCAATATTTATTACTTCCCCAACAGCACTCTGAATCTGTCCGTCACTTTGCCTATGGCTTGTAATGAACAAAGTGACTCACTAAAACACGTTCAACTTTACTGAGCATTTCTCCGGTACGTAAATATGACAAAAAAAATGCTAGCAAAGTTAATCACGTTAATAATTGTGCTTGCATTCGCATTACTTGCTCGAGTCAAATTAATAAATTGAAAATTGGATATGACAACACTTCAGTTTTCAGTGCAGACTGCTAACGGAGCCATAAAGCGTGCTCCGACTTCTGCTATTTCACTATGGGGCGCGTCAAACTCGACGGTAGCTGCCTGAATGAGCATTTTGGGCCTCACTAAGCTAATGATGTCTCATATTTGTTCTCTTAATTGCATTACTTGTGTGAGCCAGATAACAAAATAAACAATGCAACCACATGAATGTGCTTTGGCATTCAAGCTGCTGACTGTGGCTGTCAGTTTCGTGTTGTGTGCTGCTATTTCACCACCACTCGCTATGACATGACTGCGATTTCCAGTGCAGACTGCTAACAGCACCATAAAGCATGCTCCGATTGCAGCTATTTCACTATGAGGCACGTCAAACTCGACGGTGGCTGCCCGAATGAGCTTTTGAGCCCGCCAACGATAATCAGGGTTAACAATAGTGTTTCAATTCAGATATGCCAGCATTTAAATGTGTTTCTATGCCACTTCTTAAATCGAGCACAATGTGTGCAGGACGTTGTTCATCATAATTGAGCTTCTATTATAAGGAATATGCCATAAATGGAACTGCTTATTTATTTGAGAGGTCAAGGAATGGATGGTTGTTTGTTGCGAATCCACCAGCAAAATTTTCGTAGCCATAATAAGGGCTGTTCTTTTGTTAATAAGAAGCCTTTATGCTTCGTCGAGTGGCTCAATGCCAGACAGCTCACAGTCGGAGTCGCTTTCTTCAGTGTCATCTTCACCCAGCTGGATGATGATGGGTTGAATGTGCTCACTCCCAGACGTGTCAAGTCATGAACTTTGCCTCCAAGTCCATCACATACTGAATGCTCTTCCTCCAGTCTTCCGCCGTTACCTGCTTGATTTTCTCGCTCAAGATGACGTCGACCGTGGACAGCTTGAAGTCTCTGTTGTCCGCAGCGATGCCATTTTTGACCTTGGCCCACAGAATTTCAATGGGATTAAATTCGCAGTGGTACGGCGGGAGCCTGAGTACAATGCAACCGGCCCTTACAGCTGTGTTGTCTACGATGTAGCTCAGAAAGCGTGACTTTACAGATGCCACCAGCTCAAGCAGCTGCTTCTTTATCATCCTTTCACCGTAGGTGATGTTCTTGCTTGTGAGCCACTCCTGCACCTTTTCCTTCTTACAGGCCGTCGTCGGCAATTTCTCTTCTCGCCGGCTATGGTAAGGTGCATTGTCTAAAACAATGACGCTACCAGCTGGCAACTTCTGCAGAACGTCCTTGAACCAGCCCTCAAAGCGATTGCCGTCCATTTCTTCGTGGTAGTCGCCTGTCTTTTGGCCTCTGAATACATCCAAGCAGCCGTCGACGAAACCATCCTCGCTGCCGATGTGCGTCACGATCAGGCGATGACCTTTCCCAGAAGGTTGTTTTTTAGACCCGTCGTCAGGCCATTTGCTCGAGCGAACAGGCGTCCGCGCTTCTGCACCACGGTGTCTGTCCACACGATCGACCGAGTATGTCCCGCCGTCACCCATGTCTCGCCCAGGTAGAAGATATTTCGGCCTTCCGCCCGGTAGCGCTCCACGTCACGGAGGTAGCGATTCCGCCAATCGGTGATGTCATCCCGGTCGATAAGCAGCGAGTTGCGGCTTCTCTTTTCGTGCTTGAAGCCGATCTCGGCAAGCAGGCACGCACAGTATACCGCCTTAGTGATGGGAGTTCCATACGCTCCGAGAACTCTGTAGTTATCTTCTCGACCGTCGGTATCTCGTTGCGGCAAAAGAAATCGTGCACACATGACCTCAGCGCGCACAGCGTGAAGCTGTCAAACTTCGCGCTGCGTCTTCTCTTCTCCGCGCTGCGTCTTCTCTTCTCCGCATTGCGTGGGCGCTTTCGCGATGGCGTCGTCAGTTTGCCACCCGAAAAATGCGAAGCTTTAACTTCCTCCCTCACCCTTAACACAGTCCTTTCGCTGACACCGAGCATGTCGGCGACAAACTTGCTCGTGTCCTCCACGCTGCGTTCAGGCTGCCTGTTACGCCAAAACGTGTAGCAGTGGAAGGTCATGTTGCGTGAATCGCTGTTCAGGATGTGGCCGCTCTTGTTCTTGCCGAGGGTCCTTGGTGGTGTGGTCATCGAGGCGACACAAGGCTCGTTCGGCAACAAAGGATCGCGTTCCGATGTCACCTCGCTGGGCTCCATGGCCGAAAACTGGCACGGAATGCCGCGCGCGATCGTGCCCGAACTCATGAGATCGCAGGTTCGCAACCGCGAAAAAAAAAGAAAAAAAATTAGTTAAAAATAAGCCCAACACATTAAAACATGTCACAGTTTCGCCCTAAGGGCGAAGCAATGAATGCGATAGCAACACAGCAATGTCATACGAAGTAAGGTGAGCGGCTTTGGTAGCAATATGAATTGTAGTAAACATGAGCTGATTAAGTAAGCAGGTGTGCTGCGGCGTAAGTAGACCGACATGAAGAGACACTCGATACAAAAAGTATATATGAATCTTATGCTATTAAGCCAGCGACTGCTACGCCCGGTGCCGTCGATCTTGTTCCGTAGCAGACGACGCACAGCGTTGTAGAAGGCACGGAGTTATTTTTCTCTCGCGATCCGGCATGTGCGGTAGCATTTTCATCATGATAGTTTTACCAAAACCACTCGTCAAAATACACAAAGCTTATTTATAGCGACACATATGCGTTTTAGAAGCAGTCACAATTTTTTGAGCGTGACTATTTCTTTAGTCGCGGAGGAATTGGCTGCTGCGCTTCGGTCAACTGGGCGGGGCCTCCTCCTGTCTTCTAAAGTTGTACCCGACTATAGTAATGTTTGGATTTCTAAATACTTCAGCCTTCTTCTTCTTCTTTCTGGGGTTTTACGTGCCAAAACCAGTTCTGATTATGAGGCACGCCGTAGTGGAGGGCTCCGGAATACTTTTGACCACCTGGGGTTCTTTAACGTGCACTACAACGCAAGCACACGGGCGTTTTTGCATTTCGCCTCCACCGAAATGCGGCCGCCGAGGCCGGGATTTGATCCCGCGACCTCGTGCTCAGCAGCGCAACGCCTTAGCTGACTGAGCCACGCCGGCGGGTGATATTTCATCCATTTTTAGCAAGAGTTTAGGATGCAAGATTTTATCAAACGCTTTAGCGAAGTCTAAAAAAAAATAGGTCAATCTATCCTCGGCTATTTCTCGTTAGTGAAAGATCGTGGACGATCTGAACCAGATGAGTTATTGTAGACAACCGTTTACGAAAGTCATGTTGCACTGGTGGTAATAAATTGTTAGTTTCCAAATAATTTGAGAGATGTTTACTGATTATCTGTTCAAGAAGTTTAGAGCAGGTGCTCGTAAGAGAGATGGGCCGGTAGTTACGCACGTCTGATGTGCTCCCACTTTTGTGGACAGGCATTACTTTACCTTGTTTCCAGGCTATAGGAACTGTTCCCTGGGTAAGCGATGATTGAAAGATTATGGTGAGATATTTAGCGACCCACTGAGCATATCTATATAGGAACTCATTCTGGATGCGGTCGGGGCCAGGAGATGTCTTAGTGTTTGTGCGCAGAAATAGGTTCAGCACTCCTTCCTCGTTGATCAGACGCTGAAGGGTGATCGGAAGTGTCAGTAAAAGATGGAAGTGTAGCATCATCTTTGGTGAAAACGGAGGATAAAAAAAGGGATTGAAATGTTCTATACGTTCCTGGATATTTCTTTCATGATCAACTTTATGTTGTTTTTGTAGGGTTTACATTTCTCCAAAATTTACTAGGTGCTTCCTGAAGGAAGTTTTTCAGTGTTACATTAAATAATCTCTTCTTGCTTTCCTTGATAAGAGGATTCAAGTTAAGCTTCATGTTATGAAGTGAGGTCTTCTTCTGTACACTTGGATCTCGTGAACAAGCTTTCCTTTTCCTTTTCATCCTCCGTTTGACATGAATTATTGTCCTTGTAATCCAGGGGTTCTTTCTTTTGCACTTTTTTAAAGCTCTTAGGAACAAATCGCATAATACAATGCACGGTAATCTCGTAAATAAAGTCCCACACATTTTCAGTGACACCATTTGATTCATAAATAGACATGAAGTTATCAAACGATTCTTCAAGGTAATCCAAAATACTAACATCATCAGCAGCTTGAAAGTTTAGATAATGGATACTTGATTCCTGGTGCAAGGGATACGAGGACATGTTCGAGGACAGAATGACCATTTTATGGTCAGATAAACCTTCTTTACCAAGACAATCATTCACATACGTTGTCAAAGCACTGGAAATTAAAATAAGATGAAATACAGAAGAGCTTGTTGCACACATCCTCGTAAATTTCCTTAACTATCTGAGTTAAATTGTATGAAAATAATAAATCCAAAAATACCTCAGACGAAGTGACATCTTTGTCACCGGCCACATATGAAACCCAATCAATAGCTGGAAGATTCAAATCACCTAGTAACAGTATGCTGTCTTGCTCTTTCATGTACGTTTCCATGAATTGTCTAAGTTGCAAGATATGTTCGACAGGAGAGTTCGGAGCCCTGTATACCCCTCCCACAAGTACAGTTCGATTGTTCAATTTTGTTCTAATCCACACTGCCTCAATATCACTTGGTACTTCTAAAGGGGGGAAAAACGATGTTTCGCTTGACGAGAAGAGCCACGCCTCCGCCTCTTCCATCTCTATCCCTCCTAACCAACGTGTAACCAGGGGGCGCGATTTCGCTATCAGGTATATTTTCATGTAACCAAGTTTTCGTAATTATGGCAACATCAGGTTCATGATCATTAACTAGAGCTTCAAGCGCGTGTTTTGTTTAATATACATTCTCGCGTTTACGTTATTTTGACGCCTACATGTTGACCCGGCATATGTCAATTATCTCTTGTTCCTGAATGACTTCCCAACTTGCACCTTTCCTCACGCTCTTCATTCCAGCTGTACAACGTGTTGTTTACCTTCAACTTGTCAAAAAAAAGAGCTTTACTTTTTTCCTGCCTTCCTTTCATCACTTGCCGAGTCTATTAGCTTTTTTCTTATTTCCTGTACTCTTTTAGAGACATCCTCGCTGATACTGTGATCAGTATCCTTCAGTTTTGAGCAATTCTGCAGAACTTTCATTTTATCTCTATAGTCTGCCACCCTCAAGATGACAGGACGAGTTCTACCAGAAAGTTTCTTAATTAATCTGTGAATGTTATCAATAAAATTTACATTCACTTTCAGAGTAGTGTTGAAGATGTCGTCTTTCACTTTTCTTACAAGTGTTTCTTCATTTTCATTTTCATCTTCTGCTACTCCGCTGATGATAAGGTTATTTCGTCGAGAACGATTATCCAAGTCATCCACCTGTTTGACCAGACTAGACGTTTCGAGACTGCAGCCAGCCACAGTTACTTCAAGAGTTGCAGTCCTGTTCTGAGTCTCGTCTAAGCTTTGAACCTTATTTTCAATAACAAGAAGCCGGTTCTGCATGTCTAGGAATCTTGTTTCAAACGAGTCTTGGCTTTTCTTGAACCGCAGTAAGTTTAGACAAAATTTCTTTCTGATTCTGGAGCAATTCCCTGCACACATCGTCCATTATTGGTCATGTATTCTTCTCCACATCCCCAGACAGACCCCACAACAGGCCCGCAATGAAAAAACAGTCACATATACAGTCAAAGACAACTCGTGGGCACGGCAGCACTATAAGACCAAGAACATTACTATGAAAGCCATTTTTTGGTCACCAACCTGCATGAACACACCACGTCAGGCGACATTGTCACGGCGGTGCTGCCGTGTCCACTGAAGCCGGTAGGCGATGGACATGCATTTATAGCATGCAGATGATCCTTTGTGGGCATGTGTCGTGACGTCATCGTGCCCCCGGATGGAAAGTGGAAAAGGCCATCTACGTTTGGCAGTGATGGCAGTGGAACAGCGCATCGATCCTGGCCTTACGCACGATTCTTTACTGCGCAGTTATCCGTGTTTCGACGCATCGACAAGGACCCGTGGACGCCAGCCGCTTTATCGAGGAAGCGACCCTGCTGCACTGTCATCGACGACTCGTGTGGAGCTGCGGTCATCCATCTGTCTTCGCAATGCGGGGATAGTTGCTCTGCTGCTCCGCTAGGCACTTCACTTCGGCTGGCACCACCATATAAAGACACCGCGATCGACGGCTGGGCACATTTGGCAGTGACGACAGTGCAACAGCGCATCGTTCCTGGCCTTACCCACTATTCCTTAGTGCGCAGTTATCCGTGTTTCGACGCATCGACAAGGGCCCGTGGACGCCAGCCGCTTTATCGAGGAAGCGACCCTGCTGCACTGTCATCGACGACTCGTGTGGAGCTGCGGTCATCCATCTGTCTTCGCAATGCGGGGATAGTTGCTCTGCTGCTCCGCTAGGCACTTCACTTCGGCTGGCACCACCATATAAAGACACCGCGATCGACGGCTGGGCACATTTGGCAGTGACGACAGTGCAACAGCGCATCGTTCCTGGCCTTACCCACTATTCCTTAGTGCGCAGTTATCCGTGTTTCGACGCATCGACAAGGACCCGTGGACGCCAGCCGCTTTATCGAGGAAGCGACCCTGCTGCACTGTCATCGACGACTCGTGTGGAGCTGCGGTCATCCATCTGTCTTCGCAATGCGGGGATAGTTGCTCTGCTGCTCCGCTAGGCACTTCACTTCGGCTGGCACCACCATATAAAGACACCGCGATCGACGGCTGGGCACATTTGGCAGTGACGACAGTGCAACAGCGCATCGTTCCTGGCCTTACCCACTATTCCTTAGTGCGCAGTTATCCGTGTTTCGACGCATCGACAAGGACCCGTGGACGCCAGCCGCTTTATCGAGGAAGCGACCCTGCTGCACTGTCATCGACGACTCGTGTGGAGCTGCGGTCATCCATCTGTCTTCGCAATGCGGGGATAGTTGCTCTGCTGCTCCGCTAGGCACTTCACTTCGGCTGGCACCACCATATAAAGACACCGCGATCGACGGCTGGGCACATTTGGCAGTGACGACAGTGCAACAGCGCATCGTTCCTGGCCTTACCCACTATTCCTTAGTGCGCAGTTATCCGTGTTTCGACGCATCGACAAGGACCCGTGGACGCCAGCCGCTTTATCGAGGAAGCGACCCTGCTGCACTGTCATCGACGACTCGTGTGGAGCTGCGGTCATCCATCTGTCTTCGCAATGCGGGGATAGTTGCTCTGCTGCTCCGCTAGGCACTTCACTTCGGCTGGCACCACCATATAAAGACACCGCGATCGACGGCTGGGCACATTTGGCAGTGACGACAGTGCAACAGCGCATCGTTCCTGGCCTTACCCACTATTCCTTAGTGCGCAGTTATCCGTGTTTCGACGCATCGACAAGGGACCCGTGGACGCCAGCCGCTTTATCGAGGAAGCGACCCTGCTGCACTGTCATCGACGACTCGTGTGGAGCTGCGGTCATCCATCTGTCTTCGCAATGCGGGGATAGTTGCTCTGCTGCTCCGCTAGGCACTTCACTTCGGCTGGCACCACCATATAAAGACACCGCGATCGACGGCTGGGCACATTTGGCAGTGACGACAGTGCAACAGCGCATCGTTCCTGGCCTTACCCACTATTCCTTAGTGCGCAGTTATCCGTGTTTCGACGCATCGACAAGGACCCGTGGACGCCAGCCGCTTTATCGAGGAAGCGACCCTGCTGCACTGTCATCGACGACTCGTGTGGAGCTGCGGTCATCCATCTGTCTTCGCAATGCGGGGATAGTTGCTCTGCTGCTCCGCTAGGCACTTCACTTCGGCTGGCACCACCATATAAAGACACCGCGATCGACGGCTGGGCACATTTGGCAGTGACGACAGTGCAACAGCGCATCGTTCCTGGCCTTACCCACTATTCCTTAGTGCGCAGTTATCCGTGTTTCGACGCATCGACAAGGACCCGTGGACGCCAGCCGCTTTATCGAGGAAGCGACCCTGCTGCACTGTCATCGACGACTCGTGTGGAGCTGCGGTCATCCATCTGTCTTCGCAATGCGGGGATAGTTGCTCTGCTGCTCCGCTAGGCACTTCACTTCGGCTGGCACCACCATATAAAGACACCGCGATCGACGGCTGGGCACATTTGGCAGTGACGACAGTGCAACAGCGCATCGTTCCTGGCCTTACCCACTATTCCTTAGTGCGCAGTTATCCGTGTTTCGACGCATCGACAAGGGCCCGTGGACGCCAGCCGCTTTATCGAGGAAGCGACCCTGCTGCACTGTCATCGACGACTCGTGTGGAGCTGCGGTCATCCATCTGTCTTCGCAATGCGGGGATAGTTGCTCTGCTGCTCCGCTAGGCACTTCACTTCGGCTGGCACCACCATATAAAGACACCGCGATCGACGGCTGGGCACATTTGGCAGTGACGACAGTGCAACAGCGCATCGTTCCTGGCCTTACCCACTATTCCTTAGTGCGCAGTTATCCGTGTTTCGACGCATCGACAAGGACCCGTGGACGCCAGCCGCTTTATCGAGGAAGCGACCCTGCTGCACTGTCATCGACGACTCGTGTGGAGCTGCGGTCATCCATCTGTCTTCGCAATGCGGGGATAGTTGCTCTGCTGCTCCGCTAGGCACTTCACTTCGGCTGGCACCACCATATAAAGACACCGCGATCGACGGCTGGGCACATTTGGCAGTGACGACAGTGCAACAGCGCATCGTTCCTGGCCTTACCCACTATTCCTTAGTGCGCAGTTATCCGTGTTTCGACGCATCGACAAGGGCCCGTGGACGCCAGCCGCTTTATCGAGGAAGCGACCCTGCTGCACTGTCATCGACGACTCGTGTGGAGCTGCGGTCATCCATCTGTCTTCGCAATGCGGGGATAGTTGCTCTGCTGCTCCGCTAGGCACTTCACTTCGGCTGGCACCACCATATAAAGACACCGCGATCGACGGCTGGGCACATTTGGCAGTGACGACAGTGCAACAGCGCATCGTTCCTGGCCTTACCCACTATTCCTTAGTGCGCAGTTATCCGTGTTTCGACGCATCGACAAGGGCCCGTGGACGCCAGCCGCTTTATCGAGGAAGCGACCCTGCTGCACTGTCATCGACGACTCGTGTGGAGCTGCGGTCATCCATCTGTCTTCGCAATGCGGGGATAGTTGCTCTGCTGCTCCGCTAGGCACTTCACTTCGGCTGGCACCACCATATAAAGACACCGCGATCGACGGCTGGGCACATTTGGCAGTGACGACAGTGCAACAGCGCATCGTTCCTGGCCTTACCCACTATTCCTTAGTGCGCAGTTATCCGTGTTTCGACGCATCGACAAGGACCCGTGGACGCCAGCCGCTTTATCGAGGAAGCGACCCTGCTGCACTGTCATCGACGACTCGTGTGGAGCTGCGGTCATCCATCTGTCTTCGCAATGCGGGGATAGTTGCTCTGCTGCTCCGCTAGGCACTTCACTTCGGCTGGCACCACCATATAAAGACACCGCGATCGACGGCTGGGCACATTTGGCAGTGACGACAGTGCAACAGCGCATCGTTCCTGGCCTTACCCACTATTCCTTAGTGCGCAGTTATCCGTGTTTCGACGCATCGACAAGGACCCGTGGACGCCAGCCGCTTTATCGAGGAAGCGACCCTGCTGCACTGTCATCGACGACTCGTGTGGAGCTGCGGTCATCCATCTGTCTTCGCAATGCGGGGATAGTTGCTCTGCTGCTCCGCTAGGCACTTCACTTCGGCTGGCACCACCATATAAAGACACCGCGATCGACGGCTGGGCACATTTGGCAGTGACGACAGTGCAACAGCGCATCGTTCCTGGCCTTACCCACTATTCCTTAGTGCGCAGTTATCCGTGTTTCGACGCATCGACAAGGGCCCGTGGACGCCAGCCGCTTTATCGAGGAAGCGACCCTGCTGCACTGTCATCGACGACTCGTGTGGAGCTGCGGTCATCCATCTGTCTTCGCAATGCGGGGATAGTTGCTCTGCTGCTCCGCTAGGCACTTCACTTCGGCTGGCACCACCATATAAAGACACCGCGATCGACGGCTGGGCACATTTGGCAGTGACGACAGTGCAACAGCGCATCGTTCCTGGCCTTACCCACTATTCCTTAGTGCGCAGTTATCCGTGTTTCGACGCATCGACAAGGACCCGTGGACGCCAGCCGCTTTATCGAGGAAGCGACCCTGCTGCACTGTCATCGACGACTCGTGTGGAGCTGCGGTCATCCATCTGTCTTCGCAATGCGGGGATAGTTGCTCTGCTGCTCCGCTAGGCACTTCACTTCGGCTGGCACCACCATATAAAGACACCGCGATCGACGGCTGGGCACATTTGGCAGTGACGACAGTGCAACAGCGCATCGTTCCTGGCCTTACCCACTATTCCTTAGTGCGCAGTTATCCGTGTTTCGACGCATCGACAAGGACCCGTGGACGCCAGCCGCTTTATCGAGGAAGCGACCCTGCTGCACTGTCATCGACGACTCGTGTGGAGCTGCGGTCATCCATCTGTCTTCGCAATGCGGGGATAGTTGCTCTGCTGCTCCGCTAGGCACTTCACTTCGGCTGGCACCACCATATAAAGACACCGCGATCGACGGCTGGGCACATTTGGCAGTGACGACAGTGCAACAGCGCATCGTTCCTGGCCTTACCCACTATTCCTTAGTGCGCAGTTATCCGTGTTTCGACGCATCGACAAGGGCCCGTGGACGCCAGCCGCTTTATCGAGGAAGCGACCCTGCTGCACTGTCATCGACGACTCGTGTGGAGCTGCGGTCATCCATCTGTCTTCGCAATGCGGGGATAGTTGCTCTGCTGCTCCGCTAGGCACTTCACTTCGGCTGGCACCACCATATAAAGACACCGCGATCGACGGCTGGGCACATTTGGCAGTGACGACAGTGCAACAGCGCATCGTTCCTGGCCTTACCCACTATTCCTTAGTGCGCAGTTATCCGTGTTTCGACGCATCGACAAGGACCCGTGGACGCCAGCCGCTTTATCGAGGAAGCGACCCTGCTGCACTGTCATCGACGACTCGTGTGGAGCTGCGGTCATCCATCTGTCTTCGCAATGCGGGGATAGTTGCTCTGCTGCTCCGCTAGGCACTTCACTTCGGCTGGCACCACCATATAAAGACACCGCGATCGACGGCTGGGCACATTTGGCAGTGACGACAGTGCAACAGCGCATCGTTCCTGGCCTTACCCACTATTCCTTAGTGCGCAGTTATCCGTGTTTCGACGCATCGACAAGGACCCGTGGACGCCAGCCGCTTTATCGAGGAAGCGACCCTGCTGCACTGTCATCGACGACTCGTGTGTAGCTAGGGTCATCCATCTGTCTTCGCAATGCGGGGATAGTTGCTCTGCTGCTCCGCTAGGCACTTCACTTCGGCTGGCACCACCATATAAAGACACCGCGATCGACGGCTGGGCACATTTGGCAGTGACGACAGTGCAACAGCGCATCGTTCCTGGCCTTACCCACTATTCCTTAGTGCGCAGTTATCCGTGTTTCGACGCATCGACAAGGGCCCGTGGACGCCAGCCGCTTTATCGAGGAAGCGACCCTGCTGCACTGTCATCGACGACTCGTGTGGAGCTGCGGTCATCCATCTGTCTTCGCAATGCGGGGATAGTTGCTCTGCTGCTCCGCTAGGCACTTCACTTCGGCTGGCACCACCATATAAAGACACCGCGATCGACGGCTGGGCACATTTGGCAGTGACGACAGTGCAACAGCGCATCGTTCCTGGCCTTACCCACTATTCCTTAGTGCGCAGTTATCCGTGTTTCGACGCATCGACAAGGACCCGTGGACGCCAGCCGCTTTATCGAGGAAGCGACCCTGCTGCACTGTCATCGACGACTCGTGTGGAGCTGCGGTCATCCATCTGTCTTCGCAATGCGGGGATAGTTGCTCTGCTGCTCCGCTAGGCACTTCACTTCGGCTGGCACCACCATATAAAGACACCGCGATCGACGGCTGGGCACATTTGGCAGTGACGACAGTGCAACAGCGCATCGTTCCTGGCCTTACCCACTATTCCTTAGTGCGCAGTTATCCGTGTTTCGACGCATCGACAAGGGCCCGTGGACGCCAGCCGCTTTATCGAGGAAGCGACCCTGCTGCACTGTCATCGACGACTCGTGTGGAGCTGCGGTCATCCATCTGTCTTCGCAATGCGGGGATAGTTGCTCTGCTGCTCCGCTAGGCACTTCACTTCGGCTGGCACCACCATATAAAGACACCGCGATCGACGGCTGGGCACATTTGGCAGTGACGACAGTGCAACAGCGCATCGTTCCTGGCCTTACCCACTATTCCTTAGTGCGCAGTTATCCGTGTTTCGACGCATCGACAAGGGCCCGTGGACGCCAGCCGCTTTATCGAGGAAGCGAGCCTGCTGCACTGTCATCGACGACACGTGTGGAGCTGCGGTCATCCATCTGTCTTCGCAATGCGGGGATAGTTGCTCTGCTGCTCCGCTAGGCACTTCACTTCGGCTGGCACCACCATATAAAGACACCGCGATCGACGGCTGGGCACATTTGGCAGTGACGACAGTGCAACAGCGCATCGTTCCTGGCCTTACCCACTATTCCTTAGTGCGCAGTTATCCGTGTTTCGACGCATCGACAAGGGCCCGTGGACGCCAGCCGCTTTATCGAGGAAGCGAGCCTGCTGCACTGTCATCGACGACACGTGTGGAGCTGCGGTCATCCATCTGTCTTCGCAATGCGGGGATAGTTGCTCTGGTGCCCCGCTAGACGGCTTCACTTCGGCTGGCACAACCGTATAAAGACACCGTGACCGACGGCTGGGCACATTTGGCAATGTTACGATTGACGTGTGACACCCCGTTCAAAGAGGATGATGCTGTTAAGATTGACGTGTGACACTCGTGCGGAGGGGATTATCGGAGGACCATGCCTAAACTAACGAGGATGAATCCCTGATTTTCTATGGTTGTCTCGAGTGGTCCTCAATCTGGCGGGCGAGTCGCAGTAATTAATGGCCCCCTTTGTGTGCGTGCGCCCAGGAGGCGAGGGGGTCCACCTTCCCCGAACTGTGTACCACCGGGGCCTCGATTCGCAGTGTTTACTGGCCCTTTGTGTGCGTGCGCCCAGGAGCGAACGGTGTACGACAGGAGCCTCGAGTCGCCGCTAGCGGAGGCGGGCCCGGGAAACGTCACCTAGGAGAGAGGGAGCAGCCGCCGAACCCCCGACTGGACTCAGTACCTGTCACGTGACGTTGACGTGACCGAAATCCCGCCTACGATTTTAGCGGGCCTATTTAAGCGGTCCCGCCATGTATTTTCTAATTATTCTCTTCGTTTGTATCTTTCATCAACCATGAAATAAACTGCAAGTTTCGCACTAGAAATCGTCTTGCCCCTGCCTGGTCGCCATGGTCTACCGGACGCCTGCAGCCTGCCGACAACGCCACGCTACCCAGCAGTAACGCCAGTCGAGCTTGAAGGAACCGGCGTCGCAACATTGGTTCACAGCTAATGGGATCGACCACGCTTCATCCTGAAAAGAAGGTCTCGGAATAGCAACTTCAGAACGATCGTCGCAGGATTCATGATTGCAGCAGGTGAGTGCACGGCCTTTATTCACTGAGATATCACCAGGCTTTTCGTAATTTGGGGGGAAGTATACAAAAGCAGTGATAGTAGTAACCGTTGACGAGTGTTTTTAGAGTACGTCACGGTCGTGTAGAAGTGAAGAAATAGAAGCACTAGGGACAGCCATGAACCTGAAGGCGTTAAAGAAGCCGGTATTGCTAGAGTTGGCCAGTGAACTGAACATAGAAATTTCAGAGCGACAGATAAAGCCAGAGATAATTGAGGCGATTGAGGAAGTCGGGGCAGACGACGAGGAACTAGAAGAATCCTTAATTAGTATGAAGAAAAAGAAGACCGAATAGCACGTGAGGCCAAAGAGGAACGCGTAGCACGTGAGGCCAGAGAGGAACGCGAAAGACGTGATGCGCTCGAAATGAAGCGCATTGAGCTTGAGATTTTGAGGGCTCAGAATACCGGAGAAGCGACTTCCATCTCGAGAGAACGCGAGCAAAAAATGAAGGACTTGATGCAGTCATACCGAGTCGGGCAGGATGTGGGCGTCTTCTTGGTGAACTTTGAACTTTACTCCCATAATCATCTTCTCCATTGAATTGTTTTTTCTTGGATTACCACATAAGTTACATAATCTAATGAAATGGAGTGAACACTTCGTGAAAGGCTATGTTCATTATAAAGGTATCAGTCAATCAATCAATCAGTCAATTTATTATTACAATGGAGGTTAAATACAGCATATGGAACATACAGATGAGGGTCTGAAGGTACAAGACTGCAATGAGACTCTCGGTAAGTGCACTAATTCGAACTCCCCCGTCATTAATGTAACATCAGCTGTTCGTCAAGTCACGAGATTATCGGCATTATTATTCAATAAATGATCTACTGATTAACATTACATCAACTTTAGGTGTTCCTCAAGGAGCGAGACTACTGGCATTATTATTCTATAAACGATGTACTGACTAACATTACGTCAACTTTAGGGGTTCATCAAGGTCGATATATTGGCATTATTATTCTATAACCTACTGAATAACATTACGTCAACTTTATGACTCTTTCCCAATGACTGCGTCATTCACCATGCTATACTAATCAATGAAACCAATGCCCTCCGGTATGACCTGGAGATAATTACTATGTGGGGCAATACATGGTTCATGTTACGAAGTGATGCGATTGATTTTGATTTATTATTGGGTTTTTATGGTGCAAGGGCCAGTTCTGTCCAAGGAGCGCCAAACACATGGTGCAATGTGTTAAGAATGGTTCATGAAGTGAAAGATGTAACATGGCTGTAAAGGGGCCTAAAATTAGTCACTGTATAAATGCGTAAAGTATATATGCACTAAAAATATGACAATGACAAGTGAGGTGTGCTGTGACCATAAAATACAGGTTGCGAAGTGATCACTTCGCAAAATACAGGTTGCGAAGTGATCATAAGATAACCCGCCGGGCTGGCTCAGTCAGCTAAGGCGTTGCGCGCTGCTGAGCACGAGGTTGCGGGATCGAATCCCGGCCGCGGCGGCCGCATTTCGATGGAGGCGAAATGCAAAAACGCCCGTGTGCTTGCGTTGTAGTGCACGTTAAAGAACCCCAGGTGGCCAAAATTAATCCGGAGCCCTCCACTACGGCGTGCCTCATAATCAGAACTGGTTTTGGCACGTAAAACTCCAGGAAGAAGAAGAAGATCATAAGATAAAAATGTAAGAGTATGCAAGTAGCACTAATGCCTCACCTGGGCCCTTGAGCGCAAGGACCGGGAAGCACGTGCTCTTTCTTCCTTTCTTTCTTTCTTTGGGTTTATTAAAGGCAAATTCGGTAAGAAATGGCCTTGGGAGACACGGCTAAAGGCTGAGGAAATGCCTGACTTGGCCGTGCCACGCTGGCAGCAAAGCAGCGACATGATACAGTGAGAGAAAGAAAAAAAAACGCGTAATAAATGCATGCTTGTGCTGTACAGGTCAAAACAGAAAAACGAGTTGATTGTACATGCAAGTAATCGGTGTCCGCATGAGAGAAATCGCAGTACTAAAAAAAATTGTAAATGCACTATTAGCACTATTACACAGCTATAAGGTACAACATGTCAAAGTGTTAAGGTACGTCAAGTGTTTTAGACATCGTGAAAACGTTCGTATTCTTCAGCTAGTAGTTCTCTTCTTATTCTTTTAAATGCTTTAGATGAAGTTCCACACTCCAGTAGAGGTAGTATGGTTGGGTATTGATTTAGCATGTCTGGTATTTGATAAGTTAATCGTTGGACTCCGTAGCTTGTGCGTGATCGAGGTTTGTATATTAAGCTCTGGCGTAGTTCATACGGGGTTTGCTTCACATGATATGTATCCAATAAAAGTGATGAATTTAACCGATACTGACGTAGTATCTCCAAACATAGCTTGTGTCTGTATAACTGCTTGATAGGCAATATTTTATAGGTTTTGAAATATGGTCGTGTGCTTTCGCGGAGTGAAATGTTTGAAATTGCACGTATTGCACGCTTTTGAAGAATTAGAAGGGAATTAAGGTTTGTGTCAGTCGTTGTTAGCCACACCAAGGAACAGTATGTTAGGCGGGAACGAACTAGATCATAGTAAATTTGAAGCTTAACATTCGATTGAACGTAATACCTTAGTCTATTTAAAATACCGATTATCCTGGAAAGATCTTTTTATCGTGTCAATTTGGGGGGACCAAGAGAGATGTCCGTGGAAATGCACTCCTAAGAATTTTATTGTTGTCGATTGCTGAATCTCGCTACCTTGGAAGTAGATTGGTCTGTGTGGAATGTTTGTTACTCCTTTAGGTTTGAAAAGCGGGTACTTTGTTTTAGCTAGCTATGTTTAAATGAAGTTTGTTTGCATTTAACTACATATATAACTTGTTCATCCACACATTAGCCTCTTTATACAGTTCGCATACGTTTAGACCTGAGAAAAATACGTTTCTGTCATCAGCATACAATATTATTTTCTTATATCCCTCAATATTTACTATATCATTAATCAACAGCAAGAACAGGACAGGTCCAAGGATGGATCCTTGGGGGACACCATACTTAAATGAATTCAACTTGAGACTATATTATTTACTGAAGTGTATTGCTTTCTGAATCCTAGATAACTTTGCATCAGTTGCAACGAGGTACCGCGAATACCATAGAAGGGAATTTTCCGCAAAAGCGGGTCGTGCTGTATGCAGTCAAATGCCTTTCTGAAATCCAGAAATATCCCAAGTGTATATATTTTATTTTCAATGTTGTCGAGAATGTATTCTTTGATGATAAGTAAAGCGGTCTCTGTAGGCTTGTTTTTGAAGAATCCATACTGCTCTTTTGCGATAATACTGTTTCTCGTTAAAAAAACTGTAATCCTCTTATTTATAATGTGTTCAGCAATTTTTGCAAATACAGAAAGGACAGATATCGGTCTGTAGTTGAGTTCGTCAAACGACCCACCTTTAAAAATCGCAGACACTCTAACAAGTTTCATTTCATCGGCAAAAATGCCTGAAGTTATAGTATTAAGTTATAAATGTGCGTCAGAGGTACAGCTAAAATGTGACATAGCTTTTAATGGCTTCGGCTTGACGTCATCAGGGCCGCATGCACAGTTATCCTTTAATGACAAAATTAAATGTTGCACATCGTTATGGTCAGTAGGAAACAGGAAAACACTGATCTGTGGTTATATAGTTATCACAAGGCGTTTGTATGTTGTCATTTGTAAACCCTCCTACAGTTAGAAAGTGTTTATTGAAAGTATCGGCGATTTCTGCATCCCTCATGCCCGGCTTTTGAAACTTGACTCTTCTTGTGACTGCATTTTTGTTAATTAGCTCGTTAATTGTGTCCCACAAGAGGCGTGGATCTGCTGAATGAGCAACAAGTTTGCTAATATAGTATTCTGACTTAGCTATTTTCAGGTCTTTGTTCAGTTTATTACAAAATTTTTTGTAATTACGTAAATCATTTCCATCTCTGGAGGACAAAAATACTTGAAAAGGGCCATTTCTGAATTTAATTCTGCTGTAAAGTTCAGCTGTTATCCACGGCTTCCGACATTTTCTGTGTTTTTTGAGGGGCTTAGGAGGGAAACACTTTTCATAGATGGATGTAAAGTAGTCTAAGAATAGGTTGTAGGACTTATTGGGATCGGTTTCTTCGGTAATAGTGCTGCAATTAACACCAGTGACAAGGTTCTTGAAAATGTCTATATTATGCTCCGAGCAATTCCTAAATAATACTTCATCATTATTTTGGATTACACAGTTGCCTGGTAGGAAGCAATATATTGGGAAATGGTCACTAATGTCGGACATAATGGCGCCTGCTTTCACATCCTCAGGATCGAAGCTTGTGATACATAGATCTAACGTTGTTTCAGGTGTAGCGGTTATTCTTGTTGGTGTGTTTATTACATTTGTACAGCCGTATGTTTCGATTAATTCATTTAGGCGTACATAGCAGTGGTTATCTGGAGACACATTGATATTGAAATCACCAACTAAGACAGTTTGCAAGCGAGATTCAAGAGTTTTTTCCAGCAGTTTCTCAGTGAAATTCAGAAAACTTTCTATTGATCCAGAAGGAGGGCGATAAATAACAGAAAATAACATATCGAAACACTCTATCGTTATAACTCATAGCTATCATCTACGATCTTAAATTCTGGAATTAATCTATATGGCAGGCTTGTGCGGATATACATACAGACGCTACCACCACGCTTTCCTAATCGGCATGCAGAGACGCAGTCGTGATCGTCAAGCATGATACTATCATCATCTGATGAGAACCATGTTTCACGAAATCAAACAGATAATTGAATTGAGATAATAAAATATTAATTTCTAGAAATTTGTTCCGTATGCTTCTCGCATTTAAATGAAAAGCAGAAAGTCTAGAGCCATTTCTTAAAACAGGGATATGGCGTAGGAATTCGGTAGTGGATTACGACATCAAGGTCACCAGTGACGTAGTACGTGCCGCCTTCGTGTCATACGCCCTCGCTTCCTCGCGAATGACCGTCGCCCTCGCTCGCCTAACACTTTACCGTTTGTATGCCATACGAATGCACAACCTGATTTCGTCGCCCATTCCTTGGCCATTGAGAGCAGCTCGCGTGCCTGTCGAGTCATGTTCTCGCATATGTATGTACTGCTGTTTTCGCTTCTGAGCAGTCACCTTTTTGAGAGCCACTTGTCTCTTTATTCCTGGTTAGCAAATCGCACAATAACACCGCGTGTCCTGCCTGGTTTAGCGGGTAGCCGATGGACGCTTTCAAGCTCACATTCGGGACACGGGAGGAAGTGACATTTGTTTCGCAATTTCGTTCACTTTTGTCATGAGATCCTCATTTTCAGTTTTCTAGATTCAAACGCCGGCTGCGGTATTCTAGCTTATCTAAATCCTGCGCTATCAGAGCTAGATATTTATTTACCTTGGTTTCCTCTAGCTTATCGACTCTTTTCGTTAAATCTTTCGTAGCTGCTTCTTGGGCGTGCAGCCGTTCGCGAAATTCGTCAAATTTATTTAACAGAAGCTGCACAGATGTTTCCATAGCTTCAATTTTGCCCGGTAAAGCAAGGAGTGCGTCGATTTTGCGTTCGAGCGAGTGGAGCTGCTGCGCAACAATTCTGTCGGTCAACGCCCCTTCCGTTTCGGCCCCTGATTTCTGGCCACCGCTCTTGCACTTATCACACTTCCATGGCTTTTTCCCTTGGTTTTTGTACGCTTCTTCCGAAACGCCTGAGCATGCATCTAAGTGGAATGCGAATTTATAGTGAGTAAATCGGCTGGGAGCGTCCTTCTTCTAATTCAAGACGGCACGCACAACAACGTAATTGTGACATATCACTGCGACTACAGTGTCATCAACAATGCACCAACGCTTGGCAGCAGCGGCATAGTCTATTTTTTCGGTGAAAGAATGGCGCCACACAGGTGTCCAGGAGCACCGGCCAGGTACGGCAGTCGATGTCTAGCGTCCCAGCCTTTTTCTTGATGCAGCTGTAAAATACGGAGCAAAATCTCAGACCTTTGCACGCTGGCCGCTGCCGCTGCTGCCAAATGGTGGGTCACGACAAGAGGCTGTGCTAGAGATCGCTTGGGTGTATAGCATGTAATACACCAACATCACTTTAAAAAGCTAAGACTAATTTACTGTCAAAGAACGGGTCACTGACGTGCTTCCCTAGGCAGTGACGTTCATTTTGGCAGCAGCGGCAACAGTACCGTGACGACGTACTCACAACCGTATGGTTCTTCCACGCAGGCCTGTGCCGCATCAAGTTCTTCGGCTTAACTTACCTTATCACCTAGCTGTGCGCTCGTCGTATCAGCAAAAGCCTCGTCACCTGGCCGTCTGACACGTGCTGCTAGAGGCCTGTGACGTCAACTAGCCTGTCATTTCCAATGGCTCTTCGAAGAGAAGACCACTACAAAAGCGGCGAGCGCTCCCACTCAAGGTTTCATTTTGGCAGCAGCGGCAACAGTACAGCGACGACGTACTCACAACCGTGTGCTTCTTCCACACAGGTTTGTGCTGCTCTATTTTACTGAAATTATTTTTTGTTAGGTTTCCTGCTGTTGCAGCAGCTGCTACAGTGTAATTCCACAGTGTATTTGCATTGTAACGTCTAAAAAAAATCGGGGTTCTTTTTGAGGAATTGAAACGTGAACTTCATGCAGAGTTTAAAGGTTTTAGAGACACATTTGACTGAAATTATCGGAAATAAATGAGGGAGGTGAAGGCCAGCCTCACAGTCATTAGTAATGAGTATGATAAAATGAAAGTGGAGAACCAAGAACTGAAGGAGGCGAACGTTCAACTTGAAAATCGTTGCAGTGACCTTGCGCAGCAGTTGAAGGCTCGTGAAAGTCGTCTCCTCCATGCCGAACACAAATGTTGAAATTAAAGGTGTTCCTTGCAGCATGCCAGAGAACCTAACCGACATTATAGGTAGAATTGCTGCAAAAGTGAATGGCCTCTATTTTGCTAACTGACGTTGACGTAATTTACCGTGTCCCGACAGCAAACTCAGCAGTAAAATATATACTGGTGCAGTTCAATCGGAGACAGGTCCGTGACGCTTTTCTTCAGAAAGCGCGCGCTGCAAAATTGGTATGCTCTGACATTGGTTTCGATTCTGAAATGTGAATTTTTGTTAAGGAGCACCTTTGCCCTGAACTCAAGCGCCTTCTGGGTCAGGCAACTGCACAGAAGCGCCCAGCCAAATGGAGGGCATGTTTGGGTGCGCAATGGCAAAATCTTCGCACGTCAAACCGATGATACGCCCACACTCAGAATTACATGCAGAGAGGACATTACGAGGCTCACTGCATCGTCAGATAGTGTCTAAAGCAAGAGGTGTTACTTGCGCGGAAATAGTAACATTTGGAAGCATGGCACATGTCTATGCTTCCGAAACCAAGCGCACTTGCAGTGCGACTTCTGTATTCTGTGTAAAGTCCATCAGTGTAGACATTTGGGCTTGTTCGTGTAAGTGTAACATGTTTGCAGATTTTCTTCTTGTAGCGCAAAAACACACGGACGTAGAAGAAGAACGGAGACACACACAGGCGCTAACACAAATACACAGCGCCTGTATGTGTCACCGTTCTTCTTCTACGTCCATGTGTTTTTGTGATACAAGAAAATATTCTGTATAAGTTTTGCCATGTCCTCGTATATTGCTTGTAAGGATATTATACCCAAAACAAATTGCGTCATATATTACGTTGCTGTAGCCCTGTGTTTACGGTAATGGCAGTGAACAGTTTCAGTTGTGATGAAACACCCAGTTTGATTGCCTAATTTTATCTCGTATAATTTGACAGCCTCACGTGGTTATTGTTACTGTATCAGAGATATCTGCGTGTGTCAGCAAGAACTCTGCTTCGCAGTTACACATGTTGCGCTTGTCAACCATTTTCCGTATGTTCACATACTTTATTCTTGTTATCATTTCTTGATGACAGTCAATCGGTATTTTAAACGTGTTCGCCCCTGTCAAGAGGATCCAGTATATAAAAAAGGCTTGTTCTCAGCTGTAGTATATCAGTTTGTTTGCCCTTACACGCCACCAGTGGCGCCAGTGTTGTCATCTGTATATACAGGGTGCAAGGTCGATCCACATAGGTGGCGAAGCTTCGGGCGAAAAGCGGTTCAAAACCAATTGTCACCGACGTCAGCAAGGGTGGTTATGGGAGAAGCGATTGAAGCGCGACTATGTTTGGAGGGAATAAACACTGGGAAGGAAAAAAGCGTTGCTTAATTAAAGCGAGACGCAGTTAGATTCATTCAACGAAAATAAAATTCCTAATCCGTTTTATATACGCATGGCGAGAAAAGAAGATACAACTCTATTTTACTTGATCATTATCAGTAAATGCCTTTTTTCAGCGCCCACCGTGAGAGCGCCCATCGATAGCGGCGGGCGTTGACGCCGCTATCACTGGTAATGTAATACAGCTCTTGCAGTGCGTGGAAAGGCGCGCTCGTAAAGTTCACCTGTTACAATACGCCCCCCTCACATGTTCTGTTGTTTTGCATGTCGACGTTTGTCTGAACTAGGTGACGCGGGTAGTTTTATTGTTTCTTAACGTGTGCAGTCAAAAGTAGTGAGTTGCGCCTGTCAGATACTTGTTTACTTTAGTTGTTTTCGTGCGACAGCGCTGGCCGACGTGCTTGGCGTCCGACGAAAGAACGAGCACTCTACGCAATCTACGCCCAAAGTGTTCGTCGGTCTCCAAAGAAAGTATGTTCTGTGCAGCGATGCGATTTCGACACCCGTACGGCTGACCTTTTCCTGCATCGCTTTCCGTGCTGAAAACTCGGAACGCCCATCAAGTCGAATGGCGGGGCATTTGAATATACAGCTCTAATGTCAGGCCTCCGAAAACAAATTTCGCGCCTATGAGAACAAAATGACCATGGACACTTCTGTTTTTAACGGATATGACGTCTAATTTTTTCTTCCGCCGGAAGTGTTCCCCCTCACACAGATGGCGCTAAGCCCCATGAACCGCCGATAAGCCGCCATGTTTTGAACGTATTGGCTTCTATGGAAGCTTCGCTACCAGGTGTATTTACCTTGCAGGGTGTTTCAGCGAACACTTTCAACATTTATTCAAGGTTGCCTGTGGCAGATAGCCCTATTCTAGTTAATGAGCTCGTCTACTCGAAGATGCGGACATTACTTGCACAAAAAGTTGAAATGCATACTCGACTAATTAACACAAATTCGCTAATTAAGCTTGTTTTTAACTAATTACCTGATGGCTCATATTGCAATTTACAAATTGTAGCCGTGGAGTTCGCAAGGTGGATCCACTTGGAACAAATTATCGGGATGACACCAATTTCGATATATTAATTCCCGAACTTTGCGGAGAAATGCATTGGCGTTCCAGTTAATTTCGTGCATCAGTGAATAAAGCGACGTTTTGTTAAGAACCTAACTGGAACGCCAATGCATTTCTCGGTAAAGTTCGGGAATTAATATCTCTAAACTGGCGTCATCCCGAGAGTTCGTTCCGAGTGGATCCGCCTTGCGAACTCCACGGCTACAATTTGTAAATTGCAAAATGAGCCATCAGGTAATTAGTTAAAACTTAATTAGTGAATTTCTGTTAATTATTCGATTATGCATTTCAATTTCTTGTGCAAGTAATGTCCGCCTCTTCGAGTAGACCAGCTCATGAACTAGAATTGTGCTATCTGCCCCAGGCAACCTTTAAGAATTTTTGAAAGTGTTCGCTGAAACACCCTGTATACATGCCTCTGAACAAACAGGGGGCCTTGTTCCGTTGCGGCCGTGACTATGTTTGTGGTTCTTCTGCGGCTTCCGCCGAAACACAACAATGGTGACGAAGATGGGATCTTTTCGAGGGCCGCAACCGCGCCTGAACTTTTTTTTTTTTTTTTTTTTTTTTTGCCAAGAGCTGTATTGGGCTCGCTCCACCGCCCCCATTCCTGCCTGTACCCGGCCGCCCTCCTGTTCCCTGGCCGCAATGGCACCGAATAACTTCCTACTGGCATCAGGAGCGTCCGACTTCAAGCCCGAACGTCGCAAGGCCCTGCTGATACACAGCCTCGGCGTTGAGGGTCAACGTGCACGTCTTCTCCAGTCTACTGCTTACATCGGATGCCGCCCACAGCGGTGAGTCAACTGCCGGCGGTAAACGTAGTGAGGATAGCGCGGACGCCGCTCAGCCTTCCGTTTACGACGAAGCTATCGAAACCTTAAAGCAACATTTCACAAGCACAAGCAATGTCGTCGCAGAAAGGCATCGGTTTCAGCCGTCGTATTCAGCAACCGGGGGAGTCTGTACAGAAGTATGTTGCTGCATTACGTGCGCTCGCCGTAGCATGTTCTTTTGCGTCTCTGGAAGACTCGCTTCGTGACCAGTTCGTGGAAGGGGTCGCGTCACAGCAACTTCGCGAACGCCTTCTTCTTGAGGGCTCGACCCTCTCGTTCTGCCGAGCAGTGGCATTGGCTTCACAAGTCGAACAGGCCAATGAGGACATTCGAGAATTTGCTTCCGGCAACGTGCAGCGCATATCAGGGCACTCTCGCTTGGCGTTAAACGACCATAGAGGCACTGGAACCCGCCACCCTTCTTCGCGTGACGACGCGCCCCTGCGTGCACCTCGTACCGAAGCGAGCCTGCAGCACGACAGCCGCCAACCTGCCTCGTACCTGTGCCCATACAACTCATCCTCTCACTGCTATCGTTGTGGTTCGCGCCGCATCACCCTCGCTGCCCAGCCCAAGGTCAACGTTGCTATCATTGTGGTCTCATTGGTCATTTCAGCGCGGTTTGCAAAAAGAAGCAACGGGCCGTTACTGTTCGTGACCTTAGCGACCAGACATTACCCGACAACTGAAACTGACAATGAAGCTGTGAACATTCTATGTGTGACCGCGTCCGGCCGCGCCTGAATTCTAGTCGAGGTAGCCAGGGGCGTAGCCAGGGGGGGAGGGGGGCGTTGGGGGGGTTCCAACCTCCCCGAAATTTTTTCCGCCGCACCCCCCCCCCCCGCCCCACTTACCCACCCTTTGTTCTCGTCGCTTCGCGCTGACATAATTCAAGGAACCGGTGCTACTATCACAATTTCATTCCTGGGCGCTTCCGTTTGGGGTGGTAAATTACAGCGAATCATTTCTGCATATGGAAAAAAAACTATCACGGTGTTTGTCAAGGCTTTGACACTCTCTGAGGTTTTGGGCGAGAATGTGGCGGCCGCATCCTGAAGCAACAAATGCGGCAGCCGCATTTTAGATGAAGGCGAAAATGCTAGAGGCCCGTTTACTTAGATTTAGGTGCACGTTAAAGACCCCAGGTGGTCGAAATTTCCGGTATACATTTCCGCCGCTTCCCTTCAGGTGCCGGTTAAGCCGCGCTCGCGCAGGATCTTAGGCTACGTTCACATTTGGTCTCGGAGCTGTCTGAAGCGGCAAAATCTTGCAAAAATCCACCCGCCTAGGCGGCAAAATAGGCAGAAAAACAAGCGGCGAGCCAAATTGGTCTCGGACGAATTTTTTCGCTATGGCGAAACGGAAACGTGGCGGAAAGTCGTTCTGCTCGACCGGAAGCTACACTAGCATGTAAACAACCTGTCCTAAAATTGAACATGGCACCAAAAGTGTAGGCTGCAATGCTGATCGACGCGATCGAGAACCACCCCTTGCTCTACGACAGGAGTGGTACTAAAACGTATTGTCAGCAATACTCGCGATAGTATTCAATGTCGCGCGACCGGAGGTGCGGCAACGAAGCCTTGGCGTGACCCAACTTCTCGCGCTTTTGCAAAGCCAGGCAAACCCACCACCACCGTTTCCGAGGTGTCCGCGTCTTCCGTTTATTCATTGTCCATTTCTAGAAAACAAGTAGGTAGAAGTATAAAAGCCACTTCCATGGCAGACAATAGTTGGGCAGATTCCTCGTTGGCGCTCCATAATTCGTGCACGTGCACGTTATGTTGCAGAAGTCGCGGGGTGCTTTTCTCGTCGCGACGATAGATTGGGAGCGTAGGTCTCGCGTAGGACGCGCAGGCATTGGCGAGCACCAACACAAGGGCCAGCCCGGGCTTTAGCTTTGGTGTTCCCGTTGCCGCTTTGGTGTCCTGGAGGCGCCGACAATAATACGAAATGATGACACATTATTAGAATTAGTAAATAAAAGCTATTAAAGAAATATAATCACACCTAGGCACCAACCTGTACATGTGACTCAGCGCTACCGCGCCCGTGTGCGGAGAATTACGGAACGCCAACGAGGAATTTACCGAAGGTCGCAGATGACACGCGAAGTTGCGTAAAATGATCAATTTTGATGACGGGTGGGTCAATGAATGAACATACCGCTCGAAATAATGCGATAATGAGCGCCACCACGCCGACAAATGTACGCAGACTAGATGGATGTGGACGAAAGCGGCAGCGGCGGTAGCAAAACAAATATGAATAACTTGGACATGCGCGGAAAAGATTTTCCGGCCGCTTTGGCCTTTCCGCCCGCTTGCCGCTTCCCAAGTGTGAACGTAGCCAGTCTGCGCGCGAAACGTCTCTTCTATGCGATTGCGCCCCTACGGAAGGCTGGTTGTTACTGTTGTGTTGTTGATCCCAAACCAGCAATTACGCAAGGCTGGTAGTTGCTGTTGTGTTGTGGAATCCCAAACCAGCAATGTACACACGAAGGGGTTGATGCCAGCAGTGAAATTCCACCGACTCGCAACAGAATGCACGAAACAGACAGCCAACAAGCATGGATTACTGCTGTGCGCAGTACAGCGTAAGTAAACTCTTGTTGCAGGCGCTGACAGTTCTCGTCGGAGTTCACGTGTCCTGAGAAATTGATTATGTGCACTATGCACTGAACAAGACCGGAGTTCATTCCTGCATCACTAGTACACCGAGTCGAGATTCTGTGAGGTACGAGGCCGCTTCCTGTTTGCACCGGCGTAAGTGAAGCAGAAATGAGTTGCACGCACTACTTAAAATGCGTAACACATGTCATATCTATGCTGTGCGGTGAAATATTCTATACAATTCTGAATCTGTTGACGTAAAGGCAAATGACGGCTGCACACTCGCACACAGCGGAAGACACAGCGGCCCATGCACTTGCCGCAGGAAATGCAACCCTCTCGTATGAGGGAGCAGGGCGACGAAAGCTTCGAGAAAAAAAAAAAGCCTTCCCCGTTTTTGCGCGTACTTAAGTTTTCTAGCGCAAAGACGCAGCGAAAGAGCTATTGCTATGGGAGTAGGTATAGCCTGGTCACGCATGCATTTTCACGTGTATAGCCGGCCTTGACTTGTGAAACGCACTTCGCCCCGACGAGGACGACGCCATCTACACTTAACGAAGATGAACAATTAATGATGGCTTCTCCGATCGGGCGGGTCGTCTCAATGATGCGTTTTCGAAGACTGGACCATTCAGTGGCGCGATGAGAGACCGTTGCTCCAAACGCCCACTCTACCTGTCGTACTTACTGCAATTTACTGAGCTTACTTTACTTCTTACTTAATGTCCCCACAAGCACACGCACACGTGAGGGGGGGGGGGGGGGGGGGTCCTATGTTTTTGATATACATGTAGAGAGTCTGCTTAAACTACCGACAGTTATTATCGATCACGTCGCGTAGCGGAACGCAGACGCTTGCCCCCCCCCCCGCGAAAAAATTTCTGGCTACGCCCCTGGAGGTAGCAGTTGGTCACGCGACTTAAACATTCCTTATCGACTCGGTAACTTCAGTCTCCATTCTAGCCGGTGATATTTTTGATAGGCATTTTGCCGGAAAGGTGCTGCTGTTCGCGCCCCGTGTGAAGCTGTTAGATTATTCGAAAAAGCCTATCCCAGTGCGAGGATCCTTTCTTTCGAAAGTGTTATACACGGAACGCGAAGCGTCGATTCTGTTCGACGTTGTCTCGCAAGGCACATCGCTTCTGGGTGTCGACGCCATTATGGCTCTTGACTTCCAGATTGATGGCTCGTCCCTCCGCTGCCTTGAGACTACTACGTCAACTAGCAGTACTACCAACGTACAGGTTCCAGATCAAGAACCAGTTTCATCTGCACTTCTTCCAGCACAATTGCGCAATGGATTTGCATGCCTTTTCGACTCCACCCTCGGCTTAGCCAATCGGTTTGTGCATCGTGTCAAAGTACGGCTCTCGATTCTGCCCGTTGTAGCAAAACTTCGCCGCCTTCCTCTTTCGCTCCGAGCTCAGGTATCTGAAGAACTTCGTCGGCTAGAGCAGTTGGGCGTGATAGAGCGCATTAACGCTTCAGAATGGGTGTCTCCGATTGTTGTTGTTCAAAAGAAGGATGGAGGCATTCGTGTTTGTGTTGACTTACGAGAGCCTAACAAAGCTGTCGTGACGGATAGCTTCACTCTTCCACACACCGAAGAACTCCTCCAGTCTCGTTGGGGCAACGCATTTTTCTAAGTTAGATCTCGCATCGGCCTACTACTAGGTTTTGCTCGATCCTGAAAGCCGTGACTTGACCGCTTTCATAACTCACGATGGCCTCTTCCGCTTCAAACGCGTCTGCTTCGGGCTGGCATCCGCCCCCACTGCATTTCAACAAATGATGTCGAAAATCCTTCAAGGATGCTCTGGTGTTTTGTTCTATATCGACATCATTGTTTTTGGGAAGAGCGAACAGGAACACTTGACCAACCTGACCGCTGTACTGCGGGGCATTAAGGAAGCAGGGCTCAATTGAATGACAAGTGCGTATTTGGCGTACAAGAACCTTCCTTCTTGGGACACAGGATCACACTGCAAGGTATCTCTCCTTTGCAAGAGAAAATGGCTTCCATTATGAATACTCCAACGCCCACTGATAGTACTAGTCTGCGCTCTTTCCTCGGACTGATCGAGTATTATGCCAAGTTCGTTCCCATGCTTGCTGACGTGGTAGAACCTATGCGAGCTCTTCTCCGGAAGAACCAGGCATTCATTTGGAATGATGCTGTAGACGCCAGTTTCGCCCGGTGAAGTTTCTGCTCTCTTCCAGCAAAGTTCTGCACATGTTTGATGCGTCCCTTCCGGTTGTAGTGTCCACTGACGCGTCTGACTGCGGACTGGGTGCTGTTCTCCAGCAAGTGGATGGCCACAGGCTGCGAACTGTTGCCTTTGCTTCACGCACACTTTCACCAGCAGAGAAGAATAACAGAGTAGGAGAGCGTGAGGCGCTGGCGTGTGTTTGGGCCTGTGAGCATTGGCATACGTACTTGTGGGGACGGCATTTCACGTTGCGCACGGACCACCGAGCTTTGGTCTCGCTACTCTCTTCTCAAGGCACTGGGCGCCGCCTCCTTCGCATTGCACGCTGGTCGGAACGGCTGCTTCGCTACAATTATACTGTAGAGTATCGGAAGGAGTCTGAAAACCAGGTGGCCGATGCCCTGTCCCGCCTTCCAGTTCCGTCTCCGCAGGAAAATGTCTCATTTGATGAGGTTGTGTCCTTTGTTGAGTTACCGTGCCTCACTAAAGAGCAGTTTCAACAGGCCCTTCGTGAAGACTGCATGTTAGAACAAGTCAAGACCTATGTCGCCACATCTTGGCCTGCACATAAGAAGCTCTCGAGCGAACTTCGGCCTTTCTTCTTGGTACGTGAAGAATTGTCCGTCGTTGACAACCTGCTCCTGCGCGGCGAACGAATCGTCGTTCCCTTGTCTCTCACACCGCAAGTAATCGCTGCTGCCCATGAAGCTCACCCTGGTATAGTTCGAACAAAGGCTTGGCTACGAGAACAGTTCTGGTGGCCAGGCAAGTGGAGCTTTCCATCCAGAACTGCAGCATCTGCGAGATGACCGACAAAAGTGCGAAGACTGCTGCTACTCCCTTGCAGCCAGTACCCCTGCCAGAACGTCCATGGCAGAAGCTTGCCGTTGACATCGTCGAGAGAGCACCACATGACTGCAGATACGCCATTACGCTCATCGACTATTTTTCCAAATGGCCAGAGGTTCAATTCTGCAGTGAAGTATCATCCCGCACCGTCATAAACTTTTTGCTTTCTGTGTTCTCCCGTGAAGGCTATCCGGAAGTGGTAGTCTGCGACAACGGGCTCCAGTTCTCATCTGTGGAGTTCATTAAGTTCCTCAAAGATCGCGCCATCCGCATTGCGCACTATTCCGTTTACTACCCGCAAGCGAACGGGCTTCTCGAGCGGTTTAACCGTGTCTTCAAGAATTTTGTGCAGGTCGCCATGCTGGAACAGCGTCCGCTTCGCCAAGCAGTAACCGAGTATTTGGGCATATATCGCTGCACGCCACATGCCACTACGGGAGTTGCACCGTCTGTTGTCCTACACGGACGGCGACCGAGAACACGCCTTGACGTTGTGGGTCACCCGTCACCAGTTTTCTTCAGCGATCCTGTTTCCGAACTTCATCGTCTGCACCAACGAGTTAAGAGCAGGCAAGACTACAGCAAAGAGTACACAGACCGTCGCAGGGCCGCGAAGAAGACAACAGTGTCTGTCGGTGATTACGTTAGAATTAAGAAACCTGGAATATCGCTTAAGGGAGACCTCACGTTTAGCCAACCGCGGAAGGTAGTCCGCCAGCAAGGTCCATCATCGTTTCGGCTTGATGATGGACGAACCTGGAACGCGTCGAAGCTATCCGGGTACCTGCAGCTTCAGCCACATGGAATCTGCAGCATAATGCTGTGTCTGAACCCGCGACTTCGTCGTAGGCATCTCGGCAATCCAACGACTACGCCTCAACAACTCGACCCGAATCCTCGCCAGCTACACCCACGCTTCGAGCTCCAGCGCCAGCTGTGTCGGAGGACCCTGTGTTTCAACGTCGGGTCCAACCACCGAGGAACAGAAGGCCTCCAGATCGATACCGGGACCACATGTAGCTTGTGCGCTAGGTGCAGACGGGTGCAGTGCCATGAACTGTGTGCAGACGGTTGCGTGTCTCTGCGAGCGTTTATTTGTTCGTATTTTTGTTGTGTATTGCTTGTTCTAGGCCTTGTTGTTCCATACAGTATTATAGTGAAGAGCACATGCCATTTATGGTTGCAGATATTTCTAAAATTTTGTAAATACTGTATATCTGTATATCAATACTAACTACTATTACTTACCTTGTTCTTGTAAGGAGGGGAATATGTAGTATATCAGTTTGTTTTTCTTTGCCCTTACACGCCGCCAGTGGCGCCAGTGTTGTCACCTGTATATATACATGCCTCTGAATAAACAGGGGATCTTGTTCCGTTGCGGCTATAGTGATCTAGATAGGGGTAGTGGGACGAGGGCGACCCGGGAGCCGAGGTCGTTTGCACGGAAACCGGCAGGCGGCGCTACTGCGCCTTTCACCTAGGGTGCCTCGATGTCCTCCTCGCCCGCCGCTCCGTACAGGGTGGAGACAACTGCGTCGTCTGCTACGGCGTCCGCCATGTTCTTGCCCGCTGCGAGCGGCGCGTTGTAGGCGCGCGTGTGATGAGCGGTTTGACGGAAGCAATGCGCTGTTTTTGTCGACGACAGCACTTCAAACAGGCACTAACGCGTCATGACAGTAAAGTAGCAATATATTTTATGGCATCCGATTTAACGGAACAGCTAAATAATCTTCGTCACGTTATTTGAAGGGACACTTACGAGAAACCGGAAGTTGAGCTGTATACTGGTGGATTGCAGTCCTGTTACGATTACAGTCGTGTCATTCTTACTGCGAACAGAGCTTTAATAAGCGAGTAAACAGCAAAGAACTGAAGGATCCTACAATACTGAATCAGGGACGACAGAAATTGAGGAAGAGATATTTGAACTTCGATTACGAATTTCTCCACTAATAAGACATCGTTTTGCACCGAACAAAAACTGTGCGCATTCCGTAAGACCCCTCTTTTATTCCAGCTGAACTTCCAGTTTCTGTTTAGTGGCGCTTTAATGCTGTCGTCTGGAAATACCCTCGTAAAACGCGTTGCAACCGCTCATCAGCGTGGCGTGTTTTGTTTACGAGCTGTAAATACAGAAGTTAGGTTGCGCGGCAATCACTGACTTTGTTTCAGAGTGGGAAATAATGCTTTTAACACAAGCGTTCGTAGAGGAATGCAAAAATTGCTACGTTGCCAGCATTGCTGTTATTCGGGCGCAGTTACGCGGTGAACCTGTGTTGCTGTGTTGTTGTTGTGTTGCGGCCGGACAGCAATTTCACAAGTGCACTCCGCTGGCATCTACCCCACATAACAACAGGTTATGCCCTTCCATATCACCCCGTCCAACCACCGTGGGTGATGGTTCAACCTTCGGTATGCGTGCATGTCCCCGACATACTAAAGAAATCATTAGTTCCCGTTAGCGGACTATACAACAACTTGCTCTGGCATACACCTGGTCAGAATACCAGACCTATGTTCATGTTTACACAGACGGGTCCGCGTCACCAAATGCATCGACAGCACCTGTGGTGATACCAGCCCAGCAGATGACTCGAGGCTTCATTATAGATCACAATTGAACATCAACCGCTGCAGAGCTTGTGGCTATTCGGGAAGCGATTCGCCACATCTGCGGGGAAAGACCTCAAGAATGGTGCATTTCACGGACTCAAAACCCGCGCTGCAAATTTTGGGATGCTACCTGCGCCACACCGCATATCAAGTTCTGGCACTACAGATTACCGAGCTACTTTCATGCGCTCAAGAAAAACACCACCGCATAGTGTTCCAATGGATCCCGGGACACTGTGGGCTCAATGATAATGAGATGGCCGATGCTGAAGCAAAGCGCGCCCTCAGCAATGGCCTACGAACTGTAGTGCCGTTCTCTAGACCGGACATCACATGCCTCCTGTCAAAATTAATGAGTGCGACGACACAACTAGACGCTCGTCACGTCCGCCTTAAAAGGCTGGATCCCGATATGCAATTTCCTGTTCTGCGTGGAATTCTACGCCCTCATACATGCCTAATACACAGACTGCGATTAGGCGTCGCTTTCACGCGCAAATACTTGCACATCATTGGACGGACAGACTCCCCGGACTGTTCAGTGTGTGGTGTTATAGAGACTATACACCATGTGCTCGTGGTGTGCCCTGAGTATGCGCGCGCAAGACTGACACTGGCAGCTACCTTGAGGCATTTATACAATGGACCACTGTCGGAAGACCTCTTGCTGGGCGCATGGCCACAGACTTGGCAGACGATAGAGACAATGCGTGCTATTTCACGTTTCTTAGGCGACACGGGCCTGGACTCACGATTGTGATAAAATTTATGCAATGTATCCTTTCACCTCGTTCCTCCCATTGTCATCCCCCAATGTGACCCTCTTTCTTTCCCTCTTCCCCTTCCTTTACGTAGAGTAGCAGGCCAGATGTTCCATTTTCCGGCCGACCTCTCTACATTTTCAAATCATTAAACTACTTCTTCTTCTGTGTTGCTTGTCAGCATGTTCTTATGCAGCCCTGGAAATTCCTTACATAAAAAAAATGCCGGTGCTAAAGAAAAGAGGTCAATAAGTGACGAGTAGACACGTGATTTCTGTCATGACGTTTCAGTCGCCATGCAGGTTTTTATTATGTCAGCTGTCAGGAGGTGTCAATTGCCACATGTCTTTCGTAGATCTTAGACCAGGCATTTTGTACCGACGACACCCAGCGAACTCGTCGCAGCGATGTCCTACCACCTGCACCGGGCAGCGTGCGCGGCGGGCATGAACATGGCGGCGGCGGCTGGAACGAACCGGTTCTGGCGGCACCAACGCCGTCAAAGAATGTCTCCACCCTGTACGGAGCGGCGGGCGAGGAGGACATCGAGGCACCCTATTTCACCTGAACCGCCCCGCAGTGCGCGCTTATTCGCCGCGCACTCATCGGAAGAGTATGATAGATCTGAAGCTCATGCTTGACTCCTGAATGCTTACATTGCTCACAATGTCAGCAAAAGGAGAATAAATATATTTCTATAGTGTTGTTTATAGTGAATAAACAGTAAAAAATGATGTACAGCGTGTAGGACAAGGGCTGAGATGACACACACACAGCGCAGTGCGTTTCGTCTCTCTCAGTTCCTGTCTTTCGCGCTGGATATCGTTTTTTACCATGGATACCAACTAGCCCAAGCAACCACCTTTGTGTAAATAAATATTTTTGTAGGAAAAGCTCCCAGCCATGGGATTTTAGGTACAAATCCGCCTATGATAAAGTTCGCTGAACTACGCGTGGCTACTCGAAATGAACGGGTGTACCAGTACATCGAAAGGGGACCGCCGGGCCGTGATTGCAAAAAAAGAATAGAAAAAGAGAGAGAGAGAGAGAAAGCTCTGAAGGAAGGTACTAAACCATTTTATTCAGGGCAAACGCTTAGATCACAAAAGCGGCGTCAAGTAAAACAATTCCCCGCAGGGGCGTCTGCGTCAGCAGGCGTTTGGTGAGTTGCGCCACCACGTACCCGAGCACATGAGGGTTGGACCCTCCCGCGTGTAGCCGTGCGTGGCTTAGCCGTGTCTGGGGAAAGGGGGATCCTGGAGGTTGAGCTGATGCCGGGTGTTCGGACCTTTAAGGCCCCCCGGCGGAGGCAACACACCTCTTCGGCCTCTGCTTCACATAGACGGCACCCCTGGGCTGACCCACCCAGGGGAAATCGGCAGTTGCCTTTTCCTGTCCTCCTCTTAAATCTTCGTCTTTCTCTCTCGCTTTCAATCTATCCTGTCTTCTTTTCACTTCCCTTTTACTTCCGTTTTCCCAGGCAGCTAGGGTTAACCTTGTGTGGGTAGCCAACCTTGGATACTCCATATTTGGTTATAGTAGTGGCGTACAGCTGGCGTTTGCAGGACCTGGCTTTTCCAGTTTCTGCAGCGTCCCCTCGTGGGGCTCCATGGTGGGTGGCTGGCGTCGCTGCCGAAAAATGCACCAATACTTATGGCTGAACCTTTCCCCCCACTCCATGATCGCCGTCAGAAAAGAGGGCGCACCGAAGATGTTTTCCAATTTTTTGGGCGCCAAACGCATAACTTCCCCCGCTTTCATGTTATTCACTCTGAAACCTCAAACAAATCGGTACGAACAATGTCACCATTCCTTGTCTCAAAGTCTTTGACTGATATTTTTGGACCAGGCTTTAAAGCATCCAGGATGGCAAGCGGAGATCTCCTCTTGGAGCTCCGTGATGTCAAACAATATGAGAAACTGCCCAATCTAGTATCATTTGGGGACACCCAAGTAACAGTAACCCCGCACCGTACCATGAATACCACCCGTGGCGTTGTATCAGATGATGACCTGTTGCAGCTGAGCGAAGCTGAACTCCTAGAGGGCTTCAGTGAGCAAAATGTAATCAAAATGTAATCAATGTTAAACGGATCAAGATGAGGCGCGACGGCAAGGAAATCCAGACCAAGCACCTGATACTAACTTTTAACTCAAGTGTTCTGCCCGAAACCATCGAGGCCGGATACATCAAGCTTCGTGTCAGGCCATACGTGCCAAACCCTCTACGATGTTTCAAATGCCAGCGGTTCGGCCACAGTTCACAGAACTGCCGAGGCCGACAAACATGTGCTAAATGTAGTTCCGGTGACCATGCCTCTGAAACATGCGAAAACACTCCACACTGTGTCAACTGTGATGGCGAGCATGCCGCATACTCGCGGTCATGCCCATCTTGGAAGAAAGAAAAAGAAATAGTCACGATCAAAGTAAAAGAAAACTTAACTTTCAAGGAGGCACGCAGGCGGGTATCGTACCTGCCAAAAACCAGCTTTGCCGAAGTGGCGCGACAGGGGGCAGCGCCACATCGGCCCCTGGCGGCTGTCTGGCACACGCGCAGTGGGCCGGCGGCGACGCCATCCGCCCCCTCGGCGGGTGCAGCTAGTGCTGCTCTGCCAACTCACAAGAAGGGGCCATCGACCTCCGGGCTGTTGGCCTCGAGGGCCTCGTCTCTCGAGGCGAGGCCTTCTAGTCAAACCAACCGCTCGCAAGAGCGCGTGTCCAGCGCCTCGCAAGAGGCTATGGACACAACAACCAGCCAGACGGCGCCACTTGCGCCTAAGGAGCCGCGAGAGTCTCGCGATCGCTCCAAACAAGAAAAACACCGCATCACAGCGCCCGGAAAGGGCTCTGTGAAGTAATTCCTCTTTCTTAACACACAGCACAAAACCCACATTCAACATGGATACACAAATATTACAGTGGAATGTCCGAGGACTCCTCCACAATCTCGATGACATCAAAGAACTCCTACATAAGTATAATCCAAAGGTGCTGTGTGTCCAAGAAACACACCTCAAACACACGCAAACAGATTTTCTCCGACAATACGCCATTTTTCGTAAGGACCGCGATGACACAGTCGTGTCTTCCGGTGGTGTGGCTATTGTAGTCGACAGAGGTATTGCCTGCCGGGAACTAAAACTTCGTACGCCCCTAGAGGCAGTTGCTGTCCGAGGGGTGTTGTTTGACAAGCTGGTCACTGTCAGCTCTATATACATCCCTCCCAATTATCAACTACATAAAACCGAATTCCAAAACTACATAAATGAACTTCCGGAGCCATACATAGTTGTCGGAGATTTCAACGCACATAACACTTTGTGGGGAGACTCACGTTGCGATGCGAGAGGTCGCCTGATAGAAAATTTTCTGTTTTCTTCAGGCGCATCATTACTTAACAAGAAAGAGCCTACGTATTACAACGTTACACACGACACATATTCATCCATTGACTTAAGTATAGCATCGGGTACACTAATGCCATACCTGGAGTGGTCTGTTCTCAAGAACCCCTTTGGGAGCGACCACTTCCCAATTATGCTAGGCTTAACAGAACACGATAGATGCTCGCCACACGTTCCCCGATGGAAAGTTGACTCGGCTAACTGGGAACTTTTCCGACAAATAACATATTTAAGCCGTGATGACATCGCCTCTTTTAACATAGACGATGCTGTGGCGTATATAACAGGTTTTATCATTGACGCATCTGAAAGGTGCATACAACAAACTAATGGACTAGCTAATAAACGTCGCCTGCCTTGGTGGAATGATGAATGCCAGAAAGCACGTAAAAAGCAAAACAAAGCCTGGGGATTGTTTCGCAACTCCCCAACAGCTGAAAACCTGATAAATTTTAAACACACAAAGTCACAGGCCAGAAGAACGCGTCGACGTGCAAAGAGAGAGAGTTGGGAAAGGTACATTTCCAGTATAAATTCATACACCGACGAAACAAAAGTCTGGAATAGGGTAAATAAACTAATAGGCCTGGAGTCACATCCTCTACCCTTAGTAAGTAGCCAAGGTGATAGCCTGGAAGACCAGGCGGATTGTCTAGGTGAACACTTTCAATATGTGTCAAGTGAATCGCATTATACAGACACTTTCCTGAAGCTCAAAGAACGCGAAGAGCGGCAGCCTCTTAACCGCAAAGGTTCTTCGAGTGAGGCTTACAATCAACCATTTAGCTTAGCCGAACTTAAAGCATCTCTCGCTTGTTGTAACAACTCGGCGCCAGGTGGCGATCGTATCATGTATGAAATGGTTAGATACCTACACCCTGAAACACTGAAAACACTCTTATCTCTGTTTAATGCCATGTGGGCGGCTGGTTGTATCCCGTCCTCATGGAAAGAAGCCATAGTCATCCCTATACTTAAACAAGGCAAAGACCCGTCCTTAGCCAGCAGCTACAGGCCAATAGCTCTAACGAGCTGCCTGTGCAAGCTGTATGAAAAAATGATAAACCGGCGTTTAATCAGTTTCCTAGAAAATAACAAAATACTAGACCCCTTCCAGTGTGGCTTCCGAGAAGGTAGGTCGACGATAGACCACCTTGTTCGCATCGAGGCAAACATCAGAGATGCATTTATTCATAAACAGTTTTTACTTTCTGTATTTATAGATTTAGAGAAAGCGTACGACACGACATGGCGCTTCGGAATTCTGCGAGATCTTTCTGCGATGGGGGTCCGCGGAAATATGTTAAAAACAGTCGAAAGCTACTTGTCTAACCGCACGTTTCGCGTAAGAGTGGGCAATGTTTTATCTAGAACATTCACTCAGGAGGCTGGCGTGCCGCAAGGTGGTGTACTTAGTTGCACACTCTTCATTGTAAAAATGAACTCCCTGCATACAGTGATTCCACGCAGCATGTTTTATTCTGTGTACGTCGATGATGTACAGATAGGTTTCAAATCATGTAACATCGCTATCTGTGAACGACAGGTGCAGCTTGGATTAAACAAATTGTCTAAATGGGCGGATGTTAATGGGTTCAAAATAAACGCACAGAAAAGTACATGCATACTCTTCTCAAACAAAAGAGGCGTGACACCGGTACCAAATCTCACGATCAATCGAGAGGAACTATCCATGAGCAGTGAACACAAATTCCTGGGCATAATTCTGGACTCTAAGCTTACCTTCATCCCCCATCTTAAATATCTGAAGACAAAGTGTCTGAAGACTATGAACCTTTTAAAAATTATCTCGCACACAACATGGGGTAGTGATCGAAAATGCCTCCTAAACTTGTACAACAGTCTTGTCCGCTCGCGCCTTGATTACGGAGCTATAGTTTATAACTCCGCAACGCCAAGTGCATTAAAAATACTAGACCCCATTCACCATTTGGGTATCCGCCTCGCGACCGGTGCTTTCCGAACAAGCCCGATCCAGAGTCTCTATGTAGAGTCGAACCAGTGGTCACTCCATCTGCAGCGCTCATATAGCAGTTTCGTATATTTTCTGACAGTACAAGCAAACAACGAACATCCTTCTTATTCCACCATAAACGATATGACCGCCGCTGCACTCTTCCATAACCGACCTGCAGCGAGGAAACCGTTCTCTTTACGTGTAAGAAATCTTAGTGAGCAAATGGGTGTTCCAGTGCTTGAACATCGTCCTATGGCTCCTGCTAAATTGTTACCGCCGTGGCAGTGGCAGATCTTAGAGTGCGACACATCGTTCGTAGAGGTCACGAAAGACGCTCCAGAGGCGCACATTAAAATGCATTTCCTAGAGCTTCAATCCAAGTACTCGTGTACAGAGTTTTACACGGACGCTTCTAGGTCACATGCCGGGGTTTATTATGCAGCCATCGGTCCATCGTTTTCGGAAACCGGTGTACTGCACCCGGAGACAAGTATCTTTACGGCTGAGGCCTATGCAATATTATCGGCTGTAAAGTTTATAATGAAATCAAAACTCAAAAAGACTATCATATTTACGGACTCGCAAAGTGTTGTGAAAGCATTGCAATCACTCTGTAAACACAAAAACCCTGTACTTAATGAGCTCTATTCCATTTTGTGTAAAGCGTATATATCTAACCAACATGTGATTTTATGCTGGGTACCGGGTCATAGAGGCATTGAGGGTAATGTTCGAGCAGATCAAATGGCCACATCAGTTACATCTCAGGCTATTAACCCTACAACTGCTGCTCCTGCAACAGACTTGAAACCTTTCTTGCGAAAGAAGGTACGAAGCCACTGGCAACACTTGTGGGACGCTGAAACAAATAATAAACTTCACATGATTAAACCACAGTTAGGTTTCTGGCCCTCAGCTACGAAAACACGACGAATTGATGTCCTATTCTGTCGTCTCAGAATAGGACACACGTACGGCACCCACAATTTTTTGCTCACTGGTGATGAACCACCAACCTGTGGTAGATGTGGTGAGAGGCTGACCGTGCTCCACGTCCTGCTGGAGTGTCGGGAAGCCGAAACGGAGAGAAGAAAATATTTTCCTGTAGCATACCGCTATCATATCCCTCTTCATCCCATGATGTTTATTGGTGAAGAACCACTTTTTAACGCCAAAGCAATCCTCGGCTTTTTGAACGATGTTGTGCGACGTGTTATCAGCCCAATAAATTCATAGCGCATCCTCCCTCCAGAGGATGCTGCTGTGATAGTAGTTTTGTATAAGCACATGCCTCCAGGCCCTTGTGGTTCAAGGGCTCTGTTTAGGCCGTAGTGCTTCTTTCCAATTACTACATCTTCAATATTTTAAATATCGTGTCATTCTTTCTCAATGCATTCTCCATTTCATAGTACACCTCATTAGTCATTGCCATGATTTTAGTGCATGTATATTTTACGCATTTTACAGCGATTATTTTTAGGCCCCTTTACAGCCACACTTCATCTATTTCTCAGAATTCATCGCTCCACTGCACACTCACAAACAATGGCATGGCGCTCTTTGGCCATAACTGGCCCTTGCGCCATGAAACACCACACATCATCAAGTAAAACAAAACCAGGCCCCTAGGTCGTCCTGCTCAGCTTAAGGTGCTTAGCTCTCTGTGGCTTTGGGCTTCTCGAGCTGTTAATACCTTTGACTAAGAAGTGGAGTCTCGTGACGACATAAAAAGAAGCAATTCTCATGCTTACTTATTCATTGTGAGCGTCGCATCCAACACCATTGGAGCAGAGCCGCAACATCGCAGATGCTGTTCGTGTGCAGCTCTAAAATGCTTAAGCATTCTGTAAATATGTTCTCAAGAGCTTCAATAAATGAGTACAAATCTTGCGACGGATACAAAAGTCCTCCCCAGTCACACTGCTCAGTGTACTCTGAGGGTAACAGGTGTGGCTTCTGTTCGCCTGACGAGGAGGATGTGCTCACATAAAAAACAGTCAAGTTTTAGGACGCACTTTCTTGCTACGTAGCCTGCTACGTAATATATTAGCCGCGACTGACTCCTCGCCATTACTAATTATGAGTGGCTAGCACGGGGAGCTTCTGCTATGGCTAGAGACTCTTCAGCTTCTTCTAACCTCACTTGGGCGAGCAGATCATCAACACTGAAGAAATGTTGGGAGTTTTGTCGTCCACGATGAGAAGTGTATTTATGATATCAGGGGTGCCATTTTCACCGTCCACACTCCTTGCCATGTTGTAAAATGACAAACATGTTTGTCATTTTACAACATGGCAACATGAACTGCAGTTCACTGCGATGAGAAACTGATCTGGCGATGGGTGGGCATTACAGTCGCTGGACTGGTGGATTATGCCAAACATGTGCTCTACGGAGTCGGTGCTGGGACGAGCAGTCATCAAGTACTTAAACCCTACATTCTCTGCCAAGTACTTCAGGAGAGACAATGTACTGGCAATAGTGATTCTCAGCCCTGTCGCCGTGGAGTTCCAACCTGCCTGCTCCCTTGCAATGAATGTGCTATACCTCCAGCACCTGCTTTGCCTCGTCCATCGTCCGTGACACACTCTCACATACAAACGTCTTTCGTATGTACAGTACGTGCGGCAAATTACTGCACTGGCCGCTCTCGCCGTGGTTCATCAGCACAGTCTTCTCAACGCCGACAGTCTTTTTCTCACTGTCCAACGAAGCCAAAACAAACCCAACACCATCATAGTCCGGAAACGTGAGCAGTTCCTAATGCTCAGTGGGGTTTGGGAATTTCACTCAGCACAAAGGCGCGATTTTCAGCGCCGTCAACTATGTCCACAGTTTCACTGGTCTGCAGGTCATCTTCTTGCAGGCACCGCCTTTTTGTCTGGTCGGCATGGAGTTGTAAGGCAGCCCTTTTCCTTGTGGGCCGTTCGAGCGATGGATTTTGCGAAAGGTACATGGGGAGATTAGGCAGAATCGTGGGCACGGCTTCTGTAGAGAGAGAGGGCTTTAAGCGTGGTGTACCCCGCAGGGGCGTCTGCGTGGGCAGGCGTTTGGTGTGTTGCGACACCACGGACCCGAGCACATGAGGGTTGGACCCTCCCGCGTGTAGCCGTGCGTGGCTTAGCCGTGCCTGGGGAAAGGGGGATCCTGGAGGCTGAGCCGATGCTGGGTGTTCGGACCTTTATGGCCCCCCGGCGGAGGCAACACACCTCTTCGGCCTCTGCTTCACATAGACGGCACCCCCGGACTGACCCGCCCAGGGGAAATCGGCAGTCGCCTTTTCCTGTCTTCCTCTCCAATCTTCGTCTTTTTCTCCCGCTTTTCATCTTTCCTGTCATCTCATCTTTTCTATTCACTTCCACTTTTCCTGGCGGCAAGGGTTAACCTGGTGTGGCTGTCCTACCTTGGGTATACCATATTGGGTTATAGTAACGGCAAACTGCTGGCGCTGTGCAGACTTGTTTATATGTTCTGCCACGTCCCCTTGTTGGGCTCCGTGGTGGGTGGCAGACGCCGTTGCCGAATAAATCACTTCTTTCCATGGGATCCTCAAACCCCTTTTCTACCGATCGTGCCTCGAAAAGGGTACGCACCGACGCAACCTCGCTATTCCTGGCCCAAAAACAAAGAAACTTTCCCCAAATTCCACGTCCTTCACTGTGAGCGGTCATCTACGAAAGCTAGAGCAATTTCCCCATTTCTTGTGGCCAAGTGCCTAAAAGAGACCATTGGAGCTGGTTATAAGGTAACAAAGATGTCAAGTGGAGATTTGCTCCTCGAACTAAAAGACAAGGAACAACACAACAAACTCGCACACCTCGTAGCTTTTGGTAACATACCTGTTTCTGTGAGTGCACATCGAACTATGAACACAGTGAAAGGCGTGGTATCAGATGAAGACTTAATGACTTTGAATGAAGAAGAACTCCTGGATGGATGGAAGGACCAAGGCGTAATCCACGTGCAGCGCATCAAAATCAGGCGGAATGACATCGAAATCCCAACAAAGCACTTAATACCCACTTTCAACTCAACTACTTTACCTGAGACTCTCGAAACCGGCTATGTAAAACTTCATGTTCGAGCTTATATTCCAAACCCGCGACGTTGTTTCAAATGTCAGAGATTTGGTCACGCATCCCAGAGCTGCAGAGGGCAGCTTATTTGCGCAAAGTGCGGCACAACCGCTCACTCTGCTGACGACTGCAATAATGATTAGCTACATTGTGCGAACTGCGACGGCAGTCACCCTGCATACTCCAGAGCTTGTCCAGCCTGGAAGAAAGAAAAGGAAATAATTACAGTAAAAGTTAAGGAGAATATAACATTCCGTGAAGCTCGACAACGGATCTCATCATTATTCTCACTGAAAACATCCTTCGCCGAAGTGGTGCAACGGGGGGGCGGCACCACAACGGCTTCTGGCGGCAGCCCGGACCACGCCTAGCGTGCCGAGGTCAACGCCATCCGCCCCTACGGTGGGAGCAGCCAACGCTGCCCTGCCATCTCTCAGTCTCCACACCAGTGGCATCTACAAGCTCCGGCAGCAGCAAGGGCACCGCAGAGGCCACAGGGGTCCTTTCGACCTCCGGCCCGGCGGGGACAAAGACTTCGTCGCTCGAGATGAAGTCTACGCGACGCACACATCGCTCTCTGGAGCGGGTGTCCAGTGCCTCGCAAGAGGCTATGGACACCAGTCCAAGCCAAACGGCGCAGGTAGCGTTGAAGGAGCGGCGAGGTTCTCTCGACCGCTCCAAAAAAGACAAAACACCAATTAGAGGGCCTAACAAAGGCCCTGTAAAGTAAAGTCACTCTCCTCCCTTTCGAGACACACAGCACCTTTTATTTTTCTCCAACATGAACACTATAATGCAGTGGAATGTTAGTGGACTAATCCACAACCTAGACGACATCCAAGAACTTATCAATAAATTTAATCCAAAGGTGCTGTGTGTTCAAGAAACGCACCTAAACTCCAGAAACATCAACTTCCTACGTCATAATATTGTTTTCCGAAGAGATCGCGAGGATTCTGCCGCATCATCTGGTGATGTGGCCATCATACTCGACAGAAGTGTAGCCTGTCAGCAACTTCCCCTCAATACGGCACTTGAGGCGGTAGCCGTTCGTGCTGTACTTCTGGGTAAGCTCATAACCATTTGCTCGCTCTACATACCCCCACATTATCCTTTACACAAACATGAATTTCAGTCATTTATAGATGAATTACCAGAACCTTACCTCGTTCTTGGCAATTTCAATGCACACAGCAGCTTCTGGGGCGACACGCGTACCGATGCGCGAGGACGCCTAATCGAACAATTTCTTTTCTCCTCTGGTGCGTGTCTCCTGAATAAAAAGGAACCCACCTACTACAATCTCGCAAACAAAACGTTTTCTTCCATTGATCTCAGTGTAGCTTCCCCGTCTATATTTGCTGAACTTAAATGGGAAGTTATAAAAAATCCTTACGGGAGTGACCACTTCCCAATAGTGCTGAGATCACCACTACAAAACGAACCTCCACCACAGGCACCCCGCTGGAAGTTGGATACGGCAGATTGGGAGAAATTCCAAAGTCTTACAAGTAGTATCTCGTGGTCTGACATATCTTCGCTGGGAATTGATGCTGCTGTCGAGTATCTTACATCTTTTATAATCATTGCCGCTTCTCGATGTATACCTGAAATAAGTGGTGCGACCTGCAAATGCCGTGTCCCATGGTGGAACGACGAATGTCGGAACGCTCGTAGGAAACAGAACAAAGCGTGGGGGTTGCTACGCGACTCCCCAACTGCGGAGAATCTTGACAATTTTAAGAATATAAAATCGCAGGGCAGAAGAACGCGTCGACAGGCCAGAAGAGAGAGTTGGGAGAAGTTTTTGTCAGGCATCAACTCGTATACAGATGAGGGCAGAGTCTGGAAGAAAGTTAATAAGATAAAAGGGCTACAAACTCATTCACTCCCGTTGGTAAATACACAAGGCGACAGTCTGGAAGACCAAGCTAACTGCCTGGGAGCACATTTTGAACATGTGGCCAGCTCATCCCATTATTCGCAAACATTTAAAAGACACAGGGCTGCAATAAAAAAACAGAAACTAGAAAGAAAATGTACCGGACACGAGGCATACAACCAGCCATTCTGCATTGCTGAGCTGTATGCATCGCTTAGTTGCTGCAACAAGTCTGCCCCAGGCCCTGACCGCATAGCTTATCAAATGCTGAAACACCTTCCGCATGAAACAAAGAAAACTCTGCTCTCCCTATACAATGCTATATGGACCTCCGGCGAAATTCCCTCTGCCTGGAAAGAGGTCATTGTCATTCCTATACTGAAGCAGGGCAAAGACCCATCGTCTGCTTCAAGTTACCGGCCTATAGCACTAACCAGCTGTCTCTGCAAACTGTTCGAAAAAATGATAAACCGACGACTAATACATTTCCTTGAATCAAACAAACTGCTTGACCCGTACCAATGCGGGTTTCGAGAGGGTAGATCCACCGCCGACCATCTGATACGTATTGAGACGCAAATTCTTGAAGCTTTTGTCCATAAACAGTTCTTTTTGTCTGTATTCCTTGATATGGAAAAAGCCTACGATACCGCGTGGCGGTTTGAAGTACTTAGAGACCTCTCACACGTTGGTATACGTGGTAACATGTTAAATGTCATAGAAAGTTATTTATCTAATCGCACATTCCGCGTTCGTGTGGGAAATGCTGTATCAAGACCATTTGTGCAGGAAACTGGAGTGCCACAGGGCGGGGTGCTCAGTTGCATTCTCTTTATCGTAAAAATGAGTTTTTTGCGTCTGTATATCCCAAGAAACATGTTTTATTCTGCATACGTCGATGATGTACAGATAGGTTTCGCCTCGTGCAATCTCGCAATCTGTGAGCGGCAGATTCAGCTTGGTCTGAACAAGGTTTCTAAGTGGGCAGACGAGAATGGATTTAGCCTTAACCCACAAAAGACCACCTGCGTCCTGTTCTCCAGGAAGAGGGGTCTGCACCCCGATCCTGACATTGAGTTGCAGGGACAACGTGTGGCCGTAAAAACAGAACATAAATTTTTAGGTGTGATTCTAGATACGAAACTTACGTTTGTGGCACACATACAGTATATAAGAAACAAGTGCATAAAAACAATGAATATTCTAAAAGTGTTGTCACGCACCGTTTGGGGTAGTGACACAAAGTGCCTTTTAAATCTGTATAAGAGCCTCATACTCACACGACTAGATTACGGCGCCATAGTGTACCATTCCGCTACGCCAAGCGCCCAAAGGATGCTGGATCCTGTACACCATCTAGGCATCCGCCTAGCCACTGGTGCCTTCAGGACAAGTCCTGTGTCAAGCTTGTACGTAGAAGCGGACGTGTGGTCGCTTGACATGCAACGTTCATACTTAAGCCTTACCTATTTCCTGAAAGTAAATTCGAACTCGGAACATCCGTCCTTCTCAATCATAAATGATATGACCAGTGCCACACTCTTTAATAACCGGCCCACAGTAAGAGAACCCTTCTCACTACGTATAAGAAAAATTAGTGCAGAAATGGATATCCGACTAGAAAATAATTTGATGGCCCCAGCAAATCCAGTGCCACCGTGGCAGTGGCAACTCATAGAGTGTGATACTTCGTTTGTAGAGGTCACAAAAGACGCTCCAGAGGCACATATCTAGATGCATTTTCTAGAAATCCAGTTCAAGTACTCGTCCTGCACTCAGTTTTACACTGACGCTTCCAAGTCACATGCAGGGGTTTCTTATGCAGTAGTCGGCCCATCGTTCTCCGAGTCCGATGTACTGCACCCGGAAACAAGCATTTTTACGGCTGAAGTCTATGCACTTTTATCAGCCGTGAAGAGTCACTTTTATGCACTTTTATCAGCCGGCAAGTCAAAACTCAAACGATCAATAATATTTACAGACTCCCTAAGCGTTGTGAAAGCTATCATGACTCTACATAGACACAAAAACCCTGTACTCATTGAACTGTATTCTGCTCTGTGCAAAGCATACATGTCTAACCAGCATATTATTTTGTGCTGGGTGCCTGGCCATAGAGGCATCGAGGGCAATGTTCTGGCTGATCAAATGGCCTCATCAACTACATCGCGAGCCCTTAACCCTACCGCTTCTATCCCTGCCGCAGACCTCAAGCCCTACTTGAGAAAGAAACTTCGAAGCCACTGGCAGCGCTTGTGGGCTGCCGAAACGAACAATAAGCTCCACTTAGTTAAGCCACAGATAGATCCCTGGCATCCCGTTACGAAAATACGAACAACTAATGTCCTATTCTCTCGTTTGAGAATAGGACATACATACGGCACCCACAATTTTCTTTTAACTGGAAATGACCCACCAACCTGTGGTAGATGTGGAGAGAGGCTTACCGTGCTCCACGCCCTCGTGGTGTGCAGGGAAGCCGAAACAGAGAGAAAAAGGCACTTTCCTCTAGCGTACCGGTACTGTCTCCCTCTCCATCCCGCTATGTTTCTGGGTGACAAACCCCTCTTTAACACCAAAGCTGTCCTGGGTTTTCTTAGCGATGTTATATTGCATGTCATTTGCCCAATAGTTTCATAGCGCATCCTCTCTCCAGAGGATGCCGCTGCGATAGTAGTTTTGTATAGCACGCGTCTCCAGGCCCTTGCATTTCAAAGGGCCTGTGAAGGCAGTAGTGTTTTTTGAAAAGACTTATCAGTGATAAATTCTCATTTATCATGATTATCTTGCAAATGCATTAGCCATTGCCATAATTTTATTACATATATATTTTACGCATTTTACAGCGATTGTTTTTAGGCCCTTTTACAGCCACGACACATCTATCTTTCGCAATTCATTGCTCCATTGTCAACCTATTAACACTGGCCTGGCGCTCTTTGGCCATACCTGGCCCTTGCGCCATTAAACACCATACATCATCATTAAGCGTGGTGTACGTACCTCTTTGCCTTCGATCACGTGTACGTAATCTCTCAGTACATACTTTCCTTCAAAATGTAGCTCGCATACGGCGTTAGTGGCATCCAGCGGCTTGTTCTTGCGGTGTAGATTCCGCTCCCATGTCAGGCGCATTTCTTCATCCTCGGGGGCACTGAACAGAGACAACTTCGGGGCATCTTTCACTCTGCTGAACCCAGTCTTAAAACCAGGCGCAAATGAACAGTTCTTTCGACGAGGTATCCCTATCTCATAATTCAGTATTTCAGCCAACTCAACGCGCACACGCCACCAACAAAACCGCGCACGTGCAACTACAATCACACGTCGGGGCCTGTCCGAACGCGTGCGGCGGGGATGCGGCTTCAAATGAAAGGCGCAGTGGCGCCACCACACAGCGCGCAAATATTTCCGTGTGTTTCGCCTAGCCGGCGCGGCCCCTACCCGCTCTCCCTCGACCCACTACCCCTATCTAGTTCACTATTGACCCTTTTCGCGAAGCAGTTTGTTTTAGAGAAACGAGATGGCGCTCACGGCGGCGCGCCATACCTCTCCTCAGCGACCGTGCACGAATACGAAACCATTACCGCTTCTACCTTGCTTCTGTGCGATCAGCTGTCGGAAATGCAACTGAGTTTTCGCTAACACACTGCGCTCAAATCATGCTAGATTGAATAATGTGGATTGAAGACGTGAGAAGTAGTTGGCTGCAAAAATAGTGACTGGCATGTTAAGGAATAGAATGAATCTGTGTGGCCAAGTTCGCGGACCGCTGCTGCAACTGTCCGAAAGTGTTACCGGCACTTCGTGATGTACGGCTTTCCTCGAGGATACAGAAATTTGCTCATCCGCCAGCCTTGTATCGCTAACCTTTAAAAGAAAGGGCGTCATCCCCAGAACGTCGGCAAGAGCACTAAGTAACACTCGTTAAACAATGACAAAGGGAGTAGCGCCGCTTCCTGTCATAGTAAGTTTCGCACACGTTATCTATAGACATCTATCCCAAATGGCAGGAAAACTTACGCCCACTCTACCGCCGACGTATCAAGAATAAGTGAATGGGCGCACACTTGAATATATGCGCACTGTATACGCACAATAAATGACAAACTACACCTATGGCGCACGAATAGTCGAAGCTGAATGTTTCGTGACGGTCCACAAGAGTAAGCGAGTTACTAGCTGTAATATATATTTGCTACAAGGTATTACAATGCACAAAATAGCTACGTTTCAAGCCTTGTGCGCAGCAAGAACAAATCTATCGGAACTGAGCACACCCGCGAGCGCTTAGGCAGAAAATAATGATATAGTGGCCGCACCGAGGAACTTCACTGAGTGAAACTGACAAGCCACTGCTTCAAAATATTTGCCGAATAAAGACAAAGAGCAAAACATACTAATCCTGACTGAATTCACAATCGGAAAGCTTGAATAGCTTGGAATACATATTTAGCCCGCTTTTAGAACAAGCACCATATACGCTGCTTGCGCCGTTTGGACATAGCTTAATAAGCTCCGAAAGCGCTTTTGCATGTTCTCTGAAGCTGTGATCAAAGCTTCGTGTCGTCCACCTAGTCACCGTCTACGATATCTCCGAAAACAGCTTTTCTAAGCCGCGCCGGCGTCATACACTTCCATTGTAAACAAGGAGGCGACGGAGGCAGTTGAGGCAAGCAATGGACGCGTCACCACGTGATCAAACATGGCAGCGCCCACGGGATTGCCGCGAAAAGGGTCAATAGTTGCGGCCGTGACTGTGTTTGTGGTTCTTCTGCGGCTTCCGCCGAAACACATCAACGTTGCATTTAAACATTCACTCCATGAGGCATAAACACGAGCAACTAGATCAGCTCATTCATAACCTTCCAGTATCCTTTGATTGTTTCATGTTTACTGAAACATGGTACGCACAAGAAAATGATCTCATATCGATGGAATCATTCTCGTGCTTTTTCTGGAACAGGGGGACCCGAGGGGGCTGTCTGGCAATCTACATTAAATCTCGTTACGCATTCGAACTTGTTGATGAATTTTCACTTATAACAAATGACTATAAAAATTCTAAAATTACGTCATAACCGTCCCATCGGTAGTTTATAGGCCCCCAAGAGGAAACAGGGACCAGTTTCTGAATTATGTTAACAAATTTCTAGACTTTTGTTCTATTACCCGTTATATTGTGATCTTTGGTGGCGATTTCAATATAAATATGGCTGAAGATAATTACACGTCACTTAGTCTTGTCAATCTAATTGAATCAAATGGTTTTACAAAAGTGATAGTGTCTCCCACAAGAATTACTGCTTCCAGCCAGACAACTCTAGATCTGTACGTCGGGAACGCAGACACTACTGTCGATTGTGCTGGTACATTGTCGTCCAGCCTTAGCGATCACTGTCCAATTTTTGTGTCGGTTGTAGAAACACCTTCCACTTGCACTAGAAAAGCCGTTACTACCCATCAATCGTTTAATGACGCAAATCTTAATAAATTTAGAGAAATGATAAACAGTGCTGACTGGTCCAAAATTTATACTTATAGCAGTGTAGATGAAGCGTATTATACTTTTATAAATAAATTTCGTAAAACATATGATGCATGTTTTCCGTGCACCACAAAGCGCCAATCTAAAAAAAATTAAAAAACTATGGATTACGCCGTCTCTTTATAAACAGATAAAAGGAAAGACAAAATGTATCAAATTTTTATCCAGTGGAGATTTGGCCGACCTGACTGCATTCAAACACTACAGAAATAAATTAAACATCGAGTTGCGTAAGGCGCGTGAGGAATATTATACGAATATATTTGAAAAAAAAAGGCAGCCGCTGTGATGCGAAATTAGTTTGGAAAACAATAAACGCAGTCAGTAACATGCCCAAGCTCTCTCATTCTATAGGAGGTCTTAGAATTAACGGTGTAACCTTAATGAGTACTGAACTAGTGAATAACTTTAATAAACACTTTATTGATCTCCCTAAAACAGACTACAACAAAGATGCTACCTGCCTGATTTCTGTACAGACACCTGACACCTTTTTCCTCCGCCCTACCGTGACGCCAGCCTTGGCAATGGAAATTTTGGGCCAGGTAGCATGACGTCATAGATCGGAGTGCGTAGGCCTGTGCTATCTATAGGTGCTGTTGGCCCTACCCACCCATTCGAAGTTCTTGCTACACTAATGGCCTTTAAGAATAGCTCGACTGCCTTGACGCAGAAGTTCTTTCAATAAAACCAATTAAATTTGTAGCAGACCTTCTTGCACCTCACTTATTGTATATATTTAACCTATCGAAATCCTCGAACCGTTTTCCCAAACAGTTTTGGAAAACACTAAAAGCTGACGAACCGCGAGAAATCGTACTCACCAGTGATGTGAATGAAGCGATTAGTGACGTGGATTGTGCCAACTTGTTCAATACCACGTTCGCTACAGTATTTTCCGATGAACTGACCGCACCCTCCCGTTTACCTTTACTTCACTTTGATTACGGCATGTCAGCGATCACTTTCTGTGAAAATGGAATTTCATCCATAATAGAAAATAATAAATTGTCATCCTCAGCTGGAATGGACGAAATTAATTCCAAAATCTTGAAAAACACCAAACACAATGTCTCACTTTCTCTCACCCTAATTTTTTCACAATCACTTTCTTCAGGAGTCATTCCAGTCGACTGGAGGGCAGGGAAGGTCATTCCGGTCTTCAAGTCAGCTGGCAGAAATTCCCCACTTAATTACCACCCTATATCTCTAACAAGCGTCCCCTGTAAAATCATGGAGCATGTGATCTACTCCCACATTAATTTCCTTCACAGCAATCACTTTTTTCATCCTTCACAACATGGCTTCCGCAGGGGATTGTCATGTGAAACACAGCTTGCCGTTTTTCTACATGACATCCACACTAACCTGGATGGTAACGTACAGACTGACGCGATCTTTCTTGATTATGCGAAAGCGTTTGATAAAGTTCCTCACCAACGATTGCTTGCGAAGCTCTCCCAGCTAAATTTACATCCTACTGTCTTAACATGCATTACAGAATTTCTTACTAATCGATCGCAATATGTTGTTATAAATAACCACCTCTCCACTCCGGTTTCAGTAATGTCAGGCATCCCCCAGGGATCGGTTCTTGGCCCGCTCCTATTTCTAATCTATATCAACGACTTACCTTTGCATGTATCCTGTAATATACGCGCATGTTCGCCGATGACTGTGTTATCTACCGCGCCGTAATAAACACTCCGGATCAGCTAACCCTACAAAGTGACCTTGCTTACATTTCAGAATGGTGTACCACTTGGTTAATGACATTAAACGTTGACAAATGCAAAAGCATGTCGTTCACCCGCAGCCATAACCCTCGGAGGTTTGCGTACACAATTAATAATTTGGTTCTAGAATCAACTAACACTTATAAATACCTCGGTGTCACTGTGTCAAGCGATCTGATTTGACGTACGCATGTGCATAACATCATTTCAGCTTCTAACAAAACTTTAGGTTTTTTAAAACGTCATTTGCGGAACGCGCCAAATCACGTAAGATTACTTGCTTATACATCACTTGTGCGACCGAAACTTGATTATGCCTCCGCAGTCTGGAATCCGCATCAAGCATATCTCATCGATGCTCTTGAAGCTGTACAAAACCGCACCGCTCGATTCGTCCATTCTTCATATTCATATGACATCAGCGTCACGTCACTGAAATTACTATCTGGGCTTCCAGACCTCGCTTTACGTCGGCGCATCGCTTCCCCTCTGTCTTTATCACAAATTCTTTTACAGTCCTACCCTTCAACAAGCACCTTATATCACGTCCGCATCGCGCATATCATACCGAACCAGCCACTCGAAACAGGTTTCACGACCACGTTCACGAACATCAACATTTTTAGCCTCGTTTTTTCTCCGCATGGCGGCAGACTGGAACGACCTCCCTCCTGCCATTGTCGAAATAATCTGCCCATCCGTATTTTTACGAGAGGTCACTGACCATCTGCAACTACGTTGTACTTGAATTTTCATTATATATGTTGTTTGTATTTACATGCGTGTATGTATATGTACATATATAAGCGTTAATATGTGTATACATGTGTGCATGTACTTGAATATGTATATGTGTACACATTTGTGTGTGCATATGTTACTTGAACAAGTGTAAAATCAAATGTTGTACCCACCCCTCATGTAATACCCCTGAAGTCAGGGGTCTTTAAGGTAAATAAACTGAACTGAACTGAACTCGCCGTGGTTGCTCAGTGGTTATGGTGTTGGGCTGCTGAGCAGAAGGTCGCGGGATCGAATCCCGACCACGGCGGCCGCATTTCGATGGGGGCGAAATGCAGAAAACACCCGTGTACTTAGATTTAGGTGCACGTTAAAGAACCCCTGGTGGTCCAAATTAATCCGGAGTCCCCCCATTACGACGTGCCTCATAATCAGATAGTGGTTTTGGCACGTAAAATCCCATAACTTTTATTATCGATATCCTCCTCTGCCTTCCCAGACAGACTAGCCAAAGTAATTGTTATCCACAAATCTGCGATGACACAAGACATGGGCAAACTATCGACCAATATCAACTCTGCCAATTTTCTCCAAACCTCTAGAAAAAATTTAGCTTAAGCGTATGGAAATTTTCTTCAATGATAATCGCCTATTTACAGATTCCCAATTCGGTTTTAGACAAGGCTTATCTACAGAATCTGCGCTACCCCAAGCAACCACGGATATTTGTGGGACGTCCGCCAGAAGTCCGAGTGTCTATCCATCTAAATATCCATCATGGACGTCCATAGACATATATGGACAAGAAATGCCCATATTTCGTTCAGATATCCAGGGGACCTCCTGTTTTGAACGTTCCCTGGCTGTACATAAATGGGAATGCCTAGGACATAAGCTGGCACATATATATGGAAAAAATGTGTCCTAATATCGAAAAAAATATAGTTGGAAATTGTAAAGGTTTGTAATTCATTTTACATTTTCATGTTGCTGCACTCTATTGAACACATAATCTCAGTTATTAAGGCGGAAGCCTTAAGTGGCTCATTGATCGAAAAATGCGATGTCCGGCGGTATGGCATTAAAATTCAATGGCACCAAAATTGAGGGAAGTCCAACCCACGACCATTGGTGGTAGTCGAGCCAATGACCTTTGGTGTTAATTAAGGTGGAATTAACACAAAGTTAATTAAGATATAGATAATTAAGGCTCTCGAACCCACGACCTTTGATGGGACCAAAATTCAATGCCACTAAGATTAATGGTGCTACCATTAATGGTCGAACGCACGACCATTGGTGGGGGTCGAATCCACGGCATCAGGTTTTAATTAAGGCACAGTTAATTAAGATAGAGTTTAAAATTAAGGCACTCGAACCCATGACCATTGGTGGGAGGAAACAGGAAGTAACAACGCATTCGAATAGAATGTCAAGTAATATAATGAATGTCTCTTGAGCGCGCAGGCGTTCGTCTTCATCCTTCTTAGCGTATTCTAAAGTGACTGTCAACTTTTTTTGCAAGAGAAAAAGAGTAGCTGACACATTCTTGCAACTTAAGACAGCAGTTATGCAGATTTTAATATTTGGGTAAACCCACTGTAGCCTGCAGTGTAACAGATCTCAAAGGCTATGCTTTCACTGACTGCATGTACAATTACAGAAACAAAAAAATACATCATAGACGCCATGTAGTGGTACACTATCTCTAAGGCTATGCTTTTCCCATGGAGGAAGAAATATAATTTTGCGATTTGAATTCAGCGGAAACGATTTCGGGAGCCGGACATACATCATAGACGTTTGGTTTTTGGACACCACTTATTTTCAAAACAAATAGTTATTTCACTGCCTAATTTTATATATAATAAATATGTTTCAAGAAACCTATTTATATTTGCGTTCATGTGTCAGAAAGCTTTGGCAACGCATTGTGTTATAAGTTATTGCCAGCGTTCGTAACGCTGGCACGAACGCTGGCTATTTTTTTCATGCATTTTTCAGAACGATCGGATGGCTATTTAGAAACTTTTGATGCAAAATTGACGATGTCCTACGGTGTCCTACCATACTGATGGACGCTCGGAATCACGTTGCTTACGCGCCTCGTCTGAATCGCATCTCGTCGTCTGCGCATGCGCTCCTGCATAGCTAGGGTAGCAACATGAAAGCTTCCTTGCGGTTCCCGATTTCAATACATGGGCGCTATGGGGAGCTTTTCCCTTAGAGTTTGTTATATTAACTACAATGTACTAGATTGCAATCTAGTACACTCTATATTAACTGTATGCCGACCGTCCGGCTCATTACGTGAGTCGATAGCGCGCGCCCATTGGTGGAGGTTCATGTGCATACTATAGTCGGAGTATCGGTTCGTTTGCCATTTTCACAGCCTACCCGAAGTCACCTGCTCAGCTAATGAGGTGTGACAGCTACATCTATCTCTATTTGAGCCATTAGAGTATCGAACATGTTTTGTTCACGGCCGTGACTGATGCAATCGGGTCACAGCAGACAAAAAGGGCCCAAAACGTCTACGTTTACCCATGACGTCACGTCCGCTATAACCCATGATGTCACATCCGGCCAGTTGCATGGCGTGTGTCTTGCGGAACCGGTCGCATTGTGAAGCGGTCCGCATTCCGTGCCCTCTTAAAGCGTAATTCATTTTTCCATTCTAAATGTGTGTAATGAAAGGTTGGGGCTGTCAGCTGCTTGATGCGTTACCGTTAGTTATCTTGCGCGCATATTTTGCCTCGTGGCCGCGCCAAATTGCAGCCGGCCTGTGGAGTGGGCCATGGCGTCCCATATAAAGCTGATTGTGTGAGTGGTATTGCCTCCGTCAGGATCGTTAGTGCGTGCACAGAACCATCCAGTAGTCTGGTTCAGTGAATGATGCATGAAAGAACGAGGACGTAAGAAAACCCTGGCATGGTGAGCTGTTCCGCCATATCGTGTTTAATCGCGCTTTTAGACCATGGTCGAACAGCTTTGCTACGGCTTTTCTACAGCTTTGCTGCAGCTAATTTAATCATCACTTCTTTTTAATATGACAAATGGCATTACTGCGCGAAAGAGCGCCTCGAAGTTTCCCAACAACAGCCGGTGCCGCCGTGCCTGTTGCATGCACGCTTACCAGCTGCACGCTGTCCTGATACAGTTAAAACGATTATGACGCGGTATCAGCATGCTACTGCGGGATGCAGGGTCACTATGACAATACAATAAAACAGAACAAAAGAAATGAATGCACTGTGATGTTCAAACGTTGCCAAGCGTGATAAGCGGACCTGCCTCGTAAAATGCGTTGAATTAATCGGCTTCCTAAAGTGAGCTTCGCCGCAGTAGACTTGTGTTACGCGGTGAAGCTTACCCAAAATTATTGCCGTGAAGCATACAACCAACACGCCGGTGCCGGCTCCTGCTGGGGAAGGACCATGGCAATCAAACGTAGGGCGACAGTGGGTAAGCTTAAGAACACAGAAACTCAGATAGAGGAGATTAAACAAGCGCTGGATGCAGTGACGGAGAAAATCAAGAGGGTGGCAGACAGTGTAGCTAGCCTCACGGTAAGCGTTAGGCAGATACAGACTGTGCTCAACGACCCCGTCAAGGGGCTAGGAGCTCGAAAATCGCGCCAAAATGCATAAATCTGGATCGCAGGGAGCGTCGGCAAGCAACGTGAAAATGACCACGCCCGGGTCCGTCGATAGACCAGGGGTCCCCCAGGCAGAGGGACAGAATCTTCAAGCCCTACTGACCTCCTAGAAGGGAGATGAAAGTCGAATTAATAATGGACAGCGATAAAGGGAAATCTCCGCATTTGGCAATGGAACTGCAGGCGGTACGCTGGTAAAAGAGCAATCCTGCCGCAGTGCTTTAGAACATTGATGGATAAACCTCAAATTATAGCACTGCAAGAGACCCTGGCCTCTGCAGCGTGCCTCACTGGTTACATGGCAGTCCCCGGACAGCCAGACGGATGAGGGATCTGCACACTTATAGATAAGAAGCTAACACACCTCTCGCACGACCTGAAGCTGACGAGCTGCAAGGTCGAACAGGTGATGGTGGAGATCCTCCTTAACACACCGTGGCACAACCAACGCAGAAACAGTGTCTTTGTGCTGAACGTTTACAGTAATCCCAAACACAGGCGCCAGCAGTTCAAAACGCTGCTCGAGAAGGCAGTGTAACTGGCAGGCCCCCGCCCCCTCATCATAGTCGGAGACTTCAATGCCCCGCATGGCTTATGGGGATACGTGTACGAGTCAAGCAAGGGTCGGGACCTCTGGCAAGACGCCAATGAACTAGACCTAACCCTAATCACAGATAAAGCTTTCCCTGCGCGGATAGGAAATTCGGTGACCAAAGACACGACGCCAGAGCTCACTTTCATCAAGAATGTTGAAAGGACTACAGGGACCAACACCGCCATGGATTTTGGTAGCGACCACTACGTATTGGAGATCTCAATAATGGTGGATCGCAGCAGGATCCGTGAGTTCACGGTGATTGACTGGGATCTCTTTCGCAACATCCGTAGTACAAGGGCCGATGCTCCCGACAATTTAGAGGAATGGTGTGAGGGCATCCGCAAAGATACCACCGCTGCCACCAAAAAGGTAAAATCGGACCTAAACGTGGAGAAGATGGACAGCAGACTTGCCCACCTGCTGGAAGCCAAGGAAGCCCTATTACAAAGATGGAAGGAGCAGAAGCACAATCGTAGGCTGCGGAAGAAGATATCAACGTTGAAAAAGAAAATAGAGGAACATTGCAACACATTGTGCAAACAGCAGTGGGACGAGCTCTGAGTCCGTCGACGGGAAAATCAGAAATGGCAAATCCTGGAACCTTCTGAAGCACCTCTTGGACGGACACAGCACTAAGGCCAACCAGAGACACATCCTAGCCCGTGCCCTACATGACGCCACCAAAAGGCAGGCGGTAGAGGAGCTTGTTGCTCGATTCGATTAGTATCCAAGTGCCTTCCGGTCGAACATGAGGGCGAAGACGACGTGTTCCCAGAATACGGCGGCCCCCCTCTACAAGAACTAGACGTAGGCTTTTCAGAGACCGAAATTTGGTGAGTGGTTCAAACTCTCAATCGTAAGTCGGCTCCAGGGCCAGACGGAATCACCAACAGGACCCTCAGAAACCTCGACGACGCGTCCATAGAAAGACTAACCAATTTCATCAACGAAGCATGGAAAACGGGTGAAGTCCTGGAGGAATAGAAAGTAGCCGACACCGTGTTGATCCCCGAGCCAGGGAAGTCGCCTAGCGTCGAGAACCTTCACGCCATATCCCTCACGTCCTGTGTGGGTAAGGTGGCAGAGTACGCGATCCTCAACAGACTTAACGACTACCTGGAGGGAAACGACATTTGTACACATAACATGATCGGTTTTCGGGCCAGCCTTTCAACGAAGGACACAATGAGGCTCATTAACCACCAAGTCATCGATGGGTACTCCAGGGATACCAAGGCCATTCTTGGCTTAGACCTGGAGAAGGCCCTTCGACAACATCAAGCACGAATTCATCCTGGAGACGGTGGCGAACCTCAAGCTTGGGCCCAGGCTATACGACTACATCAGATCATTCCTGTCTGGGAGAAGAACGAGGCTGCGCATCGGGAACTTCTTCTCTGAATACGTACCGCTAGGACATCGAGGCACGTCCCAGGGATCTGTGATTTCTCCGGTGCTTTTTAATCTTTGCATGATTGGACTGTCCAAGAGGCTGGCCAGCATAGACGGCATAAAGCATACCATCTACGCCGATGACGTCACGCTCTAATGCGTTGGAGGCAGCGAAGGCCGGGTACAAGATGCCATGCAGGAGGCAATCGTTGGGGTGGAATCGTGCTTGCGCCCAACGGGACTCAGATGCTCATCCACCAAGTCGGAGCTTCTACTCTACAGGAAGGAATGGGGCTCCAGACCAAAGATATGGAAATCCGTGGAAGAATGTGACACATCTTTACACCAGAGACGGAAAGGAAATTCCGAGGGTAGACACCATCAGGGTCCTCGGCATGTTTATCGAAGCAAAGGGTGGCAATGCACCGCTCTGCGCAAGATAGTCGCCAAGACAGATAACGCTTTTCGGCTCGTCAAAAGGCTCTCCGGGAGACACCGGGGCCTTAGGGAGGAAAATTTGCTAAGGTTCATCAATGCATTCGTGCTCTGCCACTTTGTCTACACCGTCGCCATGCACAATTGGCTCAGGTAGGAATGGGACAAGCTCGACGCTATCATCAGGAAGATTGTCGAGAAAGCATTGGGGCTTCACGTACGCACACACACCAAGAATCTACTCAAGCTTGGTGTGCACAACTTTGCGGCCGAGATAGCGGAAGCACAGCAACGCTGTCAGCTGGCCAGATTGTCCACCACGACGACCGGTCGACACATACTTGCCTAATTGGGGTTCAGTCCGATGCAGTTGGAAACAAACAGCGAGCGTATATCCAAAAATGTACGAGAAAACGTCACCGTTGCTCCCATACCGCGCAACGTTCACCCCATGGACAACGAAGGACGGCGTCGGGCGAGAGCGACCGAGAGCGACGGCACTATACTCAAGCAACTGGGAATGGGTAGTAGAAGTGCAAGCTTCGTCGACGCTGCAGCATATCGAGACGGCAATAAGTTCATGGCGGTGGTCGTCGACCAGACTGGCTCGACTACGAACTGCGCCACAGTACGCACAACAAACCCGCAGGTGGCCGAACAAGTGGCCATCGCACTCGCTCTGATAGATGGTCGGTGGGGAGAGGTGTACAGCAACTCAAAGGGCGGCAGTCAGAACTTTTCAAAAGGGTCGCATATCAATACAAGCGGCCAAGATCTTGAACACCAGCGATGGGATTGTCCCTCACACCTTTTACTGGTTTCCCGCGCACGTAGACTCAGTAAAGGGCGTCGCCCTGAACCCCAACGAGTCGGCCCACGCAGCAGCGCGCGCGCTCACCGGCCGCGCTGTTGTAGAGATGGGTGACGGCTACAGCGCCGACGACGACGCAGCATATAAAAATACTCCAACCACACACAACGAAATTACCAAATATTACTACATGGCGAGGAGGGTTTTTCCGCCCCCACACTCAAAACTAAACAAAGCACAGGCCGTCTCACTGCGCTTACTCCAAACCCATTCGTATCCGTCATTAGCATATTTAAATGAAATCTATCCGACAAATTCCCTGACGCCGCCTGCACCACTTGCGGGCAGACCGCTACGTTAGCACATATGCTCTGGAAGTGCGGGTCGCTCGGCCCGACTTGCAGAAAGACCGAGTGGCATGCGCTTCTGCACAGCACAAACCTTCAAGACCATATCCTGGCCGTCCAGCGCGCCCGCGACAGGGCCGGTAGGCTAGACCTGCCGATCCCCACGTGGGAGTAGCCGGGTGGCGCGGGGCAACCTCCGCGTCTGCACTGGGCCCTAATAAAGTTATACTCACTCACTCACGCGACATGTAGTATGTGTTCCTTAACTATGTACGCGCGCACTCGCCGTCTCCCATCACATTACACACACAGAGGAGCGTAATAAGTGTACTAGTAGGTGTACTCACATATATGAAAACTGCCAAGAAAAGCAGTGCCCTGACCATAGGCGGAAAGTTTTCTTTTTCCCAGGGAGGGGAGGGGGGGGGGGGGGGGGGGCTGACCAGCTTTCCGAACCCCACCCATGTATGCATATATATTGTGACGTCACAGTAAGGTCGGACCTTTATTGAGCCCGAGAGACGACACGGCGAAGAAGGGCGGCGTCCACAACCAGCCTGAACAGCCTTCGACAGACCACGCTGATGATGATGCGCCCGCATGCGCGATGAAGATGAGAGGCACACGCATGATGATGATAATGTACAGATGATGAAGAAGTGCACAATAAATGCCCACACTAATTTCCCTCGCGCGAAAGCGGACATCCTGGCCGCTGCCTAAAGGTACGGGGAACGCCGCGTGAAGGGCTTCATACGAGAAACGTGGACCACTTCGGTAGAGCGGCAACGGCGGTCAGTTGAGGAAACAACAGGGGTCACTCGATAATTAACTGGAGAAGTCATTTCCAGGACCGTGTAGGGGCCAATAAACTGGCACTGAAACTTCTCGCACAACCCAGGAGTGCGAACTGGTGTCCAGAGCAGCACTTCATCGCCAGGCTGGTAGAATACTACGCGATGATATGCGTCATAATGATCCTTGCGATCCCGCTGTCTGGCTGAGGTGTTGACGCGGCCATGCTGGCTACAATGGACGAGGTGGGAAACATATTCTTCGCAGGAAGATCGAGATGGACTGGCAGGGGCAGAGTGGATACGGCGGTATACAGCACGAAGTTTTCAAGCTTAAATTGTGTTAGCTGTCGACGAAGCCGGGCGTTAGGCGGGTGCGAAGCTCCACGAAGGTGGTCTATAATACAGCGACAGTACGAGTCAGCGAGTTGTTGAGACGAAAATGATTCATGGTCGTGCGAAGTGAGATGATCAAGAGTGGCGAAGGACAAAACCGCCGTAGAAGAGACGTCAGTGAGTGCGTCACTGGAGGCGGTGGCGGAACCATTGATGAGTGCGGCTGTAGGAAGCGGGCAGCGAGAAAGAGCGTCTGCGTCTTGGTGCTTCTTACAAGACTTGTAGATGATTTCAAAGTCATATTCTTGGAGACGAAGAATCCAGCGGCCAAGACGGCCTGACAAGTTCTTGGGTGTGGAAAGCCAGCATATGGCGTGGTGATCCGTCACGATGGTAAAATGGCGACCGTGGAGATAAGGGCGAAATTTCTGGACGGACCAAACGACAGCGAGGCACTCCTGCTCGGTGATGGTATAGTTTTTCTCGGCAGGTGTGAACACGCGGCTGGCATACGCAACGACTCTCTCACGCGAAGAGTTGTCTCGCTGGAGGAGCACAGCACCGATGCCATGGCCGCTAGCATCCGTGTGCAATAGTGTGGGAGCAGTCTCATCAAAATGACACGAGACAGGTTCAGATGTGAGGGCGTCCTTTAGCTGGTCAAAGGCAGATTCACATTCAGTTGACCACACGAAGGGAGCACCAGAACGAAGTAAGTGGTGTAAAGGTGCAGCTATAGAGGCGAAATCGCGAATACATCGGCCAAAATAGGAAGCGATGCCGAGGAAACTGCGTAGGTCCTTGGTCTTTTCTGAACGAGGAAAGTGAAGCACCACCGAAATCTTGTCAGGATCAGGTCGAATACCATCCTTGCTTACAATATGACGTAAGACCTTGATCATCTTGCTTGCAAAATGACAATTTTTGGTGTTGAGCTGAAGACCAGCACTGGCTATGCACGTGAGAACCTCGTCGAGACGTTTCAGGTGCTGTGAAAATGTCGACGAGAAAATAATGATATTGCTACAGAACAGTATTTGCCTTGACGAAGAGGCGAGCAGTGTAAAGACGACGACGAAGATTAGAGGCTACTGCGGGCTGTGGCTTCTTGGCCAAGTGCGGCGCATTTATTTGTAAATATACTTGTATATAGCTTTTCGTCTGCGTCTTCCTACGTAACATATCTGGTGGAGGTGGACGTTCCCTGTACCTCCTCACGGAGCTTCGCAGTGGACGGTACGTCGAGCCTTCCGTCATGGCTCCCGCCGACGACAGCTCGACTCAGCCGGCTCCGACACCTGCTGCCACTTCGACGACCTACATCGCTCTCCCCGCTTCCCGCGATCCTGGCGTATTCTCGGGCAAAGATGGGGAAGACGTCGACGACTGGATCAGCCTGTACGAACACGTCAGCCGCAATAACCGGTGGGACCCTACTATCATGCTCGCCAACGCACTCTTTTACCTCGGTGAAACACCTCGAGTTCGGACACACGAAGATGAGATCACCAGTTGGGATTCGCTTAAACAAAAGCTCCGAGACTTGTTCGGCAACCCCTACGGTCACCAACTTGCCGCGCAGAGGGCGTTATCCGGCCGTGTGCAGACGTCCACAGAGCCCTACGTCACGTACATTCAGGACGTCTTGGCTCTGTGCCGCAAAGTTGACGCACACATGACTGAGCCAGACAAGGTTTCCCACATCCTCAAAGGCATTGCCGATGACGCCTTCAGCTTGCTCGTATTCAACAACGTGGCGGTGCAGTTATCAAAGAGTGTCGCCGCCTGGAACTCGCTAAAAGCCGACGTATCGACCAGCAGTTTGCCCGTCTGCCCAACACCCTAGCGACATCTTCCTGTGCCGACGCTCCTCGTCCCAACAACACTGTTGATGTTACCAGGATCGTCCGGCGTGAGATTGAGGCTGCCTATCCGGCTGCCTTCGACTCCAGCTCCTCCAACGCACCTGCAGTCTCGGTTTCCCTGATCCAGGCAGTTGTCCGCCAGGAGTTCGCGAACATGGGTCTTCACACCGTCTGCTCGGCCCATCGCCCTGATACCCATCCGGCTTCTTCGATTACGCCCCGTCCCACATCTTATTACCCACCACGTTTCCGCAACCCATCTGAATGGCGCACTGCTGACGACAAGCCCATTTGTTTTCACTGCCGTAGAATCGGTCACATTTCTCGCCACTGTCGCAGTCGCTGGAGTTCCCCGACCCGGTCTCCTTATACTGCCTACTCTCGCCCAGGTGGCCCTTCTCGACCCTATGCCGCACGCTTCGATAATGCCGCCACTGATTCTCCTACGCCGAACCGCCACTATTCTCGTTCGCCTTCGCCCCAACGACGACAATCTCGCTCTCCTCAGCCCCGTCGCTCCTATTCGCCGACTCCCTTCGGCCGCCGCTCCCAGCCGGAAAACTAGACGATGCAGCGCCTCGAGGTGACGCTGCATTGCTCCCTGCGCCGCCAAATCCTCTACTGACGTTGCCCACTCATCTGAACCTTCTTGACGTGCAAGTCGACGGTGTTTCTGTATCTGCTCTTATAGACACTGGGCCGCATGTATCCGTAATGAGTGCTGACCTTCGTAACCGGCTGAAGAAGATACTCACACCCCCCACGACGCCTGTTGTCCGTGTCGCCGCTGGCGGAACAGCCCCCGTAATTGGTATGTGTGCCGCCCGCGTCTCCTTCGCCGATCGCTCCACTATCGTGCTATTCACAGTCATCGCCCACTGTCCCCACGACATCATCCTCGGCTTGGACTTCCTCTCCGCGCATTCTGCTCTCATCGACTGTTCCGCCAGTACTCTCCGCCTTGACCTGCCTGTTCTGGATCCCTCTGAACCACACCCTAGTCGCCTCAGTTCCGTCGACTTCGTTCGCTTGCCACCTTCGGCACTGACCTACGTTGACTTAGTGTCATCCCCACCAGTGCCCGACGGTCACTACATCGCGGCTCCCATGCAAGACGTCCTGCTTACACACGGGATCACTGTGCCTCATACAGTTTTATCTGTTACGGCGAATTGCGTCTGCCTGCCAGTGGTCAATTTTGGCTTGATGGCACAAGTGCTGCCACGCGGGATGTCTCTGGCCCAGCTTTACTCATTCGAGGATCACTCAGTAGCATCTATTGCAGTAGACGACAATTCAGCCGATCCTTCTCTACCATCGCAGTCGGCAACTTGTGCCATTGCCGACTTACAGAAAATGATTGCGCCCGACATGCCGTCCGAGCACGCTTGTGAGCTCTATCGCGTTCTGTTATCCTACCACGATATTTTTGACTTTAACAATCGTCCCTTGGCCCAAACTACAGCTGTTAAACATCGCATTAATACCGGCGATGCCCCTCCTATTCATCGCCGCCCGTATCGAGTGTCCCCAGCTGAGCGTCAAGTTATTCACTCTGAAGTTCGCAAAATGCTTGCCAAGAACATTATTGAACCGTCGTGTAGTCCATGGGCGTCACCTGTTGTACTGGTAAAAAAGAAGGATGGCTCATGGCGCTTTTGCGTGGATTATCGGCACCTGAACAGGGTTACCAAAAAGGACGTGTATCCCCTACCTCGGATTGATGACGCCCTTGACTGCCTCCACGGTGCTCGCTATTTCTCCTCTATTGACCTTCGCTCCGGCTACTGGCAGATTGCCGTGGACGATCTAGACCGCGAGAAGACTGATTTTGTAACACCCGACGGTCTTTATCAATTCAAAGTGATGCCTTTCGGTCTATGTAATGCTCCTGCCACTTTTGAACGCATGATGGACTCCCTTCTTCATGGCTTCAAATGGTCCACGTGCCTGTGCTACTTAGACGACGTTATAGTATTCTCCCCAACGTTCGCTACACACTTGGAGCGCCTCTCAGCAGTCCTGGACGTTTTTCGTCGAGCCGGTCTACAACTCAATGCATCGAAGTGCCAATTCGGCCGTCGCCAGATTACTGTCCTTGGACATCTCGCTGACGCGCACGGAGTGCAACCGGACCCAGGCAAGATCCATGCTGTTACGCACTTCCCTGTTCCGAAGTGTGTCAAAGATGTGCGGAGCTTCGTCGGCCTTTGTTCGTACTTCCGCCGTTTCGTGAAAAATTTCGCGGCAATAGCACGACCACTAACGGAGCTTTTGAAAAAAGACCCCTTTCCAGTGGGGCGATAACGAGGCCTCTGCGTTCTCGCATCTAATCGACCTCCTCACAACGCCACCCGTTCTGGCCCATTTCGATCCTTCTGCGCCTACCGAAGTCCGTACTGATGCCAGCGGCCGCGGAATTGGCGCAGTACCGGCACAACGCCAGCGCGGCAGCGACCGTGTTATCGCTTACGCCAGCAGGCTCCTTTCACCCTCCGAGCGCAACTATTCCATCACTGAGCGTGAGTGTCTGGCCCTAGTTTGGGCGGTTGCGAAGTTCCGTCCATACTTATATGGCCGGCCCTTTTCCGTTGTCACAGACCACCACGCGCTTTGCTGGTTATGTTCACTGAAAGATCCTACAGGAAGACTTGGTCGCTGGGCCTTACGCCTCCAAGAATATTCGTATACTGTTACCTACAAATCCGGCCGACTACACAAGGATGCTGACTGCCGGTCTCGCTACCCGGTAGACGAGCCTGACGACGCCGACAGTAGTAACGCCAACGGTATTTTCTCTGTGTCTGACTTCGCACACATCGCCGATGAGCAGTACCGGGACCTATCGCTGCGAGCACTCATCGAGCGTCTGCGCTCTACGCCTACCGATGCCTCCGTTCGCCGATATGTCCTCCACGGCGGCATTCTGTACCGAAGGAACTTCCTCCCTGATGGATCTGATCTTCTTGTCGTGCCAAAACATCTACGACGGACTGTGCTCTTTGAGATGCATGACGCACCCACTGCAGGTCATCTTGGAGTAACCCACACGTACGACCGCGTCCGGCGCCGCTTCTATTGGCCTGGTCTCGCTCGCTCCGTCCGACGCTATGTTGCGGCCTGTGATCCCTGCCAGCGTCGGAAAACACCTCAGGTGCTACCTGCCGGTCATCTCCAGCCGATCACCGTCCCTGTGGAACCGTTCTTTCGTGTTGGATTAGACCTCCTCGGCCCCTTTCCCACGTCATCTTCGGGGAACAAATGGGTAGCCGTCGCAACTGATTACGCCACCCGATACGCTATCACGCGGGCTCTCCCTACCAGTTGCGCCACTGACGTCGCGGACTTTCTCTTGCGTGACATTATCTTGGTTCATGGCGCCCCGCGACAGCTGCTTACTGACCGTGGTCGCAACTTCCTGTCGAAAGTTATCGCCGACGTGTGCGTTCCTGCTCCACTCAACACAAGCTGACTACCTCCTACCATCCTCAAACGAATGGCCTGACGGAGCGGTTAAACCGTACCCTTACCGATATGCTGTCCAAGTACGTTTCCAAGGACCACCACGACTGGGACATTGCCCTTCCTTACGTCACATTTGCGTACAATTCTTCCCGGCACGACACCGCCGGATTTTCTCCATTTTATTTACTGTACGGTCGCGAACCGACCTTGCCCCTTCATACAGCACTTCCTCCTGCTGCGATCTCAACAAGCGAGTATGCGCGCGGCGCCATCGCCCTCGCCGACCATGCACGCCAACTTGCCCGTACTCGACTGACGGCCTCGCAAACCACTCAGCAGCGTCAGTACAACGCCCGCCACCGTGACGTACAGTTTTCGCCTGGTGCGCTCGTGCTGCGCTCGTGCTGCGCTCGTGCTGCGCTCGTGCTCCTGTGGTCGCCCTCTCGTCACGTCGGACTATCAGAGAAGCTGCTTTCGCGATACACAGGGCCCTACCGCGTGCTGCGCCAGGTGACGCCTGTGACGTACGAAATTGAACCTGTGAGTTCGACCTCGTCGTCTACTCTGGCATCTAGTGATATCGTGCACGTCAGTAGGCTCAAGGCCTACTGCACTGCTTCCGAGTCCGGCCTTTAATCGCTCCGGGACAGCGCTTTTGCCGCCGAGGGTAGTGCTACGGAACAGTATTTGCCTTGACGAAGAGGCGAGCAGTGTGAAGACGACGACGAAGATTAGAGGCTACTGCGGGCTGTGGCTTCTTGGCCAAGTGCGGCGCATTTATTTGTACATATACTTGTATATAGCTTTTCGTCTGCGTCTTCCCTACGTAACAATATCATCCAGATAGCACAAACAGGTCTTCCGCTTCAGGCCACGCAGAACGTTCTCGATCATGCGCTCAAAAGTTGCGGGAGCATTGCAGAGGCCGAAGGGCATGACGTTGAACTCGTAAAGACCATCTGGGGTTGCAAACACTGTTTTTTCTTTGTCGGCTTCGTGCATCGGAATTTGCCAGAACCTGAACGCAGATCAAGACTGGAGAAGTACTCGGCACCTTGCAGGGAATCGAGGGCATCGTCAATGCGAGGCATGGGGTACACATCCTTGCGCGTGATCATGTTGAGCGCTCGGTAATCTACACAGAAACGCACGGAGCCATCTTTTTTCGGACCAAAACAATGGGAGACGACCAAGGGCTACCAGAGGGGCGAATTATCTCACGTTGCAGCATGTCGGCGACGTTTTGCTCAATAATTTTGCGCTCAGCTAGAGAGACGCGATACGGCCGGCGACGCACGATGGATCTGCCGTCTGTCTGAATCATATGCGCTGTGACGGTCGTCTGTACCAATGTCGAAGAATGGGCGTCAAATGAACCTTCATGCTTCTTCACCAAGGCAAGGAGCTGTTGCGTCTGCGAAGGGGTCAAGTCCGAGCTGATTACAGCAGCAAGAGCGGAGGTAAAGGCAGAATGTCCAGCAGGAGGGATTTCAGAGGGAGCAGCCTTGAGGGAAACGAAAGAAAGAGGCTCTGAATCAGCAACGCAAGCCAAAGTGGTGCCTTTAGGAAGTAGAATTTTCTCAGGTGTTGTGTTCCTTGCTTCGAGAAGCGCAGAACCATTATCAAACCTAACTAGGCCTGAAACAATGGCTATCCCTTGTGTGAGCCAACGCGCACAAGGTAACGTTAACACATCGCCATGGTCGACGGCGTCGGACGTGATGGTCAGAATTTGCGGACAGCCTGGAGGTAGCTCGGTATCTTTTGCAGCGAGTGGACGAAGTGGCTGGTACGGTTCATCGCTGAGCGAATAGTCGGTGTCGGGCATATGTACGACGCCTTGCCCACAACATATAGCAGCAGAAGCAGAGGCAAGGAAATCCCATCCTAAAATGAGCTGGTGAGCGCAGGGCGACAGCACAGCAAATTGTATGTAGTGGACGATACCATCGATGGATACACGCACTGTACAAAACGCGGAAGGGCGGATTGTTTTCCCTTGAGCTGCAACAAGCGCGGGTCCATCATAAGGCGTCGTAACTTTCCTGAGACGCCTACACAAATCGGAATGCATAACAGATAAAGTCGCACCGGTGTCCACCAAAGCTTCACCGTGCACACCTTCAACAAACACGGACATCATATTACAAGGGCGCGCTGGAGGAATTGTAGTCCTGTCGGTGAATGCAGTTTTTCCTCCGAAAACTGCATTACTTAGTTTTCCGGGCGGCGGTCAGAGGTGAAAGAGGCAGGCCGAAGCGGTGACGAGGAGCGGCGGAAGGGTGAAGGTGATCGGCGTCTGGTTGTACGATAACCATTCAGCGTCTCGGTCGTTGCGGGCGGAGATGGGGAACGGCGCGGAGGGGAAGTGTAACGACGGCTTTGGTAAGAGGCCCCACCAGAATACGCGTCGCGTTCACACAGGTCGTACCCGCGACGCTCATCTTGTTGGCGCTGGCGGCAAAAACGTGATATATGGCCGCGATAACCACAGTAATAACAGGTATGACGAGACGGTCGCCAAGGCGGGTTAGTAAGGGGCGCTCGGTGCGCTGTGAGATAGTGCGGTCAGATGGGGCGATGACGGCTCAATTGGTATTGAGGGGACATAGGCCGGAGGAGCCACACCAACCTGCGTGTATGTGGGTCGAGGCAACGTTGGACGTACACTAGTTGGAGGCGCGGCAGCAACCTGCGCGTATGTTGGTACGGTGCGAGGGGCCGAAGGGTCCACATTCGCAGAGCAGGTCATTGACGCAAGTTCCTCTCTGATGACGTCGCGCAATGCTGCACCAGAAGGCTGAGCAGGAATCATCAACGGAGATGACAAGCCAAGTGATTGCCGTTCTTCGTGTATGACCGCCCGGATCATCATGCGCAAGTCGGGGTCTGCCGCAGAACGGTGTTCGCTGAAGTCCTGCTGCAAGCGTACGGACTCGAGCTCGTCGAGGCGCTGGCACGTCAAGACGATGTCAGCGACGGTAGCCGGGTTCTTGACGGCGAGCGCGTTGAAGGCCACAGTCCCAATACCTTTAAGCATGTGGCGTATCCTGTCTGACTCAGCCATGGCAACATTGACACGGCGACAGAGTGCAAGCACATCCTCGATGTACGATGTGTAGGACTCGCCGGAGTGTTTGCGAGCATCCAGAGTTTTCTTCGCAAGGGCGGAGCGAACCGCCGGCGAGCCGAAAACTTGCCGTAGTTGCTGCTTGAAGTTCGTAAAATCGGTGAAATCAACCTCATGGTTGAAAAACCAGGTCTTCGCCACACCGGTCAGGTAGAACGAGACATGGCGGAGCTTGTGTGGATCATCCCACCGATTAGCAGAGCTTACGCGCTCGTAATCATCCAGCCAGTTCTCAGCATCTTCACCGCGAAGACCAGCGAACAGATGGGGATCGCGCTGGTGGCCGCTGATGATCGCAGAAGGTGCGGCTTGTGGAGGCGGGATGGTTAGGGTAGAAGCGCCAGGCTGCTCGTCCTGCGGCATGCTGATGGACAGTGGGCACAAGTGGTGACCCGAACGAAGCTCCAGGGAGTAGGCCAGGGGCGTAGAGGACGGGGAACCAAGAAGCACTTCCACCACTTGTGACGTCACAGTAAGGTCGGACCTTTGTTGAGCCCGAGAGACGACACGGCGAAGAAGGGCGGCGTCCACAACCAGCCTGAAAAGCCTTCGACAGTCCACGCTGATGATGATGCGCCCGCACGCGCGATGAAGATGAGGGGCACACGCATGATGATGATAATGTACAGATGATGAGGTGCATAATAAATGCCCATAATATATATATGCATGCGACCTCGAAAGATTGTTCACTGCAGTGACGAGCTTATATGAGTATTTGCAAGACCTCAGAGCAGGAGACAGTTCAGTTTTACAGCCTTAGTCCCCTCGCACCGCCAAGAGACTGGCGTCTCTTGGTTGAGCCATGCGACAAGCGGATTCAGTTAAACACGTTAGGGAGATACAAGTGCGTATTAAGTCGCACAAGTTGTGAGGACTGAGGGAGGCGCCGGCGCCATTGCGCGGGCTTTACCTGTTCTGCCGTCCCTCGCCTTTCCCCGTCCGCTCCCAACCGCTTCTAGCAGTGATGCTCCACTCGCGGTGGTTTGCAGTGAGGGCGGTGCGCTGACGTCACGGCGCGGCCGCGTTTCGGCTGCTAGCGGCGGAGCGTGGCTCTCTTATCTCCGGGACCGGCGCAAGCTACGTACATGCGTTCCTCTCGTCCGCCGGCACCTTTGTGACTAGGACTGGAGCTCGCGCACGGTGCCTTTGCCCGTGCGGGGGGCGCGTACTTTGTTCTGATCCTTTCCCGACGCTAAGCCGACGATCGGTGCCTAGTACTCGCGCGAGGTCGTACCACGCCGAACCGCACTTGCCGAAAGCCTAAGCCGAAGGATATTGCCCGTGCTCTCGGGAGTTGACCCATTGGTTATCGCCAGAGCAAGTAGCATAGCCGCCGGGACTTTTCCTAGCGGCGTGTCCCAGCTTGAGCCTGTGCTCTCGCCGCGACGTGCTATATAGGCACCTGTTATTGTATTTTCGCCCTTGGTGCGGGACCCCTTTGGTTCCCCGCCGCGCGTGCGTTTGTGCAGTGCTGGTGCCGACGGATTCAGTAAACGGTTTCCGTCAACTCAGGGCTTTACTGTATTTTTGCGTGCGTCGCTCGGTAGCCCCTTGCGGCCTCTGAGCTCGCGCGCTAGCGGTGCTGGAGGCGACGGCTGACGCGGCCCTGTGGCTCGTTAAGCTTGAACCCGCGGTGGTTGGTCTCCTGCGAGACACTAAGAACCCACGAAGTACACATCTATGAAAAAGCAATGTAGCGCCTTGTAAAAGATTTAATACAAAAGATACAATCAAGAAATCTTTTCCTGATGAAAGGTCAGTAATTGAAAAGATTATACATAACATATATAAACACTAAACGATATATAAGAATTTCTGAACACAACTTATGACTAGATTTATTAGCATAAGTATACGAGAAGAAAGGGAACCGAGGGGCCCGATTTTTATTATCATAACATAAGAAGCCAACAAAAAATGACACGAAGGACAACATAGGGGAAATTAGTTGTACTTACTAATTGAATTAAAGAAATGATAAATTAATGGAAATGAAAACGGATGAAAACAACTGTCCGCAGGTGGGGAACGAACTCACGTCTTCGCATTACGCGTGCGATACTCTCACCATTGAGCTACCGCGGAGCCGTTTTTCCATCCACTTACTGGGGTATTTGTTTTTTACAAGTAGAACTAACCCTGAGAGTGTTAGCCAGCGCCACCACTCACAAACCTAGGGGCGGATGTGGAACATCCTTTCTGCCGCAGGCGTCACGTGCTCGTGACGCCTGCGGCAGAAAGGATCCTCCCATCGCACTATGGCTCTACACGAACCACAAAAATTGCCAAATATCGTTCGGAAACAGGACGCACAGGCACTCCGGGCGGCTGGAGCGGCCGGATAACTACAAGTACCAGCATGCACCGCGGCAGCGGTGGCGTTGTAAAAATGGTCGGTGGGATCGGTCTATTAACAAGCGTGGTGTCAGCGCGCACAAGCAAACATGAATAGATCACACTGAATGACCGCAGACAACGACTGTCAAAACGCTGGCAGCAAGCGCAGCCACCGCAGCGGACGAAGGTTCTTGCAGTCTATCGCTTCAACGGAAACTGAGTGGCGAATGCACAGCGCATACAAAGGTCAGAGCCGTGTGGAGATGAGACGGTGCGGGCGACCACCACAGCCGGGCAAAGTACTACTACTAAGTGGTTCATTTGGAAAAGGAAAGGTTGGCGCTATCTTCTGCAGCCCTTGAGGGAGCACGGCTCAGCGCCAAAGCAAAGTACGAGCGCAGTTGTTGGCAGAGTAGAAGCTGCGCCCCCCCCTCCCTCCCGCGCTGCCTTCCCGCTTTCTTGCTTTCGCGTGAGAGATTGAGTGGCAAGTTCCCCTTTCGCCCGGTTGCAAGATACGCCTTTGGTGCCGGAGCACAGCGTCGCCCCGCCTCCCTACCTCCTTCCCATATCCCCACGCCTTTCGCGCGACGGTCGCGTTTGCTTTCCGCCGTGCGTTCGCTCTCCGTGATAGCGCGCGTCCCCCGCGCGCTTTCGCTCGCGCATAGGGCGCGCGGCGACGATTTTATCGCCCTTGTTGCGTCTCAAATCGGCAGGGCGCCTTCTTTCGTTGTTTCCCATCGAGGCAGGCCCTTTCATCAGCGTCGCCCAGACGGCGACAGTGCCCGACACCGACGAGACGGGCAAACAAGCGCCCCAACTGGCAGAGCGCATTCTTTGGGTGCTTCCCCCGATGCCACCTCCTTCATCAGCAACCTGGCGACGGGGCCCGACACCGGCAGTGACGCGATGACAAAGAAGCTCACTTAGAAGCGACCGACCACAACCGCCACCCTTCGTTAGAAGCGGGGATTAGCGCGAAGGCCATTCTCCCGACCCTGGCAAGATGACTGTCGGAGGGCAAGAAACTAAGCCATCGACTTTCGTTGAATGAGTGTGAACCCCCTGTTTCCGGATTGCCTCGTCCTTGCTTCGAAGGTGCAACAATAGAGGCGGAGTTTAGTGAACAATACGACCCCTCTGATTGGCCGCATCAAGGCCATCTGATTCCCTAGTCGGGTCAACTAGGGAAGACGAATGTTTTATAAGGAGACACCTTGCGTGCAGTGGTGGGTCCTGACGTGTTCTGATATGCGCTCAGACATGTAGTGAGCCGAGACTTTCAAAGTGCTCCTTCATGGAGTGGGCTTCCATATTTGGAACCACTGTAAATATGTAGAATAATCCCCTTTTTTATCGCTCTTACTCCCGGACGTACTCATCCCTTTGACTGAAGGATCACCGGCCTAAACGCTACCCGAGTCTCAACAAACTGGTAGCAACGGCGGGATAAATCCTAACCCCGAGGCGCAACACCCTTGGACTTTATACGGAACCTCACGGCGACGGCGACGCCGATGGCAGAAATCCGGTTGAAGTGTCCATATAATTGCTATCGTAATAAAAAGGAAAGTCACAGTTTCGCCCTAAGGGCGAAGCAATGAATGCGATAGCAACACAGCAATGTCATACGATGTAAGGTGAGCGGCTTTGGTAGCAATATCAATTGTAGTAAACATGAGCTGATTAAGTAAGCAGGTGTGCTGCGGCGTAAGTAGACCGACATGAAGAGAGACTCGATGACCACGAGAAGGCGCGTGTGAAACGGTGGTGTTGATGAGAAGCGCTTCCCGTGGGCAGCGCGTGCGAAGGGACACACCTGTAGCGCTGCACTGCCGATCCGGGCAGCATTACATGTGTAGCGTGCGTTGGAAAATGTGGCCCGACTATTTCTAACTGAATGAACAAGCGTGGTGTGAGCGCGCACAAACAAACATGAATAGATCACACCGAATGACTGCAGACAACGACTGTCAAAACGCTGGCAGCAAGCCCAGACGCTGCAGCGGGCGAAGGTACGTGCGGTCTATCGCTTCATCGCTTCAACAGAAACTGAGCGGCGAATGCACAGTGCATAAAGGTCAGAGCCGTGTGGAGATAAGAGACGGTGCGGCGAGCGACGAGCGCGGTTGTTGGCAGAGTAGAAATGCGCCCCCCCCCCCCCACTCCCTCCGGCGCTGGCTTCCCGCTTCCTTGCTTGCGCGTGGGAGAGATAAGAGACTGTGCGGACGAGCGACGAGCGCGGTTGTTGGCAGAGAAGTGCCCCCCCCCCCCTCCTGCTCCCTCCGGCGCTGGCTTTCCGCTTCCTTGCTTGCGCGTGGGAGATTGAGTGCGTTCGCTCTCCGTGATAGCGCGCGTCCCCGCACGCTTCCGCTGGGGCATACGGCGCGCGGCGAAGATTTTATCTATACGGAACCTCACGGCGACGGCGACGGCGACGGCAGAAATCCGGTTGAAGTGTCCATATAATTGCTATCGCAATAAAACATAAATACCCTGGAAAGTGGATGGGAAAACGGCTCCCCGGTAGCTCAATGGTGAGAGCATCGCACGCGTAATGCGAAGACGTGGGTTCGTTCCCCACCTGCGGACAGTTGTTTTTTTCATCCGTTATCTTTTCTATTAATTTATCATTTCTTTAATTCAATTAGTAAGTACAAATAATTTCCCCTGTGTTGTCCTTGGTGTCATTGTTTGTTGGCTTCTTATGATATGATAATAAAAATCGGGCCCCTCGGTTCCCTTTCTTCTCGTTCATTACATAACGAGGGCTCGAATCCGGCAACATTGATGCCTTCAAGTAGCATATGTGGTTTTATTGACCAGTTGCCCTCACCCAAAAAGTTCATGTGCTCGTGACGCCTGCGGCAGAAAGGATGTTCCACATCCACCCCTAGGTTTGTTAGTGGTGGCGCTGGCTAACACTCCCAGGGTCAGTTCTAGTTGTAAAAACCATAAATACCCCAGAAAGTGGATGGGAAAACGGCTCCGCGGTAGCTCAATGGTAAGAGCATCGTACGCGTAATGCGAAGACGTGGGTTCGTTCCCCACCTGCGGACAGTTGTTTTTTCATCCGTTTTCATTTCCATTAATTTATTATTTCTTTAATTCAATTAGTAAGTACAAGTAATTTCCCCTATGTTGTACTTGGTGTCATTGTTTGTTGGCTTCTTATGATAGCATAAGTATAATGCGATTCCATAACGCCATAGTTTTATTACATGTCAAAGCAGTCCTTATGCCACTAGTTTCGTTTATTTTCCGGAGGCAGAACAAAGGATTATAGAGTAAGAATTGTCAGGCGCCCAAATAAATAAGACAGCGATATCTCAAAAGCGCAAAAGGTCTCGATAGCAAATATGGGAACAACGTGGATTGTGTTATTGAGAGGAAAATGCAGCATACTACGAATAAAAATTAATAAGGAAAATGCACAGATAGACTAGGGAGTTTTACAAATAGTGCAACCACACGTCTTTTCTTACCCAAATGCCCTCACTCTGCTTGCGCTGTTATGGACCCCCATTTTCGTTCCTTTGTATAACTGTTTGCGTTGTTTTCTAAACCAGGTGGTTTGCTTTGACTTGTAAGTTGGTGCCTTTCTCTCTCCTATTAGAGACATCAGTTCGTTGTCTGATGCGATGATTTCACTATCATTGAAAAAGTGTTCGTTCGGGCACTTGATCTGCAAATGAAGACGTCGGCAATCTTATTCAAATTGATTTTGCGGGATAGTTCTTTGTGGGCGTGCAAAATTGCCAGATGGTTCAAACGGGCTTGTCCAGTCGTCGACCGCAAGTACATTTTCAGTCGCCGAAGGCAAGAAAAAGACCTCTCGGATGTGGCCGACGAGGCCGGTATGGCCAACGCAATTTTTTAGCTTGGCCATTTCCGGCAAAAGGTTTCGCAGGTGTTCGTCCTTGCCCCCCGTAAACATGTGCACGACGTCCTCAAATGTGTGCAATGATGCCGACCTTTGCTGGCTTAAAATGTCATTCAGCATATCTCTGTGCAAAATCAGGCGTCCTAGTTCAAGGTCGTCACCGTAGAACTATGTTATATATGCTTCGTATTCCTTCCCTGTGGCAAGCTGCTCAATGTGGGACTTATGCTGCCACATATCAGGTGGATACCTGTTGTTTAACGAAGACCGCACTGTGTCAAGTACTTCATAGAACCTCTGGCGGTACATGTCACTCACTGATTGAAACACGTGAGCTGAGGAACCTTCTTGATAGTGGCGTGGAGTCTTCTTTCGCCTAGCAGCTAGAACACACGGGTCCTCAACTTCTACTTTTCCTGCCTCTGCCATACATATGTGGGTCACGCGCTTCATTTTGGAGACCATCCGAGATGGCTGGTCCCTTCGCATGCGCTGTCTCCCCGCGCGCCTAGTGTTATGTTTCCGCTGGTGCTTATACGATGGAAAATGCGCTTCCTTTTCAGCGTCAGACGGGTTCTGGCGAAGTACCGATAAGCGAGGTGCCCACTATTGGTTTTGTCGTTGGTGATCATGCCGTGTTTGTAGCCGGTGCACATTGCAACGTCCGCGGCCGCGTAGAAGCGAGCTCGACGCCTGTTTTCTATTTCTCCTTTTATTGGGACAGAAATTGTATCGACACTCCAGGCAAATTTTCGCTGTCGTCGTCGCCGTGATATTCCGTATAAAGTCCAAAAGTCATATGAGTGAGCGACCCATACACTACGGGTGCGAGAAAAAGCCCGTAACGCTGAGCCGTAACACTTGATGGACATTCGCACGCGCACAATATTCGGGTCAGTTGGAGGTCACGTGATCAAATGCGCACATGCGGAGGAGAGCACGCGTGTTCTCAGCTAGCCCTGCCGCAGCTGCAAATTACTGTGTGCGGTTGACGCTTACGCGGCCCGCGTGCCGTATCCAATTGTTGGTAATCTTTGGAGGGTGCAATGATCAAGGGCGAGCAGGGATGGCTGCTAACTTCATGCGCGCTGTCTTCCTTCTTAAGCCCAGACCACACGTACGCTTGCAAACGCGCGCAAGCTCGCGTCCGCGCGCCCACGCATGCGCAGACGGTGCGGCACGGCTCTTACGCGTCGAAACGCAGCGCGATCTCGATGATCAGCTTCTCTCAGTTATCGCGCGCCTGGGCTGCCTCGCGTCGGCGCGCCTGGCTGCGCAGCGACGGCGCGGTACATTCAACTCTCAGTTAAGCAGATTTATACCATGCAAGAAAGTGCTTTTTCTTTACTTTTTCTGCTGATATAACAGCTCTAAAAATATAACAATTACGTTTATAGATATCGAAGCATTTTGAAACACTATCAACAACGAAATACGAAGTGGCGTCTGCCAAGGCGTCAACGAGTGGGCCAGTGGCGCGCGCTATCGCGCGTATTTGTGGATGCGAACCGCCATTCCTCGCTAGGCGCGGCAGGTGCAAGGCGCGTAGACGCGAGCTTAGGCGCGTCCGCAAGCGTACGTGTGGTCTGGGCTTTAGGTTGTTTTTCCGCGCCCCAAGTGTTGCAGATCGCATAGCCTGAGTTAAGAGACAGGGGTAATTGGAGATCGCTGACTGAAGCTGTCCTGTAGTGGGCATAAAGATATGCAGATGATGATGATGAATCTAATTTTCGGAGTCACGGTGAATCGCATATGACTCTACGCACCGTAAGCCCCCGCTGCTGGCGTTCATCATAATGGCAGCGTTGTGATAGCGACTGCTCGTGGTCATCATGCGGGATATTTACAGGTTTACATGGACCGTGCATTGCACGATGTTTGTTATTTTAATTAGTGAGTAAATGTTACTACAATTCATATAGGGGATATAACCAACGTACAGACTCGTGTGAGGGCCGCACTTTTTTGCCGCAATTTTGACGAGCATTACGAGGGACCCGGGCCATTTTATCTAATTTTTTCAACTACGAGTATGAAATCCGCCGTAAACCTCCGCGATCGCCTCCTCTCGCCATCTATAGTCGTGTACAACTTTAGCAGGCAGCGGCATTTGCCCCTCAAAGGTGGATGCACATGAGCATGCATCCACCAATGGGCGCGCACTCTAGACTGACGTAATGAGCCGGACGGCCGGTGACCCCGCCGACGGAGGACATGGCAGCCCGCGCTTCGAGCTGGGCCGAGTCGCCTCAGCGGGACTATTTCTTTAGTCGCGGTGGAAATCGGCTGCTGCGCTTCAATGGCTGCTAACTTCATGCGCGCTGTCTTCCTTCTTAAGCCCAGACCACACGTACGCTTGCAAACGCGCGCAAGCTCGCGTCCGCGCGCCCACGCATGCGCAGACGGTGCGGCACGGCACGATTTTTTTTTTTTTTTTTGAAATCCAACCGAGAAGCAATCGCGTTCAGCGCGATTCCGATCCCGCTCCACTGCGAATTTTCTCGTGCAGGGTACTTTTGCGCGTCGCAACTATAGAAAAATTACTCCATCTCCTGCTAAAGGGAACCATGTGTGGATGCGAAGCCGCGGGGAGATGGTTAGCTTGAGCGGGAGATGGTTTCGCGGCAGCGGTCCGAGCGCTCGTCGCGGCGCTGCACAGGAGAGAGAATGAGGCGCGCGCGCTCCGTCATTTTCATACCGCGGAACTACTGTGGCGCCCCCAGCGGAGTATGCAGCTGTCGCACCACCTGTCGAGCGCGCCGCTCCGGATTCCTAGAGGAGAGAAAGGGGGAGCGTAAGAGAGGAGAGAGGGGGAGGGGACGCGCATGCGCTGTGGGGGTGTGGCACGCGGGCGCCACTCCGTAGAGTATTCCTAGAGGAGAGAAAGGGGGAGCGTATGAGAGGAGAGAGAGGGGGTGTGGGACGCGGGACAACAGACAGAGCCGCCGGCAAAAAAACTCTCATTGGCCGTATGCTGTATGTGCGAGTGAAAGCGAGCAATCGAGGGCGAGGGACGCGCGCTTTCGCGGGGAGCGAACGCACGGCGGAGAGAGATTGTGGTTGTGAAGTGCGCCGCTTCCTCGCTCGCTTTCACTCGCACATGCAGCATACGGCCAATGAGATTTTTTTTTCCTTTTTTTTTATTGCGGAGGCGACGATCGAAAGGTGAGCCGTTAACAGCTTCGCTGTAATATTTGCTTTCAAGTTGAAGGTGCGGCTCTTACGCGGATTTATACGGGAAGAATCTTTTTCGTGTAATTGTCTTATGCTTCGCTTTCGCCTTTCCGGCAAAACTGCAGCCTCTTTTTTTTTCTGAGTCCTAGTAGAAGCTCTGCTGCGCATGACTGCTATTGATTCTGATTTCGAGTGAATCCGGCTTGGCCTCACTTCGGTTACTAAATTAAGTAAATATATTGCTACATGCATATTGCGTGTTTGTTCTGGACGATGCATGCGGGCGCCTAGACGAAGAAGACGAACTGCTCTGGGCTCGCAAGCTATCGGCTGATCTGACCAGTGCTGCAGCTATTTTTTGTAAATATACTTGTAAATAGTCTCCAGTACTTAATCCTTCGTTCGCGTAACATTTTGGTGGAGGTGCGGGGTAGACGTCTTGTTTGGTAATGCGGTTTAGATGACGATAATCGATGCAGAAGCGCCACGTGCCATCTTTCTTTTTAACAAGCACAACGGGTGACGCCCAAGGGCTCGACGAGGGTTCAACAATGCCTTTGGCAAGCATCTTGTGCACTTCATCTTGAATAACTTTACGCTCTGAAACGGAAACTCTATATAGCCGACGATGAATAGGACTGGCATCACTGCAGTATTGGCATCACCTGCGGAAATGGTGAAGAATCGGAGCAGCCGTCCACTGAAAACGCCGTGACCTGGTCATCTCCTACTGCACGCAGCGTTGGAACCGATATGCCTTGGGGTAGAACTTGCTTTGTTAGGCCAAAATTGACGACGGGGAGGCATGTCCGGTTATCGGCGACGGATTACGACGGAGTGGGGCACAGCATGGCATCTGCGTGCACGTTGCGATATTTCCATCCCCAATAAATGTCGTAAATTATTATAAGTTTTTTTTTTCATGCGTCGCTAGCATTACCTACAGGAAAGAGAAGCAATGCTGAGACACATATCATTCACGTGCATTTCGCACACCGTTGATAAAAGACTCCGCCGAAGGGGTCACTGAAGTCTGCAGGTCTTTTTCAGTGTCAAAAAAGTGCGCAAAGCAATTTGTAGCGAGTTGAACATACAGCAACATATTGATTCTCTAGACATAGCAGTGGCGCACCCAAGGAGGTTTTTTTATAACCTCCTTGGGCGCACCGACGGGGGGGAATTCGGGGGTTGTAACCCCCCCCCCCCCCCCCCGCCTTTTTTTTAACCCCTTTTCTTTCCTTACGCATTTGAGTGCTGCAACTAACATGTAAGACGCGCAATCGTCTGCACACTCGCAAAAAGCGAATTTTTTTGCCAATTTCCCGTGAAGAAATCGAAATTAGTGCTGTATAGATGGTACTGGCAAACTGTCAACCTGCAGAGATCCTGAGTGCGCTACTGAGACATAGGCTATCCATATCATTAGACATAATTGTTAGTTGGCTACCAGGTAACTCAAAAGAAACCATAAACGGTTTGGGTAACAGGACTCTGGTAATGACATTTTAGCTAGGCAGCAGGGGGCTTCGGCATCGCGGGGGGGGGGGGGGGGGCAGAGCCCCCCTCCCCCCCCCCCCCCCCCCTTCCATAGTCGGCGCCTATGGCTCTTATGAAGGCAAGCTCTCTTGTCGAAACGTTTGCACCAGCCTGTTCGGCCACTGTTATAGGCACCGGGCGGCCGTTGTAAGGCGCCAGCAGCGCGCCGGCGTTATGCTGGGGAACAGCTTCGCGAGCGGCAGCTGTCGGAGCATTGGCATGTGAAGCAGACGACGGGACGAAGGCGCTCGGTGCTTCCAGTGATTTGGCACTGCGGGTTTTAAGGGCTGACACACCGGAAAACGCATTTTCGTGTGTCTGCTTTTGAGAAAGGTCGTCACTTGTACGAGGCAGATCACATTCGTGGCGTCAAGTAGTATATAAAGCAGAAAACGAGCTCCAATTGTGATGGAAATGCACCACGCGAACGGAGCTCTGCGGCAAGCTAAGACGTGGAAATCCCGCAGTTATATTGCACATGTTATTTTGCTGTGCGCGTTAACATTCTCGCGTATTTAATCATGTAAATAGGCGAAGAACACAAAAATTATGGACAGAAAAAACAGGAGACATACGTCTTCCTTATTCTGTTTCTTGAGCTGCTTCGCCGATCGCACATGTGTCAGTAAGTTCCCGTTCTCTGTCCGTTGTAGTTCTTTTATCTTTGCAATGATTCCCCATTCTTAATTGCTTATAAACTAGCCCAATCTTCAGTCACGGCTCATTTTATATAGCTTAGCGCGACGGGAGCCGTCGGTGGCGGTGAGTGTGAACACGCCACTGCGTTGGCGTTCGCCGTCGATGCACAGCACAGTCATGTGCCGGACGCAAACAGAGTTGGGAATTGCTAGAAAGGAAAACGTACATTAAAAGGAACACTGATACACTGATAAGACGGCAAAATGACTACAAATCTGAGTGTTCGCCTTCGGTGCCCACACTCCGGAGCCGTTACACTGCGGAGGCGAAGACAGGCAAGTTGGTCACGAAGCTCTTGCGTATGAACGGCTATTTTATTAACGTTAGAACAACTAGACCATAGCAAATCAGGGTCGGGAATGACAGTGCCCAGCGATTGAAGCGCTGGCAGCGCGGAGCTGCCGCCGTTTTTTTTTTTTTTTTTTTTTTTTTTCGCCACAGGTGAGCGCAGTGGGACCAAATGCAGTCATAATGCGTTACGAAGGTTCTCGCTTTCACTATACACCACAATGCATCAGTTAGGCGTCCCCAGCGCTTACAGGCAGTGCAAAAAGCGCTGGCGACCATGCGATTCGAGTATCGCGTTTCAATTGCTGAGCACTGCCCACGAAACACAAAACGTCTTGAAAACTTCTCGGAACGGCTACAAACGGCTATAGACGTCTTGGTCTACGCGAAGACGTTAAAAAGATGTTCTTGGAAACATTATGTAGAGGAATTACGGTTAATCAAATATGCTATTGTGTTTCAGCTGTGGTAACAGCCCACCTCTGGCGTCACCGGAGCATATTTTGATGAACGTCTTGAGAGCGTATAACTCAAGAACTTTTTTAGATGTTTTTGTTGGAAAATATGCGACATGCTTGGGCGTGCGCGTGAAAGTGAAAAAGATTTGAAATGCGCGTGCCCGACGTGCAGCGTTACATTACGTGCGACTTTAACAAGCCATATGCAATCCATTAACGTCGCATCATATAGCCTTTCGCTGCTTTCTCCCTTTGGGTGAACAAGCAGAAAATGCCTGCGGGGTTATTTGATTCCTTTCCGATTTTTTCAATGGATGAGCCCGTCACGACAGTCAAAGTTTAGACAAAAGAAAGCGGCCGGGCACACTACGTGCGCGCCCGTTCAGCGTCCTTATCAGAGCCGTGCCTTCCTTTCCCTTTGCGTGAACAAGCGGTGAAGAAGCCGGAATTGCGATACCAGCTATCGTCACCAACAGATCTAGCCGCGCGCAGTCGCAAACGTGCGCTCCGTTTGAGCGAACTGCTATCTGCTCTTGGACTGCACATGACCGCACCAGGGGGGAGCGCTGAAGTTTCCGCGAGTAAAGCCCCTATATAGGGTCTTTATCCGCGAGCGATTCAAAGGGTCGTGCTCATGCTCGCAAGCGTTCGCTCGCCAGTGCTCATGCTTCTCTTCCCAAGTCTTTTTCTCACGTTCAAGCCTTGACCAGCGCCTGCAGATACGGTGCAGTTCCTTACGGTACGTATACGTTTACCTGCTATAACTTGCACGCCACTTTTGTTTTGGCGGGCCCGTGCTGGCGCGAAGTTTAGACTCGAATATATTTGCATGCGCGGTATGTAGCAGAACGTTCTTTTGTCATCTCGGAAGCTGGAGTTTCACATAATTGGTTGAATTATTACAGGAATTCTAGCTGCGTGTGGCCTTTAAGATGGCAGCAGCGTGCTGCATTGCGTAGTATACCGGGGCTTTGCTGTCTTGGATAGCTTCCAGCACGCTAGCAGGCAGGAAAATAGTCTTGCATTGGTGTGGTAACTTCACTTATAGTTGAAGGATTGGAAAACTTTTGCGGCATGAGATTCGTGAGACGACGTCCTTTAATAGTGAGGCCATTCTATAATTATTTAAGTGTTAAGGGTCCCTTTAGGAAGAGAATGGTTTTGTTGACATGTGGTACAATACCGCAGTGATATTGTAAGAGACACCCGGAAGGAGCAGTTGCCGGCCTTGATTGTCAGGCTATAAGCCCACCTGTTGCTACAACACACCAACACCACTACTTAAATAAAAGTAGCATACTCTTGTAAGAGATTTGTTTGCAAACCATCCAACTGCTAATGACCTACTGCAAGTCCTGTGTGGATCAAACCATTTGCCAGTTTAATTTCACTATACAGTAGCTTTTTCATAGCATATCTGCAACATAATTCTGAACGTCATCGTACAGCATAAGATTTTGAGAGAAAGTATTGCTTACTTTTATAAAGTAAATGTGACTGAGGTAAAACATCGGCACATATTTTGCTATTTGAAATACCGAATTGCACATCTTTACTGTAAATCAAGTGTGGCTTACTCACTTTTTTCTTCACTGTTGTATTACAGAGCAAACTTCTGTGGGCAGCCAGTGGTATCCAAGAGGGAAGGGACCTGGATTGCTGTGGTTACTGCAGCTACGTGTTATTTTATGTGGTCACCTTTTCCACTGTATTTAAAAATGTTGTAAAATCATTCTGCATATCCTTTAATTTATTAGTCAATAAAGCCGCTTTCTCACTAAGGTCAGGTAATTTTTCTGCATGTTGTTATGCACATTTGCTTTGGATGTGTATTGCACACTTGACATATGTTAATCAATTTTATGCAAGTTACTATAAATAATATAATGTAATGCTTCAATTTAATTTTCAGTTCTATATAGTAACATGTGTACTATGAAGCTAGCATACGGATGCATGGTATGCTGAAGAAGTGCAGGCTTTTATAGCTTAATTAAGAATTTTGTTAGATGTCCCCAGAGTTCTGTTATAATTTATAACATAATTCTGGGAACGTCTAATACAATTCATAACTTGTTCTTGTCAAGATGTTTTGTAAAAGCCTGCATAATGTTTTCGAAGCCATTATTACAGATTTCTGGGAACGTCTAATACAATTCTTGAAGTTGTTCTTGTCGAGATGTTTATTAGCCAACTTTTAGCGTAACGTTAGCAGGGCTTACCGAAGTACCTGTAGCCGTCCACGGCTAGAAAATGTCTTGACCAGGACAGATATTAGACTTTTGAATTATCCGTTCAAGACGCCTTTTAGACATCAAATAGCTGCTTGTGCGTTTCGTGGGTGTACGCGCTGTTGCCTACACACCGCACATATACAGACTTTCCGCCTGATAAACGCGATGCCGCGATGAACAACGATTGAATTGAATGGCCTAACGAGCTTCAGTCATGTTTCAGTAACTGTTAGTGCACCTAAAAACGCAACATGTTTGATCAGACTTGGTTTCACGGCAGCGCCTGCTGCGCGCGGCCCGGCCGCCACATGCCATTACATTCGCTGGGCCGCCGCATGAAGGCGCCACCGGTCCAAATTCATCCCGCGCCCGGTGCCTATAGCACCGCAACATATTTGTGTATTGCGGTGAAGCATACCGATAGTGGGAAGGATTCACGCGAATAAGGAGTGTAGGGTTTCAGTCAGCAACAAACCCTACAAGTCTCAACGTTCTAGTCTCAACAAAGCATATTTTCGCGGCAGGATGATGTCTCGACAACTTTTGTTGCCTAAATCTTTACATGCCAAGTTAGCTCTTGTCACTATCAATATGCTTTACCGCAATACAGAAGAAGCCTCACCACAGGACACGTCCACCGTAGTTTGCCAAAACCCTGCGTAGGTTCACCCTTGCCGCTATTAGTATGCTTCACTGCAAAGCACATTGTGTATTACGGTGAAACATACTAAAGCACATTTGTCAGCTCAGAATGCAAGGACCCTTGCCCTTTCGCTTTTGTTATATTATGACATTCATTATAATGACATATTGCACTGCTAAAAACATCCACATTGAAATGGAGACATGAAAATTGATGGCAGCATGTGTGATGTTTTATCCTTTGCTTTGTTGTGTACCTGCCATACTGCTAATAAATGTTCCTGTACTTTGTAAGGTGCTTACGTACATCACATCGCAAGGAGTCAGTGTGTAATTAGTGGCCTTGTCATGTTCAAAAACCAGGCTCTTCTCAAGAGAGGGTGGGGTAAGTACCTGTGAAATTTTTTATTGCGATATTTTTATTGCGATAGCAATTATATGGACGCTCAAAAGCAGATTTCTGCCATCGCCTTCACCGTCGCCGTGAGGTTCCGTATGACGTCAATGGAGATGAAATCGTCGCCGCGCGCCGAACGCTGTATGTGCGAGTGAAAGGGCGCGAGGGGCGCGCGCTTTCACGGGGAGTGAACGCACGGCGGAGAACAAACGCGCGTTCTGCGCCGTGCTCCCTTAAGGGCTGCAGAAGTAGGCGTCTCTTTCCTCCTTTACAATCACCATATATGTAGAGCAAACGCGCCTTCTTCCGACGCGCGAGAGGCCGTGGGGGAGGGGGGAGGAGGGGGGAAGGGAGGCGTCGTTTAGCTGCGGCACCAATTACGTATTTATATCGGAGGCTCCGGCAACAGTCACCAACGCCGCACGCATTTTGAGCGAACGCGGGCAAAACGCCGACGGCGTCGACAACAGTTCTGCGTGTTGCCGGTGCTGCTGCATGTGCAAGTTTATACATCTGATAAAGCTAATATCATTACTCCGCATAGCTCTCTACAAATTTGCTATCGCAATTGATGCTTCGCCTTTCAGGTGAAACTGCGACAACTTTTTTTAGAGGGTTTGTTTTCTGAGAAGAAATCAGATGCCAAAAACAGACCTGTGGTATCCTGGGTACGTATCCAGATTTAATAGTGGAAATGATACGAAATACATTATATTTCTTGCCCGAAACCAAGAAGTAACTGAAATATGTAAAATATATTAAATAGCGTCCATGAACAACTACAAGCTGTGCACACCTAGACCCAAAACGCACTTCTCTTGCTCCAATACATGCAGGCTCTCAGCTGCTTTGTTGAAGCCTCTGGTACATTCTCAGTGACGCAGTAATTTCCGTCCGCATTTTGCTCAAGTGTGCCCTAGACATAATTGAGTGATTTGCAGTTGCAACTGGACTGCAGCCTCAGCTTGGGAGACCAGTGGTAGGGCACATTTTGTAAAACTAAACTACACGTAGCATTACCAGTTTGAGCAGAGACCTGTTTATATATGTGTCACCTTTAACATCTAGATTTTTTACCATGAATTCAGAAAAATCTCCAACACATTGAGTTCCTAGATTTGAAATGCTGTACAAGTTTTCTTCTTGTTCACTGCAGTTGCGCTTGGCTTCTGTCCAAATGGGAAAGCACTTCTGCATAGCACATCAGGGGCCATTCTTATTTACATGCCTTCCTTTTATTTATCTTACCTACGATCAAGAGCAAACGTATATAGCACATGAATGTGCTGTGCGTGAACTTAACTTACATTATCATGTTTAGCAGCACAGTGCATGTAGCTGGTGTTGGTTCATTCAAGCTAAGCATTACTACAACCTTTAACTGTAAGTATTATGGTTTGAGAGCAGAGAAATGGATATGCAAAGACAGTTGGGCACGTTAAGACGACATCTTCTTGTGTGTGAAAAGGTGAAAGATACACAAAATGGCACAGGACACATGCACTTTCATCTTTTCTCACACACAAAAAATGCCGGAGGAATAAGGTTTCTTCACTGTGCCATAGAAACTATTTGTTTGCTCTCAAAGGTAATTCTGATTCGTTGGATTTGTTCTTGTGCTGTGTTTATTTTATTGAGTGTGCTTTACTTTTTACATGTTAATGTTTCAAATTCGTTTTTATTTTCACAGAATGAACATCCTACGTCTTGGTTTGACTACCTGGTACAGGATACTTGCACTTGGCATGGAGTGATGAAGCAGCACGGTGTACCTTTATTAAAAGCACGGATTTCACCAGTATAGAAGCAGTTCATCAAAAAAACACGTGTGCTGAAAATAAAGTGTTCCTACCCACATTCCTCTTTGTCTAATTATGCTTGTATCCCTGTATTCTCTTCAGCATATGGGGAATTGATTGTGATAAGTGCTTGTGAGAGTTTTCAGGAAGAGCTTTGAACTGCTTGGGTTTACAGTGCCTTACTTTTACATACCTATTGAAGCGTTGAGTTATTCGAAGATTGATTAAGGTGACCAACATACTGAACAAGTAGTTTACTGAGTAAATTACATGGGGAAGGGCAAAAAGATAGGACAGAGCACAGGAGGTGTATTCTGTAAGTGTCCACCGAGTGGACATATCTATTTCAACTGCTGCTTAAGTTACTGGTGCACTGGTAAAATGTGTACATGCTGTAAAATTGAAACACAAGGTCGAATAGCAAACACCAATGCTTGATGCGGCATTTGTCGGACTTGTATGTCGGCAATTTTTCCATACAACAATATACTCTAGGGCAGAGCATGCCAGCACTACAAAGCACCCATCTTTTATGTTAGGTATACATTACTACAAGCTCTTTACAGATGGTCACAAGAGAAATGCTGGCTTTAATGAGAAACTAGAGATGAAGGAAGCTGTGAAAATGTATTGAGAAATTATGCAATCTGTAGCGTTTACTCAGTTCAGATAACGTCCAAAGGTGCCATAAGGCCTTGATAGCTGTGGGTGAGGGAAAAGTTCTAGCCCTATTTGGAGCATGAGAAATAAATTAAGATGGAAACCTGAGTAACAACTTGTAATGCAATTAAAGAATCTTGCTACACTCCTAAATATGAGGCAGTGAAACGAAATTAGTGTCGCAATTCCTTTTTTATTTTACTTCATTTGGGTTGAATATACCGATTTTAGCAACAACAAAAAGTGGAGGGGGCGGTGCACATTAGAGAAATGTTAGTCTGTTTTTATATTCTGCCTTCTCTACATTCGAAGCTCAGTAAAGTTAACATAGAAAGCTACAGTGAAGCCATTGGTTGAGCCTGTATGGTAGCAATCACCAACCTAACTGCTTGGGTTTACAGTGCCTTACTTTTACATACCTATTGAAGCGTTGAGCTATTCGAAGATTGATTAAGGTGACCAACATACTGAACAAGTAGTTTACTGAGTAAATTATATGGGAAAGGGTGAAAAGATAGGACAGAGCACAGGAGGTGTATTCTGTAAGTGTCCACCGAGTGGACATATCCATTTCAACTGCTGCTTAAGTTCCGATTGGCCGGGCTGGGGCACGCGTGAGAAGGAGACAGGTGCCCCCAGCCAATCAACACTTCAGCAGCAGATGAAATGGGCATGTCCACTAGGTGAATACTTTCAGAAAATGCCCCGCAGTTCTGTCTGTGACCAACATGCCTGGTATGCCACTCTTGCTTTCAATGTCCGTCTTTATAAGCAAAAGTGTGAAAGAACCAGGTTTGTACTGCATGAAAAGATTTCCTGAGGGTGTCTGCCTTGAAGCCCATGGTGGTAATCACAGGTAACAGGGGTGAATCCAGAGTAGCACCAAAGGAGAAGCCTTCATCGAAACAAATATGGAGGGGGGTTACTGCATGCTCAAATTTGTGGGCTCACAAGTTTGCCAAGACCAAGTCTGTCAGAAGTTGATGAAGCCTACATGGTTAATGAATAACCACATAGGCTAAAATTATTTAGGTACTGTTTATGAGGACTACATATTTGCTGGAAATCTCTGAAAATAATTTCGTAAGTGCAGAATAACACCCTCCACTAGTGGTGACGTCCTTGAAAGAATGAAAATGTATGAGTTGTATCTCATACAACTCATACATTGTATGAGAATGAAGTTCCATTAAAAAAAAAACTCTCGGCAATGGAAACAAAATTCGAAGAGTAGTACTCCAAATATATTGCCTCTTCTTTAGGACTAGATGAATGCAATTAATTATAATAATCAATTGAAAATTGAACACTAATCACAAAAATAAAAAATATGACATGTTTCAGCTCCTACATGAGAGCCATGATTGCGTTCACAATGATTGTGAACAAAGCACCAGTTGAACCATCTCTAATTTTTCATTTTTGTGGTTGGCGTCCAATCTTAAACTACTTACCATGCCTCTTTCGACCAGACCAGACGAGCTTCCGTCAAACTTTTCACTTTCAATGCAAATAATTAGAGGTTGGCAAATATCAAATTTTTCTAATGGGAATATTAAGTATCAAATAGTCGAATACAGATGCATAGATTTACAGCAGGCATATTTCTCTTGGTATAATTAAGCACCATGCTTGTACTGACTAGAAAAAAAAAATACGGCTAACTATCAGGGAAGATTAGGATTATTTTTAAACACAACATCACAAATTGTCATTTAAAAAACTGCACAAACACCTCTCAAAATATTTAGAGCCTGTTGGCAAACAAGGTTTCTAAGAATGAATAGCTGCTGTATGACTAGCTGTAAAAAAGTACTAAATAAATGGTTGCCGAAAAAAAAATCAGAAGTGACGAAAACGGAAGACAAAAACTGCTGAAGGACTTGTTTGTTGTAAAGACATGTAAAAGGACTTGTTTCAAGAAAAAAATCACTGGTTATAAGAAATTTACATGACTAGAGTGTCAATAATATTAAATGATAGACTATAAGCAACAATCGGGGGTTGTCATGTAGCCTTCCACCATGAAACCAAAAACAAAGCTTGCATTACCCATTTTGTTTCTGCATTGCTTCGAAAACTTTTGTTGTTTCACTTGTGATACATTATTAGCAGACGGAGAACAGTAACAACCTTAACATTCGGTTACTGCGAAATATTTGGCTAGTTTTACTTAATCAAAAATTCCTAATAGTCATAATTATTTCAGAATATGAACAGTTAGCATGTAAAATTCGATCCATATTCATAACTTCAAATATTCTTCCACCCCAACAAATAATACTTCCTTTACCAGTGTGCATGCTAAAGGTGCCCCCCCCCCCCCCCTCCACCCTACTTAATATGTACTCGGCATCCACCTCTACAATCCTGAGGCATACTGACGTTATGCCGTGTGGCAACCCAAGCAAATAAAAAAAAAATCCTGAGGCATGATAAGATTTGCATTGTGTGGCAAGTACCAGTCTGCAATAGCTTGGATCTGTCTGCTGTGCTGAGTAATACGTCACACACTTGTGAAAGTCTATATATAGTGCTGCTCAAGAATCGTGTTCCAACTGCACACACTAAAACATAAGCTGGGATATTCAAAAAGACAAGTACGTGTTTTGCTCGCCAAGTGACTTTTAGTATGCTCATTTACGTAAGGTGTGCTATTATATGATTATTGTAATTTGCTGATGCAAAGAAAAAGCAAGCCAGCATCTCTTGCTTTATATTCAGGGTGTTTTAGTGAACACTTTCAAAATTTATTTAAGGTTGCCTGTGGCAGATAGACCAATTCTAGTAATGAGCTGGTCTACTCGAAGAGGCGGACATTATTTCCACGAAAAATTGAAATGCATAATTGCCTAATTAACAGAAATTCACTAATTAAGTTTTTAACTAATTACCTGATGGCCCATATTGCAATTTACAAATTGTAGCAGTGGAGTTCGCAAGGCAGATCCACTTGGAAATAATTCTCAAGATGACACCAGTTTCGAGATATTAATTCCCGAATTTTGTGAAGAAATGCATTGGTGTTCTAGTTTATTTTGTGCTTCAATGTATGAAGCGACGTTTTGTTAAGAAACTAACTGCAACGCCGATGCATTTCTCTACAAAGCTCGGGAATTAATATCTCGAAATTGGTGTCATCCCGAGAATTCGTTCCAAGTGGATCCATCTTGCGAACTCCACGGCTACAATTTGTAACTTGCAATATGGGCCATCAGGTAATTAATTTTATTTATTTATTTATTTATTTATTTATTTATTTATTTATTTATTTATTTATTTATTTCAAAATACTGTCAATCCTCTCGCGAAGATTGTTACAGGAGTGGGAACAAAACATTACAAAAGCATAGGAAACAACTCACTCAAGCAAAACTTTCACAATCATGCGCAACTGTCGCTTATGCATACTTTCAAGGGACCATTTGTAATATATATACATATAATATACAAACATTAGTACACAGTGGTTTTAAATGAGAAGAACACAAGACGGACAAAGAAAAGAAGCGTTAAATGCAAAGCCTACAAATGGACGAAAATGTATTAGTATTAGGAGCTTGGGAGCTTTGGGATATCCTCAATTCTTTCTAGAAACCTTTCTAGTTTTGTCTGGGCTACAGTAAGTGGGTCAAGCGCATTCCATTCCCTTATTACTTGAGGAAAAAATGAAAAACTGAATGTATTGTTTTTACAAAAATATTCTTTAAACATTTGGTCATGTTTCTGGCGCATTTTCACTTTTTCTTTAGCAGTAGTGAAGGCTGTGGCATTGATTTTAAAGTGACCGTTTAACAATTGATAAATGAACTTCAGACGATGTATTTTGGCTCTGTCACAAAGTGTGGGCAACTCTGCTCGGCGCAGTAGCTCAGTAGGAGAATCAGTTCGCTTGTAGCTGTTAAAGATAAACCTTGCTGCCTTGCGCTGAATGGCTTCTAGCATATAAATGCAGGTTTTTGTGTGGGGGAACCACACTATATTCGCGTATTCCAGCATCGGCCTAACAAAAGTGATGTACGATAAGCGCTTTGTATCTGTAGTAGCGTAACGTAGTGTTCATTTGAGGAAAAAGAACTTATTCATTCAGAAACTTCAGAAAATTCAGAATCTTAATTAGTGAATTTTTGTTAATTATTAAATTATGCATTTCAATTTTTTGTGCAAATAATGTCCGCCTCTTCGAGCAGACCAGCTCATGAACTAGAATTGTGCTATCTGCCACAGGCAACCTTTAAGAATTTTTGAAAGTGTTCGCTGAAACACCCTGTATGCACTGAACCAAGAAAGTAATTAAGGAAGACAAACATCAGAAATAAACACACATATTTGTGCACCTACTGGCCTAAAATAATTATCAATGCAATATTTGAATGAGGCACGTAGCTTGAATTAAAGCCACGTAACATGCTTTCCAAAGCATTCCCTAACGTACCTGTGTTGCTCAGCACCATTCAAGGTTTCACCAGATTAATTTTTCATTTGAATAAATTAGACAATTCCGTCCCATAATAGGTCGTGCAGTTAACTTCATTTTTGAAGTCACATGTCAAGAAATCAGTGCTAGAAGAGAGTATAGCATTATGCACAGCTGCATAACATCAAGGCTTTCTAAAAACACACGACTCATGATAATTCACTATGTTAGTAACTATACCTTCTACTGAAGCAGACTGAGAACACATCTGGGCATTAATGCATTCAATAGCTGATGTAAAATGAGAAAATTGCTGCTTGTATGTATGAATGAACCAAGTGAATAAGTAATATAGGTTCTCAAGCTTCTAGTATTGAGTGTGGCAGCATTTAAGAAAAACACATTGCAACTGAAAGTTGTAAAACATGTGCTGAAATAATTGATATAGCCAGAGTTTAATAGACCAATAAATAAGAACTGCAAATTCACAAAATTTCTGAATACTTTTCCTCACACTCACCTCATAAAGATGGCTTCCCTTAATTGCTCACACCTCTTCCTTAATTCCATAATTCCTTGCTCACGCTGCTTTTCCCATGCTGACTGACACCTTGCACAAAGGTTAGGGCAAAAGCGGCTTGTGTTATGAGGCAAGCTGTCCACGTCTGGTAGCCACATGTCAGTTTCTCAGAGTAAATGAAAGGGAAGCCATAAGGATAAGCCATAGAGAAGACGGATACCTTGGTTCAATGATAAATGAAAACGCCAAAATGGAACTATTGGACAGCCCAGAGAATCAGAAAAATTGACATAGATTAGAATAACTGAAAAGATACATCATGGTGTATATTTATGTTACGCAGGTCCCAGTCAACATGAAAGATTTTCACTGCATGTCTAATAAACTTATAAGACCTCATAGACCTCATAGGTTAGTGAGGTCTAGGATTTCTCTCAATTTGAAGAGAGAAAGAGTAAAATTAGTCAAGAAGAAACAGGCCAACCTAGACACAGTAAGGGTAAAAGCAGACCAATTCAGGCTGGTACTCGCCAACAAATATGCAGCTTTAGAACAGGAAGATGAAAACAACATAGAGGTAATGAATGAAACCGTAACTAGGTTGATCTCAGAAGCAGCAATTGGAGTGGGAGGTAAGGCGTAAGGCACCAAGGCAACCAGTAGGTAAGCTCTCCCAAGTAACAAAGGACCTAATAAAGAAACAACTAAACATGAAAGTGTCAAACTTGAGAGATCAGATAGAATTCGCTGAACTGTCGAAACTGATCAACAAGAAGAAAGTAAGGGATATCCGAAATTATAACGTGGAAAAGATTGAGGTAGCAGTAAAATATGGACGCAGCATGAAATTAGAAGAAAACTGCATAGGACAAGGCAAGATGAATGCACTGAAAGATAAGCAGCGTAATATCATCAGCAATTTCGATGACATAGTAAAATCAGCGGAAGAATTCTATACTGACCTGTACAGTGCCCATAACAGCCAAGCTACTTTCATTCGAAGTAGTGATGAGCAGAATACAGAGGTGCCTTTATAACTAGTGATGAAGTTAGAAGGGTCTTGCGAGACCTGACCAGGGGAAAAGCTGCTGGAGAAGATGGAATAACAGTCGATTTAATCAAAGATGGAGGAGATATCATGCTTGAAAAGCTTGCGGCCCTTTATACGCAATGCCTCATGACTTCAAGTGTTCCAGAGAGCTGGAAGAACGCCAACATTATAATACTAATCTATAAGAAGGGAGACGTTAAATAATTACAGACCCATTAGCTTGCTTTCAGTATTCTGTAAAATATTCACCAAGATAATTTCCAGTAGAATCAGGGCAACACTTGACTTCAGTCAATCAAAAGAACAGGCTGGCTTCAGGAAGGGATATTCTACGATGGATCATATTCATGTCATCAATTAGGTAATCGAGAAATCTGAGGAGTACAATCAACCTCTCTATATGTATTTCATAGATTATGAAAAGGCATTTGATTCAGTAGAGATGCCAGCAGTCATAGAGGTATTGCGTAATCAAGGAGCACAGGAGGCATACATGAATATCTTGGCAAATATCTACAAAGATTCCACAGTTACCTTGGTTCTCCACAAGAAAAGTAGAAAGTTACCTATCAAGGAAGGGGTCAGGCAAGGAGACACAATCTCTCCAACGCTATTCACTGCATGCTTAGAAGTATTCAGGCTCTTAGACTGGGAAGGCTTAGGAGTGAGGATCAACGGCAAATATCTCAGGCAACCTTCAGTTTGCAGATGACATTGTCCTATTCAGCAACAATGGGGACGAATTACAAGAAATTATTGAGGACCTTAACCGAGAAAGTGTAAGAGTGGGGTTGAAGATTAATATGCAGAAGACAAAGATAATGTTCAATAGCCTGGCAAGGGAACAAGAATTCAGGATAGCCAGTCAGCTTATACAGTCTGTAAAGGAGTATTTTTATCTAGGTTAATTACTCATAGGGGACCCTGATCATGAGAAGGAAATTTACAGAATAATAAAAATGGGTTGGAGTGCATACGGCAGGCATTGCCAAATCCTGACTGGGTGCTTACCACTGTCGTTGAAAAGAAAAGTGTGCAATCATTGCATTCTACCGGTGCTAACATATATATATATATATATATATATATATATATATATAAAGAAGCTCAAGAACAAGTTAAGGACCCCACAAAGAGCGATGGAACGAAAAATGTTAGGCCTAACGTTAAAAGACAGGAAGAGAGCAGCGTGGATCAGAGAGCAAACGGGGATAGCTGATATTCTAGCAGACATTAATAGAAAAAAATGGAGCTGGGCAGGCCATGCAATGCGTAGGATGGATAACTGGTGGACCATTAGAGTTACAGAATCGATACCAAGAGAAGGGAAGCGTAGTCTAGGACGGCAGAAAACTAGGTGAGGTGATAAAGTTAGGAAATTTGCAAGTGCAAGTTGTAATCAGCTAGCGCAACACAGGGGTAATTGGAGATCGCAGGGAGAGGCCTTCGTCCTGCAGTGGACATAAATATAGGCTGATGATGATGATGAAACTTATAAGACAATACATGACCAGCAATACTGTATAGAACTGAAACAATTTTAATAAAGTCATCTAGAAGTCAGGATAGAGAAGTGACTGAACTGAGGACGCTAAGGTGGATGAAGCGGAGGCAGAATGTGAAGATACGTCTTAAAAAATGACATCCAACACACTCATAAAGGTGGCAAAGGTTGCACTCAATGTTCGAGAAGAAATTGACTAAGATAATTTATTGGTATACACACGAGAGAGCAGCAGCAATACAGCAGAGATAACTGTCATGCAAGAGGAAAGGACGTTAGTCTAAAAATTAACAGTTGATCAGAAGAATGATTAAGCATGGACACAGGCAATGATGCAGGCTTATGTAGAATTTCATATGGTATGCATGATGTGAGAGCTGCACCTCATAAAGAACCGTGGCCTTACACTCCTCGAATATGAAATGATTTGGGCTAAGATGAGTCTATCAAGAATAGCATCAAGATGAGGCCTCCTCCAAAAAGATAACAAGAGGGGGAGAAAGACATTTTCTCCGTTACAGGTACACATCATACGTGTCACAAAAATTTCCGACATGTCTCAGGGAAGACACAAACTTCCAGGGCCCTCCACCTGAATCTGCCAATGGTGTAGGCAAAAGTGGTATATATATATATATATATATATATATATATATATATATATATATATATATATATATATATATATATATATATATATATATATTCCAGTGTGATAGGCATAAAGTACTATATTTTTGTCATACTGTGTTTTCCTTTAAACTTAGGCCATTGTTGTTTTAATATAGCAGTTGCCAACTGGCAGATAAAAACGTCAATCTGCACAACTGAGTCTTCGACTGGAATATAATAATATAGCCGTTTGCTGCTTATAATTAATAACCACATCTTTCATTTTTGCATGCAAATAGTGTGCTCATATTTCCGAAAGAGCATCATACAGTAACTTAATGGTGCTTAGTTAAATAGGGCACAAAAAATGCTTTACTCAAACCTGCATACTGCAATTGTTTATATGAATGATTAGTTGTCGAACTTGTCGATGAGGACTTTATATTTACTATTGCAGCAAGATATTGGCAATATTACATGACTGAAATGTTGCGATCTCACTCAGCATGTACATGGCCCCTTCGTACATGAATTATGGTGCACTGTCAATAAATGTGTTGAAGTCCAGCTCCATGGAATTTTATTCCATGGAGCTGGAGACTCTCTTGAAAGGATGCAGAGATGGCAGGAATATCCTTTCTGCATTGTTTAGGGAGTCCTTGTTTAATACGGAGTAATAAAATTTTGACTTGATGTACAGTCAGTATAATGCCACATTTTTTCATAAAAAGATTCAAATTAGTGGCCCGAACCACATGAACAAGTTAATTACTAGCTGCAGGCATAACAAGGATTAAGAAAAGTGATACTTCACCATAGCTGACAGAACAAAGCATTGAACATGCGCCGAAAATTGCCTTTCCGTGGTCCCTTAATTTTTTTAGTACAGCTGTCATGTGTAGCAGTACTCTGCAGTCTGATTGAATGAACTGGAGTAACATTGGGTAAGCAGCATCAACTGACCCGAGCTTAGTTTCTGTGTTTCTTGGCACTATATTAGACAGAATTGGCAAAAAGAATTTGCACCAACAAATTATGTGGACACAATGACTCAAGAAGCAGCACAACAAGGTATACACATTCATATATCGATATAATGAAATTTTCTACTCTCTACAAAGGTGGCGATGTAGGCTTGTTGGTTGATCATCATGGAATAGCACGCAGCGTAGTGCAGCAAAAGCAAGGATACCTGAAGAAACGAAACACAAGCACCTAATTATGTCTGCGTTCCGTTTCTTCTCGTATCCTAGTTTTCGCTGTGCTACACTACATGCCATTTTATACTCTAGCTGTCCCATTCATGAGCACTGGAAACCTAGAATCAACTAACGTCTTGCCTGATTTACCATAATTAAAAAGCAGAATATGGGTATACTAGGTCTAATTGAGTTCTGGTGATTTTAGCATCATTTAAGAATGTTTAATTGTTTCTCCCGTGAAGGCAGAGTGCATGCTCAACTGCTACACTTAGTGTGAACATAGGCAAAAATGACATATTTTTGGCTCTTTCATAAATTTTATAGTATGTTGCATGATCTAATCAAGTTGTTTCGATTTAAAGAAGTTCTCGATTATAAAACCTCCGATATACACCAATAAAATTTGTTAACTAGACTTACTGTACTTTATAACCAAAGTACTGTAAAATCAAAGCATCTACAGCCGCTGCGGTGGCACGCAATATTGAAATGACATTGCTTAAGCAATTTGCAGTAAGCATTAAGCAATGAGTAAATTTAGTCAAAACACGCCAAGCTCTGCTGCGCAAGAACACGCCACATGCATTGGTCGAGAAAAGATCTGCGGGGGCAGCAGTACCGCGCACATTCATTCAAAGCACATAAATGTGCCGTGGGCTTGATATGCATTCGGAAGCAGTCTTTCAATTACTCATTATTACTATCAGCCATACGTGCGCGTAACATGGCCACGTGGCAAACGCAACCGTGCGGACCCTTCACTGTGCGCGGATCGGCTGGTTGCGACATTAGGGTACTCCACGGGTGCATGTTTAAAGCTCAGCTTATTTTGCCTATCACCTGATCTTTGCGGGTGCTCCATGGCTGCGTGTGTTGCACGGTACGGAATTGGCCGCGGTACCGAAAGTATGCAGATCGGGCAGTGCGCATAGACGAAGCGCAAACGTTAGCTTAATATAAACACGTCGCCATCGTTATTCTGTTGCGATTATTGGTGCGAAAGCATCAAATGGCCCATTGAGCGAAAAAGCCGGCGTCTGTCGTCTCAGCGCAACGGCATCTAAATTCCCATAGGCTGCGACGCCACGTCACGAACGCGCTTCCACGGAGCAGAGCGGGCGAAAGGGTACACCTGCTGTAGCTCTAGCGCACCAGGTACTGCGGGAGGGGAGAGGGCATCGCCGCGACGCCACGTCATCCTCACTCTCGCAAGTCGGCGCGCCATCCGTATCTCTCTTTCTCACCCCCACTGGGCTCAGCTGCTGCACGCACCTGCCGTCTTTGACCTCTGCTGCATCCTCGGCCTTCATGCCGTGTCGCAGATCACGCAATCGTCATGCATGCAGTCGTCATCCCACAGTCGTTATGCCTCCCCAGTCAAAAACAAAACAAAAAACAATTGACTCCAATTAGCTTTTCCATTAGGAATCAACTGGAACCAATAGGAACCAATTGGATAATCCTTACTTCCAACCGGTTACGATTGGGTCAGAAGAGAAACCAACTGGAGTTACCAATTGAAATGAACTGGACCCAATTGGAACCAATTGGAAAATCCCTAGTTCCAACTGGTTAGGATGGAGTCAAAGTGAAACCACTTGAGTCAGATTGGACTTGCCAATTGGAATCAACGGGGCCCATTAGGAAATCCTTACCTCCAATTAGTTATGATTGAGTCAGCTGGGATGCAACCAATTGAGTCCAATTGGCCTTGCCAGTTTGAACCATGAAATGAAATGTGGTTTTGGCACAACAAAACTAAGAGGAAAGAAGAAGGGACAGAAAGAGCACCAACTTGCAAATGTTTTATTACATAGAAACACCCATATTTTATACAGACAGGATTGACATGCGCAGAACCATGCGTGAACCACCAGCATGAACCAACTAGCCCAACATCAGGTAATTTTATTCCATGGAGCTGGAGACCCTCTTGAAAGGATGCAGAGATGGCAGGAATATCCTTTCTGCATTGTTTAGGGAGTCCTTGTTTAATACGGAGTAATAAAATTTGGCTTGATGTACAGTCAGTATAATGCCACGTTTTTTCATAAAAAGATTCAAATTACTGGCCCAAACCACATGAACAAGTTAATTACTAGCTGCAGGCGATTTGCTGGTCAATGTAACTTAAAAAGATATTACTGAGCACAGGCACAACACAGGAACCTATGCAGATGCCAGCTTTCTGGACAAATATTTTACCCTCCTACCCGACCAAAATTGTCTTTAAATAGAAATCAAGGAGCTACAAAAAGTTTGCAACTGGAATTTTACACCTTTCAACAAATTCCAGTTCATCTGTTTGATTGTGTATGCAGTCCTTAACAAACTGCAGGAGACGCACATGCGGCAAAGGATAGTATAGATCTTCTACATCTATATTAAAGCCTGTGCATATCCCCAGATTATGCTCCTGCAGGATGTGTACAACACTCAGAGAGCTGGGAGCAAGGAATGGGTCCTCGATACTCAGCCTCCGCTCGCAGAGTGCGGTCTTCCACCGCCAGCCTCCGCTCGCGTTGGAAGACCGCACTGCTCAGCTCGAACCTGGCAGTACAACTCCGGGCCGTCCAGCAAGCTGAGGAAGCCGCTTCGAAACAAGGTCTTGGAACCGGGTCCGTGGCGGGTGCCTAGACCCACTAAAAAGACGCCGGACTCAAATCTGATTGATTTGATAATAAAGTTTACGTTATTCTTCTATACAAATACAGATTGCACTTTACTTGCACAAGTACTGTATAATTATTGTCACACATTAATGAAACTCTTTGACTAGTAATTTACAATTACTGACAAACTGCATTCTTCCATTTTTAATCAGTTTGGTTTGTTATTGTTTTTTTATTGTGTTAATTCTCTGAGCTATTTAAAGAAAAGTTAATGCCTCCCCACATGTAATGCCTTCTGGCCCTTAAGGTGGAAATAAATAGAATGAAATCACACTTGTCTTCTCGATTTTTTCATTAATGTTCGTGTGTTTTATTGTTTTCCCCTAAGATATGCAGTTCTTCACACTGCTGGCCTTAACTATGATGAATGGCATTGCTGATGTGTGTTGTGACACGACAGCTGTGTGACGAAAGTGACTAACCTGCTGTCATAAATATTTAGTGATGGCTGTAAGAAAGATATCCGAGTGTGAAAAAAATGCACGAGAACTTTCAGAGTTTTCAGTGTTTTTATTCCTGTGTTGATCTTGCTCAGATGTTATGAAGCTCAACGATGTGACAAGTGCAACCTTTCTCGGGTGGAGGAAGTCTCTTCAAAGACTTTGGGCAGGGGCGTTCCTTACATCAGCCATCACTTAATGTGCTTGGGATCAACCATGCGACGATGAAGTCCAGTGTCCGAAGTGCTCTGCTCCCGTGTCTTCAGCGGTTGCCCGCCACTTACTTTGGACATGCCCTGGGACAAAGGCAATCAGCGAAAGTGTACTTGGAGGTGTGAAGTTGAGGTATGACCAACCTGAAGACTATGAATGATGGATCATGGACAAGACATACTATAAGTTGCTTTTGCAGTAACTGCATGAAACGGGCCTACATGCCTATATAGTTTTTAATTTCTTCCTGAAGTTATGCCGCGTGGCAACCAAAGCAAATAAAAAATAAAGAGAAAGTTCAAGTTGCCGGAGATTGCTTTGCATGGCGTGATAAATGAGCTTCAGCCCTTACCCCTAATTGAAAGCACCATTTCTGGTAAACGTGGCTCATTTGTAATTTTACAGATCGGCTCAACGGTATTGTTCTTCAGCATGGACTATCTGCTAGTGTTGTAGTGTTGGTAGATTGTCGAGCTTGCACAAACTTGTATACATGCACATATGAAGTACCAAGGCAGGTTTGAAAATTAATGTGCAGGAAACTATAGTTCGACAGCCTCACAAGGAACAAGAGTTGGTGATTGGTAGTCGGTATCTTGAAGCTATGAAAGTGTACATTTATATTGTAAACCAGCTAATCACAGAGGGTCATGCGAAGCAGATTTCCAGATGAATGAAAATGGGTTGGAGTACATATGACAGGCACTGCCATGTCACGAGTGGCAGCTTACCAATATTCTTGAAACGTACGCAATCAGTGCATTCCACCAAAACCAGCTGACAATAAGAAAGATGAAACAGAAAGTGATAGGTGTAAAATTAGGACACTGGAATATGCAATAGAGAGCAAACTTGGGCAGCTGATGTGAGAGCGGAGTTTGTGGTGTACAGAGCAGATAACCTATTAGAGCAACAGAACGGGTGCCATAAGAAGAGAAACATAGCCATGAAGACTAGGGCCGGTATTTTGTAGCGATGCCTTTCCGGTGCTAATGCCTTTTCATGCTTATTGCGATTTGTCAGTGGTCAGAGCGACGGTCCGCTCGCGTTATCAACGGGATCAGCCAGCCATGAGCGGTGGATGATAAGACTAGTATGGAATAAGTCATAAGGCATCACTACAAAATACCGGCCTAGGTGGTGCGTCTCTTCTGGCATAGTCTGCTCATACAAGACAGGAGTGATTGGAGATGGCTGGGAAAGGCTTTCATCTTGCGGTGGACCTACTATATAGGCTAATGATGACAAACTTTTACATTCCTGTTTCATCTTTTCAGTGATATATTTATGTCCTTTATGCAATCTAACAGGGCGCGCTCAAAACAGTGCTCCATGTGATGCAACTAGAGTACTTACTTGATCCACTGTACTGCATAACATTTGTAGCCGTTAAGACGAAACATTAGCTCGAGGCCAACTCCCATTTGCCTATTCAAATATACATGTAAAATGCAGAAATATTTTTGCGAGACTGATTTAAATTAATTTTGTTGCATTTAATGAAGATAAATTCTAGCAGCCCGAGGAAGCAGAATTTTGATTTAGGACATCAAATTTTTTACAAAAGCTGCCAAAAATTGGTAAAACTTGGGAAAAAAATAATAGAAGCACGAAGTTTACACATCCGTAATGCTGCACCAAAAACAGATATAACAGTTCTGTAAGCTGTATCTGTAGAAAATCTGAAGTAGACAAATCTGATATATAAATTTACAGCTTACGAGAGATTGGAACGAAGTTTACAAAGGTTTTACAAAAGTCCTATTAAAAATTAGTGGTATATTTCAGAGCAGTGTCTAATACATCAATTTTGACCACTTTAGATTTATGATTAGGAGCAGTTTACAGAATTGTGATATCATTTTTCATTGCCGAGTTGTAAACTTGATATTTTTGAAAATTTAGAATTTTCAAAAGCTTTAAAAATTGACAGACTAATCTGCTTCGTACAGTCAGTAGATTTTAACTTTTAAGTGCAACAAACCTAATCAATATCGGTTCAGTGGTTGCCAAGAAAAACAATTTCTCCCTTCCCATATATTTAGGTAAGACCTCCGAGCTAAAGCTTCCTCTTAGGGCCAGAATTCAGCAATATAGAGGGGAGCAATAGAAGCACATAATCATATGTACGAAATCAACACATGAATGCGTGCGAGGCTTCAGAAAGCTGTGACTTCAATATCAACATATCTTGGCAAACAAGCCTCAAGATCTAGCCAGAAAAATGTGCACTGGCTGCATTTAGCTAAAAGCCAACGACTTTGTACGCCATATTTATCGCCAAACAAAATTTCTCATATGTCAGAACGCACAGATTCTTAGGAGTAATCATTGATCATGACCTCTATTGGTGCCCCATGTGGCCCACGTGAAAAAGCACCCAATGGCCATTTCTCATTTCAAATTTCTTGGAGGGAAAACTTGGGTTACTTCAGTACACACAATGATGCAACTGTACAGGACACATTTTTCTCAGGTATCTGTGATACAGTTTGCCAGAACTAACATTCCTACCATAAAAAGTGCTCAAGCCGGGGCACTTAAGGTTTGTCGTGTGTTCCCACGGTGTGCGTCAACAGTAGAAATCACTGCAATTGTGCACGACTACCCAGCTGACTCGCATGGCTAGGGGCACATGTCAGGCACCTTGCTCGCGCCTCTCCCCACCATCTCGTCTCATTGCCAAGAGACCGATCACGTGCCTATTTTTCTCAGACAATATTGTCTTATCATGTGCACCTTCTGTCAGGTTACGCAGCTGCTGCGATAGTTCTGGTTCCCCCTTGGTACTTGGCTCAGCCACAAGTTCGACCGGCAGTATCAGGAACTCAGACGCAGGCACAACTCTCATCACCAGCTTTCTGCTCCTGCTGTATGAGGCACACAATGACCACCATCATCTTAGTGAACTGATGGTTCAACCACAAAGGATGAGTCTGTGGGATCAGTGCTTTTCACTGTGAAAACCGCTACTCTAAAGTTTAAGGCATCCCACCAGACAATATCGACAGCTGTGAAGCTTGCTGCTTTTTGTAGTGCACGTCATGTTATTTGGGAGGAGCTACCCCAAAAATGCAGTTTTCTGACTCTAGGGCAGCTCTACATTGTTTTCTATCCTCATTATGTTGTGGAACATACAAGCAACTATTTATTCAAACTCGATAGTTCCTTCCCCACCTTGTTAGGCTAGCATACAATGTCACGTTTCAGAGGCTTTCAAGCCCTTTTGCATAATGAGGAACAAGCACGCCGATGAAGTTGCTCGATATGCTCATAAAGACGGCATGCAGGAAGCCATCCCACTGTCAAGAACAGATACAGCAGTGAAACTTCACGTATTTGTGAATGATGCCATACAATACTTATGGAACACACCAATTCCCCAGCACACGTCTGCATTGCCTTGACCCCTCTCTTCCGAGTCCATCCTCCTTGACTTTCCCAAACAAAGACAACAGTACTTTGCAGACTGTGGCTTGGCATTGCTTTCATAAAAACCTTTGTTTTCTGCATGAGAAGGGATGACATTGATGACTGTGTGACAGTGCTGATTGTGATGACTGCAGCAGCGAAAAAACGAACTATTGAACATAATTTTTTATGTTTTCCTTGCTACAGAGCATACAGACAGTCACTCAAGACCACGTTGGCCTGTCTCAACGACTGACGGCTTTCGGAGCAGACAATCCTGGAATGGCCGGCCTATACAGTCGTCACATCAAGGCGCTATTGAAGTTTCTGCATTCGAGTGGCCTAATAAAGACTTTGATACTCCCAGGCATTCCCCACCCATGTATTTTTCAAACATTTGCTTTCTTTCTCTGCTATTCCTTCCATCTTTCATTCTCCACTTGCACTTCCCCCAGTGTACGGCAGCAAACCAGAAGCTTCTCTTTCTCCCTGCCCTTTCCCATCACCTTAAAAGAGGTGATCGACTGAATGCTTCTAACTGCCGACCAATTTCATTACCATTCTCCGTCTCCAAGCATTTGGTTGCCAATTACATTCTTCTTTTCTAGATAAAAACAAAATTCTTTCTTTCTTTCAACACGGCTTCAGGAAACGTTTATCTACCATCACCCAACTAGTCACAACTATTCATGAATTGGAACTAGCACTTCATAAAGGCGAACAAATTGATGTCGTATTTTTAGATTTCAGTAAGGCATTTGATTGCGTTTTGCACAGCAAACTTGTACTAAAACTGCAGAATATTGGCCTTCCCTCTGTGGATCTATTTCCACATGCGTGACCGCATTCAAAGCATCGGTTGTAACTCTTGTCAAATAGATTCATTCTTACCTCTCAAACCGATTTCAGTTTGTTCAAGTGCAGTGCCCTCGAGGTATCATCTGGTGTTCCCCAGGGGAGTGTTCTTGGCCCTGTACTGTTCCTCATTTGCATAGATGATATTATCACAACACTCGACACATCATGCGTAGGCAGCAGGTCGTATTTGCAGACAACTAAAATCTCATTAAAGCTATCACTTCCCTGAGCGACCAAGAATGCTAACAGATTAGCCTTAATGCTGTTCAAGAGTGGTGCCAGGTTTGGTTGATGAAATTAAACGACACAAAATCTGTTTTTCTTGAGGTCTCTAGAAAGAAAAATACTGTCATTTGATTATAAACTTAACGAGCGCTTACTAAACCAAGCTCATGGGTTTAAATATTTAGGGGTTACTATCACTGACAATCTATCATGGTCCTGTCACACAAATAAAATTTGTGCGTCCGCCTCAAAAAAACTTTGGTTTATTCGACAGAAACTAAAAGCTGCCCCATCTCACATAAAAATGCTCGCGTACCCAACTAGAATGCGCTGGCATAGCTTGGGATCCATACTTGAAAAAAGACATTTACAAGCTTGAAATGATTCCAAGAAAGGCAGTTTGTTTCATTTTTAACTCCTTATCACCGCAAGGATTCACCAACTCGGTTCATGGCTAACAACATTTTGTCTTTAGGAAAGAAGAGAGCTGTCGCTAGAATAAAATGTTTGTTGTTATTGCTCGCTAATTAATTTAACATCAACCCCAACTCATACGTTCACCCCCGTTTATCACGACCAACACGTCACGCTCATAATCTTTAGGGAGCACCATATTTTGCTTGCACTACGCTTTTTCAGCATTCATTTTTTCCTCGCAATATTCTCCAATAGAACGCGCTGCCTGAAAGTGTGCTAATGATTGATGATGTGAAAGCATTTGAAAGTGTGTTATTGAACCATTTTTCTTTATATTGATGCTGTATTTTAACGCATTTCTGTGTTTTCTAGGGTTACCACTCTTCCTTTTTTTTTTCACGTCTTTGAATTTTGTTTTACACTGTGTGCTTTCGTGTCTTGTTGTATGCCCACCTGCTTGGTCCTGGGACTGCAGTATATCTTCAATAAAAATTAAAAATAATCTTAGCACATGAACAGAGTCCAATACATCCAGTGACATGTCAACATGGTTCACAAAATAGAAAGAGGAAAAAAAAAACAAGAAAACAACACTTGTGGCACAAAAGCACAGGTTCTTGGCATAATTACATAAGGCCACTAAAGTGAATACTTAAACCTGATCTAAACTTATCAGGAATAAAAACCATCAACTGACGAAGCCACCCCCCCGTTCCACTCATTCATCATTTATGGTAGGAACAAATAATAGAATGTCTTTGTGTTGCAGAAAACTGGCACAAGCTTAAGATGATCTATGTGCCGTGATGTCTACAGTGGGCTAGACAAAAGCAAGTTGCCAAGTACATCACAATGAAAAATTTTGTGAAGCAGGCATAAATATTGTATTTCAATTTGAGATGAAAAATTTGGTAGAAGACTTGACTTTGCTGGCAATTCAGTGATAGTTGGCAAGAATAAATCGAGAAGCACGGTTCCGTAAGCATTCATCCGTGAAAGTTGGTTATTCAGAGTTGGGATCCCACACAGAAGCTGCACATTCAAGTTTTGAGTGGTCAAGCATCTTTAAAGGGACACTAAAGAACTTCTAAATCAGTTTACACTGATAAAGTATTCTTTGAATTTACATTACTTTAGTGATAAGAGGCTGATTATTACAAAAGAAAATGAAGGCGAAATTTCGCATGAAATCAGTGTCGGTACACAAGTGTGAAGTCACAAAAGTATTTTTTTGCAGTTGGGCTGCCTTGGCTCGATAGTTCCTGAAACTTGTCATGTTCAATCTTCAGAACACAATATAGTCCCTATAGATAACTAGAACTAGTAGACGTCGTCAAAATGCACGGCAATCTCGTGCAGGAAGGCACCTGTTTGTCCTTTATCAGCTTACGAAGCCTTTTCTCATGGTAAGAGTGGCGTTTTGGTATTGTAGAAGTGTAATTTACTAATACAGGTGAAATCATTTTTCCCTTTAGTGTCCCTCTAAGGCTGCAGTTATATGAGACAATGTGAAGGAAATTTTGCGTTTTAAATGCCCAAGCGTGCGGCTGTGCGTGGCTCTGGGAAGCATGTTGGGAGACCATGCAAGAAGGCTGCTGAAGTATTTTTGACAACTTCGTGCAAAAATGCAGCCCAACTTACTATTGGTATACCATAACATAAGCACACATATTTGCCTTGGTACCTAGTCGTGCTACCCTAGCCAAGTGAAAACCACTTTTCACTCCTGCCTACCGACAGAGGCTCTGCACTAGAGCTGGCCAGCTAGTCAAGTGGAACTGAAAGCACCGAAATCACGCAAACATCTTGGCTCTGGGCCATCACAGCTGATTGTCAAAGCTCTAACTCGTGACCCATATCATCACTGGTGCATTGGCTTTAAAGGGGCCCTGAAACATTTTTCAAGCCACCCTATTTCTGAGGTCGTGTAGACTGACGGTTGGAGCTGCTTCTAGCATAGGTCAAAGCAGCAATATCAAAATATTTAACATTTTAATCACCCAAACAAATAACTACATCGTTGCCAACCGCATCATCACCCAATGATGCTTGCCAGACCCATCATCGACATCACAGCTCGCGCTGCTCCGTGATTGGTAAAAAACTAAGTTGAAGATCACCATTGCATTGCAGCAATAGCGTAATAAATTAACAATTTATTTTATTTTTATTTGCTGTAATCTTTATATTGACGCAAACAGTAAAAAAAAAAAAAAAAATCACTACAACTACAAAACTAGGTAGGGGCGCTGGCTGTTCTTTCACCTCTGGTTTGGTGGCATTCCTCTGGCCTCTGAACACAAAAGCTTTTCTTCTCGCTTTTGTGCACTCATGAGCAACCTGGTCGCCTCACTGCGTTTTGCATGTTGTTCTTGTGGTGCAGGTTTCTTACCTCGGTGCATTGTTGCCGCACCCTTTTGTTGTTCGCGGTGCTTCACTGAACTAAAGCTGAACTGAAGAAAAGAGGCATTGCGCAGTCCCAGGCTGCTCGACCACCATTATCAGCCCTCCGGAGTAACCGGAATCCGAGAACATAGAACATGTATGCAACTATGGAGTGCGAACTTCCACTACGTAGGCGTTGCAAGCTCTTACCATTGGCAGCAAGGGGTTACGTCAGTGGGTGAGAGAAATGGAGAAAGGCTGTGCATAATTTGATTTGAGGGCATGCATTTTTTTTCCTCGTATTTTGAAATTTCTCGGCTGAATAACTTCAGACCCCTATCGCTGCCATTCTTGTTGCAATCATCTCCCCGACCGTCAATCTACGTAACGTGCGACCGATAAACAGTGGCTTGAAACGTGTTCAAGGGCCCCTTTAACAACAGCTAAGCAAGTTTTCAGCCACACGTGGCGGGTGCTTCAAGGGTTGGAGTGGTAAACAGTGGCCTGGCAAGCAGCGAAGAGAAGCTTGTGAGCCTGCCATAACAACAGTGCACAAGAGCATAACAGCATTCCCGCCAAACAAGTCATCAGACCGGGAAGCATGACTAAAGTGTTGCCACAAGTACTCTTTCTATGCCTGACACCAAAAATGGCACTTCTTCCATTGGCAACTGTGCTGGGCAGCCACCATGGTGTTCTCACCAAGAAGTCTATTTTGCTGCATATTTGTGCAGGAGCATCAAGCACCATCAAGAAACCGAACATGCCTACAGTAGTCCACATATCCTAATCCTGATTGGAGAGACGTAAGGCATTTCCCAGAACAGGTATGCTACCGTTGCGCCACCGTGTGATATTTCCCAAAACAGAAAAGGCAAACCTAGGTGACTTATGACCCCCCCCCCCCCTTGGTTGACTCAACCATATCAAAACGTAGAAAAGCTTGATCACACTTTTACAATAGCTGATTAAAGCAGAGAAGCAGAAGGGGGCAGACTAATACAGACATTAGACAAGCTGGTTATATAGTACAATTTATGCGACTTTATTCTGGCTCTTAATCTTGAATGCTGCTTTGGTACCCCTATGGTTCAGCCATGAGAAGTAAATGAGCTTCCATAGGTATCCTTGAGATTTGCTGGAAATGTGAATGCCTTTTCCTTTGTCTGTGTATTTTCCATAATGCATGCCACTAAGGCATGCACATTGGCAATGCAAGCATAGGCGGTGTGTAAAAATTCTGCATCTGATGCTTTGGTTCCAGAAACCATAATGAGCCTTCTGCTCACAAAGTCATCGTGTAGGCTGAGGAAGCCACTAGGTATATACCGGTTTTGTGCAGACGACCAAACTTCAATGGACACGCGTAGGCTTTCAATGAAGCCCAGCTCTGGTGGCTCAGCAAGAACAAGGCGAAAGGGCAGTTCCAGTTCTTGATACCACTGCTTGGCAGCTACCAACAGCTTCTCAAATGCAGGCATCAACTCTTCGCGACGGCAAGCCACAAAAGCAGCCACCTTCGTAGATTGGGTGAGCGAAAAGAGACCAGGCAGGCGTGCATCGCACTTAGCTATGTAACGGCGGCCGACTGTGTGGAAACTCAATGGCACGTCTTTGGGCTGGCGCCTCGTCAGGTAGGCTGCAAACGACTCTAGTGCTGACGATCCAACCAGGTGCATCTGGTGACCTCCGCTGTGTTCCTTGTTTTCAATGGCCATGGTGTGGTCTAGGTTGTTTGGATCGGTGCCACAGCCCTCTAACACGGTGTCCACGACCCAGTCTGGTCCGCTCATTGGTGTGCTGTCCAGTGACAGCAAACGTTCACTAAAGAACCTGCATAGCTGAAGATGAAGCAGTGCCGGCGCACCCTTTAAGTAGCACAGCCGAGGCTCATGCCGCAGGATGATGTCAGTGCTGCCAATATCGACATGCGATGCTGGGTGAAATGGAAATGTGGGTCGAATGCCGTATTCCGAGCACTCCAACTTGATCACCTCACTTGGCGGTTGGACAAAGTTGGGCAGCCGCAGTATTAAGGGGATGACTTCTTCCTCCTTTGCATACAAAGACTGCTTTACTTCTCGCTCGGTCATGTAGTGGGTTTGAAGCCGTGTTTTGAGTTCCGATTCACTATTGTGCTCCTGGTCTTCAGTACTCGCCTTCCAGTAGTCTGCCAATGCTCGCGTCAACTGTACAATCTCCACTTGGACTCTTTTTAATTCATTCTTCACAATCCTTAAAGAAGGCAGTTTTGTACCCAAAGGAGATATGTCCAAACCGATGTTCCTCAACTGCAGAGTCTTCTGCAGTGCTGGAAGATCGTTAACTATTTTGTCTATTTCAATGTATGGTAGGAGGAGCGCTCGTCTGTTTCGCGCTTCCTTACCACGAATGTACAGTGCCGACGTCCGCATATCTGTCAAAGCTCTTGCCGGCAATGCGCACAACTCTGGCAGGGAGCTCCGCCGGCCAGGCAGCCGCATAAGCTCCCGGACACAGCCCCGGTAATTCACGACTAGTCCTACTGCCATTTTCCGCGTTTGCTAGAGGTACATCTTCTGCATAAACAGTTCCCGCTACTTACGCACCAAGGCAGCCGCACGTGCCGCGCACACGCGTAGCTTTACAAATGCGCAGTGGCTACGAGTAGCCGCGACTTGTCGTTCCAAATAAATGTTCTTGTTACGACACTGTGTAGTCTCGCCGCTGTCAACGTTGTCGCCGTAGGATCGTTGGAACTGTTACCACTGAACACCTACTGCCGACACGTGCTACTTCTCCAGCCACTGGATGGAACAAGCGGCATTGAAATTAACCACGGCGCTAAAATAACGAAGCCACGGAAGCCACCTTAACACAGAAGCACTGAACACCCATACAGAAGTAGATTGTACTAGTCGAGTGGGCCGAACGGCGCTCTCCTCCCGCTGAGGCATGGAGGACGGGGCGCTGAGGCGCCCCGTGTGGAAAAATTGTGTGAGGGCGCTGCGAACGAACTGGAAATAACCAAACAGAGGTTATCTGATTGGTGGATAAAATCAAGGCAGGGGTGAAATTTCACCCACCACAAAGTACAAAATATGTTCATAGTCATGGCTAGGTGGCGTATGCCACCGCCCGATTTAAAGGGTTCAGCCTCATCCATCCATCCATTGGGGCGGAGACGCACTCCGCGGCATAATCAACGTACTTTCGCTGCGGGCGCCGAGGCCGATTGCGCATAGTACGCTCTTAAAATAGTACTTTATTTCAACTGCAAATTTATGTTTACACCATTTTCCCAAACATATATATTTGAGGCATGGATTATACAACACGACGTCTTCAATTTTGCTGTCGTTGTCAAGCGCGTCGTCTGATAGCGAGCGCGCGTTCGCTACGCGTACGCTGGCGGACGCCCAGTTTTTCTCGCAGAACGTCTGTGCAGAACATTTTTTTTTTTTTTCAGTTGCTTTGGTGCGCCCATGACTCTTGACGGCCGGTACCAAATGTAGTTTCAGCCAGGTGAACTGCTATTTTTAACACTGTCTTCCAAAAGTAACTGGTAATAAGTCTCATATCTGCAACATGAAGCTGTACGTAAGAAACTTTTATTGATATCGTGTCATTTTACGCGCGCTTCTTGTTGGTGGATATTGATGAAGGACAATGATCGAAGAAAACAATATTAGAGTGAAATAAACCAGGTTTATTAACTCTGTGGCGCGAAGAACGACCAATGCGTTTCTTGGTAATTAAATCAAAAGGTACATAGACATATACAGGGTGTTTCATTTTAGCTGCGCCAAATTTTTTTTAAGATTGCCTGTGGCAGATAGCACAGTTATAATCCTTGATCTAAACTACTCGATGAGGCGGCCATTACTTCCAAGAGAAATCAAAACGCCTAATTGAATAATTAAGATAATTACGCTAACTAACGTTTTAATTAATTATTTTACGGCAGATCTTTCAATCTACGAATTACAGCCACTGAGTTGGCAAAGTGTATACACTTGGAACGAATTCTCAGGGTTGAACCAGTTTCGAGATATTAATTTTCAAAGTGTCCGACGAAATGCATTGGTGTTCCAGTTACTTCTGTGCTACAATGCATAGAACAGCGTTTTCCTCAAAAAGTTAACATGGAGCATGGAGGAAGAAAGCTTTTTTCCTTCCTCCGTGATGGCTAGGGAGTGGCTAGGGAGGGGGGTAACTTCTAATCGTCCGTAGCTCTCTCAATATGAGACGCTTCACTTATGGCGCTTTTCACTGGTCGAATCCAAACTTCTCTGGTCGAGCTGGAGCGGGTTCGCGCTTTCCACTGGTCGTTTCCGCTAGAGTTCTAGGTCACTCTAGTTACGGATCAACTCGCTCCGCGCCGGATCGCTCTCACTTGCTCCGCTGCCGAGGCGCGGATTCGGGCGGAAATAGGACGAGAAAATACGTCACATCCGCTCGCTGAGGGACGGCGATTTTGGTGGCCATGGAAACACACAGAGCGGAAGTCGAGTTTTGTGACGTGTGCGCACAGACTTCAAGTACAGTGTACAGAAGTACACTGTACTTCTGGTATGATCCAGCGCGGAGCATTTTCGCTCTCCGCTGGCAGATTAGGATTCGTGAAATGCGAGCACTCGCTCCAGGATTTCGGCGGCCGCTCCAGATCGACCAGTGAAAAACACCATTAAATTGTGACGCGAATGTTTTACTGTAGCTGTACCCTACGCGTCTACAAAATTTGTCCTAACCGTTTCAGGGACCCTTTAACGCAAACAGCAATTGAACGCCGTAACAGCCGTGGGAACGGAACGGTGATGGCTGCGCTCACACGGCACTTCGGTTCACTTCCATTTGGACGATTTATCACGTGACTCTTAAAATATTTACCTCGCGAACTCGAAAAAATTTTGTTTCTCTAATTATTTACTAGGTTACATGCTGTAGAGTGTCTTTTTTTTAACTATTTGCAAGAGTTGTTTGCAACGCTGTCCAGGCAAAGAGTTTTTGCGCCGGCGCGCTCGCCTGCAGTGAGGACACGTTATGGTGGCTCGACCCCATGGAGGAAGAAAAATATTTTCCTTCCTCCATGCTCGACCACCTCACACGAGGGGTCTACAAGCAAGCACATGGCCTCCCGCATTACACCAGTACTGAACTCTTCAACCAACTAGGAGTTCACAACACCCTTGCCGAACTCACTGAAGCACAACAACGCTCTCAGCTTGAACGGCTCACCCTTACTGAAACGGGACGCTTTATTCTATTCACGCTTGGCTTCACTTACCATCAGCAAGAGGGCCCCAAACAATCGATCCCGACTGACATCCGTAGCTGATCCACATAGATCCTATCCCTATAAACATGCACCCTGAATATAACAGGGCCCGGCGCCAAGCTCGGGCCTGAGCTATCATAAAAGACGTACCTTTCTCATGCACCTGGCGCCACATTTGTTGATGTAGCCCAATATTCCCATGGCACACGATTTGTGGCCGTCGCCACACGCGATGGAGTCCTATACCACACCTCCAGCGTCACTACCCCCACTGCCGAAACGTCTGAAGAAGTAGCCATCACCCTGGCCACTCTAGATCCCACCTGTCACACCATCGTGTGTGACTCTCGCTCAGCCGTCACTAACTTCAGCAAAGGCCGTATTTCTCCTCAAGCTCTTCGTATCCTCCGCCAGGCACCACACTCTAAAGACAGCATGATCTCCCTGACATGGATCCCGGCCCATGCGGGCCCCCACAACTCCCCAACCTCAACGAGGTCACCCACTCCATTGCGCGAGGCCTAGTCAACCGCGCCGGAGACACTGGAGACGAGTTGGACACCAGGGACAATCTGACTACTTATAACGATCTCGTTATATATAAGGCATTTTACCTTAGTCGCCGAACCTTCCCCCCACCCCACCCCAAGTTCAGCCGGGCGCAGGCTATAACCCTGCGTCTGCTACAAACAAATACGTACCCTTCACCCGCCCGCTTCCACCTTATATTCCCTGAAGTTTACAGTACCCCCAACTGCCGGTGCTGTGGCACTCAACCGGCTACGCTTCCGCATATGCTGTGGGAGTGCCCAACACAGTACACACAAATTAACACCACGACCCTCTCGTCGAGGTTGCGTGAGGCTCTGTGGAGCTCCGCGCCTCCGCCCTCGACGACCAAACCTGGGCGACCCTGCACGCCCGTGAGGCGGCGGCGAGGCAAGCCCTCGATCGTCCCCTCATGGGAGGCTTAGGCCCGGCCATCATAAAGTGCTGGTTCCACAATAAAAGTTTATTCCTCCTCCTCCTCCTCCTCCATCCTAGACCCTGCAGTCTCTGCAGCACTCTATGGCCTACCACCTCGGCCGATACGTGCCGCCTCAGCCTGCCGGTTTGCCCCGTCCAGCCATGGTGACGACTCCACACTACCCCCCTTTCTCTCCCACTTTCCCCTCCCCGTTGGTGCTGAGCCGTGCTCCCTCAAGGGCTGCAGAAGATAGCGCCAACATTTCCCTTTCCCACACGAACCACTTACTACTACTAGAATAGGGGTAGCTGGGCACGGGCTCAGCGGCGCCGGGCGCTTGATGCCGCTGATGTCACCTTGAAAACGGAGCCGCGTGGTGGCGCTGCTTGCGAATGCAATGATGACAATAAGTTAATGACAATATGTTAATAGTCATGGCTAGGTGGCGTATGCCACCGCCCGGTTTAAAGGGTTCAGCCTCATCCATCCATCCATGATGCAATGTAGAGTGCATCGATGCGCGCGCCGAGGAGCGCATCGAGCACTCGATGCACTGGAACGGGGGAACGGCGAGGCACCAGCAGCGTATGTACAGCGTTCGTCCTTTAATATTAATTTTTCGACAGGAAAACGAACTGAAGTGACAATCATATTGTTTTTTCTGCATGCCAAGGGTGGGCCGAATCACGGCGGCATCGCGTTTTGCACTGACACGCAAGTTTCGGGCATCTATTGCGCGAAAAGTTCGGCAATTTGAGGAGATACGTCGAAAGAACCCTTAACCAAAGTAAGCGTGCGGTGTTTTCCTGCTGAGGTTCTGTTTCGATATACTAAGTCCTTGTGCTTTGATCAAGCTGAAACAAAGCCCTCTGAACACTTACAATGCTCGCACCTAACTGCAATTTCATTCCCGAAATGGGCCTGTTCACCCGCCGTGGTTGCTTAGTGGCTATGGTGTTGGGCTGCTAAACAAATTTGCCGGAGTCCTCCACTATGGCGTGCCTCACAATCGTATCGTGGTTTTGGCACGTAAAACCTCATAATTTTTTTTAATTCCCGAAATGGGCATATTCGAGTGCGCGCGATTGAGTCAAAGCTGATTGAACTTAATCCAGATCAAATGCTGTTACACGGTGGCTTACACATGTGTTTGACTACGAATCTCATTTTGCTTTGCTCAAGAGCGCTCGGAAAGTTCTTCAATCCAAATTGACTTCAAGCGCCACTTAAAGTACCAATGTGACAGCAATATTACTATTGTCCTGGAATTCTCAGTGGTCTTTTCTTGGGCACTTTCTTCGAGAGATAGTCAGGCAGGTTTGGCAAGAGCGTCGGAACAGCGTTAATGTCCAGCGCTGGCTTCCCACGAGGGAGACGAATTTCCTGACCCTGTATAAAATGCGCGTTATCTCCAAGCACGAAATGTGGCTCAACGTGCAGCTCGCATACAGCGCTGGTGTCATCCAAGGGCTTGTCCTATCGTCGAAGCTTTTTTTTTCCCCCATTCTCTTCTTAACTACTCCCATGGCCAGTTAAAGAGACGAAGGCCCGATCTCGGCCTTCTGGGTCGGGCTGGGCTCGGTTTTTGCACGTGGCCAATCTGTTTGCCGACGTCATGGCCTCCGGTTACTTCATTAATTGTGATCGTGGTTGGCCGCCGTACGGGCCGACTTCCGCACGACGGTCAGAACGTGGCTTGTCCACGGCCAGCATTCTTTTGCCGGCATTTATATGTAGGCTTTTCTTTTTTCTTATGTCGATTTTTTAAGGCCCCTGGTGCTGATACCAAATAGTCCTCTTGTTCAGCAGAGTTACCTTAACTGCAGACATTACATTCTGGATAACTTGCAAGTGCAGCTGCATTTAATTGAAAGATCGAGTCGTACTAATTATATTTTTAATTAATCGCTTTAGGCTACATGTGGTAATGGCGGAATTAGAGGCCGTAGTGCACAGGACCTATTCAATCGGAACCAATTTTGTAACCAGCACCAATTTCGAGGTATACGAAGTCGAAGTCAGCAAAATGAGTTGGTGTCCTGAATACTACCCTCGAGCATTGCATATATTCACAGTGCAGCAAGAAAATACAGATGACACCAAGGCATTTGTGCCCCATACTTTGACGTATACCTTGAAACTGGTACTATAGTTACAAAATTGGTTTCCAACTGAATAGGCCCTGTATGTTAACGGGCTCATTTCCACCATTCCAACATGTGCACTAAAGTTAATCATTAAAAAGATAATTGGCCCGATTTTGTCAATTAGCAGCCTGTGCACTATACTTTTAGAAAGTAATGTCCACCTGTTAAATGTAACCCAGACGAAGAAACGGAGTGCTGGTATCTGAAACAAGAATAAAAAAATGAGTTTGACATAAGAAAGGACACGTATAATTCGCTATTTAATTCATGCACACGTTTGTGTCCTTAAGCGCGCTATATAAAGAAGGCGAGCGCTTTGTAGACAAACTATCACTACAGTTGATTTTGTCGAATTTTATTGAACTATTTAGATACAAACACAACAGAAACTGGAATACTGTGTGGTGAAATGTGTGGAGATGGGTTGCACAAGATGGGTTTGCCTACGAGCGACGGTCTGGAAAAGGGCACGACGCTCCTCCACTCCGTAACGCACAAAGGCGCTACGGCAGGGTTCGTCGACCCTCCGACACGGCGCAGAGAAGGCTCCGGAGTCAGATCGCCAACAAACACGGGTTTATTCACCCAAGATACAGCGCAGTGCGACAGTCACGGCGCTTACGGGCTAAGGCTCACCGCAAGACCGATCGAGTACGCGCGCCCGCTGCGCTAGGGCTAACCGGGTAGCGGTCCGCCAAGCGCGAGAACGAGGAGTCGCGAGAACAAAGGTCTCACGTAACCACCTCGTTGAGGGCCTGTGAGCATCTGCCGCGGCGAGGTCTTTATTCTATGAGTCTTTATTCTATGAGGGAGCGCTCAGCGCACGAGAGCTCGGGCGGAGAGAGTGCCTGGGGGCCGCCGCGCGGGAGGCCAATCAGGGCAACGTTTATAGATACTATAGTATCTATGAACGTTGAATCAGGGCGCGTCCCGGTGACGTGTTCTCGCGGGGTAAGTCCAATCCCGGGGGGAGAAGCACGGTTTGCGCGGGAAAGTAGCTCCAGCACGCTAGCCGTGTCCGCCATGTTGCCGTTACGGCGGCGGTTCCCGGAGATCGAGCTAAAGCGCCACGCGCGAGCTGCGGGACGAGGCGTGGGAAGGCACCTCGATGCTGTAATAGTAGGTTAGTGGTTGCGGCAAACATAAAATGGGCATTAATCAATGACAGTCTTGTATGGGTACTTGAAAATGTCCTTCTTTGAATTGCGTAAGCCCATTTACCAGAGAACTGTGCAGCCAGGTCACTTGAGTGATTCTGCTATGGTCCCGCTCTGGTATCTGAAATACAGACATGTACAACGTAAGTTTCAGAAATCGGACATGTATAACTATTGTTTGGGTGCTGAATATTGGACCAGATGCTTCGTGGCCTCTCAATAACTCTTTAAGCATTGTACTTAATTATAAACAGGTTCTGACAAATCCATGATTTTTCCTGACAAACCCTAAATACGCATCACACGTGCAGACGCAGTCTCACATTATTTATCCTCAAAACAAGCGTCGCGAAATCTGATGCTAGCGCGGGACGAAATTCGCCTTTTTTCAGATTACCTTCACCACGATTTCAACGCAGTACATACATCGTGCGCATGGCATATATACTAGTATAGGGTGTCCCAACTATCATGCACCAAGATTTTAAAATATGCAAATTCCACGTAGCTGGACAAAACCAAGGTAATGTTGTTTGCCGTCGCTTGGAGATACTCAGATTATTTTTTGCATTCCGCCTAATTACATATCTAGTTCTAATTAATTAATCAACTTCTCAAATATTATCATTAGATGAAAAGTGTGAACGAGAAAATTGTAGACCAACATGAAAAACTCCCCATACAGTTTTCTGTTGCTGAATACGTGTTACATAAAAGTGTTTTTCCGAGCGTTAAAGAAGCCCGCGAATACACGCAAAATTCGCTGCTCGAGGCACTTTGCGTGTATTCGCAGGCTTCTTTCACACTCGGAAAACACTTTTATGTCGCACGTATTAATTGCAACAGAAAGCTGTATCGGGAGTTTTTCATGTTTCTCTACAATTTTCTCATTGACACTTTCATAATATTTGATAAGTTTAATAATTAATTAGGCCTAATTATGTGATTAGGCGGAATGCAAAAAATAATGACTATCTTCAAGCGACGACAGACATTACCTTGGTTCTGTCCAACTACGTGTCATTTGCATATTTTAAAATCTTGGTGCATGATAGTTCGGACCCCCTGTATATATAGTATAGGCTACGGGCACTGCATGCACACATCGGTGCTCCATGCATATCACGACGCACCCAGTCTCTTAATTCGCTTTGGCATATATGCCAATCTTAACAAGCTTTGGCATATATGTGAACTCTTGCACATTGAGTGCAGCTCCGTAAACCACAAGACATGACATTTTGGCCGCGCTAATATAATGCCGCTTTCAACAGATCGAAAAGCGCAGACGAGCTCTCGAAACAAAGAAACGCAGCCTTACGCGCTCTCCTTCCAAATTAACGCTACAAAAGATAGCCTCTAATAGCATAAATAATACGTGCAACTTACGAGTAAATGTGGACGTCCGTAGGAGGTGAAAATCCGCAGGCTGGAAATGTCCAATTTTCGCGAACAAGAAGTGCAGCGCCATAGAAACCGTGTGAAGCTGCGCCGTCCAAGCAGCCACTGAACGTCTCTGCCCGCCAAAAGCTCCCCCGAACAGCCACCATCTACGCGCCTGCCTCTTGCCCGTTCCTCCCCGTGAATGCTGTAGTAAGTGGTTCGTATGGAAAAGGAAAGGTTGACGCTATCTTCTGCAGCCCTTGAGGGAGCACGGCTCAGTGCCAATGTGAATGCTGCCTCAACCGACTGCCACAGACGGTTGAGGCGACCTCCTTCTCTATTCTTTCGCTCCCCAATCCCGTCCCCCCAAGTCGGAAGTCGACGCCGACTAGGCGGCGGGCGGGGGCATCCTATATGGTCGGCCAGCATCGTCAGGCCAGCGTGAAGCCGACGTCTCTTGCCAGCCAAAACTTTCGTGCTAGGCATTATGCAGCCCTACGCATCCGGGGCAGCATCCGTGACCGAGTCAGCGCCGACGGGGTCGGCAACATAAGTCGGCCACATAAGTCGGCCTTATTACGGCCTAAGCTACGCAAGCCGACATGATCGGCTCCCAGCGAGCTGCCGAGCACCACCCGATGGTCGGCCCTCGGCCTATTTTGCTCGGGCCAGCATACCCCATTTATCTCACCGAACAGGCCGTACCTCTCCCTCCTTCGATGAGATCCAAAATTACAGTAGCTCAAATTCCCAAGAACATGCATCCCGAGTACAACGGAAAGGCGCAAAGCACGCGCACAACATATTCAATCGATGTACTCCAATAACTCGCTAGGTACAATACGTACTGCGTATGCAGAGGCGACCGGGCAGCGCTACCAAAGGAGGTACGTCCTGGCAGTCGTGAACGTGATCTGCCAGCAGCAAATAACCGCATCGGCCACGGCGGAATCCCCCACCTCGGCCGAAATGTTAGCAGTGGCGATCGCCCTAGCTCACGCGGAGCATTCGGAAAGGGACTCGGTCGTGGTCACGGACTCCCGGGAGACATGTCGCATGTTTCTCAAGGGGCACGTGACTGCGGCTAGCCTCGCAATAATCCCCAAATCGTTCAACCACCGCCATCGCCTACTCTGGTGCCCGGGACACGCGGGGGTACAGGGGAATGAACAGGCTAACGCGTTAGCTCGAGGGTCTACTAACCGAGCGGTGGCGTCCTCTTCTAACCCCAACCCTTCACACTTTCTCTCACAAAATCCCATCAATTTAAATGCCAAAGATATCCTTGCTCATTAGCGCGGAGTCCACAGAAAATACCCGCCGCCTCACCCACAACTTAGCGGGGAAGAGGCCGCCGATCGGCGCAAAATACAGACCGGAGTATTCCCCCATCCAAAAATGCTAAACGCCACGTATCGCCAAGTGCCCTTGGTGCGGTGGCATACCGCACCAAGGGCACGGGTAAGCCACTACATGTAACCTGGGAGTGCACTAAGCACCCACATAGGCCAACTAACGATATCACCATGGAGCAGTGGAAGGCACCGCTCGCCCGTTCTGAGTTGGCAGGACAAAAGTCCTTATTAGCCAGGTCAGGCAGGCGGCAGAGGCCAGTGGACCCGGGCCCTGGACTGAGGCGTTTCGACCACCGCTCCTTAGAATGTTTGCCCGCGCAGACGAGCAGACGATTGTACGACAATATATATATATATATATATATATATATATATATATATATATATATATATATATACGTACGTTCTGGGTGGACGGGCAATTAGTGGTGTTGCGTTGTTAGCTGCACCAACTTCAGCACTCGCCAGCCGCACACACAGTTTGAGCCGATACCGATCGCGTTCAGGGGCCGTATTCTGAAACGTTCCACTTCGGCGAAATTTCTTTTTTCGCTTTCAGGCGCGCGCTGATTGGCTGGTTTAGCAAAACTGAATGACGTCGGGCTCAACCATGCAATTAGCTCATCCAATTTTGCTAAAACAGCCAATTATCGCGCGCCTGAAAGCGACAAAGAAATTTCTCCGAAGTGGAACGTTTCAGAATACGGCCCCTGCCCAGGTTAGGCTTATCACAGTATACAACCAGCGGACCTGAGCGACTGACCTCGCTGAAGCTGAAGTCCCTAGATAATTTGAAAGTACCGCCACTCTTTGAACTCTGCCGCCGCCGCACGACCTCCTCGCCCCTTGCGCGCCCCCTCCGCGGGAACCGGTTCTGCGCCCGTTTTTCTGGAAGACGATTGGTCTCCCTGCCGTCGCCCTTGGAAACGCACGGATCTTGCGTTTTTCTTTTTCGTTGGCGCCATTTTTCTCCTTAGCTCGGCTCAGCGAACGCTGAATGCTGTTTCCTGCGGTATTGTGCTAGCGCTATGCCGTGCTGTAGCGCTTATAACTGCAGCAAGTAGCCTGAATATGGTTATATAATTTTTGTGATACCACAAGGAAAGTGTGACGGCTTGCGCAAGAAGCAGTGGCTGCACAACTTTGGCCGAAAGAACTTTGTTCCGACAAAGAACAGTAGTGTTTGCGACTGAAGGCGCCCTTATTGCTCGTATCAAAGCATCCCCTAAAGCTACATTTTTTAAATTCTTCCGACCCGCTCATAAACGTTTTTGCGGCGACAATTTGTACGTTGCATAAAAATGCGATTGTCCTCAGTATGCTGAATATTCTGCTGCTACTCCATCCCCTCGCACGTCTTCAACTGTTATTCAGTCGGAAATGCAGCACTGTTTTTCTCTGTGAACAATTATGTGCGAAGATAAAGCCTCTCGATCGCACTTTTCGTGACTATTAGGATCCGTTGCCTGTTTTACTGAAAATCGAAGTAATGGCTTGAAGAGGAGTTTTTTCCAGCTTACTTCGATGTGTGCGTCAGTCACTGTATTCAAACCCTGAAAAAAATTAATGGCAATAGCTAGTCCACATTGCGATTTTTTTTTGGTCTTGAATTTGCTTTCAATTGGGCTGCCAGGCACGCATGAGTGAGTGACGATTATTATTTGGTTTTCTCACGGATACAGGCAATGTGCAGGGGGGTGTTCACATGATTGCGCACGCTTGTTCAAAAGTTACTTTCACATTGAGAAGACAAGCACATGGACGGACGGTGCACTCGTGACTAATTTATTATAAGAAGGCACGCTGAATGTAATAAACTGCGGTGCACAAGCGCACACAGACAAGAAAAAAAAAAGCCAAACACAGAGGGATGTGCCACAAACAATACGAGATCAGATGCACAAAGGGAAGCACCTTATCATGCGGCAGAAATAACGTCTGGAGTAGAGAACTCGCCTCCAAGCCCTTTTTACATTTCTTCTTTCTGGGGTTTTACGTGGCAAAACCAGTTCTGATTATGAGACACGCCGTAGTGGAGGGCTCCGGATTAATTTTGGCCACCTGGGGTTCTTGAACGTGCACTACAACGCAAGCACACGGGCGTTTTTGCATTTCGCCTCCATAGAAATGCGGCCACCGCGGCCGGGATTCGATCCCATGATCCCTTTTACATTTTAAATTATGGGGTTTTACGCGCCAAATCCACGATCTGATTGTGAGGCACGCGGTAGTGGGGGACTCTGGAATAATTTGGACCACCTGGGGTTATTTAACGTGCACCTAAATCAGGTGTTTTTGCATTTCGCCCCCATCGAAATGCGGCCGCCGTGGCCGGGATTCGATTCCACCACCTCATGCTTAGCAGCACAACACTATAGCCACGGAGCAACCACGGCGAGTGTCTACTTTGACATCAGTATGGCCCATTCATTCTGCTCTAAGAAACCAACCTCCTCATAAACGGTACTTTCAGCATGCTGGATGCGATCACCATTTTTCAAAATTTCCTACACCACTGGGGCGCGCAACTGGCTCGAAATCATGCGCCTCCATCGAATGCTGCGGCCCGTCCGCGGGAGCCAAGGAGAAAAAGCGTGCCGTGCGCATCCGGAGAGCGATGAGAATCGAGGAGGAAAACGCCACGGGGAGGCGAGTGTCGCTACTTTCAAATTATCAAGGGGCTTTAGCTGAACCTAATTAACCCATCGGGATGAAGGAAACTGCTTTTGCGGTTCAGTTTTGACCATACGGATTTGAAATAACATTTCATTTCGTACAGTGCATTTAAAAAGCGAGAAGTCACGACACGACGCACTATCAACATCGGTACGTTGCCGTTCTCGACAGAACTAGAGTGACCTAGAATATGGGAGAGTGTCCAAAGCGCCGGCTCCGGCGAGGGCCTTTTTCTGTGAACTGCCGCGCCGTGCCGCTGCTGATCCGGACCCGTGGGCAAGGAGAATTTGAGGAGCGATTGAGAGAAATGGCAGAAAAGCGGTGGGCAAGGAGAGTTTTCAGTTATTTGTACATGAGGAATGTTGATACAAAGTGGAGGAAGCTGACCAGAAAACTGTCAATCAAATATTTGGACTGCGGGAGGGGTGCAAACCAGGAAACAGCGGTTAAGAAAAAGGTTAAGGAAACATAGAGGGGTCTGTGGAAAACAGGGATGCAGACGAAATCAGCACTGGGAACATACAGAACTTTGAAGCAAGAAATTGCCAAAGAAAATATCTATGATAATTCTAGGGGAAGCTCTTTGTTGTTTGAAGCCAGGACGGGAGTATTGCGGACTACGATGTACCGAGTCAAGTACCAAGGTATAGACACGTTGTGTTGTGCGTGTGGAGAAGAAGAGGAAAGGGCTGCATGAACACCTCATACTTTTCTGTAAAGGGCTTAACCCTACAGTGCAAAGCAACGGGGCTGATTTTTTCAAAGCATTGGGGTTTAGGGACAGTGAAGGCAAAATAGACTTTAAGCGGTATTGCGACTCGGGGTCCGGGACGAGAGACGGAGTCTTGAAGCAGGCGAAGAGGAGACGAAAGCTTTATACAATATGTACAAATATGTACAGATATAGCAGGAATAGCAGCTAATAGCTGAATAGCTGGTAATAGCTGCCCTTAGCGGGTGATAGCTAGTAAAAGCAGTAAGAGCTGGTAAGAGCGCACCAGACCGACGGGGCGGCCGGTGGCGACTCTCTGGCTTAACAATGGGCCGGTTCTTCCTTAAATCCCCTTGGCGGCGGCTCCTCGTCGACAGGAGCCAGACGGGACGGCTGCTGACGTCGCCCGCGCCGTATTGTGTCGTCGCGTCCCCTTGGCGACTCGTCGAGAGGGCCCAGACGGGCGGCTGCTGACGCACCCCTGTCGTATTGTGTCGTCGCGTCCCCTTGGCGACTCGTCGACCGGGCCCAGAGGGACGGGTGGCGATGATGGCAGGTGCTGCTTGCAATTACCCGCGACGTTTCCATTCGACGCAGATAAATCGGAGTTCCTGTCGCCTCCATGATAGGGTTGGCATGTACTATGGCACAACAGCGGGTAGAAATAACCAAACGGAGGTTATCTGATTGGTGGCTAAAATCAAGGCAGGGGTGAAATTTCACCCACCACAAAGTACAAAATATGTTAATAGTCATGGCTAGGTGGTGTATGCCACTGCCCGATTTAAAGGGTTCAGCCTCATCCATCCATCCATCCATCCATCCATCCATCCATCCATCCATCCATCCTTGGGCTTTTCGCGCTCGCGAAGCGCGCGGGAAGCGAGGGTCGTCTGCTACGCGCTGTAGTTTTTTGCGTTCATTTTCCACGTAAAGCACTTAAACTCTATTTAACTTCAACAGTGTGGTGCTGCATGGAGCTCACCAATCTTTGAGCGTTTCTTTGTGCTTGGGCAGCAATATAATGCAAAAACTAACGTATCAAACTCACCAGCGCGGCCTAGCTCCAGTGCTAGAGTTCGGGAACGGTATTACGGTAACTGTGCGTGCGTAGAAACGCGCTAAATGAGCCCGCGCAAGGAAGGAACGTAAAAAAGAAACGTTATTCGCATGGTTACGCGGGCAATAGCACCATGCTTGCAAGAATAAGAGTAAGAAAAAAGTAAATTACTCGCGCAGTCAAGTGAAATACTTGCGTGCGTGCAGTGACCGCTTCGCTCACCATTACGCGCTTTTCACTCACGGTTAGTAGTGGTTTACAGCTATATGCATATGTATTTATTCGAATATTTTTTAGCCACGGCAATATTTTATTATGAACAGAGCAGGGTGAGAAGGTGTAAGAGAAGCAAGAGAAAGAGCAAACACGGCCCTAACGCCGCAATATTGTTGGCTTATTTCGCTTCAGAGATTGCGTACACAAACAATTCTTGCTGTGCGCTATCTCTTCAATACAAACTTCGCGCATGATGTACCTTAAGGTTCACCGTGAGCGAAGGTTTTTTCAAATTCAGAAATTCGAAAGAAAAGCCATTCGTTCCAGCCAATATAGCTAAACAAATATATTTATTTTTCGACATTGAAATGAATAGATATAGCTACTACTGGCCTAGCCATTTACTAATTTGTTATGTAAAAGTTATTACTGCAATAGCCTTGTTTTAATATTCCGTGAATCCTCTCTGAAATTACCAACATGTAACTTCTCATTATATCATAGTTATTGCGTAACGTGTGATTTTTTACGTAAACTAACAAGCCTTCATGGCGCGTGACGATGTTTGTGCTTGCATTATATTGAGTGGAAAATCGTCTTGAAAATTACTGTCTTTGATGCACTACAAATATCGCTATTGATTCTACATATCCCTACAATAGTTACCTTCAATAACAGCAAAAAATTAAAAAGTTTATGTTCTGGTGATTTGTTGCCTCTTTCATTACGTAACTACAAGTACGTAGTTAGTGATCAGTAAGTATATTTGCTGTGTACGAACCAGCGAGCATACGCAATAAATATTCCTATAGTTACTTTCGTGTTAAAATTCACTTAGTGTTTGCGCTCTTGCAACACAAGAAGGCGAAAGACGAGTTGCACATACGTAATCCATCATCTTCGTTTTCTGACGCTTGCTCGTAATTATGAAATGAGGCATACATATACAATGTTGCACTGTTAGCGTTTCATTTATTTCGGTTTGTCTTGTTTTTGCCGCGTATATGTCTCGCGTACCCTTTACCTATACATGCCGTGCTATAGCTTATTAGTGGCTTTGGTAGGTTGTACTGCTAAGCTCGAGGACGTGGGTTCGATTCCCGGCCACGGCGGCTTACATTTCGCGAAATGCATAAAACACCCGTGTACCGAGATTTAGGTGCACGTTAAAGAACCCCAGGTGGTCGAAATTAACAGAGCCCTCCGCTGCGGCGTTTCTCATAGCCATGTTGTGATTTTTGGGTGTAAAACCCCAGAAATAATCATTACTATTATTACCCTTTACCTGTGCTCTCAGTTCTTCATGATATATGGGCAAGTTCGACACGTTGAGATCGAGATTGGCATTCAACACGTTTTTATCGTCACACCCACAGCATCAGAGGGATTTCTGGACGTCGTCATATGACCACACGTCATATTGTTATCGTTAATCGTGACGTGAGTGCAAGTATGTCAAGTTACTAATGCCATGACCCATCAGTCATCTGATGGTGACTAATGCCACACATTAGTGCCTTTCCACACTATACTTTGGTACATATACCAAGCCACGAGAGTTACACGGTTTGTATTTATTTTTGGTACCGCGATATCGGCCAACAGACACATTCCGCTTCCCAAGAGCCCAGTTAAGGATTTCGCCTTAATAAAGAAACAACAGAGCACGGGATGCAGTCTTGTAAAGCAAATCGAATGCAATAAATAAATGAAAGGAAACGATAGGGTGTAAAAAGCGTTAGCATGAGCTAGCCATATCTGCTACGTTCTCTTGGTTATTATCGCGGTCTCCAGCTTATTTTCTTCTGCAGCACGTTCACGTTGCTCATTCCACGCATAACTAAATGAAGTAAGCGCGCGGAATGCGTTACTCAAACAGCTGCGTAAGCGCGGACCAAGCGAGCTAGAAGGAAGTAGACGAAATACCCGTATTCACAGCCGGCAAACGCGTTCTCTGTGCGGTAAGTCACTGCGGTATTACCTTGCGGTGACGTGGTACTTAATATATCCCAAATTATCGCGATGTTGGCTAATAGCAACGAAATACTCGTAGCAGACGCCCACCGCCTTGGCGCGGCTTCCGCAGCGGAGAAAGCCCACGATGGATGGATGGATGGATGGATGGATGGATGGATGGATGGATGGATGGATGGATGAGGCTGAACCCTTTAAATCGGGCGGTGGCATACGCCACCTTGCCATGACTATGAACATATTTTGTACTTTGTGGTGGGTGAAATTTCACCCCTGCCTTGATTTTATCCACCAATCAGATAACCTCTGTTTGGTTATTTCTACCCGCTTAAAGTCTATTTTGCCTTCACTGTCCCTAAACCCCAATGCTTTGAAAAAATCAGCCCCGTTGCTTTGCACTGTAGGGTTAAGCCCTTTACAGAAAAGTATGAGGTGTTCAGCCCTTTCCTCTTCTTCTCCACACGCACAACACAACGTGTCTATACCTTGGTACTTGACTCGGTACATCTTAGTCCGCAATACTCCCGTCCTGGCTTCAAACAACAAAGAGCTTCCCCTAGAATTATCATAGATATTTTCTTTGGCAATTTCTTGCTTCAAAGTTCTGTATGTTCCCAGTGCTGATTTCGTCTGCACCCCTGTTTTCCACAGACCCCTCAATGTTTCCTTAACCTTTTTCTTAACCGCTGTTTCCTGGTTAGCACCCCTCCCGCAGTCCAAGTATTTGATTGACAGTTTTCTGGTCAGCTTCCTCCATTTTGTATCAACATTCCTCATGTACAAATAACTAAAAACTCTCCTTGCCCACCGCTTTTCTGCCATTTCTCTCAATCGCTCCTCAAATTCTATCTTGCTGCTGGCCGGCTTCCCTGCCCTCGAATGACGTCCATCCCATGTCATCCTGTACTCCCTGATTTGGTGTATTTCCTTGTGCTCCCAGAGCCAGTCTACCTACCCCTCGCTGCTTAACTTCCAACCTTGCTCGAACCTCTGATATCATGCACAGGACCGCATTGCCGAAAGTCAAACTAGGGACCATCACCCCTTTCCTAATCCCTCTCACCACTTCGTACCTATTGTAATTCCACAGTGCCCTATTTTTCATCACAGCTGCATTTCTGCTACCTTTAGCCGATACATATTTTTCATGTTCCGTTAGGTACTCAGCCCCATTGTTTATCCACACTCCAAGATATTTGTACTTATCCACCACATCCAGCGTAACCTCCTGTATCCTCCCACGAAACACAAAAGCAGCTATTTGTTGTCTAAAAGATGTCTTGAACGGATAATTGAAAAGTCTAATAGCTGTCCTGGTCAAGACATTTCCTAGCCGTGGACGTCTACAGGTACGCCCTGCTAACGTTACGCTAAAAAGTTGGCTAATAAACATCTCGACAAGAACAACTTCAAGAATTGTATTAGACGTTCCCAGAATTCTGTAATTATGGCTGTGGAAACAATATGCAGGCTTTTATATAACATCTTGACAAGACCAAGTTAATAATTTTATTAGACGTTCCCAGAATTCTGTTATAAATTGTAACAGAATTCTGGGGATGTCTAACAAAATTCTTAATTAAGCTATAAAAGCCTGCATATTGTTTCCGAAGTCATAACGTATAATGGCTTCAGAAACAATATGCAGGCTTTTATAGCCGTCTTTAAAGCAATATTTATAGATTGTCATTCTACAGTGACGTGGTAAGCAAAATTATTGGCCACTTCTTCCGCATACCATGCATCCGTATGCTAGCTTCATAGTACACATGTTGCTATATAGAACTGAAAATTAAATTGAAGCATTACATTATATTATTTATAATAACTTGCATAAAATTGTTTAACGTATATCAAATGTGCAATACACATCCAAAGCAAATGAGCATAACAACATGCAGAAAAAAATTGCCTGACCTTGTGAGAAAGCGGATTTCTTGAGCAATAAATTAAAGGACATGCAGAATTATTTTACAATTTTTTTTAATACAGTAGAAAAGGTGACCACCGAAAATAAGACGTAGCTGCAGTAACCACAGCAATCCAGGTCCCTTCCCTCTTGGATACCGCTGGCTGCCCACAGAAGTTCACTCTGTAATACAACAGTGAAGAAAAAAAGTGAGTAAGCCACACTTGATTTACAATAAAGACGCGCGATTCGGTATTTCAAATAGCAACATATGTGCCGTTGTTTTACCTCGGTCACATTTACTTCATAAATTAAGCAATACTTTCTCTCAAAATCTTATGCGGTACGATGACGTTCAGAATTATGTTGCAGATATGATATGAAAAAGCTACTGTAGAGTGAAATTAAACTGGCAAATGATTTGATGCACACACGACTTGCAGTGAGTCATTAGCAGTTAGATGGTTTGCAAACAAATCTCTTACAAGAGTACGCTACTTTTATTTAAGTAGTGGTGTTGGTGAGTTGTAGCAACAGGTGGGCTTAGCCTGAAAATCAAGGCCGGCAACTGCTCCTTCCGAGTGTCTCTTACAATATCCCTGGGGTATTGTACCACATGTCAAATAAGACCATTCTCTTTCTGAAGGGACCATAAACACTTAACTAATCATAGAATGGCCTCACTATATTAAAGGACGTCGTCTCACGAATCTCATGCCGCAAAAAAGTTTTCCAATCCTCCAACTAGAAGTGAAGTTTCCACACCAATGCAATACTACTTTCCTGCCTGCTAGCGTGCTGGAAGCTACACAGAGGAGAAGCCAAGAGAGCTTAGTCCCGGTATACTACGCAATGCAGCACGCTGCTGCCATCTTAAAGGCCGCACGCAGCTAGAATTTCTGTAATCATTCAACCAATTATGTGAAACGCCGGCTTTACCTCCCAGATCACAAAAGAACGTTCTGCTACATACCGTGCATGCAAATATATTCGAGTGTAAACTTCGCGCCAGCACGGGCCCGCCAAAACAAAAGTGGCGTGCAAGTTGTAGCAGGTAAACGTTTACGTACCGTAAGGAACTGCACCGTATCTGCAGGCGCTGGTCAAGGCTTGAACGTGAGCAAAAGACTTGGGAAGAGAAGCATGAGCACTGGCGAGCGAGCATGAGCACGGCTCTTTGAATCGCTCGCGGAAACTTCAGCGCGCCACAAGTCACGTGGTCCAAGAGCAGATAGCAGTTCGCTCAAACGGAGCGCACGTCTGCGACTGCGCGCGGCCAGATCTGTTGGTGACGATAGCTGGTATCGCAATTCCGGCTTCACCGCTTGTTCACGCAAAGGGAAAGGAAAGGACGCTGAACGGGTGCGCACGTGTGCGCCCGGCGGCCCCCGGCCGTTTTCTTTTTTCTAAACTTTGACTGTCGTGACGGGCTCATCCATTGAAAAAATCGGAAAGGAATCAAATAACCCCGCAGGCATTTTCTGCTTGTTCACCCAAAGGGAGAAAGCAGCGAAAGGCTATATGATGCGACGTTAACTGATTACATATGGCTTGTTAAAGTCGCACGGAATGTAACGCTGCGTGTCGGGCACGCGCATTTTAAATCTGTTTCACTTTCATGCGCACGCCCAAGCATGTCGCACATTTTCCGACAAAAACACCTAAAAAAGTTCTTGAGTTATACGCTCTCAAGGCGTTCACCAAAGCATACTCCGGTGACGCCAGAGGTGGGCTGTTACCACAGCTGAAACACAATAGCATATTTGATTAACCGTGCTTCCTGCTACATAATGTTACCAGCAACATCTGTTTAACGTCTTCGCGTAGACCAACACATCTATAGCCGTTTGTAGCCGTTCCGAGAAGTTTTCCAGACGTTTTGTGTTTCGTGGGCTATGCTCGCTGCCCTGATTATCATTAAAAATCATGACTGCCGATTTTTCTTTACTAAACTTCAAACCTAAGCTATCTCCCTCTTTACCACAGATGTCCATTAATCTCTGCAAGTCTTCCTTGCTTCAGCCATGAGTACAATGTCATCCGCATACATCAGTCCTGGTAATGACTGTTTAATCCATTCTCCTTGCTTGAAAAAGGAAAGGTTGAAGCTAAGTTCGCTCCTCTATAATTTTTTCTCTAATCCTTGTAAATACAGCATGAACAACAGAGGTGACAGAGGGCACCCCTGCCTAAGCCCCTGCTGTATCTCTATAGGCCGGCCCAGATACGTTGTTTTCCCATTTTATAAGCACCTTGTTACTTTTATAGATATCTTTTAAAAGATGTTCCACATCTAGAGTGCCCAGTATGTCCCACAAATCCTTTTGGATTACACTGTCATAGGCTCCCTAGATATCCAGAAATGCAAGCCATAGGGGCCTGTGTTCCTTTTCTGCTATTTCAATACATTGTGTCAATGAGAACAGATTATCTTCTAACCTTCTTTGTTTCCAGAACCCATTTTGTAGTTCCCCCAGCACCTCCTCGCTCTCCACCCATGCTTGCAGTCTGTCCTTTATAATCTGCATCACAACCCTGTAAACCACTGACGTCACTGTTATGGGACGGTAGTTGTTTATGTCGGCTTTGTCCTCCTTTCCCTTATATATCATGCTCATCCTGCTCAGTCTCCATCCGTCGGGGGCTTTACCGTCCATTATCGTTTTGCTCACTGCCTCTCTTAATGCTTTCTTAGATTTTGGGCCCAATGTCTTTATCAACATAATTGGGATGCCATCAGGACCTGTCGACGTGCTACTAGGAACCCTCTTCTCTGCCCTTTCCCACTCGCTTTGTGCCAGTGGAGCCACTGCACTGACTAGTCCATCCTCACCTGATTGAGCACATGCTATGTTTCGTTCTTTAAATTTTTCTGTCATCATTGTTCTTATATGTTCCACTGCCTCATCTCCCTCTAGTCTAACACCTTGAGCTGTAACTATAAACCTCTGCTCTAGGCTAGTCTTATTACTCAAGGAGTTGAGATGTTTCCAAAATTTCTTCGCTGCTTTTCTATCCTTTTTGTTTACTTCTGACAACCATTGGCTCCCCTTTCTTCTGATCTTCTCATTGATCAAATGGGATGCTTCCCTTCTACAGTTTAAAAAGTTATTCCATTTTCTGCCTACATCAGCTTCTGGTTCACCCCTCTGCTTTGAATATCTGCGTTCCCTGGATGCTTCCTGACGTTTCTCTATGGCCTTCTTAATCTCCTCATCCCACCAGCTCTTGGGTTTAAGTCTTCTGTTCCCTTTTGTCCCGACCTTAGTAAGCTCTAGCTCAAATAGCCCTGTTAAATTTGCATATGTCCATTGTTTTTGCATTCTCTGAAATTACTTCCTCAATTTGCTGGGTTGCTATTTCAAGCTGTTTTTCCGAGTAAAATATCCCACCTGGCTGTTCATCTTGCCTCCTACCTACTTTCATTTCCCTTCTAAAACTCACCTTAATACGTTTGTGATCACTACCTAGACTTCTGGAGCCATATTCATCTATGCTCATTACATTTAGCCTATTGTGCATCCTATGTGACATTAGTGCATAATCTATCGTCGACTGCAGGCTCCCTACCTCCCATGTTATGTGCCCTTTACACTTCTCAGTACTGTTGCATACAACTAAGTCATGCATTTCACACATATCCAGCATCATGTTGCCTGTTGAGTCTGTGTACCCATCCATGTCTTTTATGTGTGCGTTCATATCTCCTAGTATAATAATCTCGCACCCTTCTCCTAGCTCATTAATGTCACTTGATATGCATTCCAGCATTTTTTTTTTTTGTTTTCCTCCTTGGCATTTGCTCCTGTCCACAGGTATACAAAGCCAAGGAATGTCTGCTCTCCTGCAACTTTCCCTTTTAGCCATAAGTGCTCCTTGCATTCCTGTTTGACCCTTTGCCAATTCATACTTTTATGAATGAATGCACTAATTCCACCCCCTTTTCTGCTGCCCTCTGTTCTATTGCAATATTCCTATGCATAGTCAGGATTACAGGGAGGTTGCTCCATGTCCCTAAGATGAGTCTCCACAAAACCGTATACCATCAGCTTTTCCTGCCTTAGTTGCTCGTCTATCTCCTCCCACTTCAGCCTATTCCTGCCACCTTGCACGTTAATGTACCCTATGTCAGAATGACCTTGCCCCTGGTGCTTACGTCTATTTCTTCTCCTACCGATTCTACGTTTCTTGAATCTTGGGGCCTCTCTGGGTCCGTCTTTGTCTACACTGGTGGTCTTAGGGCTCTGGGTCCCCCCAAAAAAGCCGTAGCTTGGCGCCCTATCCTACTACCTACCCTCCCGCCCGTGGCACCACTGTAGTGAATGCCATCCTGTGCAAAAGGGTGGTGCAGCAAAAGGGTCCGGTACAGCAGCGCCGCGGCGCGGGAGTTCACACAAAAAAGGCCCTTGCTCCTCCCATGCATTCGCGTGGCGCTTTGGACACTCTCCCATATTCTAGGTCACTCTAACAGAACACTGCCAGTCGCCTTCGCCGGCACTTCCCTAAATTGACTACGCACATGGGTGTATTTTCATGTATTGTTATGCGGACTCATTATTAAGCTTCCGAGGTGCACTATTTGTCTCTTATCCCAAATGGGCAACAAGCGCGGAGGCACCTTCGATACAGACGTGTAAACCACAGTGTTCAGCTGCCAACGGTGTCACTACTGGCATCGGCGTTTCCGCGCAAAAACTACCTTACGCGTTATCTAAATGAGTGATCGTAGGCGCAAAGTCTTAATCTATGTCTACTTTATGAAACACATGAATTGCGTACATGAAAGGAGTACGAAGAACGTGCACTAAGGTCTCCCGCTCGCTGTTTTCGAAGGTGTCCAGTCGCTCATAGCAGCGCGACTAGAGAGCGACTAAAGAGTGCACAAAATCTTCGTGTTCCGCTATGTTCTGACATGATTTGATGTCACTGATGCGTGGCTTGTATTATATTTCAAGCGCACGACGAGCGGTCGCCTGTAACATGCCGATATAAACAACTGAACCGGCCAGTGCTTTGGACTCACCGGTGTTCCGGGGAAAATTGTGCGCTATATAAATCGACATACAAATGCGGAAAGCAGCGCTCCAGAACATCTTATAGGGAGTGTGCCAAACGGTTCCCTGAGAAAGGATAAAATACCTAAAATAGCAAACAGCACGTAACAAATCAATGGTTAGGGCTACCCTTGGTCTTTATGTTGCAGCGCGATATGGCACGCTGGGCGCTGTCTCTTGTGGCAGCTGGTCGGATGCGAACGGCGATTCATATTTACTGAATTCGTCGGAATAGTAGCCATCACTGTTTGACAGCTCCGAAGAGCTGGTGCAGTTGACATTTTCAGCCATAGACGTTGTGCCAATGGTCCACCGCGGTCACGAATCAGCCGAGCGTCTGCTCTTCACCGCTTTCGTTTTCCACGCTCCATTGGTATGCCGCTTGTGACGTCACACAAAGATGTTCGCTCGGATGCTCGGTCAGGTTTCAATTTCGTTTTGGCGCTTTTTTGCTTATTATTGCGATAGCAATTATACGGACACTTCAACCGGATTTCTGCCGTCGGCATCGCCGTGAGGTCCCATATAGATAAAATCTTTGCCGCGCGCCGTATGCCCGAGCAGAAGTGTGCGGGGACGCGTGCTATCACGGAGAGCGAACGCACTCAATCTCCCACGCGCAAGCAAGGAAGCGGGAAGCCAGCGCCGGAGGGAGCAAGGGGGGGGGGGGGGGGCGCACTTCTACTCTGCCAACCGCACTCGTCGCTCGCCCGCACCATCTCTTATCTCCACACGGCTCTGACCTTTATGCGCTGTGCATTCGCTGCTCAGTTTCCGTTGAAGCGATAGACCGCACGTACCTTCGCCCGCTGCGGTGTATGCGCTTGCTGCCAGCATTTTGACAGTCGTTGTCTGCAGTCATTCAGTGTGATCTATTCATGTTTGTTTGTGCGCACTCACACCACGCTTGTTCATTCAGTTAGTAATAGTCGGGCCACAATTTCCAACGCACGCTACACATGCAATGCTGCCCGGATCGGCAGTGCAGCGCTACAGGTGTGTCCCTTCGCACGCGCTGCCCACGGGAAGCGCTTCTCATCAACACCACCTTTCACACGCGCCTTCTCATGGTCATCGAGTGTCTCTTCATGTCGGTCTACTCACGCCGCAGCACACCTGCTTACTTAATCAGCTCATGTTTACTACAATTCATATTGCTACCAAAGCCGCTTACCTTACTTCGTACGACATTGCTGTGTTGCTATCGCATTCATTGCTTCGCCTTTAGGGCGATAATTTTCGAATTTATGGAATAAATCTATCAGAAGCGTGACAGGGGGGCCTCGGGAATCAAAAAAATGCCATGACCTTGAAAGGGTAAAAAAAATGCCGTAGTTGTCCTTTACGCAAGCTGCGTTCACTTGCACAACAGATGCAAGCATGACTCCCTACTTTGTTTTACACCACAGGTCTGCTTACGAACAATGCTACAAACTTGCAGGTAAACAAGCGGAGAGGTGCAGTACGCATTGCAGGCAGTGCACTGTCATGTGTGCACTGTCATGCTGGAGCCGGCCCCAGGGCTAACTCACCAACCAGCACACATGCGGCAGCAAGCCAAGTGCATACAAACAGTTTGACTCAAAGCTGCGCAACAAACTCGGTTTATTACACTCCTTTTGAAGCATTGTATATTTTTCATAAATGTCACCTAGGCGAGAAAAGGAAAGATGTATGGACACCAGGAAAATAAAAGTACCCCTGCTTTCAATCCCATTAGCAGTATGTCACAAATCTGTGGTGTGGGCACTTGAAGAAAACAGAAGGAAAGACAGGTCATTCGGCATTTCTTGACATTTGTAAAGCAGCGCTACTCCATTTGTCCAACAAAAGAGGCCCAACACGGAAGAAATGGAAAGCACTAATCTTTTACAGCAGTGGCTTACTGCACCTCTGAACACAACACAGCTTCAGGCTAAACAGTAATGGAGCCCATCAACAAAGTGCACAGAGCAAGAAAACTGGTTGTTGGGCTGTCTCTTTGGACGCACACCTGGTTGCAACGTAAAACAACTGGCTAGCAGAATCAAAGTGCTGGTGTGTTGTGCAATGTTTTTAAGTTGCCAACCACAGCCCGACCAGCTTTGCACAGCATGGACACGCAGAGGAAGAGAAGGTGTGCACTGTACGCCAGCATCCCACACATGGGACAAGCTCAAGTATCAGAATTGAGAAAGCATTGCACACGTCAGTTTATTAAATGTCCATTCCTTCAACCGCATACCTCCAGTATGAAAAACCATGTAGTACAGTTACCCCAATGCGCAGTGATGAAAAAACACACACACACAGAGCAGAGACAGAGATGTTATGTACACTGCAAGTGCTGGTTTCAGCCAAGGACTGAAACCCCTTTTCAAGATGCTATCGAAATATACAACAAAGGAAACAGAGAAACCCGGGAGAGTGGTCGTGCATGACCGGGGTTGCGCATTATATGTACAACACACACATGGCAGCCAGACAGATGTGCCAGCCTTTTGTCAAAATTACCAAAATGTCCACAAGCGTGCAAGGCACACGGAAGGCTATGCACATCCAGACCACTCCTTGCATCACCGAGTGGCTATTCACCGCGCATGCGGCCACGAGGCTAATTTTTATTTGAGAACATTTTTCTCCCGTCAAGTGTGTTATGTACAGAACTCGGCGCTCGTGACCGATGACGACGAACTCGGCATAATGGCGAGCATGCCGACCGCCCCGCTGTGACGGCAGGACTGGTTGGGGAGGGCGCACTGCTCGAAACCGGGCGCTGTGTAAAAAAGAGGTGGTGTGGCTCGGCAGGCTGCTGCTGGTGCTGCACGCCGGGTCCGGCCGGCGTTGCTCCATGTGGCAACTTGGTTCCTTAAAACTTGACCTGTGCACACGGACAGGATGGGACCTTGTTTGATTCAGCACATTGGTCTCTGCAAGCAGAGCTCGTACCAAATATAGAGTCAAAAAGACAACACCCAGGGGAACTACAGTGTGATCCACTTATGGTAATAACAAAACCAAAAATTTGTTGCTACAACTAGAGTTAACTGCACTCAGGTTGACACTCTACATTCAGGATAATGGGTGGAAGCAGCACATGCATCTTTCGAGCAAGCATGAGCAAGTGAGATCGCAAGGGGCACTCGCTTGATGCTCGCCTAATGGTGAGGCTAAACATGGGCATCTACAATGGGCGTGAGAGTTACGCTCCTTGCCACATTAGTTTCAATTTTTTTTTAAATTGGCGGGAATTAATTACGCTGTAAAAATTAATAGCATCAACTGTCTGAAAACAGTCACAAGCTCCTCAGATGACGGGCTTCCATTGCGGTCAATTGTCTGGCTCTTGTGGCTAAAAGGTTAATTAATCTCATATTTATTTGTCGAACATTGACAGATTAAGCAATGTGGGCGTTATATAATTTAACATGGCAAAATCATGAAAGCATATTTAGTTCTGCATGGCGGCAACAGGAAGGTGTCTGGGATTTTGGTTGAATAAGATGTTGTTCTGTGTTCAAACATTTAATGATACGACCAGAAAGGACCATTTTAGGTAACTGTCTTATAGAAACATTCTAATTTACGATAAAAAAGTTAGGCTACTAGCAATACACTAAACCGTTCATAAATGTAAGTGGGGTGGCAATCATAAGGAACATAAGCAATACTAGTGTGTAGCTTTTACTTTTGCAATGCGAGAAGTTTTTAAGTTATTCACGCAGCACCACTGCCTCAAACAGGTAGAATTTATATCATGGGTGCAACAGTTAAAATGGGATTTGGAGCAGGTTATGCCGAAAGAAAACTCCATTTTGGAGCACCAAATTCCAAATTTGGAGCAGTTTAACTGAGAAGAAATTATGCATAAACCATCGACAATAATTCTCACTGTAAGCGAATAACCTGAACAAACATCCCCTCTCTTCACACTCAGCTGCCTGAGAGGACGTGTCTTTTTCCTTGACGTGTTTCCTCGCCTTCCCTTCCCCAAGTTTGACCACAGCCGTACTACTGACCTACCATGAAAACGGCCAGAACAGCCAATGAAAGCCATTCGCTTTAAAAGCTGCGTTGCAACCAGAAAGCAGTAGTGCAAGAACAACTCTCTGGGCACCCAACACCAAGCACGCCCATGCAACTACTAGTACACTCTACCCGCGTCTTTCTGTTGCTGCGTCTCCATTACTGGATTGGAATGGCAACATCTGACACAAAAATGATGATAATGGCAGCAGGGTGCTAATATGGCTTTTATTTTCTGCTAAATCAAGCGCGACTGAGAACTTTTGCAACTAGGCTGGGCATTTTGGCGCAGCATGGTGCAATTTCAGCATATTTCACGCTTTTGGTGCTACTTGGCGCAGAGACATGCAATGTATCAAACAGCACAATTGGCGTAGCTGCTGCACCCCTGATTTATATCTATTACGAATGTATCTTTTATAAATATACCCATGCACTCAGGAGCAAATGGCAGAAGGCTTTGCATAATGCATTGTGAATGTTCAGTGCCATTACACTTTCAGCAGTCCGCTTTCATACAGAGTTGCGACGGCTCACTGCAGTTCCATCAAATCGGGGTCATGGCAAAAGCATTTGACAAGACAAAAAGGAAAATTGTTGAAGCTTTTTTCATGAGGCAACATAGGGACAAGTGCGTAAGCTCACCTTCAATTTTACTCTCAGACAGGGAAGTTGCTTTTCTCGATGGCCATACATAAGTTTTAAAGTTTTTTGCACTCCTTTGGTCATGTTTTCATCATCATGTGCTTTTCTGTTCGTACTGGCGTCAGATATTGTTAACTTCGCATATGCTTTTTGTCAATTGTTCTTGTTAGTTTTTTTGTTTTTACTATGTATCTGTTTTCGTTATCTTTTTCTTTCATCTTCTTTTTTTCGGTTTTGCTGTTGATCTGTTTTTAATATGGCCTTGAGGATGAGCTTTCCCCTGTCGTATCAATTTTTTTCACTAGTGACAGATAGCGTGCACACTTCATTTGGTAGTCGCAATCTGGTTGTCTAGTTTTGCACATCCGGGTGGCATATTGCTTATATAAAGGCTACCTGTTGTTTCATACAATAAAGTTGGTAGTCTGTGCTGGTAGACTGCAGCATCTCTGGGATCTGCCCACAAAAGAGGCTGGAAACAGGCACATAATTTATGGAAAAGTGGGGCAGCTTGCCAAGGAAAACACTGTCTTGAAAAGTATGCCTTTGTAACAGCATGTATCAATATCTGCTCCTTTTAGCACATCAGTTCCACCACTGAAGCGGGCCATTTGACCCAATCAATGAACATAGTACATACACCATATGCCTGCATGACCACAATGCCCTGTTCAAGACAAGTCTGAAGGTGGCACTCACCTAAACTCACTATGAGTCAGACATAAAGTTCACCTGGCTTTTCAGCTCCTCCAGCTCCTTAATTAGTTGTCGTAAAAATAGGGACCTGCAAGAAAAGCAAATCAAAACAAGGACTCCATTTTGCCCAACAGGTATGCTATCAAAATGCAATCGATGGCTGTAGCTGCTTGCTAGAACTAACCTCCATTGCCAAGTAACCATACTGTACAAAACAAGTGCACATGTGTCAAACACCTTCCTGTACTTTCACAATTATTACAAACAAGGCATGATACAACTTAGCTGCATTCTAGCTAGTGCCTCCCTGCACGAAGTAGTACTATGAAAAACGAAGGCCAAAGTTGCTTAAAAAGAGAAGCTGCACTCCTTTCTGCAACAATTCCTGCACAGCACAAATGCAACTGCTTTGCAGGCAGAAAGATGAACACCATCAAAATCTATGCTGCATCTTGAGTCATTCTCTCATTCCTCTGTGCAGATGCCAATATTGGTAAGGCAATAAGCCAATACATGGTCAACATATGCAACCCAAGTTGCTAAGCCTTTTCCGTGGCTCATTAGACACCCAGGACAAAATGCTGAGGAGCAACTAAAGTAAAGCAAAAATGTCAGCACAGTGCACTCAGCAGATCACTGCTGCTGACCAATGCTTTCACCTACAGCCAAGGTGTGAGAGCTCTCATCGCTGTCGATGGGTTGTCTACTATTCATTCACAGACTAGTTTGCAAACCCATCTCACATGGCAGGTCTGTGCACTGCTTTGCTGCACTGCAAGATGTTTACACACAGCAGTGCAAAGGAGATAGAACAGGGGATAACACAAGTACATCTTGTATCCCAACACCTGCTTGCTTCAGTGCTTAATACAAAAGCTCATGCTTGTAACATGTGTAACCTTACTATTATGCATTCTAGGAAGTTAATTTGAACAAGCAGGAATAAAATGGTGGTGTTGCAACAGTCTGATAACCTCAATTTTTCATTTCACAGTATCCCCAGAAGTGCAAGATCACTTGGGTTAGTTCTTTGCACGGATAGGTAGTCTCTTAAAAACAGAGGAACTGACACATTGTCATAACATGAATGTCAACTCACCAGTTTTAACCAATTTAACACACACAAAAAACATTCACTGAGAAAACAACTACCAACTGAACTGATACCACGAACTGTTTGATTTGAAAAACTTTTGTCCAGTAGGCAGGATGTGATGCTATTACCATGGCCGCCACCATGTACATATTTCGAGAAGTAATTAATGGCTGTATCTGTTCGTTTTGATAAGTTCAGTGGTAGGCTGCAGAAAAACAGCTGTTCCATCAAAAAAACAGCTGCAGAAGTATCACTTTTCTTGTCAGTACATACCCCTGCACTGCACTGGCAAGAGTAACACACTTAAGGAGAACTGCATGTCGAAAAGAGGCAATTTTCTAAAAGAAATTGATTTCTGAGTTTTATACCATTCTAATTAGACTTTTAAGGGTAACAATGTCAAACCAACATTTGGACACTCTTCTCTTGCCCAACGTTTAGAATGCTCTCAGTCTTGACTCAAGGAACCGTTAATTTTGTTGTGTTGCAATGCCTTTTGACACACAGGTATCATCTGCCACAAAGCTATCATCGATTCAATTTCTAAACATTCTTATTAGCAAAATGGTTCTTTGCATCACAACTCCTCTTTATCAGTATTGCATGTGAGAACAGTCTTGTTTACAAAGGAAAATGAAACAAGTGAAATTATATTGGGCAAAAGCAATTTATATCTTCAGCTTTCAAACTCCCAGAGAATACTGTTTATTTAAAAATAGCAATAAAAGACCTGTTTGCAAGATCTTGTGTGTGTGGCAAGTTGTGGTGCTTCCTCTTGCATGCAGGAACATTCTTGTGCACGGCTGTGGCAGCAGGCATTATGAGAAGCATCACAAATTGTTTGTCAGATGGGTGTTCGTGGAACAGGAAGAAGTTACTTGAGTGCCTACTGACCGAAGCAATTTCTTCATCACAGTTCACTCATCAGTTCAATTTCTTCATCAAGCTTGCTTTCTCTCAAGCCATTCATAGAAAGAGTTTTACAGCAAAGCTGCTATTGCAGCTTTTTAGGAAATTCATTCAGAGAACCACTGCAGCTGTCCTAAAGGGACACTAAAGGCAAATATTAAAGTCATGTTAAAGCGATAGATTAATGCTCGAGAATGTCTAAGGCCTGTTCATCCATTGCACAAGACCCGGGTCTTCATCCGAGCAGACATGCTTTTCCCTATCATCCCGCTTACTTTTTTGTCAGTGAGATATCCAACTGCATTTGTTTTTGCTGTACGTTCATGCAGTGTTATGGAATGCATTTAGTAAAAGCGAAATGCTTGTGCACCGCTTACTCTCGATGCAGTCTGGATCGCACCTATTTAGACACCTAAATAGATGACACCTGAAGAGACACTCGAGCTAAGTTTATTGCCACAATCTTGGCACCTGCTTGTTCCTGTGTTCACGCCTTGCCTTTTGCTTGTGTTACATGCAGCTCTAAATTTGTACCAACTATTCCACTTGGCAACACCTGTCATGACCTACACTGCAATGTGCCTTGATTCACATGCCATGGACCAAGAAAACTTAAGTGTGACGAAAATGTCATCAGGCAGGCATGACTTTCCGAAAGAATCAATATAAAACTGCACCAATGTACAGAGACAAGAATAAGCAAAACATCATGCTGACTCATGCGGAAAACAGACTGTGTGCTGATGGTACGCAAGGGCGCTGCACATTCCAGCCAAAGTTTCAGCATTGCTCCTTGTGGGATGCAAGCACCAGCTTCATTTACTCCCCCATCATTACAAAAAAAAAAAAAAAAAAAGGACACGAGTGAAAGCCCTCCTTACCTCTGTTCTTGTACTGTTGCTTGAATTTCAGACAATCGAACAAGAGAGCGGGCCATTTTGAGCTCAGCCGAAACTCGTGTGCAGTTTAAACTTCCTAAGCTGTGCGCTTCCTCGCTGTACCGGTTTGCCTGCAAAAAAAAAATTGCAGGAAAATAAGCATGATCACACTTATTAGGTCTATTATAGGCAGCGTTAGCCAAAAATTTTCAAGGGGTTAACATCTTGTACGAAAGGGGAGGGGGGGGCAGTACACTCGCACAAATAAGCGTTCATTACTTCTTCCTGGGGGTTTTACATGCCAAAACTAGTTCTGATTATGAGGCACACCATAGTGGAGGGCTCTGGATTAAATTTCGACCACCTGGAGTTCTTTAACGTGCACTACAATGCATGCTTTCTGTGCCTCCTGTTCGCACTTGTACAACAGCTTGGGTCACTGGGTAGCTGCCCAAATAGACGAGTAGAACAAGAGGCATTAACAGACGGCAACAGAAGTAGCTAAGTGCGAAGAAAGAAGTGAACAAAACGAAACCATGATGATATATGGGGTTTTATGGCACAAGGGCCAGGCATGGCCAAAGAGTGCCAGGCTAGTATTAATGAGTTAGCAATATAGTAGTGAATTGCAAGAGGTAGATATGATGCGGCTGTAAACGGGCCCTAAGACAGCCATTGTAAAACCTGCAAAATGCATATGTGATAAGATTATGGCAATGACTAATGATGTATACCATGAACACGAAAGATACATTCTATAAATAAAACATATATTAAATATATCAGTAAACGACAGTGCACTTGTAAGAAGCACTACTGCCTTGACAGAACCCTTGCAACCCAAGAGCTTGGAGGCACGTGCTACAAATTTCTTGGGCTTATAAAATATAATACGTCGCTTAACTCTTTCCTTACCACGGCACCAGGCATCGGTCACCAGTGACCGACGTTTTTTAGCGCCTATTCTGTGCTCCTGGACTCGGTGATCGCCATATCGCCATATCGGCGATCGTATACAAAGTAGAGTTTCCGTTTCTGCGCGGTTCACACTTTTACCGCGCGGCGGAGATTTTTAAAGGGTGCGCGGGCTCAAAGGTTGAGGCGCACTCGAGCGGCGTGAAGGCGTAGACATTCGGTACTGCGCACGCTCGAAAGAAAGCAGTTTTGCTTGATCCCGACGATCCTAGAAACGGACTTTTGGACTTTTCGAGCAGTGGTGACTCGGACATCGATGTCGCATCGTTGGAGTTTAGTTCCGATGAGAAAACTTCAGCAGATCAGCAGGGAATATCAGGAGGGCTATTCTGTAAGAGTCGACCTAGTAGACTGTCCCCTTCGGCTGTTGCGACTGGCTCCAGCAGCACGAGCGAGAAGGAGCTAGCCAGTCTCCTTCTTGCTTGTTCAGCAAGAGCCAATCGGCGACAGCCAAAGTGGGCAGTTCACTAGATGGACTCTTATAGAATACCCCCCTAGCTCTTACCTGCCGGCAAGTTTTGTTTTCGTCTCCCGTTTTGTTTATTGATATCTACAGCTGGTTCAATTGCCCTGTTGGTGTCCAAACTATTATTTTCTTTATTTATGGTGCATCCACTTCATTTGCACAAGACATGCTGCCACCAGTTTTGGCCCCAGAGAGATTTGGGCATTGACCTCGGGATGACTCTCCATAGGGGTTCGAAGCGGTTGGCGAGAGCTCTTGATTTTTTTTTGCTTGTCCTTTACGGCGGAGGTCGTTCATGCTATATGTATAAACACCAACAAATATGCACGGACGCATATCCTTGACAAACCGACGTAGAGAAATTTTTTCTCTGAAGATGTCTATCATTAGGAAAGTTTGATGTGAATTTCATTATTTACTTGTGTTTGGTAATTTTTATTACATATTTTATAATCACTATTTCTGTTCCGAAATGTACTTTTGAAATATGCATTTAGTACTCGTGTTTTTGTATATATTATTATGCTGTAAATTAATATTTTTCTTTAAAAAGAAATCGCAAGTAGGACCAACCAAGAACTTGAATGTTTCACTATGCGTCATGTAATTTTTCTTAACTCAGAGTACTTTATCTATGGGTATAATTCTTTAAAGAAATGTTGCCAAGGGATATATCAACAATTTGTATATTTTGGACATCTAAAAAGTTTTTTGCCAGAGATGTTACTTCTTACTAAAATTGTTTTTGAAAATTTTTTGGGTTTTTTTTGTTTAGGAATTTTTTAATGCAAATTGACATGTCGCGCTAGAAGAAGACGACAACGAAGTGCGCGTGCAAATGCACGGGACGAGATGGCTCGAGCGCGAGCTAGGCATTGAACGCTGTCTAGTTGTTGACTCCAACGCCTAAGCTTTGCCGCTTAACGTGCTCATGTTTCCTTATTTGTAATAAATCGTCGGCAGCCACAACCTGCTGCACAGACGTAACACAAATAACATTTTTTGTATTCTTTAAAAATAAATATTATTTGAAAGCACGCTCATTTACCTTCACTTTTATATACTACATGACACTGTAACCTTATTGACTGTTGCACAAAAAATTCCCAAGTCAAACACACAAAAAACAGCCACTTTCCCCATGGTAAGGAAAGAGTTAAGAAATCTAGAACTGCTTTGGTGTCAAAAACGGTTCTGCACCAAGAAACATTACAGGATGGAGAGGGATGTGTTTAATAGAAAAGTGTTTCTTTCTCTCAGCTTCTGCTTCCTGACACTCCAAGAGGACGGGTCAGCCTCTCACTACATCTGCCACAGGTTGGAGGTTCATTACCAGTCGGCAGAAATTTGTGGGTGCCATACCTTTGTCCAATCCCGAGTTGACAGAATAGGACTTCAGTTCATCGTGTTTTAGTTGTGGAGGGCCAGAAACCTAATAATAATACGTACATGGTGTTTATCGGCGCAAAGGCCAGATATGGCCAAAGAGCACCATGACATATGGTGATGGGTTCTCAATGTACAGTAGAATCTCGATAAACGGAACTTCAAGGGACCGAAAAAATTAGTTCCATTTAACAGGAGTTCTGTTTACTGAGAGAGATGTGCAAAAATGCAGATTTATGTGAGTATACTCTTTTCATACCATTTTATGGAACTCTAAGCTCATACCTCATAACAGAACTCATACCATTTACGGAACTCTAATGCACCTGATAATTTTTCAGAACGCAAGAAAACTGCAAGAGACAAAGTTTATTTGGCAACAATTAGTCACTGTGCACTAAAAAGTGCACCAATTTTGCTTTGTTTAAGTCCTTGGAACCGCATCTTTAGGATAGTTTTTTCCATGGCACTTAAGCTTTGGACAAACGTTTCAGATCCTGGTTCCTTCCGAAATTTTGAGATTCCTCTTCCAGCTCACTTTCCTTTTCATCACACACCTCAGCAACAATGCTCTCCACCGTGTTCTCAGGGCAAGTTGCACCATCACTGTCGATGTGCACGTACTCATCAAAGTCCAGATGGATTTCCTTTAAAGCACACTGCTCTATTACCTCCTGCCTCTCAAAGGCATCTTCACTGTCACATTCAGGCAAATCCTGCAAGTCGGATGACTGGTCACTTGAAAAAAATCCTGCATGCCTAAAGCAATTTGCTATCGTATTAGCAGTCAGCTGCCTCCGGGTATCGGCAATAAGGTGAATGGCGCCAAGAATGTCCACCTTGTATTCCTTATTCTGGTTCATACAAACAAGCATCCTCTGCAGGAGACCCTTACGGAAGGGGGCTTTCAGGGCTTGAATAACTCCCTGATCCATGGGCTGCAACAGTGCCGTGGTGTTGGCCGGGAGAAACTCCAACTGAATCGAGTTCAGTCCTGTTACAGTCCCATGTCCAGGGCAGTTATCAATAAGGAAAAGTACTTTCCTCTTCTGCAGCGAAAATCGCGCATCCTTGGTGTGCAGCCATTTGCTGAAGAGGGCTTGCTTCATCCACGCTGTTGAGTTTGAATCGTAAGTCACGGCCATATTAGTTATGCCCTTAAAACAGCGAGGATTTTTCGATTTGCCAATCACAAGCAGCTGCAACTTGTCACTGCCCGACATGTTCGCTCCTACAAGAACAGTTATTCTTTCTTTGCTCAGTTTGCCACCTGTGCATTTCTCACCTTTGAAAGTGATCGATTTCGTTGGCAGGAGCTTAAAAAAAAAGCGCCGTTTCATCTACGTTGTAGACGTCATCGTCCTTGAATTGACGCATGATCTCCGGAAGCCGCCCTGCACGCCAGCCGCGACACGCTGTCGCATCAGCTGCTGCAGCTTCTCCTGCAATGGTGCGGAAAACGAGGCTATTTCTGTCTTTAAACCTTGTCAACCAGCCCTCACTGCACAAGAAGACGGATTAGTGGTCCGTTGATGGGAATGTTCTGGCTCCGGACTCTCCTAAGCCACAACACGAGACATTTCTCCAGTCCTTCGTGGTCGCCTTGTCGCAGACGCTTCCTCTGGGGCCTGAATCGCGAACGTTCGAAGGCATCCCGAAGCTTCTCCTTGCCGTGCAGGATCCTCATTAGGCTGCTTTTTGGGACGCCGTGCTTCGTCGCGAGCGCCGACTTCGTGTAAGAGCCGCTTTCGAAGTCAAGAATGATGTCCATCTTTTTTTCTAACGTAAGCGCATGGTGTGCACGCTTCTGTGCCGCCATTGAAACAACAGAGGCTAGGCCTCAACTTCGTGAGCGCTTACAAGCCACCGATGTTAGAAGAGGCCAACATGGCAATGAAGCACGAATGGCACCACGACGGCACGAACGAGGCGGTGAGGGCTAAGCCCTGTAACCTTGGCGACTTGAACCAAGACCAAACGACTAGAACAAGAACGGCGCTAACACAACTAACACAAGAACTGCGCATTCGTTACGCTAACACGGCTGACTAGCAACGAGATGAAGCTTACGACTAACAACAAATAACAGCCTGTAACCAGAATAAACTGATGCTCATGGCAATGGGTTTGACAAGAAATTTCATTTTCGGTTCCGTTTACATGGTGACGCGAAAATTTTAGTTCCGATTACCAAAAGTTTTTTTACGCTATCTGAATACAAAACCAACCAAATTACAGGCGACTGTTCCGTTTAAGCGATTTCCATTTATCGAAATTCTACTGTATTATAAATGGAGTAGACAATGAGTTGCAAATGGTAGATTAAACGTGCCTGTAGGAAAGCTTTTACGCCTTCCTACAGTCGCTGTATATTGCGTAAAATATATGAGTATCAAAATAATGATAATGGGTAATGATGTGAGCTATGACCATAAACATTCCGCTATGCAGAGATGATATAATGAAACGTCTACAATAGCACTAGTGCCTCACGAGGGTCCTTGAAGTCAAGGGCTGAGAGGCACATGCTGTGAAAATTTTTGCACTGCAGCTGCAGCCTGCAAGGCGAGGCTGCGCTACAGATAACCTGCCAGATGATTTGCACAGTGTTTACGTCTGCTAAAAATCAAAAAGCGGCTTATGGCTCATAATCCTGGGTGAGAAGGGATGTGCTCACAATATGCAGAATAAAAGTACTTTTTACGCTGGGCTTTTACTTCAGGGCACTGGACAAGAACATGGAGGACTGTAAGAATGTTGCCACACCTATCACATGTCGGAGGATCACTTCCAGTAAGGAGGTAAGAATGTGTTCCATAGGTATGTCCTATCCGTAACCTGCAAAAGAAGTACTTTCTTGTGTCTTGTTGTTTTCTTGGATATCTATTTTCCTATTCTTGGTTTGATCTTATTTGACTAGCTTATTTGACTTATTTGGTAGCTTATTTGACACTTCAGTATCCCACTGCCTTTGCCAATATTTCCCCCATTCATGGTGCAAGAAAGGATTTAGGCCTGTGCGACGGATAGCTATGTTTGTGCCTGTATATATTCCAAAAACTACTGCTTTCGTCTGCAGCTACATTGCCTTTTATGCCTCTATAGCCAGGATGCCCAGGTTAAGCTCAGCTCACATGGGCAACCAAGAGAAGAGAACGCACAAGCTTCCGTACTCCCAGGCAGCCGCACTGTAACCGGTATTTCGTGTCCCACAACTGCACTATAAGCGATTCGCGTATACATAGAGTGCTATGAGAAAATTAACGGGAGTCTGAAAAGACCTTATTATATCAGGTCCTGCACTATAAGCGGTTACGTTGTAAGTGGTCTATACTGTAAGTAGCCAACCAATATTTAACCTCAGTATAGCTACCGACTCCAAAGAATCAACTTGTATGTTGGTTCGACGATCGCGAAACTTCGGAGCGCGCTTAAATATCACCACCTCATGGGAAAAAAGCAAACTGCTTAGAAATCTAAAGTATAGTTCTCCTCCTTCACGTCCGATAGCACAGTATGTCCATGAGCGGCGCGGAAAGTCTCCAAAGCGGCGTTTCAAACCACCGATAGAGAGCTAACCATGCCCAATGGGCGCGGTAAGGAAAGAGTTAAAGTGAAGCTTTATTAGCAGCGTCCGATGGGTTTTGATGTTGTATTGGTTGGACTGTATTGTGAGCAGTTTGCTGAGGTGAACACAGCACCTCCATTATTGCCCTACTCGGGGCAACAATGTTGGCAACCTGTAGCGTCAAAGGAGACATGAAAGCTTCGCTTACACCAATGTGTAGTTGAGCATTGTTTTCGGCTTTCCGAGTGCCGCACAGCCATTGTGAAGCGCTGACACACCATCAAACCGAAACTCAAATTCAATTAAAAATATATGTTTTTGTATTGAAATTTTTATATTTTTTTTTACTGCCTGATTTTATGTGCTGATGTTTTTTATGCCCCTTTCATGTAAAAAAATCAGTCAACCACTGTACTTCATTGGATGCAAGGTCGAACTTCGAAGGAGCGAAATTCTTATATGGCAATGTAAAATGCTGATTTTACCAACTTTGCTATATTGAAATTAATGGCATGATATTTTTAGATTTTTTAAAAGCCTATGACTGCATTCCTCATGCTAAACTTTCTTATAAATAAATGGATAAAAACCCGCTGGATTGCAAACTACCTTTCAGGCTGTTATAAGTTAATTCAATTACAAGAAATACACTTCCAGCACTGTTGAGGTCTTGTTGGGTGTTCCACAGGGCTGTTATGGCTCCTTTCCCGATTTTATTTTAACAAAACTACAGTTGATGTCAAAATTATGCTACACACTGATCACTGCATGATATACAAAGAAATAAATTAGCAAAGCGACCAAATTGCCCTTAATAATAACTCTGTGATGTTGATATTGGCAGATGATGGTCGACGCAGACAAAACAGTTTCAATGTTGATCGCTAGGAAAAAGCAGACATTAACATTTCTCTACAGTTTCAATAATGTCAACCTAAACGAGTACTGATCCGGTAGACCTTGTATTAATTTGACTCCAGTTAATTCAATTTCTTAATTAATTCAATCTTGACCAAAGGTCCTGGCCTGCACACATACAACGATATGGGTCCAAACTTTCATTATTTTGATCTTAGATTGGCCTTCGCAGGATAATTCGAACTTGATTTGTCAGCACGCGCGCACCTGACCCCAATGGTTCAGCCCAATCACTAACCCTCTAGCTGCAGCGTCTGTCTTGGTCGAGCTTAGGGGACAGTGAATATGTTGAACACATGTCAACTCTGCCGAAAACGCATACTTTCAGCCTGCCATAGGAAAGTTTTCAAGCTAAAATGGTAGCTCACAATGAATGCTTACATTATTTACCCGATTCTAACGAGCCTTTCTTTTTTCCCAATAAAATTTTTACCAGAATTACCTGCGCAGTCCAATTGGATACGAAACCAAAACCAAGTTTTTTTCTACCTCTTGCTTAATTTGACCTGCCGGATAATGGCACCAATTTCATTGGTCACGTCAGAGTCGAATTACCGGAAGTAGACTGTACTTAGGAATTCTAATATCGCCTGAACGAACGCACTTTTGAACCTGTGAAACCCGCCGGCTGCCCTAGCAGCATTTCCTCAGGAGGGGTTCCAGGACTGTTTCAGTAAGTGCAAAGAGTGTGGCACTCCGTCTGTAGAAGCAGGAGGAAACAACTTTGAAAGGGACTAGGACGACAAAAACTCTAGGCGACGCTTCCATTTTCCCGGGAGCATGGTCGTATACCTTTCAGACAGGCCTTGTAAAAATCAGACAGGCCTTGTAAAAATGCTTCCTTTTCTTTGTGCAGCAGCGGCTGCAGAATCGGTATTATTTTGCAGTGATGTACAGTGCAGTCCACTGTTAAAGGGAACACTTGAGTGTAGAACACGCAAGTGTACAATTCCCTGGCTATGCAGCAGATGACTTGTGGTTATAGTGGTGCTGGCACCTTTCTACACACCTGTGCAGTGCACTGACATAGCTTCAGCAGGCACTGCAAGTACAGCGCCGCCAGAGTGAGGGCTGCACATAAGAATGTTCCCTTTAACAGTGGATCGCACTGTACCCCCCAACAGAGCGTATGTTACTCAGTGTGTGCAGATGCCTGCCACTTCCCAAGTAGAGGCACCCGTGGGTTTTGCACAGCAGTGCCTCTGGCGGTTGCTAACCACAAAAGTTTCCCCGCTCCTCCATCTATTTGCCCGCCGCTTTGGCCACTGTTCCAGTATTCTAGGTCACTCTAACCTAGCAATGGCGGACGTGCTAGTGGAACGGACCAGCAGTGGCGTGCATACAAACTATGTATCTCCTTTTGTACTAATATGTTATTTCTCGTTACATGGGTCAATATTTTTGCCGTAAAATCAACTTATAGCACGCCTCTGAGGTGAATTAGAGCCAAAATTCATGCTAAAATACTTTTTCTGCGATGTGCAGATGCCATTGCACACATGTTATCGTGGTGATCCAGGTCTCATTTGAAAGAGTGGGCCCTCATCTGCATTTTCTTACCACCACTGGCTGCCCTTGCTCATTGGCTTTCTACCCCAAAAAATGCATCATCAAGATGCACCAACGTGCAATCGTATCAGCTACTTGGTGGACGTGACAGCAGCATACCACCCGAGTGGCCAAGCAACGTTATGTTGTCTGTGTGTAGGGTGTCGGTGCACACGTTTTATTTTGGTGTAGTTACAAACGTGTGCAGCTAGGGAAGAAGTTCGGCATTAAGCACAAATTTGGGGATTTAGAAAATGCCTGAGGTGGTCGCTCGCCGATAACTTCAAGAAGCGCCCCAGAACAACTCAAGACATTCAGGACGCTGGGTGGTGTAGTCGCAGGGCATGCTGCAATAGGCCTAACACTGGACCAGTTAAACTGCCAGCTGCCAACAGCATTGCTGACAGCAGCCACGTGTGTCACGACATGCAAATCTTGCAGCCACATCAGCTAGAACATGACCGGAAAAAGGCAGAAGTGAGACTACAGTATACGCCCGTTCCAGCACGCATTCCGGCAACAGAATGAAAACGAAACTTTCTCCTCGCCGAATTCGCCAATGCCGCGGACCTACCGTTCAATGGAAAACTGTTCCCCATTGTGTTTAGAGGTGACAAGTGCCTTGCTAGCAGTTGCAAAGTATGTAACAGCGAAGTAGAAGATGGACAAAGAAGAGTGGGAGTACAGCTGCTTGTGTGTGCGAACTGCGGTGAGTTGCCTGAGCGAGTTTACCGTGTATCCTTGGGGAGATCAGGTCAACCCGTTTATCGGTTGGTGTCGGACTTGCTGCCAATACAAGCGCGCAGATGGAAAGGGCGAGTGCTCTCACACAACATAGCGACCGAGATGCTGGTATGAATGTGCTCACCACAGGCTCACCATATGAATGACTAGCAAATCGCTACAGGCTGACTGGTATTGCGGCCTGGCACCACCTCGCAGAGCTAATGTCTCCTCGAGGCTGCCTGTTGTGCCATTTTGGGTGATTTTTTTTTGGATGTCGGTTGTTGTCAGGGTAGCGACGCATTAGGCCTAAGGCTTTACGAAGCCGCCTGTCGCACGTTGAGGGATACAACCTGGTGTACCGTGGTGTTGAGGTGTCGCACTTTGCTTCCCTCATTCTAGTTAGCCTCGCATTAATTGAAATTACTCGTTTGACTCAAGAAAGTGAGCTTTGTTCACGTGAACTTAGCATCTGAAATGCCGCCTAAAGTTTTGCTAGCCGAATTGGACATCGTACCACGTGGGCGATGCATATGCCGAATTCCTCTCCCTTGCACTACTTACTTTAGTGTTTTTCGAGTGCGTTGAGTGTACGCAGCGTGAGCGGAGTCACCCCTGGTTTGCTGTCACCTGCACATCGTCAGCGCTGCTGCCCTGGACTACAATCGAGCTACCCCAGGCAGTACAGATGCCTGTGGCCAGTTCGGCGCAGCGATTTCGGCGGCCGCCTGTGTCCGGCTAGCAACCCTCGGCGGCTGGGAAAAGAACCGGCAGTCACCAACGGCTACAGCGGCTCTCGCCGGCAGGGCGCGCTGGCGCGAGTGATGCTTGCTCGTGCCGACTTCTGCGTCGCTGTTTCCGGAGTCCTGGGCTGGAGTCGTGCCATCGAATCTGCAGACGTGGTGTTGTGACCAACGGACGCCAGCGGTGAACCCCAGAGACAATGTCGGCTCGCATGTTGTGGATAACGTGTGGAAAATTCCTCGGCGCGGCCACTGTCGCATGTACTAACTTTTGTTCGCGACGCGCGCGTTGATAGACCATGTGACATGTTTCGCCGGAGTATGTGTAGTGATTTAAGGTTGGGGGGATGTGGGGATGCGAGACTCTCGCGTGTCTCCTGTAATCCAGCTTTTCCGCGTGGCTAAGCGCCGGCGGCAGTCGTAGTGGTTGCGGCGCATTGCGAGAGATGGCGCGAGTGTCGCGATGCTAACGCCACCGAACGGCGGGGTGACTTGGGAGAAAAAGGTCGAAGGCGCTTCCTCTTGGGGTTGGGATCGGTGAGCGATGCGGACGTCCCGCGCGTGCGCCGATCCATGCTTCGCGAGACCGTCTCGCGTGGCTAGGAGCTGGACACCGGTATGGACGAACACGGATCGTTCGAACGCGCCACCGTTCGCGTGACCGTACATGTGAATGACTAGGCGATGGTGTCATAGAGTATGAAAGGCGCAATAAATGCCCTTTTATTTATTTGCACTACCGTGTTGTCGTTCCTTTGTCCCAAGAGCCTGTGTGAGAGCCCACAAGAGAGAGCGGGAAAGGGCCAAGAAGGTCAAGACAAACCCTAAAGAATGGCTCCGATGGTACGTCAAGGGGTTGAAGGCGGCCATCTGGGAGTACTGCTGGTTTCTTGCGGTGCTGGCATTTTTCACAGGAAGTGACGTAACGGCAGACGAAGCAGTAAATGCCAGGCCAAAAGAAGCTATGTCGAACACGGTCATACGTCTTAGAGACTCCGAGGCGACCGGCGGTAGGAGTGTCATGTAGCTGTGTGAGGACAGTTCGACGCATGTGTGCAGGAATAACCAAGAGCAGTTCAGGACCATCAGGGTGCATGTTGTAGCGGTACAAGACGCCATCCTGCAGCACAAACGTACGCAGAGAAGGGGAAGGTGTTTCTTTCTTTCTTTATTTGTTTCCATTGCTCAAAATACAATGGCAGGGGCTAAGATAAAAGCTGCAGTGAGGCAGCTTGAGGTGCCCTTAGCCCCCGTGTTACATGGTGGCAGTGAGTCGCCGTGTTATGGTGGCAGTTTCAGAAGTCAGCCAGAGAATGAAGTCTCGCAAGTAGGGGTCACGGCGTTGCTCATCTCCGATGTTCTGAAATGCCGTAAGCGACAGCACACAGGTATACTCGCAACTGTTGGGAAGCTCTGGTGGGTCTACTGGATGGCGAGACAAGGAATCAGCATCTTCATGCAATCGGCCGCTCTTATGCACAACTGTGTATGAGTACTCTTGGAGTCGTAGAGCCCACCGACCGAGACGACCAGTAGGATCCTTTAGGGATGAAAGCCATCATAAGTCATGATGGTCTGTGATAACTGTGAACCGCCGGCCGTACAAGTAGGGGCGAAATTTACCCACTGCCCAAACGAGGGCAAGGCACTCGTGTTCAGTAATGGAATAATTACGCTCCGCTTGGGACAGAAGACGGCTAGCATACGCAATAACACGGTCGCAACCTTGCTGGCGCTGAGCCAAAACAGCGCCGATTCCATGACCGCTGGCATCGGTTCGAACTTCCATTGGAGCAGTCACGTTAAAATGGGCTAGAACTGGCGGTGAAGTGAGCCGCACGATAAGCTCAGCGAACGCAGTAGCTTGTTCCGGGCCCCAGACAAAAACCGCGTCTTTCTTGAGAAGTTCTCTGAGAGGACATGCAACGTTAGTGAAATTGCGTACGAACCGGCGGAAGTATGAGCAGAGGCCCACAAAGCTTCAACGTCGGTGGCACAAGTCGGCAAGGGGAAAAAGAGGTTTAAATTATATTCACAGAACATTTACAACTTGCATAGTAGGCATACAAGATGCAAAACCAGTCCGCGCAACATCAGAGAGCATCGTCGTCTTCTGTGTTGTCCTCAGCGTTGTCTCGAGCATTGCCTGGTAACAATATGACGGACACTGTATCTTCGTCCGCTGTCGATTCTCACAGCCTGCGCTTCGTCGCGTGTACAGACTGTTTCATTCCCCCGGGCAGTGAGCATATTCTAACATTGACTTCCGACACGATTGTAAATGGTGATGTGTTCCTTGCACTGAGCGGTCGCTGCATATCTAGTGGCTTAGCATTGCTCCTAGCCTGGTGCGGTTTCAGGACGGTAGAGCGTTGATCGCTGTTCGTAACCCTCCTTCTTCGCCAGTTGTGCTCTCCCAGGGCACCGCTGTGACTTGCTTTACTGACACCGAACCTCTTTCGCTGGTACCCCTTCACACCGAATCACGACCTTTGTCTACCACAACTGATGATCATGCTGTGACCGCTGCTTTAATGGCCGTGATAAATGATGATCTGACTGCTGCGCAGAAAGAAGATCTTATGGCCCTACTGCAAAAACACAGCACTTTATTTGACGTTTACTCCAAGCTTCTGGGGCGCACTTCCGTCGCAGTGCATCGCATCAAAACTGAAGGCAGTTCGATTGTCCACCGCCGCCCGTATTGCTTGTCTTCCGCAGAACGAAAAATCATTGCAAACAACGTTGACGACATGCTTAAAAAGGACATCATTCGGCCATCGTCCAGTTCTTGGTCGTCTCCTGTTGTGCTGGTCCGCAAGAAAGACGGCTCTGTGCGATTTTGCATCGATTATCGGGCACTTAATAAGATCACGCGCAAAGACGTATATCCGATGCCAAGAATCAACCATACCATTGACTCCCTCCAGGTACTGGCAAATACCCATCACGAAACAGACAAGGACAAGCCAGCCTTTGCAACACCTGACGGACTTTACGAGTTCAACGTAATGCCCTTCGGTTTATGTAATGCTCCTGCAACATTTGAACGCATGATCGACACAGTTTTTTTTTACGCGGCCTTAAGTGGAAGACCTGTCTGCATTATTTAGATGACATCGTTATTTTTTTTACAATTTTTCATTAGCACCTTGAGCGTTTGGACGTGCATTTCTAATGCTGGACTCCAACTCAACACAAAGAAATTCCATTTTGCCCGAAAGAACATCGAAGTGTTGGGCCATCTCATCAGTAAAGATGGCGTTCGATCGGATCCTGACAAGGTTGCTGCCATGATTCGCTTCCCTCGCCTTAAAGATCAAAAATAATTAAGAAGTTTCTTGGGCCTGGCTTCCTACTTCCGCCGCTTCATCAGTCATTTTGTTGCCATGGCGTCGCCGCTGCACAAGTTGCCAACGCCGGGCACTGCTCTCACTTGGACAGACGACTGCAAACGTTCTTTCCAAGCCCTCAAGCAAGCCTTCACATCCGACCCCGTCCTCCATCACTTCAATGAGAACGCACCAACTTGTTTGCACACCGACGCTAGTGGCCATGGGATTGGTGCTGTCCTTCTACAGCGTGATACCACTGCACGAGAGAGAGTTGTTGCTTATGCCAGTTGCGCATTAAGAGAATTACTCGATCACAGAGGAGGAATGCCTTGCAGTAGTTTGGGCCATACAAAAATTTCGACTCCTATCTTTATGGACCCCACTTCACTGTCATAACCGACCATCACGCCTTGTGCTGGTTGGCATCACTGAAAAATTTGTCTGGACGCCTTGATCGCTGGGTGGTCCGATTACAAGAGTACAGTTTTGACAGTGTGTACAAGTCTGGCAAAAAACACCGAGATGCCGATGCTCTGTCTCGCTGCCCCCTGCCACTATTATCTTCAAGCACGTCTCTCCATTCTGCGCCACTTGATGGTGAGACTATGTCTCTACTTAAGTTATTACCGCTAGCGGTTACTGACATGCCATCTTCTAATCGCGCCACTCAGTTTGCCTCGTGTCAACGTTCTGATCCCTACTGCAGCAGCATCATCCAACGCCTGTGCGGTACTATTTCTGCACCGAATGCCGAATTACGTCGACAACTGCGACTATTTAAGCTCGACAACGATGTGCTGCACCGCTACATTTACAAAACCGACGGACACCGCTGGGTACCTGCTCTTCCCTGTTTGCTGCGCATACAAATCCTTGAAGCCTTTCACTACGACCCATCTCCTGGCCACTTGGGTTTCCACAAAACATACCACCGCGATAGGAGCCATTTCTTTTGGTCAGGCATGTCTACCTTTGTGACCATCTACGTCACTTCTTGCATCCAGTGGCAACAGTGGAAACGACCGACTTCGCCTCCTGCTGGCCTTTTACAGCCCATCCCATGTCCCGAGACCCCTTTTGCCATTGTCGGAATCGACCTGGTCGGACCTCTGCCCATAACGCCAGCAGGTTTTCGATGGATCGTGACAGCTGTCAACCACTTCACACGGTATGCAGAGACCGCACCTCTATGCTCTAGTTCGGCCTCAGAAGTTGCCAACTTCTTTCTGGATGCCATTGTGCTGCGTCATGGTGCACCTCGTGTACTGTTGAGTGATCGCGGCAAGACTTTCATGTCACAAATGATCGAAGAAGTACTCAGAGCTTGTGGCACAGTTCATAAAATGACATCCGCATACCACCCCTCAAACAAATGGCTTAACAGAGTGATTTCATCGCACGCTAACAGATATATCAAAGTATATTGGGCCAAGCCACGACAACTGGGACAAATTTACCTTTTGTGACGTTTGCTCACAACACTGCTATCCAGCGAACTACAGGCTACTCACCCTTTTACCTCGTTTACGGCCATTCGCTGACATTCACCATTGACGCCGCTTTCTTAACTGCCCCAACTAACACCTCGGCCAGTATACCCAAACAGTTCGTCTCGCGACTTCACGAATGTCGTAACCGTGCTCGATTCAACACAGAAGTCAGTCAACTAGACTGCAAGCAACGTTACAACATCTCTCGTCGAGACGTCTCCTTTCGTCTCGACCCCTGGTTTGTGTGAGAAGTTTGAATCGCGCTTCCTTGGCTGCTACATTATTAATGAACAAACATCCCCAATGAACTATCGTGTTACTCCCGTCGAGGTTTCTTCATACCATCATTGTCGTGGTTCAGAGATCGTTCACGTTTCGCGTCTCAAACGATTCGTTCGGCGTTTCCCTCCTGGCTAAGTCGCGGCCTGCCTGGCCGTTCGCGCGCAAGGAAATTAGTGTGACCATTATTCATACGCTTCATATTCTCATCTGTACATACTCATCATCACCATTTTGGGCCTGGTGGTGGGGCTCTCGCTTAGGAGAATACAGAGTGTGACGGCCTAAACAAACTAAACAAGACAGTGCAGCTTCATCAAATTTGGTCAAGAAATAAAATTAACTCCATCAGACCATATCCCATGTTCCCTCTATCTTGATTTGTATTTTGCAATTTTTTCACAATGAATTTTTCGGACTTACTAGCAATCATCTGCCTGCCTTGATATCTCGGTACCCAGAGAAGATCGAATAAAATTTATTTTTTTGCAACAGAAAGCTGCATGCATGAGTGGTATAGCTGCAAGCCAATTTTCAAATTTTGGCTTCAAATATTAATTATTTTACCCCATTTCTTGCTAATTTATTCCCACACTGACAAAAGTAAAATTCAGTGTATTTTAACGGCACTTATATTGACCACTTAAAAAAAAAATGCTAGCATCATTGCAATCTTCACCTTTCGGGCCACTGACCCAGTGATATAATCTCGACCGGGTGAGGTGGGTCGTCACCGCAGGAATCAGGAGACGACGATGAAGGCGGGCATCAGGATGATGAAAAATAGAAAAGACTGTATTCACTTCATTGGTATTGGGTTTTGACTCTATCCGAGTCTCGAGCGGTTCTGTCTAACACGGGGGCCAGGACGGCCTTAAATCCCCTCGTGGTGGCCGATGTTTCCTTCGGGGAAGTCCTCTCTCCGGTGGTCAAGTTGACGACCTCCTCTCCCTCGGGTCCTCCTCCTTGGTAGCTCGCCGTTTTCGTCTGCTCCGGTCGTAGAGGTGAGACGCCTTCTCGGGGATGAAGGGGATTATCTCGTCACGGGAAAAGCGCTGGGGCTTGCTTCCCACATTTGAGAGATACCGATTCCAGGAAGATCATAACCTGCCGATGACTCCTTCGGGGAACCTGTGGAAGTGTCAGACCTCTGTCGGGCGGTCAAGTTGACGACCTCCTCTCCCTCGGGTCCTCTTCTTTGGTAGCTCGCCCTTTGCGTCTACTCAGGTCGTAGAGGTGTGACGCTTTCTCGGGGATGAAAGAGGATTATCTCGTCACGGGAATGTGCGCGGGTTTGGTTTCCCACAACTGAGATGCGGAGTTCCAAGCCGATCATAACACCAGCATTAAAATTAAATTTTTATTTTGCCATTTTCTCACGCCTGAAGCAATGGTATGGGATTTTCAATTATTTGTGGAAATAATTGACCTTCACAAAGAACTAAATAATATTTGAAATTAGCATGAAAGGATGAAAAGTACTGTATACATAATTTCATCAAGATTGACTAAAAATAAAAGTTCACTTTGAAAACGCAGGCTCCTCCCCCCTTAGAGCAATCTGCACTCTAATTTCCCACTAGTTTTTAAACATCTTTTATGAATGGTATGTATTTAATATTGAGAGAATCTTGTCGCAGATGCCAGATTTCAGGTGCTGCCACACCCTTATGGCTTTCCTTTTCATTATTTCTGTTGCACTCAAAACTGTGCACCATCCCCATCTGCCACAGTGCCAAGCTCTTGTTCTAGCATGACCAAGTTTAGCACGCACAACCCTTCATCCTTCTGCTACCGATCTCAGAATCCATGCTATCGATCCCGTGGTATTATTCTCTGCTATCAGATGACACTACCACATTATCAGTGATGAAAATTTTCCAGTTTTGCTGGAGGCACTGCTTAGTCGACATTTAAATAAAACCACTTGGTTTAAAAGTAGGCCACATTTTGAGCAAAATTGTGGGCTGCCTGCTGGCACAGTTGCCTGTTAAATGTGCAACTTTATTTACCACGTTCAGAACACAGAAGGTGCAACGTGAGGCACCATGACAATATGAACACAAGTAACATTCTCCTCTCCCAACGGACACAGCAAAGAATGTAACTGCCCTCCGGTGAAACAAGGTGGCAGATGAGAATTCAAGAAGTCATGCCATGCTGCACAATTAATATAGATGCTATTGTGTTCTGTTGCCTGCATTCCGTCGTCATTCCTCTACCATATCTAAAAGCAAAACCATTCAGCTAATAGTTGGTACTTCTGTCAACTGTTACTTAGAACCTTAATAGTTTCTTCGCGCTGCAGTTTACAAGTCCAAAATATCAGCGTGCCCATCTTTAGCGTGTAAAATTTTTATTACTACAGTCGATACCGTCAAAATTCAACAAAGTGTTTCAAACAGCAGCTACTCTGACCACCACTATAAAGATACTTTAATTACTTTGTGCAGTCAATTAGATATAATCATGCAATAACCATACCTGCCAACCTGTGAACATTGCAAAGGAGGGGGGGGGGGATTTTAAATTAATCTAATTATAGGGTTTTAGTGCAAATAGGATTGGCTAGCGCAAGACAGGGTTAATTGGAGATCGCAGGGAGAGGCCTTTGTCCTATAGGCTGATGATGATGATGAGTGCCAAAACCACAATCTGATTATGAGGCACGCCGTGGTGGGGGACTCCGGAATAATTTGGACCGCCTGGGGTTCTTTAACGTGCACCTAAATCTAAGTACACAAGGGGGGGGGGGGGGGGGGGGTGAAAGCCAGCGTTTTATGAAGTTTGCTCTGAGCACACACACCTTTACGGGATAGACACGCACTATATTATAGATCATCTACCTTTAGACTGACTAGCAACACATAATTTTTAGGTCACAGTGACTTTTTCAGCAACATTGTTGTTGCCTATTTTGCCTGCTTCAGGAACTTCTCTGAATAAACTTGCTTGAAGCAGGTACCACTCTAGTATATGGCGACTACAGTGCTGCCACAAAAGGCCGACATATATATCACAAATTCTTTCCTGTACGCATATGTTTTTTCGTGATCTTGCGCCGCCCCATCCTTCGCCACCTATAAATTTATTTTTTGCAAACTGAACCTATCTTTCATAAAACTTGATGCAACCTTTGTAAAATCATAAAACGAGTTCAAGTTCGTAGACCTTACGAAAAATTCGGGAGAGTTGCCAGGTATGAAAAATTATGCAAATTTATCTGTATGAAGCTAAGCAAGATAATGAAATGCATAGTTTGGATGTGACATCTTCAAATGGTTATTTCAATGCTCTGGAAGTGCTATAAGTCATGAAAGACAGCTTTATTGCCATATTATGCCAATTTAGTAATGATAACCTGGCTTCATCATTGCCCCTCCACTTTGCTAATACTAAAGTGTAGTTGCTCTTGTACAGAATACTTGTAGCACACTGCCAGAGAAACAGTGTGCCGCCAATATGCAAGTGCACTCTATAGGTTCAACACAAGACGCACCTGTCGCTCAGCATGGTCGGCCTGCCAGCCTGTGACATGTTCAATGAGTGACTCGTTGTAGTAGTTCGCCAATGATGGGGTCAGGCTGGGGGCCGAGGGCTTGAGCACAGCAGATACAAGCGAGCCTGTGCCGCTGAGGCTGTGTAGACTGCTCACGCTGGAGGTTGGGCTGTCTCTCCTGCACACACACCATTGGAATGTGTCACATGGCCATCAAAAGAGACATTCCATACATTGGTCGTCCAGTGTATATCGCCTGTTGAGTGAAGCAACCAAGTCGGCAATGGGCGGGGCATTCACACTATGGGCATGGCCACCAGTAAAAGAAGTCCCATTTTGGTGTACCCCACCCAACCTGCCCTCCAAATTATGGCACTTGGAGAATGACATGTCATATAGACAAGTCGCACTCACACGGTGGCGTGCAACCTGAAAGTGGGACTATCAGAAACACTGCTAGAAAAGGCAGCTATGGCCTCCGAGGGCAGCATAACTTCCTGATCACTCAAAAACATGCCTGCAAATGGGCAGTTCCTTATTCTGCCACTCTTCTTAATGAAGGCATCATGGCATCCTCCAGCAGGAGGTCGCAACTGATGGAGTTGTAAATTTAATGCACTTGCTGGTGCAAATAAGAAGAGGATGGTGGTATTGCTCATGGGTATCATCATCTGTGGCCTTCATCAACTGGATTTCTCATCAGATGTGGTCCCACAGACTACTTCTGGTGCTGTGAAACTTGGGAGATGCTTGCCATCCTGGACAGCTGATGGAGCACATGGCATGCTTGACGAGATCACTGCCTGCTATGGAACAGCCACTGGTAGAAATGCGCAAGCTTGCTTGCCTCGAAGTGATCTCCATCATTGTGGCCTGTGCCTTGCAGCACTGGCTTCGTCAGAGCTACTGTGTACAAGCAAAGTGCTCTCACATTAAAGAGCAGTTTTGAAGTGCATTGACGGGCAGGTGCGAGACCATACATTTGATGACAGCTACCAATTAGAGACTTCAACAAGGCGTTTGAGTAGAAGGTGAGCCCATAATCTCACTCTCATTCGACTCATGGCAGGACCATACAAGCACCCTGTTGAAGCAAATGCAATGATACAGAACTTCTGTGCCGATTTTGTCGTTAATGTGCAATGAAGAAGCTCCCATCTCAGCAGCTGTGTATGAAAAATGGGCAGAGAAACAACATTGTAACAGGATGCTCCACATGGATCAAGAAAGAAGAGGACCTGCCGCTATACTGTTTCAGTAGTTCTGTGCAGCATTGTGGAAGCTACAGGCTGTTTCGACCAACCAGGGGAACAATCCCATCTTAATGATGCCCTTCCGTGCCCTGTCATCTGCTAGTGGTGAGCGCTGCAGTGCAAGCGGTGGCAGCATCTACTAAGACTGCAACTGCGCAGCGAGATCAGCTGATGTGATAGCAGTGGTAGAAAATTCATTCCATATTGGCTTTGACAACACAAAGGCCTGCGTATTAAAGATATTTCGAGATACAGAGTAGGGTTACAGACATGGCGGAAGCGGAGGGCTCAGATGAACCACCCGGCCAGTGTGTCACACAGGATCGTGGTGCCATCTCTTGAGCCCTCTTGTAACGTCAACTTGCACATGGTGCGCTTGCTGACATTCTTAAGTGCAGCTGTTTCTTAATTAGAATTCGTACATGTTTACGCACTGTTCCAACCATGTTCAATGCCAACTTATTCGTTCCTTTTGCGTAACAGAGCAGCTTGGAACGATACCACACAAGCAAGTCTGTGGGCGTCATTTTTGCAAAGGGCAAAACACTACCTAGGAACGATTCCTCCGCAGTGTTGTGGCTGTGCAGACTACAAGTATGAATTTAGCCACTGTCAAATGAATTAAATGTTCGTATTTTTAAAATGCAAATTAATGTCTTTATGGCAGCATTGCATTAATTTTATTGTTCTCTGCATGTTTTCATTCAAACAAGTGGAGAACTCTATTTTCAGTATCTTTCAACCTCAGTAATTATTTTATTAAAGAATGAAGCAAAATTGTGCAATAAACCGCCCTGGGACCCTGCAGAGAAGCTTTCAAGTAAACACCTGCCAACAAGACCACTTGTCGAGGCCATTTAGTTGTCCCACAGGTTTCAAACTGTAGCACCACATCTGGCTGTGCAAGAATCTGCGCACATGGGTCACATAACCTTGGCTCTGCTGCACGGAAATACTTAAACAGAGTATAGCATCAATGACAGATTGGGCCACAGGAAAGGGCACTTCTAGTTGGCCATGCCATTTACATCTGCTGCTGTGTCGAGAGATCTGGTCGAGGGAGCATCCAGCACCAGCCGACAGCCAAGACAAGGTGCGGCTTGCACTGACATTCCTAAAAAATCAAAAGGACCGCGCCTTGCAGCACTGCGCCTTGAAACCGTGCGCAAGGCATACTACCACCTCAGCTCTTGAAAGGCTCATACTGGCATGCATCTGGATTGGCAACCCAGAAACCCAAAGAAGAGTGATGTTTCTGTGAAAATCAAGAGTACAGGAAACGAGAAAAAGGAATGAGTCACTGCCTGCAGGGCACTGCCTTCAGAATTACCAGAAGGCTAGAAGAAAGAAGCTACAACACAATAACAGACTGGAAAGCTGAAAGAGCGCGAGAGGTCCTCTTACCAAGACAATGCAACAACACAGCAATATAATTTGATTGGGTCTATAACTCAGTCCCTGTACAAGACTGTTAGAAGGAATCTGCACAGATGCTTGAAGTAACGTCTGAGAAGGAAGTGCTTACACACATCAGAAGCTGACCTTAAGCACCGAGAGATGAAGGACATTCTAGGGAGCTCATCGAAGGAAATAGGGAGGTAGAAGACTTCTATGTATCCTTTCCACGCACTTTTATGATTGCTGGTGTGTGGTTATGTTAGACGTGACAACTGGAAACTTAAGTGCAAGGTATTAGATGCAATGTAAATGCAATGGCCGTTGACCATGAATGGAAACTGGCACGCACACTTTAAGAGGCCACACCTCGGACAACATTGGCTCCGTCTATATGGCAAAAGGCCATCAAGCAGCTGCAGCACATTGTGTGCAACCGCGAGTTGTAGACAGTTGGACAAGGCGGTAGAAGACACACCTGTGTACAGAAGACTGTGGACAATCTCACAGCATCATCATGGGCATTGTTGTTGGTTCAATTACACCAGCAATGGCCTTCCTCGACCAGATTTCTCATCTGTCGTGGCCCCCTCTGCGACACTTGTCTAATAACGTACAGTGCTTGTGGGTACTTGCTTGATGCACAGCAAGATTAGCGTAACTTCTTTTGTCTGGTTGCCTCCCATAGTTAATGCACTTGTCAATACACTTATGCTCAGACTTCCAGGAGGAATAAAACTTAGAAGGAAACAAAATAAAATGAAAAGGTAAACAGTTCGGTATTACAACAAGCCGATGAAGAGCTTAAGTAGCTAAGAATTGACACGCTTGAGACAATTCAGTTGTCTGGTTTGTGTACCGTGAACGCCCAAGAAAGGGTTTGCAATGCAGATATAATGTGCCAATTTAGAAAGAACCGGTGGGGAGGTCAAGCCAGCAGCTGGCACCGTGCGAGAAAAAGTGGCTGTGCCAGCGGAAAACCGGCCATGCTTTCATAAAGGTTGTTGTGGTTTCGATGAATGTGTGCGTTAATAAACCCATGAAAGATCAGACGCTGTGTAACGACTGGCTGATAAACGGCAGTCACGCTTTCATGCCAGGCCGAAATGTGCATCTGTAGACGAACTGGCTAAGTGGCTAGTCAAGGTTTGGGCGACCATCCCATCCACGATGGTTGTGAAACCATTCAAAAAATGTATGGCAGGGAGGACGACATGGTCTAGTCAGTCGAGAGTGACAAGGAGCTCTTCGACAGTGATGATCGGAATTGCGAATACAACATTTCCTTTCTGTGAAGGTAAATTCTGTACGTCTCATTTCTTTCTGATCACGAACGTGGCGGGGCATGCCATATTTTTTATTTTACAAATTACATACATTTACATTCAGGAGCACTTTTATTTTTTTACTTGGAAGCTGCGAAAATTGGGTGCACGTTAGATAAGGGAGTACGTAAGAACCAAGTAAATATGGTACTTGTGGAAATGCACAACTAAATTATCATAAAACAGGAATGCCATTAGGAAACTATCTGGGCAAATGTGTGTTTTTACTCCTTCAGTTGGTTGGTAGGTTGAAAAACTTTATTGTTTACTCCTTCAGTGACACGATAAAATGCAGACCTCCAGTACAATGGACATCTGGACTAGGAGTTTCTGTAAGGTGTTGGTTCGCCAAGCGTGCCTTGGCTGCTGAACTATAACCACGATTGCCAAGAAGCTGCTGAACTCATTATCAGCAGGGGTTTGCAGAAAGCAAGTGGTCCTTGCAAGGCTACCTACTTGCCTTCTGAGATCACTGCTCTAAGTGCAAACTTTTCACCCGTTGAAGGCAGGAAAACCTTTTTGATCATTTCTCAGCAGCTGCCCTCAAAGCTGAAATATACATCAAGTAAATCCCAGTGATCAGTAAATAGAACAAAGATGTGTTGAGAGAACTGTTGTTCAAACTCTTAGTCACATGAACTCTTCTGTTAGCTTTTTACATGATTTCTAGCAGCAATCACAAGAAAATTACATTAAAAATAAGGTATCAGAGAGGCAGTGCCAACGCACAACAAATGGATCCCCCCGCACCATTACAATGTTAGGATGAATGCAACATTGTTTTCTCTCTCAGTCTCTCTTTCTGTGTGTGTGCAGGGAGGGGATGCAAATGGTTGAACGTCTGCCTCGTATGTGGGAGTTGCTCGGATTGAATCCCCAGTGCCGCCGGGAACCCACCAGTTTTCCCATGGAGGAAAGAAACAAAATAGGAGAGGCCCTAATGTCACGTTTTTTGAAGCAGGAAGTGCAGCCATGTTGGTGTGCCATCTGCCTTTGCACCTCCATTCAGTTCGCCGGAGCAGATAGGCGTGAGCTCTGAACTTGCATTGCTATGAGCCACTGGAAGTGTGTGCTGCTGACGCACGTCAGAACAAAGCCTACGAAACTTCTGTAACAGTTTTAGTGAAGCAGAGGCGCTGCTGTGTTTTTCTGTGGCACGTTGAAGAAGACGACGAAGACTGTAGCCATGTAGCTTGAGTGTCTCTGTTGCTGGCTGACACTGACATCACAGACACAAAATACAACTTTCAAGCTTACACATCGCACTACAAAGTCAGCTTGTCTCGTTAACAGAATGTGATGAGAGAAAGACACCGGCCAAAAAATCTTATGTCACTTTTCAGAGGCCGAGAGCAGCAGCAAGCGCTTCAGGAGCGCAGTTGCTATGGCAACATTGATATTTGGCACACCAGTCCCAGTTGAAAAACACCCACGTGACTTCTGCCCCACTCTCGAACTGATCTGGGCTAGCCGGGGCCTCTCCTACTCTTTCCTTCCTCCATGAGTTTTTCGAATGGGTAGAAATGGAACTCTGCTGCTTGTAGGGGTTCTCATCTGGAAAGGGGGCCCTATAGAGATTTACAAAGGATTGCTGCCAGTTCGCCAGTTCCATTCTGGCTATTTCTCATCAGGGGGAAGTCCTTCCCAAGCATTGGGGTCCCGTATTGGCCAAGCACCTGGCCAGGAACGCGCCTGTACCTATTTTACCGGTAGGTACCCAGCGGCAGCTTTTATCTGCCTCCCACCGCTGCGGCGTATGCTATACAGTCTACGCTGGTTACAATGGACCCACATACAACAGACTTTCTTTCGGATATAACGGACTACATTTCAACCTTAATTTGCTCTACCTATTTTAGTAATACAACGAAGTTCGCTTTTAACGGATTGCGCTACGACGGAATGACAGACTATCGGCTAAAGCGGACGAAATTAGCGGCAATTTTTTTTCAAATTCGTGGACGATCGTGGAAATCAAATCATGATCGTGGATGATCATGGCTCAATCTCGCGCGCGCGACGGAGGAAGATGGGCTGGCAGCTCGCCGTCTCTTTCGCGCACAAGGCACGTGGGGGGGAGGGGGGGAGGCAAGGGAGAGGGAGGGGGGCGTACACCGGCGGGAAAGCGATCTTATCTTGAAAGGACAAAGTGCGCTCAGTGCAGGTAGCTTCAGATGCGCTGTGCTTTCGACGTTTAATTCACTCGCTGCTGCTGCTGCGCTTCCTGACTGCAGCGTTTTGACAGCGACTTTCTGCGGCCATCAAGCAAGATGTGCTGATGTTTACCTGTGCGCGCATGACACCGTGCTTGTTAATTTAGTTAGTAAGCGAATGTTATACTTTATACGGCCGATAAAACTAATATCTTTACTTCGTATAGCTGTCTACTAATCTGCTATCGTAATTGATGCTTTGCCTTTCGGGAAAAACTGCGACTTTTTTTTTTCTTACTTCGATGTTCGTCACTCACTCATTGCATAATAGCGTTGTTAGACAGCACGTTTAAAGTTTCGGAAGTTAGGCGTTTCGGATATTACGGACTTCGACTAAAACAGACCTTTTTGTCCGAATTATGAGGGTCCGTTATAACGAGAGTTGACTGTAGTAGAAAGCCATCTGTGGTTGGACAAGGGGTGCCCAGAGACCACGCAGAATCCCCCCTTTGGAGATGCAAAAACATCACAAGTAGCAGAGCACCAGGTCGGGGGCCATCTTATTAGAAAAACTGGTGGGTGGTACCGTGATTCGAACCCAGTACCTCCCACATACGAGGCGGATGCTCTACCTATAGGTGTGTGTATGTGTGTGTGTTTGTTACAAACTTGGGAAGGAATTTCACATTTACATCGTTTGAAACCATGCTTCAAATATAATTGGAAAATTTTCTTCTAGTTTTATGGTTATAATTTCAGACATGCTCAGCTACGTCCTGTCAACAGTGGTGTGCACTGCTTTGAAATCACACTGTACTAATTATTTGCACATAACCTGCACTTTGTCTTTAAAAAGATTCTTTTGGTGTGAGTTATGCAGACATACAGTGCAATCACCAGCATCCCTTGTTCTAGTTTTCCCAGGAGAGGTCTGTCACAGCAGTGTTGACCTAGCACTGGTCACACTTCCTATGCATTCCGCAGATTGCATCTATCGATTCTACACCTATGTCCTAGCCTTAGCCTGCCTGACCCGCATCTAACCCCAGCTGTGCTGGCTGTGGCTAACTACTGCTAACAAATTCCTGAGGACAAAGGGTGACACTGATAGGACTGGGTGAATAGCAGCGACCTGGCAGAGTGAGCACTGTAGTCAGAGCCAGGTGAAGCACCACGTCGGTCTGCATCTACCAGGAGCTTGTCAGCTGGCACCAGTTGCTGCTGCAGGGGTGGTAGGCTGCGGCCAGGGTGCAAACCCTGGTAAGGTGATGAACTGGCAGCCTCCTTGGTCGATTCCACCTGAGCCGCTGTGTGCACATCAGTCACCATCAGTCCCTATTTTAACAACATTTGCGCCTTTATTTACTGTATCCACTAGTACCTTTAACAAGAACATTTAAAATTTTGAGGTTTCCATACAAGCTAGATGGACCAGCACAAAACTTGCTCAGTGCAACCTACAAGAATCCTGTTCTAACGGTATAGGTTCAATAAAAATACTCGATTTTTACTGCTCCACACACATCAACAAGTGGCAAGATATGCATCTAAACTGGTTAATAATAGTTTTTGATCACTGCATTGCACTGTTAGCAAACTGAATTCCTTCAAAAAATATTCCCAAGGCAAATATCAGTTTGATTCGTGTGCACCTCCTGCACCAGTTCATGGAGTGCCACACTACAATCTCTGGTGTGAAAGCATGTGTATGCAGTACAAAGTCTTGCAGGTGACCCTCAACAAGGTCATGCTTGCCTACACAGCAGACATTTCGAGATCATGCATGAAAGCTTCCTGAACTCTGAAAATATTTCTAAATTGCCAAACTAGCCATGGTCACTTTAAAGCTTGTTTCAGGCACCTCATATTAATATGATTTCCATCTGCTATCAGGTTCTTTCAATTATCCACGCCGTCAAATTGAGCAAGATTTGTGACATCTGCCACAAGGTTATCTTGAATCCACCACATTGCCCTTTTGCAAGGGACAATACACGCATTATTGCAAGCATGTCAAAACATCAACACCACTGCTGTTCTTGCAATGTAAGAGTTCCTTTCTATTGGCCTTCCTACCGTACAGTCTACAATTTTATAACTGTGCTCTAGGTGAGGACAGTGCAAGTTTTGGTGACTAGTATACCCACAACAATGCAGGATGCACAGTCAAGTTTTGCCTTCGTCCACACACACAATGCACATGTTATTCTTCTGTACACTTGGACACTTACAATTGAGTATGAATGGCAAAGAAAAGTTGGAACCCACCATATGGATGCCAAAATAGAGCACCTCACAACACAGACATTAATGAAGCATCAGTGAATATGTATGCCTAATATCTAGAGAGAAATGTGACAAACAAATGTTGGCGCATGTGCATCAGAAAAGCTTGTTGGTATAGTTGGCACTTGATGCAGCACATATTTTCCACTAGAAGAAAACACATATGCAGAAATGGGTGTACAGATCTAACCTAAAAAGAAAAACATAAAAATCTAATCTCCAATTGAAACACAGAATAAATGAGTCAATTATGCAGCCGTCCTTTCTTGTGTCATATGCTTCCATTAATTCATGTAAACTTTGATCCCTGCTCTTGGCAAGTATCTTTAGCTCATGAAAATGCAGCTTACACAAACATTCATCACAATGTGCATGCAAGTCTGCTGAGTTTGCTTTTAGGTTTAGAGCATGTTCCCCAGCTCATTCATTCGGGCAACCGTCCGTGTGAAGTACGACAAAAAAACTTTTGTTTCCGGTGCACAGTAAGCATATTATAGTTTTTAGGCAATTCTTGTAATAATTAGAGGCCCTAAATGAAGATCCTGCTTACACCTGAATTTCATTCAAATTGTTTCAGCTGTTGTCTAATGACAGAGCCTTTGTTGTGTTTCCCGTGAATGGGGCCGCCTTAAAAAAATGCCATCCACCACCTTGATGTGTGTAGGATGCACACATTTTAGCACAGGAAAGGCTTTCCTTAACAGAGCAGCATTGAAGACAGGGTCTAACTTTTCTTCTGACATGAAAGTGACTTGCGGTGAGTTTGTGCATTAACTAGAAGTGTGGAAATATTTGAGTTTTACATTCAAATTGAATGGAACATCCCTGTATAATTTTATTTAATTTTCAAATGCCTAGCATTCAAACTACTGATTCAAATTGCCCCAGATGGCTATTGCAAGGTCACAGCTACAGTGACTTTACACTAACCAAAGTTCCCTTATTAAACACAAAGGCTCACAGGTGATTACCACACTATCACTGCATCAGACATTCAAATGTGGTGGTGAATGCTGAGCGAAAAAAAGTCGCAATAGAAACAAGGTGCCTGAGCAGGCATAACTTGTCACATGCATGCGAAAGATGGGCAGCTAGTGTTTAGGTATTGGTAGAGAAAAAGTGTTGACACACAGTGGAAGTAAGTAGCAAGCTAGGAAGCAAGTAGCATACCTTAAACAATGAGGAGAATGCAGATGCTGAACACAAGGATATAGTAGGGAGAATATTGGAGCCCACTTAACATGTTTTGTAAGTATTCATCCAGAGGGTGCAACTGACATGATCAGATTTGCTGTAACCCGTGAAAAGGTAGCAGTGGAAAAGTTGTCTTGTGGAATCCAGTGAAGGACTACTGGAGGATTTTTGGCAGAAATATGCATGGAGGAAACACAGAAAGCACTGTACAAGCCAAACTCAATCTCAACATTCCTGGTAGCCAGTTTCCCCACATTAGATATAGTTTGACGAAAAAAAGAGCATGGTGGCCATGGTGTAATGTCTCAAAACGGCAATGAGCATTCTTTGGATGCTTCTCACGAAGAGATTCCTTCACCAGCGCCCAGATAGATGACGACAGGGCCCAGCAGTAATAATTATTCACGGGTAAACAAACCAGCTCCCTTCGAGGTGACATCTGCCACCGCATTCTGTGGAAATGGTAACAACCGTCAAGACCAGGCTTCTCAGACCACTACAAGCCGACCATTATGGAGAGCTCACTAATTGATGCAAGGGGTGAATGACGATGACTTACGTGGTAACAGTGTCTAGATTCCCTATTGCCTCATGGCTGCGTTGTAAGCGGGGGCGGGGCGACTGTGAAACATCAGAGGTGTAGTCCAGCAAGTTGGTGTGACATAATGGTCAGAGTCCTGTGAACACTTCAACCCTTCTGATTGGCCGAGACAGAGTAATCGAATTTCCTCCTCTAGTGACCAAGGGGAAACGATGGCTTAAAAAGCGGATCTTTGGCGCAATGTAGTGTGCTCACACATGTAAAGTGCCCGACATGCAGCCAATTGCGAGTTTTAAATATGTAAAATAAACCAATTCGTTTCCTTCATCCTCCTGCCCTCATCTCCTCACCAACCAGCAACTCTCGGCAATAGAGACAGACGACTGCGTGGGTCCGCTTAGTTGGCTTAGTGCGATCCATCAGTACAGCGCAGGCCAGTTTCCATGATTTAGGCGCTCCAGTGGCGTAGGTAAACACTGAACCCCAGATCAGGATCTTAACAATGGTGACTATCCCATTCGAAAGCGTTCATAGCATCCACTTACACAGATAGAAACATCATGACTAGAGAATGAAGTGTTTGTCCATTAAACTCCATTTTGGTGATTTGCGCAGTTGCTGATCCTAATTTTGAAGTCTTTCAGGGTGAAAAAAGCTAGGTCTAAATGCACAAGTAGATTTGCTCTCATGAATGCACAAGGCCCACTACACTTGTCAAGATGCTGATGTTAAACCTTTGAGGATCAAAGACGTAAATATACGGCGCCGCGAACAACTCCCAAATGGTCAATGCCATATATTTAGAGCGCTGTCTGCATATTCGAAAAAAAGCACCAATTTTTCAACTCTTTGTTGCTCAGCAAGTGCGGCCACCCTGTGTCAATACAAGGAATTTTCTTTTTTTGCTTCGTAGTCTTGATTTTTCATTCCATGGCTTCTTTATGCTGGCGTTTCAGATGCGTGTGTGCGGGTGCACAGCGGTTAGTTTTGGTTTCCGTCTCACAAGCTGTTTCCGTTCGTTGCACTATTAAAAACTGATGCTGTCGTTGGCGATGGGACGAAGGATTACTGCAAGTTTCTGACTCGTTTGATATTTCCGACGGGCACACAACCACAGAGTTTTCTTGCAAACGCTCACATAGCGTGGCTTGATTATGCTGTGGGTGTGCGCGCTGGTTCTTCTGCTGCAAGCGAGTTGAGCGGCGATTATTCCAATGCAATTCTGACAAGTGCCGAATTTTAATATAGCTATTCCAGTGTATCTACATTTTTATTCTTATAATAAGTATCTATGCAAGCCCATCTGTATTCATGAATAAACAATGCATGTTTACTAAGATAAATTTTTTTTGTCACTTTATGGTGACACAAAAAATTGCACTACATTTTTTTCGAAATAGGTCAGTCGGAAGATTTCAAATCTGCAATTAAAAAAATTCGACCTTGGGGGGGTTGCATTTGGCGAAAAAAAATTTACCCTCAAAGGGTTAATGGTGTAGCCACATTTCTGTCATGCATACTTATAATGTTCGAGAAGAAAGGGAACCGAGGGGCCCGATTTTTATGAATCATATCATAAGAAGCCAACAAACAATGACACCAAGGACAACATTGGGGAAATTACTAGTACTTACTAATTGAATTAAAGAAATGGCAAATTAATGGAAATGAAAACGGATGAAAAAAACAACTGTCCGCAGGTGGGGAACGAACCCACGTCTTCGCATTACGCGTGCGAGAGCATAATTTATCATTTCTTTAATTCAATTAGTAAGTACAAGTAATTTCCCCTATGCTGTCTTTGGTAATTGTTTGTTGGCTTCTTATGATATGATTAATACTTATAATGTTGAGGCAGAAGTTAATTTAAGCTGTTCTAAAACATGTTGCAGTTTCGCCTGAAAGGTGAAGCACTGATTGCGACAGCAAATTATTAGACAGCTATACAAAGTAAGGATAGTAGTTTTGTCGGCTGTGTAGACTAGTAAACATTCGCTTACTAACTAATTTAATAAGCATGGTGTCACGCGCGCTCAGGCAAACATGAACACATCTCACTTGATGACCGCGGACACTCGCTGACAAAACTGTGGCGTGAGGAAGAGCAGCAGCGAGCACATTGCTCTTCGTGCTGCCTCTTGCTGCAACGCGAACTAAGCAGTGAGAAGACAGCACACATGAAGCCCTTAGCGCACCTAGACTCTGCACTGGCTGCAGATTGCTTTCAAGATAGGGGCCGCGCGTCCGCACTCAGCCACGCCATATGCAGCCGCCGCAGGAGTAGACCCCCCCCTGCTGCCTTGCGTGTGATGGAAGACGGCGCACTTCCTCCCAACATTTCTCCCTTGCGCGCTCGAGATCAAGCCACCACCCTTCTCGACTCACCTTTGCATGCTTTCACTCACACCCAAAGCATATGGCACGTGGCCACAATGTTATCGCACTTGTACTTTATATTGAACATCACGGCGACAGCGGAAATGCACCTGCAGTGTCCATATAATTGCTACCACAATAAAATATTGCTGGATGAATGCACACACAATTAACAAAAACTACGGAAAAAGGCACCATGGTTTTCAATAGTGCTTGTCCTGTGGCGCATGTTATCTCCCGCTTAAATTAAGAGTTTTATGTTTCAATGTATAGTGAAGATGGACCAACTAGCTGTCACCAAGGCATCAAGATGTTGGTAGATATGTGCTATTATACAGGTTGTCCTTTCCACACAGTTTCTCAAGGACCTTGGAGGCACACTTTGTGTGGCAATGCATGCAACACCATGCTAACAAAATCATAGCCGAACATGTCTTTCCAAGACTGTTCATGGTTTCTTATACTGCAGCTTGTTATTACACACACGCACGCGTACACACAGCAGTATGTATGGAGGGACACTGAACAAGCAAATAAATTTAATGAGACTGTCCTTCTCCAAATTTTCTCTAAGCCGTATTTTACTCTCGATAAACTGACACCAGTTTCATATCATTAAATTATATTTCATTTAATCTTAATGTTTCTTATTTTATCTTTTACATACTCATTCCAGCCACTCCAGTTCCTCCGTCATGCCTTTGCCCTGAGCTGATGAATAAACACTTTATTTTTTCTGGAAAAAAAAAACAAAACAATCTGTATGTGATTTGTTTTTCTACTTTTTACACCATTATCTGAGATTCTTTTGTTCAAATTTGATTTGAGAAGGAATTTACCATTTGCACACCACTAGCACATGGCACGCAACACAGCAGTGGCGGACGTGGCAGTCACCTTTGCATGCACAGTGCAACTTTCACAGCTGGTGGCAGCTTCATGCAGCATCTCCTTGCACAAATGATGCAATGAACAATCTCTGTTGATTGGGGTGACCAAAGCTGGTGTCTGACATTATTACTGTTTCAAATATATTGGGGGAACGAAAAGGAGAGCAAAAAAAGTCATAAAATGGGATAGAATTGGCTGCACAAGTCTAGCACAGTGTACATTACATGCTTCTTGCATTAGCCTCGGATCTGACAACCTCTGGAAGTCATCACATCCCTGTCTTTTTGTCAGCCTTGTCTAGTATTAGCTAAGACAAGTTTGAACAACTCACCCTAGCTATGAACCAACTAGCTCAGTTGAATACTATTCCGATGTTGCCTGGTATTGTTAGTATTTTTTTGTGTTCTTCTCAAAGGTAGAACAAGTGGAATTAAGACAGTGGCACAAAATGCGGCGGTTATTCTGACGGTCAAAAGGTTTTGTACACTGCCTGTTAAGTTCATCTTCTGTTTTGAGCTGTCCCCCCTACCTCACAGGAATGCAATGGAAGACGTAATGTCTGGACTAGGATGATTACAGAGTAAACTTTTGTTTAAATTTATACTCAGTAGATATGCAGCAGAAAGACAGGCCAAGCTATGATTTCCTAAGCAAATACTTGCAAAAAAGCATGAATCCACTGGTGCACAGCACAAAAGCAATTACGCTCACGTTGTGATATCTTGCACCTTGCTACTAAGCAGTTCTGTGCTAATGAAGCGACAGGCTATGCTTGCAGTATTCACAATTCTTAAGTGTTTTATAGAGGCGCATTCATGCTAAAGATTCTTCTTGGCTATTGCATTCTTAGCTACGCAACAAATGCCATCCAAGAGCAATGCAATGAACTTCTCCAGATGCCCACACATTTCAGCAACATTGTGATTATCCTAACATCCACAATGCCACACTACAGTCCATACATGACAAGCGAAATCTGCATAAGAAAGACGACAGTATGTGGGCCCCTTGTTCTTACTGTCGCTTTTGTTCACCCATGGCCTCAGTATGTGTTCCTTATTAGATGCCATGGTTCATACAGTCTGTGTACAAAATGCTGGTGATGTTCTCCAAAATGCCATCTCTGAAGATGATTGCTGCGCAGTTCCAAATGGAAACCAGGCAACAGTGCGAGACTTCCACACAAGCAGAGAAAAACGTGGTTTGCAACGCTGCCACCTCAGAAGCTTTTCAAGGCACTGATAATTGCACTGCCAATTGGTTTTTACCAGGGCTGGACAAAGATACCTTAAAATTATTTTATGATACAAGATACTAGCGGATTGTGTCCAATACAGTACTCACCATTTCTGTACTTTCATACATTTGTTGATTCCTCGTTCCATGGCAATGTAGGCTGGTTTACAGTAGCTGGCTTGCCAATTTTGTAGCTTCCCGTTTTTTGTGAATTCCATTTATTAACATGCAAATTTTGTTCAATGCTCTTACAAAGTACTACGTATCACCATTCCACAACAGTCTATGCAAGGCAGTAGTATAAGTACACCATGGTAATTCAGCGAGTCCATTCACAGCTCCTGTTCACCTCCCACCGCTCCGACTCACTGCTGAGGGGCACTCAGCAGTGAGAATGGTCAATTTGATCAAATTCTTTTTTTTTCGCGATTCCCAGGTGTCCCTTTGTAGCATGGGGAAATATTAAAAAGAAATCTAAAAGTTGAGAAAATTGCATTTTGCTAGTGTGCAGCCGCCTATATAATCAAGTACAAAACAGGAATTTTGGTGTTTCTATCGAACTGTGGATTGCGCAGCTTTTTGCTGCCACAACGCCGCCATCTTGGTACCATCGTAAAGAGGAGAGAAGATGGTGAGATAGCCACAGCGCCGTATTTAGCAAAACTAAAGGCAAAAAAAGCAAAGGAAAGGAGGAAGAACTGGCATTGCAATTATGGCTGTCACGTGCTCACTGGAAGCATTCTTATTGGCTGACACGGATTTGAATTGCTGATGCGGATGTCGTATGCATATTGAGCATTCCGTGCGCATTTTGACAGCAGTGAGCTGTGCATTTCTTTAACCCAGCGACACTTGGAGATTGCGGTAGGCTGTGTCGCTGGCTCAAGGACACTCAAAGGTGATCACTTTTTTTTTTGTGCTACAGGTGTATGCAGGGAGTGTGCATAGTACAAGATGCGATTGTTGCGTGTAAAATTCCTTTTTAAGGTCACCACGGTAACAAGAAAGAACCTGCTGGAAAAAAACGCCCTTAGTATAAACCAATCAGAAGGAGACAAGCGTTACTGGACAACATACGAGTTGACACTGCAGCTTGAGAAGCAGGGCCATTTCTCACGGCTATCCTCCCGAGACCCAAAGAGAGCTCAAGAATGCTTTTCAAGTTGGTTCTTGTTACCAATGCGAAAAAACTTATTTTTTCTTCATTTAAATAAATGCTGAAAGCAGCATCTCCGTGTACAAAGTGACCGCCACGTTTGTTACATTTAGTACTGCTTCTCATTGTCTAAACATTGCGTACCTGCCAAACTGCGAGCTGTGAAAATTCATAAAAATATCCACGGACAGGGGGGCCCCCAACATGCATTCTTAAAAACTGTGCCTCGAGCACACACCTTTTGTGGCATACGTACACACTTTAGATGCAGCAGCAAAACTTGGCACAGCAGAGACTTACAAGCAAAACATTGTCTTTAGATCGCACTGACTTTTCCAGAGACTTTACGATTGCCAATTTCGCCAACTATAGATCAGAATTTTTAATGCTTCTAGGGAGCACTTTGGATCTTTGGAGGAGACTGTGAAAACTGGCAGAAAGAACAAAAGAGCAACTGCAGAAATGCTCAGCCTGATCTTATTGCATGCTCACCACCAATGTTCACTCACCATGGCTTTGTCGTCAGCTGGCCTATCATCAGCTGATGAGTTGGGGTTGAGATTAAGTGTGCTTGCCCTAAACAGGTGTGCGCCTATATTAATAATCCCCCTGCATCTTGCACTGCCACGAGAAGGTGGGGCAAGTACCATCCCAGTTTTTTTGCAGCCTCGCGCCATTCCATTTTTAAGAACCTTTAAAACTTTTTCGCAAACAGAAGTTTTTTCACTAAAACATAATGCAGCATTCATAAAATCGTAAAAAGAGCCCAAATTCGTTAAGTTCATGAAAAAATAGGGAGCGTTGGCAAGTAAACCAACGAGATGAAAGTGTGTTGGGTTGCGATGTTGATGCTGCCGAAATGAACTTCCCGGTTGCTTTCTGCTGTTTGTGACAACAAAGCGGACTAAATCAAATTGCTGTTAATTTTCTCAAAAGCCGACAACAAAAATATGACCAAACCATTTTGACGCAGTTCCACATGCATGCAACTTCATATCTGGGATGAATATACACTCAAACCTTGTTATAATGACGTTGAAGGGGAGCCATAATTATTTCGTTATATCCATTATTTTGTTATATCAATTATAACAGTTTACAGCAATGTATGCTCAGTTGGGTGCACAACTACAGTAGAACACCAGTGTTACGTTCCCGGGTGCTACGTTTTCCCGGCTGTTAACGTCGTTTTCGGCCAGTCCCGGCATACCTCCCATAGGACCCAATGCATTGGCAACCCCGCTGTTGCGTTGCAACAGTGAGACCATTCCCGCATCATGCGTTGCGAACTGCCGCCCCGCGGCCGCCCGAGCAGCCATGTTGACTTTTCATGTCGCTTGGCTTGGTGGCTTGACGATGAGATTGGCCGCCCAAAGTGCCGGGAGGCAACACCTATGACGTATTTTTGGTTTCCACAAGCAAAACCATGGCCTTATAGATGCGTATTTGCCACCTAAAGCTGGTGACTATGACGCATTGGGGCGCAAAAATTTTTTTCGCCGCATAACAGTTTCGTATAAAGTCCAAGAGCGATAACGCCGTCACTGCGCGCCGTATGCTGTATGTGCAAGTGAAGGCGTGCGAGGGTCAGTCGACGATTGCGGTTCAATCTCGCACGTGTGAAGCAGAAAGGCGGGGCGGGGCGGAAGCGCGCGTCTTCTGTTGCTCGCGAGGCATGGGGGAAGGGAGCGGGGTTACTCCGGCGCCGTATCTTGAAAGCGATCTGTGTTGGGGGCAGAGTCTAGGCAGTGTAGGTGCATCGGCGGCTCGTAGCTTTGTGCGTGCCGTGTGTTCTCGGCGATTAGTTTGCGTTGAAGCAATACACAGCACAAAGGTCACTTTGCTCGCTGCTGCTGTGGCGCTGCACCGCTTGGCCACTTCTCACTGACGTCACGTGGCCCACCCGCTCGCCTGCTCATTTTGCCCCGCTGGTTGAGCGAAGAGGATGGCTTGCTCGGCCGCGCGTGGCGTGGATGCGCATGGCCGCGAGGTCGACGCGGGAGTTTTAAAACAGCCACGCCGAACGAGTGTCGAACTCCACGGAATACTTCACGCACCGTGGTCATTTTTTTTTGTAGAATAATATAGTTTTTATATCTATTTACAGGTCAATTTTACTTTGTTACAATGAGGTTTCAAATGCATGGTTCTCTATGGAGATTTCAAGGGGAATTTCATTTACTTCGTTATATCCATTATTTCGTTATATTCCGTTATGTTATAACGAGGTTTGAGTGTATTACACAGTTGCTTCTGAGTTAATTTTGTAAATAATTGAATGTGCAATACAACATAACCTCAGTGTGCTATATCATGTAATGTACGCCTCTTATAAGTACAGCCTCCAACAATTGCCTGGCAAACATGTCATTTCTTTTGCCGAGTATTCAAATAAAGAGTGCTGTGGCATGCACGGGACGTGTCTGCATAATGTGCGGACATTATTCTGTGCTCTTGCATGCCTGCGATCCTCCTCTTTCCTATGCAAGGAGCCAGCCAACCAGAATAAATGCTCTCTGAGTGTACATGCGGTTGTTGTATGTAAACTGTTTCCTAGAACCTGAACTGGACCGCGGCACATGGAGTGCCCAAGCGTATCTGTACTTCTTGTTGGGCTATTAGATAAGGGGCGGAAATTAAAACATACACAGACGACGTGGGCAGGACAGGTGCCACGAAAGTGCACTCATCCCGACTACATCATCTTTAAATGGAAAATGAGACATCCACCCAAGCGTAGCAATTGCTACAAAGGAAACCCATACGGGCTCCTCGAAAGAAAAGCCTCGCAGTTGAAGAAAAAAGCAATTGTAGCAATTGCCACACTTGGTTGGATGTCTCATTTTTCATTTAATTACTTCTCTCCCCCCCTAGTGGGTTTCCGCTGAACAATTACGTCAACTACATAGTCTGTGTACATCTTAATTTGCACCCCTTGTCTAACAACCAAGCTTCTAGCACGCCCGTATCACAAAATTATTGGTGTCCAGCATGGGGCCCCAAAAATGATACATCTAAATATTCTGAGCACTGTGGTTGCCGCACGCCTGCTCTAGTCAGCTCTAGGAAACAATGGAAACAACCACATGTACACTCAGAAAGCATTTATATTATGCTTTTAACTAATACAATGAGCAGGCCAGCTAGTTTATGGCACTGAGGGATTCCTGGAAGAGGATATGCATAGTAAGGAGGGGTTTCTGAACTACTGGTTGGGGTATGTATGGGTGGCCTCAGCATCTGCCGTGGCAAAACATGGATTAGAAGAAGGAGCGGTGTAGAATTGCACACTCGAGACCAAACTGAATTTGGGGCTGTTTTCACTTCCTGTGACAGAAGTCTCACCCCGAACTTGCTAGCCTTGGGATACAAGGATTCCCACAAGTGTCACAGAAGACTGACCACGTATAAGCCCCATGCATAGATGCTTTCACATGCAGTAGTAAGCCTGCTACACTGTGTCTTTGCATACTTGGAAGACAATGTGGTCCTCTTCAAGTCCTTGTTCTGTGTTTGCGTGCCTTGCTGTATTATGTTGTAATACTCATAAGCAGACAGCCATTTTCAAGCGTGTTTTCTCGTATGCTCAATTTACAGCACGTTTATTTTAAACTCTTTTCCTACTGTGAGAAAAGTGGCCGCATTTTGTAGGTTACACAATTTTTTTTTTCTGAAGCAACCATTAACAAAAAATTTTATGCAATACATGAAAAGAAAACTGAATAAATGTGCTTTTCAAGCACATGAGTTTTATAAACGAGTTCTATATTGGAAAACAAAATTTTAATTGCTAAAAAGGTGATTGTAGAACAAAATTGAAAAAAAAAAGCTAAAATATGCTTGTAGCTAAAAAGAAAAAATATGCGATAAAGATTGTGAAATATACAAAATGATTCACCATCCAATAGCCCCTATCTGTGAAGAAATCAAAATTTTGTTTGGGACAGTACTGCCACTAGAAAAAATCTGCTGGATGCTCTATAGTTGCATGTGCCATGTGGCAAAGCAGTTTCTTGATGTAAAACACAGGAGAATGTTGCAAGTCTTGCAGTAAATTGTTGTTTTAAAAGTGAAGCTTTTCTTTGCGAACCTCACTGGGTTTCGTGACAGTGGCTGTGACCTGGCAGTTCTCTGGCCGAATATGCCAACCAATCACAGTGGAGTATGCACGCTGCTTGGTTCCTTGAAATACCCCCAGATGGCGCTCACCTCTGCGCATCCACAGAGGTGAGCATATCTGTGTGTTTTCTCAAAAATGTAGGTAGGAAATTAGGCAAAATAATAAGAGTTTGGTGGCACAACCCACAACCTGGTTTTAAAGGGGACGCTCATAGCATTCATCCATCCATTTGCGGCACCGGAGGCGCGGGGGACACAAAAAAACAGAAAGCTCGCCTTCGCGCATCCGTGGCTGCGCAGTAATGAGGAAGTAAATGTTTCTTGTGGATATAATGGGTCTGAATTGCACTACGTAAGTATCCGCATGCTTGCTGTGAAACCATGACTTTGTTTGTTTGTGTATGTGTGCATGTGCATGCGTGTACTCATGTTTCGACCCTATGCACTCACACAAACCTTCGCTGTATATAGACTAACTCATTGGATCTGCTGCATATTTTTTTGTGGGTTTTGCCGACACTGCATTTCTTAAAATTCTGGTGTGTATCCATTTTAGCTAGCTGGTGCTGAATGGCTTGAGATGGTGGAGGAGTCCGAACTTGCGATGCACCTGCCGTCATCATTCTCCAAATTAAATTCTTACAAAAAGGCAGCATCCTCTGACTCATTGCAGCGCAGGCCATTGAAAAAATTAACCGCAGACATAACAGAATTGCGAAATTAGCAATTATCCGGAGCATGCGCGATGCTGTTGTGTGGGCCGGCCATTTTCGCTTTCAAACTCCCCCATCTTCCGAGCCCGTTCAAAAATCGCTTGTGCATGCAGTATGCTTCCGCATGCCACGCATGCCACGCATGCCACGGAAGGTCTTGAAAACGGTGCTCAATACCATTGCTAGTGGGCTAGTGATGCCGAATGGGCACACACAGTAGAAAAAGAGAAAATGCACATCCTTCCTTAATCGCATGTATGTACCAGGTGTTTTACGTAACTTGAGCCAAGGATTTTGAATAAAGCGGTGAACCACACTTGGATGAAACCAACGACATATTGTTTGCCGTCATGTGGAACTCTTCGTATTATTATTAACATTCTGCTTTATTTGGTTTAAATGACTAAGCTGAATTATGCAAAACATTTTAATATTTGCTTTATGACCTAGTACATCTCGTTGCATTGTAGAGGGGGTTCAGTAGCAATTAATCCAGTTTTTTGTGGCAGCGGAACTTTTTGCGTGGTGCTTTTTTCCAGCATTTAAAAAAATATATGAAAATGAAAAAGAGAGAGAGAAAAAAAAAAGGAAGCACGACGGCGCTTATGCAATATCATATTGCAGGGCTCTCAACAGTGTTTCAAGCAACGAAGCATGCACGTCGACCGTGGTGAAGCGAGAGGCCATTGCTCCGCAAATTCCATGATGGTGCACAAAGGACGTGCCGTAAGCGATAGCCATGCTTCATTCACCCGAAACACGGTTGAAAGCACTGCAATATAAAAACGCAAAAAAAAAAAAAAAAAAAAAACAGGATCGGTTGCTTCTGACTTCGCTTTACAACGTAGTGAAACGCACTTGGTCCTAAAGTGAATAGTAAAAATTAGTCCATAATTCATCTTAAACCCCCCCCCCCCAATTAGGTGGAATACAAAACAATACTCTTAGGAGCACCACATGATGGCAAACAATATGTCATTGGTTTCACTTAGCTGCAGCTAACCACTTTTTTTTTAATATCCTTGGCTCAAGTTATGGGAAACACCCGGTACAATTTCTCATTTATTTTAAGACAAAAAGTGATTCATAAAATTGTAATTAGCTGCAAACAAGGATAGAAAATCTGCAGGATTCTGTATTAGCACAGTACTGTGGCTTGCCATTGTGTTTTTTTCCTGTACAGCCAAATGAATTCTCTTCTGCATGCAACAAGCCATTGTGAAGGAAGAATAGCAATCCTTGTTTAAAGCTTGGTGCAGAAGGAAGGTGGTAGTTGTCCACTGCATGTACTGCATCCACCTGATGAACGTCACAAAAGTGTGCCTATGTCACAGGTTGCCTGGGCCGGTATTTTGTAGCAATGCCTTTCCGATGCTAATGCCTTTTCGTGCTTGGTCAGTGGTCAAAGCGACGGTCCGCTCAGGTTATCAACGGAATCAGCCGGCCGTGAGCAGTGGATGATAAGACTAGTATAGAATAAAGCATAACGCATCGCTACAAAATACCGGCCCTGCATGCCGCATTGATGTCGATGCTGTGAGGTGCTGTAGTTCCAAGTCAGCTGCCTGCAGTGTCCTGAAATGGCCTGTTCACAACTAACGTGTATTTCAACTCCACATTGTGTAAGCACCATTTTTTCTCATGATGTGTGTGCAGATTGGGCACTAATTTATGGTGTACCATTGTCATAAATTGAAATGTTAAAAAAAAAAGATTGCCTTATGTTCATGATCACTTCAGGTGGTAACATAACACAGGTAGTTTCTAAATACGCTCTAGCCCCAGAGATAGTCATCACAGTCTGCATCCCATCAATGCCAAGCCACTAATGCTGGCAAGTGCAGAAATGAAAACATTGCAAAAAATTTTTGACTTGTTTACAATTATGCTTATGGCTTACTGCATCGAGACAGTATGCAAGTCAAGTATGTACTATAGAGAGTGTCTGCACATGCGCAGTAAAATTTCGATACAAAAGTATACAAAGGATGAAATATTGGTGGATTAGTGGATTAACTATTTTTGTACTTAATACCAAAAAAATTATAACACTGAAATATTCTGAATAGCACAATTGATGGCCTTAACATGTCACAACAAATTTCCATTCAAAGCCGCTGTATGTAAACTGTGCCCAATATATACACTTTGAATTTATATGTTAATGGAGGAAGGTAAGCTTGAAAGTATACTCACTACTTTGTGCCTGTTTTGTCAACTGGATAGCTTGCTGTATGGTTCTAAATGCTGGAAAAAAGGAGAAGCAAAGATTAAGCTTTATATAAAGTTACCTGTGGAGACCTTTTCAAGCAACACGTGTACATTTTTTTTGTCATTAGCTGACAGGCACTCACTAACTAAATGCAACACACTTGGAGTCTTTTACCAGGCCTTGTTAGAAATTTTGATTATACAAGACAAGTTGCAGAGCACCAACCAGGTACCACGAGATTTTCTTAAGGTGGTAGGTGAGACAAATGAAATGCAGCAAGGCCATGGTGCAAAAAGGTAACCATCTAATCAACAGCCACCTTTACTGTCTTGCTGCATATGTGCTCTCTGCTGGCAGCTCCAAGAAGAGTTACGTTTTTTATAGTGGCCTTCATCGATAGAATACTTTGCAGACACAATCCTCACTGTGTAATCTTAACACCCCACTAAACCTGGTGGGGGGCCACCATGTGACCATGAAAAAAGAAATTTCGGCAGACACACATAAGACTGCTTATATGTGGGAATGCGAAAGCATTATAGTTGCTTTGGTGAATGTTTTTTTCTGTGTGCTTCTTGTCTGCACAAGCTCTCGCCTGTGTTTTAACTTTGCCTCGGTAAGGCCAAATGAAAACACCCCAAGCGTTTCAACGCGCTCGCTTGCCCGCGGGGAGTTCATAACTCGCAGGACCGCTCAGCGGCATTCAATTCGGCATTAATGCTGTATATTTTATACACTCATGACGTGGCCCCACCTCCCACCCATTGGCTGCACTGTCTTGTGCCCAACGACGCACCATACTCTGTCTGGCACCTTGTTTGTAGGAAAATTTCTCAACAATTATTTCTGAAATTCATTCACCTTCTTCGGTGCTCTTTGTATTTTTTTGTCTGCGTGGAACTTTCATAATGAGCTCATTGTTTGTGTTTTCTCGTCTGTCATTCTGCTGATTATGATGTAATTCTACAGATGGCGCTACCATACTCAAAAGGAATCTACATAAGGCTATGCCTCGGCACATGCAACAGGGTGTTTGTTCCATGTGTTTTCAACTGATATAACAACTACCACTGCACAAATGTAGGTATTTAGTTTGTAGCCAAGCATGCTCGAGCATTGCAGACAGTGCATAGAACAATCACTCTTTGCTGGTGTTGCACCAAGTCAAGCATAAAGTTTTGCTTTCCTATGTTACCCTAAAGAAGAAAATGTGCAAGAAAGATGCATGACACATGGGTGATTTTTTTATTGACGCGAAGGCAATGTACACCAAGTGTGTCAGGAAAAATTTAGGCAACAATTAAACTGAACAGTGCAAACTGAACACTGCAGAAAAAGGAAATTTTTTTCTGTCAACACATGGTTTGTGGTGGTGGCATGTGGTGGTGGCATGTGGTGGTGGCATATACAGGGAGTCGCAGCTAACTTTAGCCAAGGTTTAACAATATGCCAAAGTACTCGAGGACGCAACGCATGGTGTTGGCTCTTGCATGGAGCAAGTCACGCTATTTTTGGTTTTCTACTTAATTGCATCATTGGTCAAGATTAACCCTTCCAGTGCCAGGTTTTTTCGGAGGTGACACACCTCCAGCATTGTTTTTTTTTCTCCGATATTATAAAATGACCACCAGTGTATCTTTGGTTATGCAGAAGAGAAAAAAAATGACATGGTTAATGAAAAATTCACTCTTAGTACCCAGGGGGAGAGTGTGGAGAACATAAAGGTATGTCAGTGACATCGCGGGAGAGAAACGCGGAAATCTATCAGCACGCTAGTGATGTCGCAAATAACAAGGTCAAAACTTCCAATAAGAAAGTTGTGGTGTTCTAGAAAGCATCCAATTCAGCAGCTTTGAACTTCCTACTTGTTACACAATAACTTATTCTGCATACTAAAGAAAACCCGCAAAATATGGGGGGGTATGTTGCGTGCCGCCATTGCAGTGCTCTCAAATGTGCCACGTATGAATGATGAATAGCACATTGAGCCTGGTGTGCTGCCTGGTCTGCTTATTGCTATCATGAACCAGCACAAGGAAAGCACATCATTGGCGTAAATCCACAGCCAACGCCACTGCCCTGCCACTTTGTAAGTGGCAGCACACCATGCTTAACTGCTGCCCAGACAGGAGCATGAGAGTAAGATGACGCCGTATTTGACTACATCAGCCCCACCTTACACAAATGCCTATGAGCGTAAATGGACTTGCCAACTTACAGAAACAATGAAGGATGTATAAATTTTATACCAATAACAACCCATAAATTTACCCTTGACCAAGCCAGCTATAAGAACAACTAAAGTGCTGTTAAATTCAAGCGCAGTTGGCACCACATTGGGTAATATTTGATGCGAATTGCAACATCACAGAACATGCCAGCGCAAGTGTGCCCTTGGAGCTGAACGCTGTGCAATTACATTGTGGAAGTGCAGCCCACAAGTCTATAAAGAGCATAAACATAAATCAAATCCCCGCAGCTAGAGCATGTAAGACAGTTGACACTGTGCGGCAGGCAGCGATTGAAACACGGAGCGCACTGCAGCGGCGAAGGTTCACCTAAATGATCACATGATTTAAACAGTGACACACTTCCAAGATTCACAGCATAGACAATTGAGTCACTGACTTGCAATATATGCTTTGCTTTTACATACCCAAGTAAAAATGTTCAACATGCATTCCAAGAGGTAGCTTCCAGATTAAATTATTTGGAAGTGTTTCCAGTACATCAGACTCACACTTGTAACTGGTCCTAGCTACAACTGGAAATAATACCCCTGTCACACTGGCAAATTTACTGTCACTTTGAGCAAGTGCACTTTGGCAGCGCACTGCTACACGAGAAAGAGAAGTGCACTTTGAAAATGATGGTGATGGCGATGAGTGAGTCAGTAGCACAGCAAATATTTGTTATTTTAGGCAATACTTGCTAAGTAATAATGTATTATAAATATGAACAAAATTTAGAATAAAATTTAGGTGGAAATAAAGTGAATCATTGCAATCACATTAGCGCCATCGATCATCATGAGCCAAGACAAGACGGCATCGTATCTGAGGCGAGTGCATTCAAAATGGCGGGTTTCGTTGCAGATGACACGGAAAGTAGTGACGGGCGTTTGGAGTGTCATTTGGCAGCACTTATTTGATCCCGAATGAGGCGCTCGCGGCTAACGTTGCTCGCGGCGGACACGGCCATTGCACGGCATGTGCTCTGGCATGCCGCCGGCGGCCGTGGCCGTCAACAGCCTGAGAGCGAGAATAGTAAACCAGTAATTTTTGTTGTAAAGTACGTTTTAATACGTACTAGTATTCCTAATAATGAAAATAATAGTTAAAAAAAGACTACTGACTCAGCTTTTGATATTAGTTTATTTATTTCTGAGCCCCTGCTGCTGAGACTACGCACTTCGGCGGAGCGAAGTGAGTTGGCGAATGCACTCGCCAGCGAGTGCGCTTTGCAGCAAGTGTCACTACGCGTTCCCCTGTGACAGCTTGCGAATGACACTTGGCACACCACCCCTCGGTCAGGCGGCTGACCCTGCCTACCCTGTCTGATGGCCACTCACAGCATGGAGGTCACTCGGGACGCTGACCCTCCCTCTCATCCAGAGAATCAGCGCCAACTCCACCACTGAGCCCACATCCGAAGAGGCATCCACGCAGGTCAGAGAACTCACGACCGCTGCCTTTTCCCTTTGACGACTTGAAGATAGTCATATGCCCAAACAACGGCCTCCGCATCGGCGAGTGGCCAAAACATTTCGTGGCCCGTGCGATTGGGATCGGGGCTGGGCTACCCATCAACGAGGCCAACAAACTTTTCCCAAGCATCCACTCTGAACAAAACATAGCTACCATGAGCACTCCCGACGAGACGCTAGCCATGAAGCTGAGCACCATCACCTCGGTGTCCCTCGGCGTACACGTGTATCCGGTCACACCTACGTTGCAGTGTCGGATGACTCGTGCAAAGCAATCATGACTGGACCCGACAAGGGCACTACCGTTGACCGAGCTTCTCGACCACCTGAATGCACCCGGCTACGAAACACTCTATGCCCGGATGATGGGAAAGACCAATAAAGCACTGATAACCTTCACCTAATTGCGAGTTCCCTATTATGTCAGATACTATGGGGCGGAACACCGATGTTATATCCATGTGCCTTGCCATCAAGTGTGCAATGCCTGCCTACAAGTCGGTTATTGAGCCGACGTATGCCCCACGCCTGAAACCAAGCGCCACAGTGAAAAGAGTGCAAGTGCTTGGACTATGTACAAGCAGACGGCGGGGTGAATCACAGTTTCATCCTAGAAAAACAAGCAGATCAAATAATGGCCATGATACAATGCATTAGTAATCGAAGATCTGGCCTCAAGGAATGCAATCTCCTTAGGATCACTGAGGCATGTATCTTAAGCCAAATTACATACCACCTTACCACCGGCTCATCCAATCACAAGAGAATAAAATCAACGCCATCATACGCAAGGCAATAAAACTAACTCTGGGAATCCCTATCTACGCCTCAACTGAGCGGCTCCTGGCACTCGGAGTGCATAACACTTTGACTGAGCTACTCGAACACGATCTGTTAGTCAAATGCAACGGCTCGTACTCATGCCCCCGGACAGGCACCTCCTAGGACGGCTAGGGTACTCCCAGCATTACCACCCCCACCGAACCACGCATGAACTACCTGCCCCTCTATTACCCTTAAGTGGGGGACACACAGTCCGATTTGGCATCCGACACACGCTGGAACGGCATCCGGAACCGAGGCGTCGAATTGGATGCACAGCGTGCGACAAACTGGACAGATTTTCACCGTCTGACGCGTCTGACAACCGCACCGTCATTTGGCTGCAGCCAATGACAGCGCTCCTGGCATGTGACATTCTCTGATGTTCCCTCGACAGAGGCGGCGCCAGCGGGCCAATTTCTCTCCATTTTTTTTTTCTTGCCGGCTACAATGGCATTGCTACAATTCCTGCCTGTTCTGCAAAGCAGTGCCTAGTACACTAGTACTCTGCTACTGGCGAGATCGGCCGAGAGCCGCGATGCGAGAGCATTTCGCAGGTAGACGGCACACACCGGTTGTCTGAGTGAGGCTGGTTGCTAAGCTTGCACGCTTGCCCTTCGCATCGGCATCGAGTAATCCAGTTGTATTTAATTACGAGTAACCTAAGTGTACAGTGTTGATCGTGTTGGCAAAAATAAGCGCACTTCGATGAGCTCGGGCTGAATCGCTAAAGCCGTCGGCCGTGGTTTGCACCGAGCTAGGCCTACCGGCCCTATCGCTGGCTGTCAGCGGAGCCGTCAGTGAACACACCGTTGCGAATTGTTCTGTCACTCACAAAGTCATAATTTTAGTGACATTGTTAGCGTAAAGCGAAGCGCATTGCCCAGTGTTGTTTATTTTGTATTTCTCGATGAGGATATGAAGTCTTCTGAGCGTACAAGCTGGGGCGCAGGATCTGGGCGGAGCTTATACGCCGCTCGCTCGTTCAGATGCACGTCCCGTGTGCCCCAAATGGTCGTATGTCGCATGCCGGAGCATGCAGCGCCGCACGTCGGATCGGACACAGAATCAAACCGTGTGTCTCCTGCTTTACTCCAGGTAGCACCGATCCCGCGAAACATGCACTCTGATAACCATGAAGGAAGACGAAAGGGCTGCGTCAAATACCTTCGTAAGCTCATTGAGTCCTAACCTCCGGGTACGGTTTACTACACAGACACTGCCTCCGACCAGAATAGGCAGGTGGCTGTAGTTATAGATGACAAACACAATGTCACATCATCAGTCAGTCGTTAACACGAGCCCCAGTGAGGGTGAAGAGGTGACCATAGCAACCGCCATTTTGCACATCCTAAACAATAGTCCCGACGTGCACCTCATAATTAAAGATTCGCAGGATGCCTGTAGGGCGTACCTACGGGGCACTAACCTCCGCCACGCCACACACCCCGTGCAGTGAGACAGCCAACCTAGACCCTGAATTGTGCAACATTTCACACACGATCAGAGACACTCATTATTATTATAGACGGAGCCGTTTCATCAGATACAAGCCACCTCCCAGATCCTTTACCCATGAAGAAGCTGTTTCCTTGAGACGCCTTCAAACTATTCCTTTCCGAACCTACTGACTCTACAACACTTCTCCCCTACCTCCTATCCCAATAGATGTCCAAGCTGTGGCGCCCCACCGACTTTTCATGTCACGGTGGAGTGCCAACACCCATCTAGTGGCATAAATCCTCCAAACATCCCTACCCCAAGCCATCTGCAGTGAGAGGCCGTCTTGTGCCACAGCGACCCTCGGGACCTGCTGGAGCTCATCCAGCGGGCCAATGACGTGGCGGTGGCCATCGGGACCCTGGAACAGGGGCTCCGACCAAAATAACTGAACCCTGAATAAATGTTTTTTTCTCTCTCGGTAAGAGCGCCAGTATGAACACTGTCATAAAGAGAAGCACGTTCCTTACAAACACCAGCGAACGCTCCCTGTACCAGTGGGTTTCTGAACATCAAAGAAACGGCAAGGTGGCGTCCGTGAAGAGGTTTTCCCGTGGTGGCAGAGATTGTGAACGGAAAAAGATTTCGACTTGAGTGTGCTGCAACAGGTAGTGCTTGACTATTTCAAGAGGAACGAAATTCCCACGGTGCCAAAGCTTGCCTCTCGCTTCAACGAGGATGAAACGCTAACTTCAGTTTCACCCACAACAATGCATCACATGCTCATGAAGATAGGTTTCCGCTTTTTTAAGAAACAGTCCCACAACGCCCTCCTTATTAAGGCTACTCACATAGTTCAGTGCCGCCGCAAGTACTTGCGGCAAATTACAAAATTGCGGAGGCCCATTTTCTACACTGACGAAACATGGGTTAACATAGGGCACACGATAGATAAGGTGTGAGTCGACGAGAGTGTAAAAACTGCTGAACAAGCAAAAAGGGCTGCACTCTCAGTTGGCCTGCAGACCCCAAGTGCTAAGAGGGCCCGATTGATTGTGACACACTGCTGAAATGAGAATAGCTTTGTGCAAGGTGCTGGAGAAATACTTCAAGTGAAAAAGAGCAAAGGTGACTCCCACGAATAGATAGACGGGCCCCACTATGACAAGTGGTTCCAAGAAACGCTAGTACCACGCCTTCCCCGGACAGTGCAATAGTCCTGAACAACGCGCCGTACCCATCGGTGAGGCAAGAAAAATTTGCCGTGGTGGAACGCGGTTAAACCAAGTTTGTCAAGCGATAGCATGGTTTTGCTTGGTTTGGGAAAGGACACAGACGCTGCTCGGCGCCGTCAGAAGCCCGTGAATACACGCAAAATTGCTGCACGACTGGCCGCTCGAGGCACTTTGCATGTATACACAGGCATCTTTCACGCTCGGAAACACTTTTATGTAGCACGTATTGAGCAACAGAAAGTCGGGAGTTTTGTCATGTTGCTCTAAAATTTTATCATTCACACTTTTCACCTAAATGTAATACTTGAGAAGGTGATTAATTTTCAAGACTAATTATGTAATTAGGCAGAATGCTGAAAATAATCTGTATCTCCAAGCGACGGCAAACATTACCTTGGTTCTGTCCAGCTACGTGGCATATACATATTTTTAAAGTTTGGGCCAAGTTAAGTGAAACACCCTGTATGTCCTGTGACATAGCATTGTGATGTGAGCTGGCGCAGGAGACTACTTGGTGCAACAAGCCTCAAACGGCAAAGGTCGATTTTTTTTCCCACCGCGGCAAGTTGGTTCCGCTAATGTAGATGGCACTGCCGTGCCCCCACAAGCCAGATAAAGAAACACCTTATTAAATCCAGCAGGCTAGGTGACTATATGACACCGCCTCGTTTCCAAGGGGATGCCATTAAATCATAATCATCATCAACAAGTTGTCATTGCAGGACGTATGGGCCAAGTGTGGAGGAAGGAAAAAGATAGGAGGGAGCATCGTGCAATGCGATTGAAACTGAGTGTGGTGGCCAGAGAACAGAGGACACGTCAGAGCGCGCGGTAGGTTTTAGTACTCCCGGTTGATTTTTTAAGCGAAGCTTTATTGGAACACTGGTGTTGGGGTTGGTGTACGCGGAAAACTATCATCAGCACTGGCTCGAGCGTCGTCGCCGTCTTTCACAGCTGGCTGAATCGCAAGCGGTAATGGCGGGCGAATGCTGCTAACCACGCGCTGTCGAGCAAACTCGAGACATCGAATGCAAGTGACAACAGCGACGACCAGAGAATCGTACAAGGCAACGGAAGAAAAAGGAAGGACAAGTAGTATGAAAGGGAAGGAAAAGTAGTAGGTCAGGTACACACATGACAAGCTTCGCTTACCCCCATTTTTTCGACAGGGGAAGGGCTGGTGATTTCTTTTTTTTTTTTTTTTCAATACCCATTCGAATCCATTTAAAGCTCTTCAAATGAACAAAAACATGTTTACCTTCAAGTAAACAAAAAAAATGAACAAACCGCGGCACTTTCGCTTAATGCTGTGCCCAAGTTTCTGGATTGTGGCGTTGAATCACGGTGTTGCGCTATGTATGTCTGTTCGGCGAGCTGAATCAGAGAGAAAAGAACGCATTTCAAGCGAGTCAAAAGTTGAAGAAGGCAAATGTTGCAGGCCTCTCCGAAAGGTGCACAGTGTTGCTTCACTGCTACACTGACTGCTTTTGCGTTAACTGTGCGCTGCGGCTCGTGTTGCAGTAAATTGCATAGTAATGTCTGTTGTCATTGCAGAAGTTAAGCACGCATACCCTTCAGTTATAAAGGGAGGCTAAAATCTGTTTTGTAAACTGGTCAGTTCTCTTGTGAAGGATAAAGCAAAGTTTAGTTTATGAGTTTGAGTGCGCCTCTCTCTTTCGTTCGCCGATAAATGTTATAAGTTTTACCCGCTGTGGTTGCTTAGTGGCTATGGTGTCGAACTGCTGAGCATAACTTTAGCAGAAAGCGTTCTAATACACCCACAAATGTTGTGTACGCAGCCTGGGCCGGTATTTTGTAGCGATGCCTTTAAAGTAATAATGCCTTTTCGCGCTTATCGCGCTTTGTCAGCGGTCAGAGCGACGGTCCGCTCGCTTTATCAACGGGATCAGCCGGCCGTGGGCGGTGGATGATAAGACTATTCCAAAATAAGTCATAAGGCATCGCTACAAAATTGCGGCCCTGATGTGGCTTTCCCGATCATGACTTCTCCCTGCACACACTGCACAAATATTCCACTGACTGAGAGAGAGAGAAAACTTTATTCAGAACAGCCCACAGCTCAGTCTCGAGGCAACCAGCCGCTGAGCTAAAAAGTGCAAGATCTGATATCGCCGCTCCCCTGCGCTTTGCTTTTATCGTAAGCTTAAAGGCCCGGGCGCTGCGTTGAAAGAACAGAAAAAATCTAACAGCAGATACGCAGCACGTCAGTAACAAATGCAACTCACCTTCACATTTGAAGACAACAGAAAAAAAGAATCGGAGCACCAACACGGAAATGTTGGTGCACCAAGAAGGTACTCTATTTTGTGCACACATCATTCTTCATTTCGATATGTGGCGAATGCGAATTGCCAATTATCCAGCGGCAATGCAAATCAATAATGCTTGCATAACAGGGCAAAATACACATGGGCAAGGCTTCGGTCAAAAATGTGACGAATGCATATCGCTTATCATCGCTCACAACGGTCTATTTACTTTGGCCGAAGTATACCTGTAGCGTAAATGTGCTGACATTAAGTGAACTTCTCACAACTCACCCAATGCGTGGAAAATATGCCTCATAGGAAACGACCGAAGCGGAACAAGCATTCAGAGAAAAAAGTCGCAGTTTCGCCCGAAAGGCAAAGCATCCATTGCGATAGCAAAGTAATGGACAGCTATATGAAGCAAGGATAGTAGTTTTATCGGCCATATAAGCTTGTCAATATAGGCATGCCAACTAAATTAACATGCATGTTATCACACGCACAAGCAAACATGAACGCATCTCACTCGATGACCGTGTAAACACTCTGTCAAAACGCTGGAGTGAGCCAGCGCGCAGCGAGCTAATTGAGCTTTGTGCCGGCGCTCGCATCAACGGGAAGCTGCGACAACACACAGCGCAGGGAGGAAGGACTTTGCCCCCGCCGCCGCAGATAGCTTTCAAGATACAGACGCCTGGGTAGAAGGCGGCCTCGCCTCCCCCACCTTCCCCCTGGAGCCTTGCCACCCCGACGGGCACGGAAATGAGGCCCCCCTCCTCCTCGTGTACGTTGTGCGTGACTGGAAGACTGCGCGCTTCCTTCCCGCCCTTGCATGCGCGAGATTCAGCCGCGATCGCCGGTTCACCCTCGCACCGCTTTCACCCGCACATAGAGCATACAGTGCATGGCGAAGATTTTATCGCCCGCGGACTAGATACGGAACCTCACGGCGATGGCAGTAATGCACCTGGAGTGTCCATATAATTGCGCAATAAATGCGACCAGAGATACAGGCAGAGCCGCTGCCGGTCAAGCGCGCATCGATTAAAAACTACCGGGCACCAAACGTCTCCGCAAATCTCGATTCTCTGTGACCTCGACGCAAGAGGTCACGTGTTGGGCTACCACTGCGCAAAGGGACTGGCTTCACGGAGCGTTCGCTTGCCAAGGCTGGCTGCGTGACGTAATGCTCTCTCCTAACCTTTTCCTTTCTCCAGGAGCCAAGGCACGGTGGTAAAATAGGAGAGGTGGACAAACGAGCGCCGCACACCTCAGTCGCCAGGTGGCGAAAGGGGTTTTATGGGCTCAAGGACGCGCATCGCAAGCTTTCGCTGTGTTTTTTGCACGACCTCCTCTATAAATTTATAGAGGAGGTCGTGTTTTTTTGTGGCTTTAAAACGTTGTATATAATATTAATAGCTTGGGCAAGGCCCAAAATAAGTGTACCAGGCTCTATGGAGCTTAAACATTTCTAATCGGCGCGGGTAATCTCGACAAGACTGACACGGTGCGGCGATCGCAAGGGAAGGAGGAGGAGGAGGAAAAAACTATTAAATAGGTAAAAGGTTTAACGGCAGGTCTGGGTGGGGCCCTCAGTCCAGGGCTCCACTGGCTCTAGCGGCTCGCTGAGCTTGGTCCAGGAGGGCCAGTTGGCTCTCCCGGTCCTCGCTTGCGAGCAGTGCCTCCCACTGCCGTACGAAGTCTGTCAGCAAGGGAAGCACGTGTATTCTTCTGGAAGCGTGAAAATTATTACCGGCAAGTGTACAGCGTAAAAAAAAAAAAAAAAATGGTTTGCACGTCATTGTGGGTACCATTGGGTTTCAGTGTTTCAGGCGCCTGCGCCAGTAGCATCAGATGGCGAGTGCAAGCGCTGCGCACGTGCCTACGAAATGCTCGAGACTGCAAGCGACGGGAGTAGACGCCATGCTGTCTAGACAGAGCGGCGTCGCCGAGCCTTCGTGTTCGCGGACGACCTTGGCCGACCACTCTGAGCAACAACGAACAAACGGCGTGTAAGACCCAGTAAGTGAAGCCGCGGTGGCCGTTGTAGCCGCAGCGAAGTGGACTTCACTTGTGATGCACACTGCAGACAGATCGCACACGCTGAAGCTTCTACAAGGAATATCACGGTGTCGCAGAAAGCGTCGATGAACTTTGCTTTTCAAGTCAGCCTGTCCTCCCAGTGATTTAATCTTTCAGTAACGTGCTTGGAAACTATTTCACCACCCAACGTTGTTCACTATATATATATATATATATATATATAAAAATAAAAGGATTTCTTCGGATCCTTTGTTTAATAAATTCAAAAAAGGTCAGGCGCACGTAGAAAAGCAAAAGCATTTAATTTGACGTTTCGGCCGGGGTCGGGTATATATATATATATATATATATATATATATGTGTGTGTGTGTGTGTGTGTGTGTGTGTGTATTACAGGTTAACACGCCAACAGTAGATTTGGGAAAACAGTAAAACTGTTTCTGCATAGTCGCACATGCTCACAATTGAATGATTTCTTATTACTATTGTAATGAAGAAGAAACATGTCCTTGATCATTAACATAACAAAACGATCTAGGCAATGACGCATTAGTCCCCATATAAACCAATCTGTATCCCGCAAAATAAATAAATAAAACACATAAACAAGCAATAAACGACGCGTCTGAAGTCACGCTGCTAGCGTAAATCCGCGCGAAAAGTCCATTTTAAGCGACGGTAACTATTCAGTGTTATTAGACAGTTTTAGTTTAGCGTTAACGTAATAGCGGGGTTACGGGAAATAGCGTTACCGTTCCGCAAAGGAACTTTGCAGAAAGAGAGTTTTAGTATAGCGTGACTAGCGTAGTTTACGTGCGGGACGCTATTCCATTACGCTTTGAATTTCGCATACACAGGGCACCTAATTCTATGTGTGTGTGCGTCCGGAAAGTGCGATAGGCAGCGCAATGGAAGCCAGGAGCGCGTTGTATTTTTACTTCACATGTCCGTTGATCTGCAACGAAACAGACAAGCAGTACAAGCTGTCTACCATAGCCTCCGAAATCCTCCCATCTCAGAGGCCATATGCCGTCGTCGCGCCTATCTCCCGACTTTAGCGACAGATGGCACTCGGATCTCAGAAAAAAAATTCTCTCGTTAGGCTTAGGCGCGTTCGAAACGAGAAGCGATCTCGAAAATTCCTCAAGATTAGCCATAACACTCTCTCGGCGAAGCGGCATGAGACTAAGCAAAAGCCGTTTACGCAGTCATTTGCTACGAACGAAGTGAATTCTACAAATACAACGCCAAATTCAGTTCGAAGCGGGCGGCCGGGACCGCCGCCATGTTTTACGTACACTACGTACACCACCAGGAGGCACTGACAGAGGAGGAGGCACTGACACCACGCTAACACGGTAACGTTAACTCTGAGAAATAGCGTGCGCACGGTAAACGGTATGGGTCGGTTAGCGTTCTGCGCATGCGCACTTCGATCCCGCTATTCCGGTACGCCCGCTATTCCGGTAACCACGCTAAACTAAAACTGTCTATTGAAGACCTCTCTGGTGTACGGCACGACGACGCGAAGCTCTTTCTCGAAAGTCAGAGACGTAAAAATACAGTTTGAATGCTCGCGATGCCCGCCGGCTACGTACTTTCAAGTACTGCGGGGCGAAGTAATCAACCCAGCCTACCCCTGGAGTAATGAGCCCAAGGCTACTCCTACTGCCACCTTACGCAAAGCGGCAGCAACTCGCAAGCCACATCGCGAAGCGCCGCCGTTTGTCCACCTATATTATTCTACCACCGTAGGCCAAGGTACTATAAGTAGAGTGTACTAGATAGGGAGAGTGGGTTCAGCGCGGGCTCCCCGCCGAGGCATTTTTTATTGAAACGTTGATGGCGCCACCGTCGCCTTCACCTGAATGAGCGGCCCCGAGGGCCAGCTGCACGCTTGTCGCGTAGGAGACGCTATACCCTACCGCAGCTGCATGGATCTTTGACAGGTGTTTCACCCTGCTGCATCAATACTCCATCTCACAAGCTGTTTGCAGCACTGGGGAAGCTACAAAATTCTTAGCCAATAGGAACGCCGAGCGCCCCTCCAGACGTGGTCATCAGCGCCGCATCGTCTGCTCAGCGTCTGCTCACCATATAGCGCATCTTCCTCTTCGCAACCACAATCTCTCTCACCATGGTTGGTGATTGATGAAAAAAAAAATGTTTTGACGCCGTAAGCACGAGCTGCGTTTACATGCATGGGACAGCAGAGCTTCACTTTCCCTGCAGTTATCTTGCAGCCTCCTTAACATGTAATAAGGACGAACGCCCTCATAAATGTTCACATGCGGCACAGCGTCTGCTCGGCGTATAATACTTGGCGGTTGCTCGCTATCGTCATCCAGTACCATGCTAGAGCGGGGTAGTAAATTAAATAATTATGCATTGAACAAGTAGGCCTTTATAGCATTCCGCATCGCCAATGCATCACCAGTGCTAGTCCTGTGGCGCCATCTCCTAACTAAAATCAAACCAGTTTAAAGGCTAGGCGTCATGCCCGCAGTCCTAGCAGCGTGAAAACAGCCGATCTCAATAATTACGACAAAACAAACCTAATGCTTTGACCTCAGCTTGAGAGGAGACTGCGATGACAGATTTTGACACATGTTTCTTGCTGACAGGGCGGAGAGCCAGTAACAAGCGCGAACTCGGATCGAAGCGGGTGGTCGGCGCTGTATGGGTGCTGCAATGTTGCTATATATGTGATCACGGTTAGGGGTGGCTATTACGGTCACCGGCGGTAACTGTCAGAGTACTTTCGATACACGACGTTCGTGCGCAAAGGCCATAACGTGTCACATATCGCTGTACCGTATCGTGTAGCGAGCAAAAATAAAACTATATGTAGCCAACAATCGGCCAGTTACGCCCGGAACTATATACCGCTGCGCAAGGATATTGCCCGAGTACGCCTCCTACCTTCCACAGTGCAAACAGCTTGCGAGATGGAGTATAGCGTTGATACTCGGTGGCGGAAACGGTGATTTTATTCCCCACCAACCTGTAGTCGATGAAATGAAGAGCGATGGAAACGAACAAACGACGGCGCATCGAGCAGCCGACAGCTATTCAGCCCCGAGTTCGCCTCAGCCTGTGGGCGGTGCCTAAAAAGCCGGAGCTTCAGGATAAGGCGACGGCAGCGCCGCCGCAATTTCGGCGTTTTTCGCTTCACCCTCGGCACTTGCCAAGGGGTCCGCTGTACCCACTCCCCCATTCTAGTACACTCTAGTATATGTACTATCAGCGTCAAATGAAACTTGAACAGCAGAGCGCTTGGCCCAAGAATAAGTGAAGGTATAGTGCGCGCCGTCCAGTCATCACCATTGACAGGTGCGCACATCCGGTTTGGCCGCACTGCGCTCGTTCGTTCGCAAGTCAAACGGCCAAACGCGCTCGGCATGCCTGAAGTCCCTAGATTTTTTTTTTTTTTTTTCAGGAAATCTAGGTACTTTAGGTATGCCCACGCCGGCCACCGTCGCCTGCAAGCGATACCGAGCTGCTCAAGTTCGCCGATCGAAAGAATGAATGTGGTGCCAAAGCGGCAATCTGCATGCTCGAATCTATCTTTAATGATGACGGTGCAAACTGCACTACGCGCACCGCTGTTCGCGTTTCGTTTGACGCCGATAGCACTTATGGTTTCGGAGAACTGTGCGACAATAATCGCCGTAAACTGCAGTATTTTAGCTTGTTTCTTTTATTTTTATGTTCTACCTTTGAAATATAGTACCCAGCAGTGGCGCACCGACGGGGGCGGTTTGGGGGTTGTAACCTCCCCCCCCCCCCCCTCCCTGAGGGTGACTCCCTTTTGTTTAACCCCTTTTCTTTCCTTGAGCCTTCGAGTACTGCAGCTAAGATGTAAGACGCGCAATCGTCTGCACACTCGCAGACTTGCGCAAAAAGGGAATTTTTTCGACAATTTCCCGTGAAGAAATTAAAATTAGTGCTGTTTAGATGGTATTGGCAAACGGTCAAAACGGTTTTTTTGTCAGCGGTGGTGCGTCGTTGGGTGTCGTGCATGGGGCCGTATTCTGAAACGGTCGCCTAGGCGAAATTTCTTTTTTCGCTTTCAGGCGTGCGTCGATTGGCTGTTTTAGCAAAATTGGATGAGCTGATTGGGTGGTTGAGCCCGACGTCATTAAATTTTGCTCAACCAGCCAATCAGCGCGCACGCTGATTTCGCCTAGGCGAACGTTTCAGAATACGGTCCCCGGTGTCGTGTTTTCTATTGTTCAACGAACGTGTCTTCAAACAATGGGAAGAAAGTGCTTTGTGCAGCGTTGTAACACCTTCTTAGTGCCAAAACCAGTTCTGATTATGAGGCACGCCGTAGTGGAGGGCTCCGGATTAATTTTGACCACTGAGATTCTTTAACGTGCACTACAATGCAAGCACACGGGCGTTCTTGCATTTCGCCTCCATCGAAATGCGGCCGCAGCGGCCGGGATTCGATCCCGCGATCTCGTGCTTAGCAGCGCAACGCCTTAGCCGTAACACCGGCTACAAGTCACGCCAGCAAGAGTTTTCGCTATTTTCGGCCTCGAAAGACGAAACACGCCTGAAACTGTGGAGGCACACCATTTTGCAGAAGGACATGATCCTTCAATCGTCGGATCATGTCTGCGAGACATTTCGAGCCTCGTTTTGTCTCGAAGACTTGGACTGCTGAGTAGAACGGCAACGTCCTTGCAAGTACTGCACGTTTTTGTACAGAAAACTCCTGAGGCACACGACATGTTCAGCGTGCAAGCACGTGCTTGTCTCACCGACGCAGTTCTCACAAATGCCTGAATCAGCATTTGTTAACAGCAAGATCTGTGGAAAACTCCTGCATCCCACTACCAATGTATTTAATCTCGTTTCTGCCACAGAAACTTCCTTTCAGAAGCACTCTGAAAGCAAGTTCGCTTACGAGCGAACTCAGGATGAGGTCATGGACACCTTTCATTTCTCGTTCCCCTGCGCCACTCATAAGATTGACATACAAGCAGTCTGGTACTACTATATCTCAATGAGAATGAGGCAATACTGCGAGCAGCAAACGCGTGAGAAGGCAAAAAAAAAAAAAAAAAAAAAAAAAACACGAGAGCTGAGAAAACAGTCTAAGCGGGTCTAATGAGCAATTTTCGCAGAGATGACTCATTGTGCCAGGGATAAACAGTATTTCAAACGGAAGTACAGGATATATATTGTGCCAGGGAAACCAGTACTCCAAATACAAGTAATAATAATTTCTGTGGTTTACATGCCAAAACCACGCTATGATTATGAGGCACACCCTAGTGAGGGACTCTGGTAATTTTGACCACCTGGGCTTCTCTACCATCCACCTAAATCTAGATAAACGGGTGTTTCTGCTTTTCACCCCCATCAAAATGCAGCCGCCGTGGCCGGGAATCGAACCCACGCCTTCGAGCTTAGCAGTCTAACACCATAGCCGCTGATCTGCCACAAAATAAAAGTTGTTGTAATATATGTATTATACCAGGGATGAGCAGAATTTCCACGGGTGCACAGTATTCAATGGCCTTCGGGTATTTCTTTGTTTCATTGCACATTAGGGGATGAAGTGGGTGATTGCATCCAAACACTGAAAATGCAAAAAGAAGCGAGATACCTTTCCTATATGGGCCGGGACTTTTCTCGTGTAAAAAAAGTATTTAGAAATAAACATGTCTTAGTTGTGTTTACATTATAATTAAGACATCTTTCAATATTGCATATGATACATGCATATTATACATCTTGCCAAAGTGGTTCATGTTCTACCACATTTCTGCACATATTTCCCATGCCTGTTTCATACCTTCAGTTTCATTTCCCTGCGCTTTAGACTATTCTTAGTTTTGCCATTTATCGGAGCCCACCGCTGTGTGTATTCAAAATAAAACTTGTGTTCGCTTGTTTGAACTACTTCTTAAATTGTAATGGGACAGCAAGAATAAGGAGCCAGATCAGCCTACTTCTACTTCAAAAACCTACTTAGATTAGCCTACTTAGAAAACAAGCCAGGAAAGTGCATGCCAATAATATCTCGCTATTGCCAACGATAAATGACGGGTTGCATTGTTTTTTATTTTTCTACTAACCTGCAATACGTTCTGGAGACGTTAACAACCGCAATGCTAACGTACTTGTTGTGTAGGAATCCTTGCATTGATATGCGAACACGGCACATCGCGACTGATCTCGCCTTACAGTACAGCCGCTTTAGTTCCCCTGCCCCCCCCAAAAAAACACATAAGTATTGAAATGTTTCGTTCGTAATGCATAGCACGGTTGCTTTTTTGCCTATTTGCACGAATGAAGTTCAATTAATGGGCCTGTCCGCTAGAAAATGTGTATTCTTCAACCACTGGCACCCACGCTGCGCTTTCGCCTCCTAGCTCACAGCGTGTAGCCATGGCCCGCAGTACGCTAGCGCCATTTGCCGAGTAAACCTGGAAACCGAGTGTTAACTCGACACGCTTGCAGCCTCCGTTGACTCACCTCTCCTATCTTACACCACGCTCGTGGCAATGCGTGCTGAGATATGCTGAAATTGTATTACCATATTTAAAACTCTAGTGTCATCAAAACTCTCTCATGCAGTAATAGCAAAAGTAATAGCAATATATATAGTATTAACCTTATAAGATTTGATCAGTAACTTTATTTTTTACCTGCCTTTTCACTAAATAATATGTCTTAGCTATGTCTTCAGTGCCAGAGAAAAACAACACGTGGCACGTGTGCTGTTAGTGAAGGTTGAAGTTTGGTGTTTGCGAATTACCTCAATGTAATGTTGATTTTATCGTAACACCGAAATAACAGGTTTGTGTTGGTGCTAAGAACACATGTATGACTTAGGTCACAATTTGTGTGGGTCCATTGCTCTGAATTCATGCAATACTCTCAAGGCTCACGGGTATAACACCTGCCATTACGGAATGAGGGCTATATATACATATGGGTATATTCACAGAGCTAATTAATGAAACCGTAACTAGGCTGATCTCAGAAGCAGCAATTGAAGTGGGAGGTAAGGCACCAAAGCAACCTGTAGGGAAGCTCTCCCAAGAAACAAAGGACCTAATAAAGAAACGACAAAACATGAAAGTGTCCAACTCAAGAGATCAGATAGAATTCGCTGAACTGTCAAAACTGATCAACAAGAAGAAAGTAAGGAATATTCGAAATTATAACGTGGGAAAAATTGAGGAAGCCGTAAAATATGGACGCAGCATGAAATCAGTAAGAAGAAATGTAGGCATAGGACAAGGCAAGATGTATGCACTGAAAGATAAGCATGGTAATATCACCAGCAATTTCGATGACATAGTAAAAGCAGCAGAAGAATTCTATACTGACCTGTACAGTAGCCAAAACAGCCAAGCTACTTTCATTCGAAATAGTGATGAACCGGATACAGAAGCTCCTTCTATAACTAGCGATGAAGTTAGAAGGGCCTTGAAAGACATGACCAGGGGAAAAGCGCCTGGAGAAGATGGAATAACAGTAGATTTAATCAAAGATGGAGGAGATATCGTGCTTGAAAAGCTTGCGGCCCTTTATACGCAATGCCTCACAACTTCAAGTGTACCAGAGAGCTGGAAGAACGCCAACATTATACTTATCCATAAGAAGGCAGCCGTTAAAGAATTTAAGAATTACAGACCCATTAGCTTGCTTTCAGTATTGTATAAAATATTCACCAAGATAATTTCCAATAGAATCAGGACAACACTTGACTTCAGTCAACCAAAAGAACAGGCTGGCTTCAGGAAAGGATATTCTACAATGGACCATATCCATGCCATCAATCAGGTAATCGAGAAATCTGCGGAGTACAATCAACCTCGCTATATGGCTTTCATAGATGATGAACAGGCATTCGATTCAGTAGAGATACCAGCAGTCATAGAGGCATTGCGTAATCAAGGAGTAGAGGAGGCATATGTGAATATCTTAGCAAATATCTACAAGGATTCCACAGCTACCTTGGTTCTCCACAAGAAAAGTAGAAAGATACCTATCAAGAAAGGGGTAAGGCAAGGAGACACAATCTCTCCAATGCTATTCACTGCATGCTTAGAAGAAGTATTCAAGCTCTTAGACTGTGAAGGATTAGGAGTGAGGATCGACGGCGAATATCTCAGCAACCTTCGGTTTGCAGATGACATTGTCCTATTAGCAACAATGGAGAGGAATTACAACAAATGATTGAGGACCTTCATCGAGAAAGTGCAAGAATTGGGTTGAAGATGAATATGCAGAAGACAAAGATAATGTTCAATAGCCTGGCAAGGGAACAAGAATTCAGGATCGCCAGTCAGCCTCTAGAGTCTGTAAAAGAATATGTTTATCTAGGTCAATTACTCACAGGGGACCCTGATCATGAGAAAGAAATTTACAGAAGAATAAAATTGGGTTGGAGCGCATACGGCAGGCATTGCCAAATCCTGACTGGGAGCTTACCACTGTCGTTGAAAAGAAAAGCGTACAATCATTGCATTCTACCGGTGCTAACATATGGGGCAGAAACTTGGAGGTTAACAAAGAAGCTCGAGAACAAGTTAAGGACCGCACAAAGAGCGATGGAATGAAAAATCTTAGAAGTAACGTTAAGAGACAGGAAGAGAGCGGTGTGGATCAGAGAACAAACGGGGGTAGACGATATTCTAGTTGACAATAAGCGGAAGAAATGGAGCTGGGCAGGCCATGTAATGCGTAGGATGGATAACCGGTGGACCATTAGGGTTACAGAATGGATACAAAGAGAAAAGAAGCGCAGTCGAGGACGGCAGAAAGTCAGGTGGGATGATGAGGTTAGGAAATTCGCAGGCGCAAGTTGGAATACGCTAGCGCAAGACAGGGGTAATTGGAGATCGCAGGGAGAGGCCTTCGTCCTGCAGTGGACATAAATATAAGCTGATGATGATGATGATATTCACATGTCGTGGTGAAGCGATGAAGTGGCGAATATTCTCACTTACGCTTCATGTCTACTGTTGTGTGTTATACGTATGTGATGCGATACGAGCTGGCGCAGTAGACTTCGCGCAGCAAGCATGGCAAACATTATTTTTTTTTTCACCGAGAAGTCTGCCCTGCGACATGTAGATGGCGGCGCTGCCGTGGCTGCAGAATTAAAGCCCCTCAATTTTACCAAAGTAGCGTCATTCTTCTATCTTGCCGCCACTGCGCTCGCCCCGGCGTTTTCTCCTCTCCGCCTCTCGTCGCCCCAGCCTCCTCCGCTCCCCCATTGGCCAATCCGTGTCACGTGGAAGCACGCATTGCGCTTTTGTATATATATTTTTTTCTATCCAGCGCGCTCCGACCGCCATTCTCGGACCTGTGTGAGGAAAGTGCTGTACACGCAAATGGATCAAAATTGTGAGGGATGGTGTGCTGCTGCGCCTTCAGTTGCCGCAACCAGCTTTCTGCGGATTTCGTCGGGTAGCGCGCTGGCCGTCTGCTACGGCAGGGTTGACATTGGCAGCGCCACTGTCGAGATCGCGCTGGCCGTGCCAAGCGGGACAGGTGAACGAAGGAGGAGGGAAGTGTTTGGCGCTACTTTTACATTGAGGGATTTATCCACAATGAGAGTCACTGTATATTCTCCCTTTCGGGAGCAGAGTTGCCCATCTGATTGAACTTGTGCCCCTATTCGCCAAATCTGGTGGCATGCGCAAAAAGCATCCTTTTTGAGGGAAAGCCAACTTCACGGCTGCGCCTGCACCATATAGTTTCTATGGCCTGCGTTGCCGCCAGCCACGCCATCGCGGAGTGAATGAGCAATCACACTCGGCAGCTGAGCCGCGCCGTATCCTACATTCAAGAGGAGTTGCATTTCAGCTTAACACGGATGCACCGGTGGACAATGTGGCGGACCTATGCACAACTCTGCTCCCCGTAGGGCGCATATAAAGTAACTCTATCCACAATTAGGGTGCTTCGATGTCCTCCTCGCCCACTGCTTCGTACAGGGTGGAGACATTCCTTGACGGAGCTCTCACCGCCAAAACCGCCATTGCCATGGCCAGCTCGCGTGTCTGTCGAGACGTGAACGCTTGCCACTTTTCAGAGGGCATAAGAATGGCGGCGGTTGTCTCCACCCTGTACGGAGCGGCGGGCGAGGTGGACATCGAGGCACCATATCCACAATCCGCCATTGCAGGACGTATGGACTTCTATGGGAGCTTCGCTACCATGCGTACCATGGCCCATCAGTCCAGCAATGGCGGCTTATGGAGCATGGCAACGCCATCTACATTTGGCGGGGCAAACTTCCCAGTGGAAAAAAATCAACGCTTGCGTTCGAGGCTTGTTGCGCCAAGTTGTCTACTGCGGCAGCTCACATCACATCACATGCAAAGAGCAAACAACAGTAGAAATGAAGCGTAGGTTATAAGATTCGCCAGAACATCGCGTCACAATCGATTTATGAATTTATAGATCTCATTCTATAACGGCAGGCATTACACCGGTGAGCCTTGAGAGTTTTGCAGAGCAATGGGCTCACACAAATGTTGACCACATGCATCTCTTATTTCGGTGTTAAGATAAATCAACACAAATACCACAATTCAACCTTCACTAACACAGCACACCTGCCACCTGTAATTTTTCTCTGCTACTGAACACATAGCTAAAAAAATATTCTTTAGTGAAAAGGCAGTTAAAAAATAAAGCTACTGATCAACTATTATAAGATTACTGCAATACATATTGCCATTACTTTTCATTCATGGCTACGCATAAGAGAGTTTTAATGCTATTACAGTGTTAAATACAGCAATACCAACTTGGCATATCTCAGCACGCATCGCCACGAGCAAACTTCATTAAGCCAGCACAGTTTTGTACTCATAATTATTTGGGGATGAAAGTAAATAGCCTGTGACGTTCGCGTCGGGCGCATGCGCGCCAGGCAGGGTAGGAAGAGGGGAAGTTTTCCTTTCGCGAGCGGCGCACGGGAATCGCAAGTGCTATCGGCACCACCGGGTGTGTCACGTGAGATCCCGCTGACATCGCCCAGCTCTCTTTGGTCCCCAGCAAGCGGCGATAGCGGAAGTCTCCACCGCCACTCGCATTTTCCAGCACGTGGTTAGTCAACTGCATTCTTGCCGAGGCAATCGCCGCAGCTGCCTGTATTCCCCAGTTGGTAAGTCAGAAGCCCTTCTTTACCTAGTGTATTTTTCTGTTCGAGGGAACCCTCAGCGATGACAACTATAGCTAGCTGGCCTGCTGGAAGTGTTAGTAGCAGTCTTAAGAAATGCCGTCCGAGTGTACACGTGGTTGTCGTCTATTGCTTCCTCGAGCTTGTACCAGACCGCGGTTGATGGGCAGGCATGTGCCAACCGCGGGGCTCGGTGTGTCGAGGCAGAGCCCGTTGCCCCCCATAGCTCGACGCGTATTTCCAATTGCTAGTAGATACAGCACTCGACCGCTGGGGCCACGCTGCGCCGCTCGCGTGTACCATGTTTCTAGCCGCCGCCGTTGGAACGGAGGAGGCGTTGACGGAGAAAACGCTGGCCTGTTGTTGGGATCGGTGGTATTATAAACGCATCACTGTTTTGATGATCCAAATATAATCTCACTATCAGGGAGGGAGCAGTCTACGTGACTGGAGCAGCATTTTTTTATTTGGGGTGTTGCTACACTGCGCTCCGCAACACCCCAACGACCGCCGCGTGCCACAGCGGCAGCCGTGGTGCCGGGCGCCAACGCGAAGCGGCGGTCGTTGGGGTGTTGCTACACTGTGCTCCGCAACACCCCAACGACCGCCGCTTCGCGTCGGCGCCCGGCACCACGGCTGCCGCTGTGGCACCGAGGTTCAAGCGACTGCGCTGGCAAACAGAAAGGGAAAAAAAAAAGGAAAAGCGTGATATTAAGAAAAAAAATTCTAGCCAGGGCGGTATTCGAACCCGCGTACCCATGATCCCCGAAGCGAGCGCCGTAACCACTCAGCCATACAGGCACGCTTCGAAGGCTTGCATTCATGCGAACCATATGATTGCGTTCGAGCGCCCTCGGCGAAAGAAACCACCTAGAAACGCAGTACGCGCGAGTGGCGCAGCGTGGCGCCAGCAGTCGAGCGCTGTATCTACTAGCAATTGGAGTGTTGCTAGCTCGACGCTGGGCTGTTCCATGCTCAGGAACAGTACACCTTATGGCAAAAAAGTAAAGCCCATGGCGGCGTTATCCTAATTGATGCGGTAGTTTGATTATGAAGATCCTTGGCAAAAGCGCTTGACGCTTTCTTGTTCTTGGAGCGCTCTGATCTTTGAGAATTTGCCCGTTTCACCGATGTAGTGCAGTTGCAGTCAGCACATGGTACCTTATACACCATGCTGGGATAATCCTTGCTTTCAAAAACCCCGAGACTTCTGCAGCACCAGCAGGAACCTTGCCAAATTTTCAACTCCACCGAATGCACTAAAATTTTGCTAGCTTGCTGTACAATGAATATGGTTTCACATCAAATGCATGATTCAAGCTCAAAAACTTGGTATCATGGCCCATTCTCATCACATCAGAAAGCTGACAAATGCACAACCTTTAAAGCATGTCTTGCGCCAACTTTTGTGCCAATGTTACGCGTCAACTTTTGTAGTACTGGATACCCATGAAAAAGGATGCTAGGTACAAAAGGTGCTGAATACACTCAAAGGAAATGCATGAAACATGTGCTGCTTGTATAGTGTAGTACGCAGGTAGCCATTATTGTGGGTGTGTCGCAAAGACAGACACAAGGACTGAGGCTCGGCACATTTAATCCCAAACAAACAAGTGCCGCCTCTTTATTCAAAGGCCAACATATATATACAAGGAATCCAGCAGCCAGGGAGCACCACGGACTGGTTACAGTGGCTAGAAGGGGGAAGTGCGACAAGCGGCACACAGCGCCTACGGCGCATTGAAGCCACCGGTAGGGAACCGCGAGGGGGCGCGCACTCTCACTGACACGTCGCCCGATGCGAGTCGCGCCGGCTCTGCTGCTTCAGTGACGCCGTGCGCCCTGACCTGTGGAAAGTTACGTTCATTTCTTTTTGTGTTACAGCGAGTCTATGTGTACTAATGGTGCGAAAACATTGTTTCGTGTCTGAATGCTACTATCGTACTGCGGCCCAATTTTTGCTCACCGTGAACTGCCTTAGTTAATTTCTACGATTTGGTCAAAGCTCCCAGCAGTGGCAACTGTGAAGGGGGCGATCTGACACTTCAGCATTGAGGATGCAAACCATGAACTGGACGCACTGCTGGATAGTGGGAAGGTTGAAGCAGCTTCTCACATTATAAAGAAGTCCACAATGCTTTATTTACGAAGTCTATAGCGCAGAAGCACACGGACGGTGAAAGCAACAAACGGAACACAGCTCTAACAACCGAGTGTTTATTGGACGAGAGCAGATATATATAGCCACACAAAAGGAATGTACAAGAAAGACACATAAACACTCAGTTCTTAGTGCTGTGTCCCATCTGTTTCTTTCGCCGTCTGTGTGCTTCTGCACTACTGTGTAAATAATGTCATACCAACTAGCCCACCAGTGTGTCGTTTTGAATCCGCAATGCTACCCTACCATGATTACCCTGAAAAGATGAGCGACTCGCGGCTAGTCTTCTGCATGACAGGGTAAATACCCTGTAGTCTGTGTGCAAGCAATGTTTTGACGAGCTCCTTGTTGCCACCGGCAAAGCCATCGAACAGGTGGTGATGTTAACCAAGTTCTGCGTCAAATGGGGCCTCATTCATCATTCGGAGAAGCTCTTCTCATTTGTATAGACGCCCTTGAAACCACTGTTTTTGATGTGGTTCAGTTACAACGAGCTGCACAGTGACAGCTTGGAAGAGCTTGTCTACTGTCTGCACAAAAACGACGTCATATTGGGCTGTGCACCACATGGGCCCCAGCCTTACCAACCAGTTACAAAATTATTTTTGGTCATCCGTTTTCCCTTCTGCACGAAGGCACTCAACAAAGAGTCTTCCCGTGAAAAGAAGAAGCACCTGAAGCTCAGTCGCGTCACTTAGCAGAGAATAACATAAGGCTGACAACGTTCTGTTTCAACTGTTTGTCAACAATTTAAAAACATTTGTTTTTCTCGTGAGAAAAAAAAGCACCAGCTCAGGTGCGTTGCGTAGCAAAAAATAATCGATGATGGAGAATGGTTTGTTTTAAACGGATTGTGAGCCACTCTTCAAAAATTAGTTGTTTGCGTAAACAGTGCGTCAAAAAATAAAATGTTTGTTTCCGAGTTACCACTGGGAATTTTCTTGCTTTGCGTTCGACAAGGTGTCAGCCGGAGTAAATCGTCTAAAGCAAGCTACATTCTACCATCGACGCGCGCTCAATCGGATTGTTACCTTGGCGCCTTTCAATTACGAAAGGGCTAGCATAGCCACTCTACCGCCATTTGCCGCCATGCACGAGCGAGAATATATATTACGAAGCTTTCTTTTTTTGTTATTGCATATTCAGCTACGCGGGTGGACGATCGCATTCCACGCAGTGCCCTTGCACTGTGGCTGCTAGCCGCCGTCGCGGGCGAAGTGTAAGCGTGCGTCAGCGCCACCTGGCGGTTTCCTCCCAAAGCACCATGTGCGAGCCGGTGCATTCAAGACACTTCCCCATTCTAGCCACTGTAGACTGGTGGCATCCTAAACAGTGGCGACCTCTACAGCCATGAGGAGGTAAAGTGGAAAGTGCATAAGTACGGCTTGATGGATAGTGAGACACTCAAGTTCCACTTTTTATACAAAAAGTTTCTTTGCTTGTCCTTTTGTGAACATTTGATTTAGAAACAATTCATTGTGTCTGATGCAATTTATCCTCTTGTCTTTGGCACTTATGAAGTGAGAAATGGTGTCACCATGCAGGATGGCAGAGTGCAATGGTCTAACAAAGAGCTGCAATGCAAAATTACTAGCTACAAGCTGTACATCTTCTCAAGGAGCCTTTGTGTTGCTGCAATACAGTCAAACTTTCTAACAACAAGCAGGACATAATGAACTATGAATATAATAAAGATCCCTTCAAGAAACTCACATGCATCATGAGACAGAGCATAGATTGCATGTGCAATATCCAACATATGACTGGAAGTGAAGGATAATGTTATCAAACTGCAGTGCTAGTTCGGGGAACACAAGAATGGTTTCAACGATTTGGCCAAGGAAGATTTTTTCTCATGTTGGGAGTTTTTAAAATCTACTGCAGACTGCAAAGCACAGTTAAAGAATGGCAGCCAGGTTACGCATTCATTTGTTACGTTTGTACTGCAATAATAAATAGTCACGTACCAATCCTTTAAATACAGTGGCAATCATGGCCGCAATGTACAAAAAGAAAATGCGGGCAATAAAAAAAATTGCAGCAATAAAGTATTTACTGCAGTTTAGTTCCCTAACACCTCAAAAGCAATCGATAATTATTGCAGTGTTGCATGGTCTTCCATTTTGCTGACAAGTCATGACATAACATGGTGGCACGAAGTAGTCGCGTGCAAACTGGCTGTGTGTGTCTGGAACCTGTGTGGCCAGCATCCTTTCCACTTTCCAATTAGCACACAGAGCAAAGGATGCAGCGCTTGTCACTATTATTGAGGTGGTTGGCTACAGTTGAGCTGAAGTGTTGCTTGTTAGCAAACTATGGCTGCACAATCTCAGGTTTGACTGCACTGGCACATTGTGCCAATGCAGCTGCAGTACTTCCAGCTTACAGAGCATGAATGCTATATCCGCGCATGTTGCAGCAACTGGAGTAAGACATTTAAAGCTTAGCTGCTGTTTAGATTGTTTCAAGTTCAGCAACTTGTAGCGAAAAAGTAAAGCCCACTGCCAACAACAGCCAACTGGCCTTTATTTAAGATAGGTTGTACATAAAATCAATGCTGATGCTTACTATCCTAAAAAAACTGCACACAGCAACAACATTACCGACATGGTATGTACAGGGTTCGTACACTATTCGACTCCAAATTCATAGGACAATTCAAGGATGCTGAAGGCCAAATTTCAGAGAAGAGGTAACAAGCCTTATTCATGCACATGAACAAATATTAAAATATTTTGCATGGCTACAATTTCTTGCAGCTAAGCAGCTGCAAAGTTGGACACGTGCTTCAAGGTCTTCAGGTGGCTTTTGATAAGACTTTCCAACTGCAGCAATATCAATCACCTTCTGGCCCATTGCACATTTCATTTGATGAGGGTTACTAGTATCGGTCTGCACCCGGTTATGATGATCGTCATGTTAAACCAAATAGTTAAAACCTCCAACCATTCCTAAAGCCCAGGGCTCAAGAACCCAGCCACGATGGCCGTGATCTGAAGCAACAAACAACGAAAATGGTGACCCAGCTTGGTTGTTTGGCCTGGTTTTGTACAGCTGCACAATGGCAGTGGTTATGCAGCCCTATCCTTCCGAACTACCATGTTTATTCGTCCAAGGCCCACCCTTGTATAAGGCCTGCACACCCACATTGGAGCTCGAAAATTTTGTAAAAAAATTCCGGCAGAACCAACATTGGGTTGATATCTTTGTAAGCACCTCTCAGCACTCTTTCTTACTTAATGGGATTAAGCAGTTTGTACATAAGGAGGTTGCGCACAAGCTTTTCCTTGTACCCTTGATGCTGCCCCATCTATGCTGCCGCCCTCAATACAGTGCATCGTTCAAGAGCAAGTTTCTGAGGCGCTACCCACACCCCTGCAATAGCGGTGACTGCTCCGCTCACCTGCGCCAGATCCGTGGTCACGCCACGGTCTCCACTTACCTACGCCGAAGCCGTGGTCACAGCTCAGGCTCTACCCAACGCCAACTCCTAAGTGACAACACGCACCTTTCTTGCGTCACCTCAATCTGTGCACCAGGCTGTTCGTCCATTCTCACGACCGGCACCACGTTTTCAAAACCCGTGGCGCACCCCTTACAACTGCTCCATACGCTAATCGTGCAGTATCCCAGGTTACGCATGTAGCGTGGTGTTGCCACCGGCATGGATTTCTCCCTCTTGTGAGGACGTACGTCCATGTAACTACGCTTTTGCACCGACACCGCAGAATGCTTTGTCTGGTCTTTTTGCTGGCTCCTTCAACTCTCTGAGACTTCCAACGCATGCCGGTCGCCTTCACCACGTCCCCGTTCCCTTTCCCTTTCACCAATTATGCAATGCCCTCAGCCTGCCCCCGAAGAAAACTAGAAGCCAGAGTTGCGGGGGCAAGAACTGCACAGCTTTCTAACTTTTCAAGACCTCGTTTGTACCCCTCCAATGTTGTTGCCATCTGCGTAGAAGGTGTGCCCGTTCTAGCCCTTGTTGACACGGGAGCAGCAGTGTCTGTAATGACTGAAAAACTGAATTGCCATAAACTCCGAAAAGTAACGATGCTGCGTTTTGACTTTTATATTTAGCACTGCAAGCTCACAACGAATCCGACTTTTCGCGGCGTTATTAAAGATGTTTTGTACACCGCCGAGTTTGTTACGCTGTCGCAATGCTCCCACGACATCATACTGGGCTGGGACTTCCTCTGCCTTCACCACGCCGTCATCGACCGCATTCGCGTCAGTCGTGTTTTCGCCGTTGTGCGACTTCGCTTTTGTTGACTTGCTCACTGCCTCTGCCTGCAAAAGTGTTTGTTGCCGCCAACCCAGCAAAACCCTCTTTCTCATCTGCTCTAGTACCTCTTTCTTGCGATGTCCCTACTGGCTCAACTGTACTTTTACAGCGTAAGCTGTTATGGGCTAATTCCAATAGCCGTTTCGGGTCGCGATGATGCCGCCGTTGGCAGCCATGTAACCTTTATCGCCGGAAAAGCGAAAAAAGTACCCGATTTTCGCCAGGATCGAACCCGCGCCCACTACGTGGGAGCCAGATACTCTACCACAGAGCCACACAAGCGCTTGCTATCGGGCTGAGGTAAATACCCTAGGCAAATGCAGGTTGAGACGACGCAGCGTCCGCAGGCGACGATATGCGATTCAGACGAGGCACGCAATCAACGCACTCCCGAGCCTCCGCCAGTATAGTGGCGCCATCTAGTTAAGGTGCCTGCAAACGTGGCACGCCTGACATGTAAGTTGCAGTTGTAAGGCTTGATCGGGCTCAGCGACTGCTGTGAAGAGAGCATTACAAGCCGCAGCTCGCCGCCGACGCCGGGCAGACAGTTCAGATCATTCTCGTCAAAACTAGGCGAACAGACTGCCGCGAGGACCCTGTTGAGCATGGTGCCCAAATTTGAGCTACTCTTGAGCCGCTCCACCAGCTTACGCTGTGACTGTGCTGCGTGTGCCGCGCAGGCCTGTGACTTTTGCCCCTCGCAAGTGCTTTCTGGTTCCTTTCGCCGTAATGACAACTGACAATACTTCCATTGCCATCTACGTTGCCAATCCGTTTCCCTGCTCTTCCACTTCACTGCGGGGCAAGTGGCTTGGCAGTGTTGACAAACTCAATCCCTTTACTACCTACATCGTTCCGCATTACCCGTCTTCTTTTCAACTTGACGCCATTGAAGCTTCCGTTCTACCCTCTCGACCATTCTTTACCGACGCCCTTTCTCGATATGTCGACGCCCACCTTGCACAGCAGCGTGCACAGCTCATCTCCTTAAAGCTTTCATGCCAGCTTCGATTACCTACAACCATCTTTGGTTTGTATTACAACTGTAGCTCACCACATCGACACTGGTCTCCAAGCTCCGTTATGTCAGCGCCTATATTGTGTGTCAGCCTGAGTGCCACATCATCACAGAACAAGTTAATGACATGCTTCAGGGCAGCATCACACAGCCCTTGAATAGCCCATGAGCTTCACCAGTTGTTCTCGTAAAGAAAAAGGACGGCTCAATAAGGTTCTATGTTGAATACCGCCGGCTGAACAAGATCACATGCAAGGACGTCCATTCGCTGCCTTGCACAGATGACGCCCTGAACTGCTTACAAGGAGCTGAATTCTTTTCTTTGTCAGACCGATGGCTCAGGCAGACCCCCCCTAAAGCATCCTTTGTTACTCCTGATAGCTTATATGAATTGAATGTGATGCCATTCGGGCTCTGCAATGTGCCTACCACTCTTAAGCGTTATGATCGACAACATCCTTTACGGCCTGGCCTCAAGTTACCTGGATGATATTGTAATTTTTTTCACATGACTTCGGGACTCATCAACAACGCCTAGAAACTGTTCTCACTTGCCTCGGTTCCGCTGACCTACAACTAAATCTAAATAAGTGTTGCTTTGGTGCTCGGAAGCTGCTTATTCTTAGACATGTCTGTATCACAAGATGGCGTCCTTCCGGATCCAACAAAACTATGTGCCGTTTCCGAGTTTCCTAAACTGAAGACAATGAAAGAACATCGCAGCCTTTTCGACCTTTCTTCCCCATAACAATATTTTCATTACATCCATATCTTTATCTCCATCATAGCACCTTTCACTGATGTTCCCCGCAGCAGCCGCAACCTTTTGGCATAGTCACCAGCATGCAACGATGTATTCAACACACTCCGCCACCTATGATCCTGCGAAATTTTGATCCACTCGGCCCGATTGAAATTCACACAGACGCTAGTGGGGTTGGCCTCAACGCTGTGCTTGCCCAGTGTAAACCTAGATTTTATGACTACGTTGTTGCTTACACACACCGTTTGCTCACTTAAGCCGAAGCCAATTATTCAGTTACAGAAAAAGAGTGTCTAGCCATCATAGGGGCCATAAAGTTTTGCCCTTACCTTTACGGACACTTATTCGACGTGGTTACAGACCATCAAGCATTACGTTGGCTCTCCTCCTTGAAAGATCCATCTGGTGGGCTTGCCTGTTGGGCATTAGAGCTCCAGGAGTAGGACATGCACATCATTTACCAATTGGGACACAAACATTCTAATGCAGACAACACCCTGTCTCGCTCACCTCTCCCACCTGGTGTTGAGACACCACCTGTGTACATCTACGACGTGTCCTCCTTAGCCATCACCGACATGCTTCTGGAGCAAAGAAAGGACCCCTGGCTTGCTTCCCTTATCGACTTGTTGATTCACCCTTTGTCGTGTCCCGTGTCACGGGAAATACGTCGTCAAGGGTTTGCTATACCTTCACAACTATCTTTCCGAAGGACGGCAATGGCTCTTGTTAATTCCCCATCATCTATGCTCAGACATATGCACCACCTTCCACGCTGACCCACAATGTGCACCTGCCGGAGTATTGAAGACTTAGACCCACCTTCGCCTCCACTACTATTGGCGTGGAGTGTACTGCTTTGTTCACTGCTACGTCCATTCTTGTCTTGCTTGCCAGCAATGTAAGAGGCCTCCGTGCCGTTCAACCGCTCCACTACAGCCGCTGCCTTATCCTGCGCGCCCCTTTGATCGCGTCGGCATCAACTTGTACGGACCTCTTCCCATCACTCCTGCTGGCAACCGCTAGATAATCACTGCCATCGATCACCTCATGCAATACACAGAGACTTCACCATTGCCATCTGCATCAGCAAGTCATGTTGCCTCTTTAATTTTAGAACACATCATTCTACGGCATGGTGCACAATGTGAGCTGCTTAGCGACTGAGGACATGCCTTTCTGTGGGACGTTGTCGAAGTGATACTAAAGCAATGCCACGTTCACTGAACCACCACTGCTACCATCCTCAAATGAATTGACAGAACGATTTAATTGAACATTGGGCGACATGCTGGCGATGGACGCGACTCTGACCACTCAAACTGGGGCCGTGTTCCTCCCTTTGTAATGTACGCCCATAATACTGCCACGCAGACCACCACTGGATTCTCCCTGTACTTCGCCAGTGAATTATGTCATTGAGCCACTTGAGCCATCTTGAGATCAACGACACCAGGGGGTGAGACCGTGCTTACGAGCTGCTGCCCTGATGTCGTCGTGTCCTGTCCCTAAGTCGCCAGGATGGCTCTTTTCCGGAGGGGAAGTAAATTTAGTCGAGAAAAATACCTCTATTTGGAGAAGCAGAGTGCGCTGCTCATGCAGGAAGAGGACGATGATTCAGAAGTTCGAGACTCGCTGTTTTCTGATGATTCACTTACTGCAACTGCTTATAAAGAGTGCTAATCCCAAACATCCCATTACAGTGGCGTTAAAAAAAGACTTCTTGAAAAATATACAGGCATGCTGGAAAGCCAATGGTAGCCAAAGTGCGTGCCATGAAAAAAAAAAAAGGCGCAGCAGAAGCATCAGCAACCTCATGCTGCTATTTCTGTGCAAGACAAGGCACCTTGATCATGTTCACCGATAACAAACAAGAGCTAGTCACTGTTCTAGAGAGTCTTGAAAACAAAACCAAGAAATTCACCTAAGGAATGATGTAATTTTTTTGTCATCCTTTATGATGTTTGTCCTCACGGTTTCCTATTTGTTATGCAAGGTTTGTTATGGTTTGTTATAGGTTTGTTATTTGTTATGCAAATAAAAAACAGAATACAGTCCGCTGTATTTATCAACAAATTCTAATACTGTAAAAGAGCATAGAAAAAGAGATAAATAAATATTGCTCTCCTGAGCAAAGATCACAGATACATATGGCGGGGAGCGGGGGGCATGCATCTCTGTTCTTTTCAAGGCACACCGTTTGAAAAGGTGCCATTTTACAATTGGGACACTGCTGTGCAGCTCAACATGATAACTAAAAAGTCTGGCAAGTACAAAACATTCTGCATGGGAAGCACGCGTGTCATAAACAGAGTAATAGTGTATACAATATTTAAAGCAAAAACTTTACACCATAGTAACCTAGTAGGAAAAAAACCTTAAAAGGACCCTGAAACGATTTTGATGATATTGTACAAATGTACTGAGTCGTTAGAGTAGGTCCTTCTGACCATTAATTGACGCATCTAAGAACTCCATGCAAAGCGTGTAATTTATTATAAGGTTTTAAAAAGGTACATCGCTACCGATCGCAGCATGCCAATCGGCTGAGTTTTCAGCCGCCCCTGAACAAGTGAAGCGATTTGACCATATGACGTCAGTAGGGCGAGCTATCCAATTGGCTGCCCAGGATGCGTCCTCAATAATTTTTCCAACATTATGGTGAACAAATGTTTGTAATAGTCCCTACGTGTCTACTAAATTTGTCCGAACTGTTTCTGGGACCCTTTAATTCTGGTGAGTATTTGCGAGCTTTCTCATTCAAATAAAAATATATTCAACTTAGATTTCCTCGAATACTTGTCTCAAAGAAAATTGCATTGGCCCTGTACAGTCTCACAACCCTGTCAGTGTAAGTGCACTTCAGCATTAGTGTCATTAGCAGGCTGTCACATGTAAAGGTTGAGTGGCACTTGCCAACAAGTGTGATTAATTGTGAACAAATTAAACAAGCTTTTCTTCATATCAGATATACCTTAAGAAGCCCCAAGTTTCTAAAAAATGCATGATTGCAATTTAATTAGCAAGAGTAGTCGCGCATCATGCAGTTACAGGTGTATTTTGTGACAATACAGAACTGCCAACGTTAAAATTTGAAAAACAACACAGCGGAAGCCAAGAAGTACTAAAATTCGTTGAAACATACTAAAATTATTTGATTATTCAATACGTTGAGTGTTCATTAAAGATTAACAGACTTTGTTCTCTAGGGATGCTGTGAACAGGCACTCTGCTCCATATAGTCACAGCAACAATGATCTGTGCTGCAGACAAGCCAAAATATTTAGAAGTTTAGTAATACAATATTAACGAAACAGCTGTTGAAAATTTGATGTCATTATACATTGGTTCTATCAGTTGATTTTGCTGCCACACAGGTACGCCCGTATAATCAACGGGTCCAAAAACATGGTTCGTAAAGAAACCACGCTGCAGCTGTATTTGGCTTCTTTTTTTTGAAAATGGTTTTGCCCTAAACCATACGTAAAACAAAAAAAAAAATCGTAAAATAACTGTGTCAATATGACAATCGCAAACAAATGGAAGAAACCAGGCATTTTACGATGACATCGTAAAAGTTAGCAGGTATGAGAAGGGCATTTGTATTTTACAAAACCTGCAAAAATATTCTGACGGGGATAAGAATAGGCAAAACAAAAGGGAGAGAGCGAAGCCGAGATTGCGGAACAACCACCACACGAGCGCTTCTTCGATCGTCGTCTTCCTCCACTTGCTGGTGCCTTCTCAAATGTATGGGAATGGTTTATAATATATGACCCCTACTGGTGGGAGCGCCATCTCGGTGCTTAGGGAAGGAAAGGGTTAATGTCGAAGAAGTAGGGCTAGGGCCTCTGACGGGTGACGTGAACGAAATCACTAGGTGGTATGGACGATGACGAGCTACCATCCAACGGAGAACACTGTAGGGGCTAGAGCGGCTAGTCAGAAACTTCGAAGACAGGCCCATGTGGCGGGACGGCGTCCAAGGAAGGACCAAAGAGCCTGAAGAGAAGTGAACGGTTCTGTGGTGGCTGTAATAGCAGGCCTTTTGGGAGATCTGCGAGGCAGAGACGATCGCGTGCAATCTGGCGAGTGGTTCGAGCCCTAGCAGCAGTATCGCGAGTGTACTCTGTAGGACTGTCGGCAGCTGATGGCAGGAAAGTCTCAAATAACAGTGTTGGGTGGCGGCCAAACAGGCAGAACGAAGAAAAGCCGGTGGTGTTGTAGCAGGACGAGTTGTAAGCGAATGTCACATAAGGCAAAGTGATGTCCCAATCACGATGATCGCACAAGTTTTTTGGTTGCTAGATTTAACAAACAATAAAACACACGAGGCGCGTGCAATCATAAACAGTAGCCATTTGCCACAGCAGCTTCCCCACGATACACACCCGCTCGTGTGAAGATGCTGGCACACACTCAATTTCTTATTCCGGTACCAGCAACCACCTCCCGGGTCGCTGCACGCCCCACTGACAACAACTGCCACCAACCCTATTGCAATAACCATCTTCAGCTATTTCACAGTGCGTGAGGCGTAGTGCCATTGGAAGCCTACTGGACGCTTTTATTGGCAGTAACTAAAACCGCTTGCCGTTCCCTGCTACACGTGGCACGAAGTGTGCATCATATTTCGCTCTGGCGGAATCATAGGCATCATATTTTGGTGTCTCCCACCAGCTGGATTTCATTTCCGTTTTCCGTCGCCGTCTTAAAACACTCGCAACAGGAAAACGACAATGTGCGTCTCCGGTCAATGGGGCCTCACCAGCTAGACGTGCATTGGCATCTCGTGACACAACGATTTGCTCGGTGTGGGCATGTGAAAACTTCTGGCCAAAATTCCCCCCTTGAAGAGGTGGCTGACCCAGGCCGAATTCGAAAAGTGCAAAAGTAAGCTTGCCAAAGCCGTAAGAATGCGCATCTCTGGTTGCTTGGGCCCTACCAGCTCTGTGCATGTTGGCGTCTTGTGCTGCAAATGATTTGTGCAATGCTTCGCATTACGTAGATGTTCCCTTAAGTCTGGCAAATTTTTAAGTGACTTTGGATTATGCATTTCCCCGGTTAGTGCATATTTTCTCGCCTATCCTACTAAGGTTAACAGAGGAAGACTCATCATCAGTGTGCCCTCCCTATCAGATAAGGATTTATTTGAGCAATATTCATGACAGAAGCTGCATGGGCCCTGTACAGATTATAGTAAAGGCCAGCTGGCTGTTACCATCAATGACCGATAGGCTTTACATTGTTGTACCTGAATAAATGTTTTAAGTCGTGCCTTGGTGTGTCTTTCCCTCTGCCTTTCAGGGCAAAAAAGACACCGGACAACAACATTATTAAGCAACCCAAACCACCTTATATGCCACATATGTTGGATATAATTAAACAAGACAGAGTATTGTCGCAAGGGCAATTCAGCAGTGAAGAAGGTGCAGATAACTGGTGTTGGATGAGGGCAAGGAAGTCAATGTGACCAACGGCACCGCCAGCAATGCGTGTGTAGCTTTGATGCTGCATGAGTACAGCCCTGCACAAATGTACCACTCGTCATTGGCAACGTTAATAGAACTCCGCCTTTTTTCTAGTGCATGCATTGCCAAAGCAGTGTAAAATGAATATATCGATGTGCATAGGCACCTTGCACAACAACAGCAAGCAGATTTATTTATTCAGTTAAATTGGGTAACATAACAAAAGCTATAAGCATCGTTCATGTGGCAGTTGTGCTGGATGAACCATTCCACCGATGCTGCATCAAGCCATTTATCACCTGTTACCCAGCGCATGGCTTGTAGCTGGCAGATAAGTCATCAAAAGGACAATGGTCAACTTAATGTGGAGGCCATCAAACAGCCAAAATGCAATAGCATCTCCAACTAATCACTTCGGAGCACTCCAGCAGAGCCACAAATATGCAACACTGTGCAGGCCAGAAACATCAATCTTGAATTACTAAACAAGCACAATTTTAGTGATCATAAGCATGTGCTGTAGGCATAAAAGTGCAGAGACGTTATCACATTAGCCCAAATAGATATGTTTTTTTTTTTTTGCAAAAACGTGTGCACACCTCTGCACCACGCGGCCAATGAGATCAGGACCCTTTGCACATGAGGGGAAATTTGATTGTAGCGCCCCTAGCTAAAGAAAGCACTTAGTGCTTGAGGTCCACTTATTCAAACAGTGTTCAAAAGTACCTAACTGTTCATAATTTTCATGCAAATCCTGAATATCTTTCCTACAGTATTTCTGAGTTAGTTCGCACTGTCAGTTTTTATGTTGCTTATATATTACGGAAGGTATGTATCAAATTCTCATTTCACAATGAACAAACATTTCTAACATATGGACTCAAAAAGCAAAATAGTAGTGTAGTACAGTCAACGACCGATTTTCCGGATGCCCGATAATTCGGACGCCTTTGCGTAACCGCCACATACCCCATAGAGTCAATGTACAAAAATGTAAAATTTCGAATGTAAAAAACCTTCGCCGTCCAATTTTCCGGACTTTTTGCTAAGACCACAGGCCTGAAACGGCATTAATTATAGCCACCACTGCTGCCATTTTGATTATCTCGCCTCCTCGAACTGGCGCTCTGGCACGCAAATCCGCTGGCAGCCGTAGCCCCCACTGCAGCAGCGCTATGCCTAGCTACTTCTGACGTTCGCTACCAAGCTTCTTGCTGTTCGGTGCCGTGTTTTTTATTGAAACAATTTGCTACTGTTAGCAATGACGGCGACTCCGCCTTTGTAATCCTCGCCAGTCTTGGAAGCTCGGAAAGCACAAAGCGTTGCATAATGCTGGTTCCCGATAGCTTCGCCTCAATACAGCAGTGTTACGCAGTGAAGCATACCAAGAGTGGGAAGGGGGGGGGGGGGGGAATTGTCACGGGACTCGTTTTGTATTCCTTAATTATACATGCGTGCACCCGCCATCTTCGATCGCAGTACGAGCTACGATACGCCTAATACATGTACTGGCAGGCCTTCAGAGCTATTTCGGACGTGCCAGTGGTGATTTGAGCCCTTGGGGGCAGTAAAAGGCATGCATTAGTTTTTTTGGACTGCCTAATTTTTTGGACATTTTCGCGGCCCCTAGGGAGTCCGAAAAATCGAACGTTGACTGTATTTCTGAGGGACAGATAGCTGTACTTTTTTTTACTGGTTGCAGGCTAAAACTGTGCAGAAATTCATTGTTATTGCAGAACCCACGTCCTGCAAACACATTGCCACGCATGCAACTTTCTGCAAATGATTGGTTTAACATTATCCTCACTATTGCTCTTGTACACAATGCACTTGCTTTACCTGAAGCTCTGTGGGGGTTGTCAACCAATTTGATAGTGAGACAAACACTAGTGATAACTCTGGAATGATGTATAAATAGCCGACAGATGTGAGCAGAGCAATTTGACAGTGTGATCACCTGAGTTCTGTTTTCCTTTCTGGGCACAAGTTCGTCCAATACAGAGTTTTACTTCTCTATTCACCTTCCTGCCTCTTCAAAGTCGCTACACTGCGCTGGTACTAAGTGGATGTGTTACCACAAGCACCACAGTATCTTTCCTTCGGTCACTGCAGTCTTTGCACGCCAAGCCGTGTAAAAAGTGGTTAGAGTAGTCAAATTGTGCACCCAAGTAAAGATATTTTCCTAATACGCATAGATACCCAAATGTGCCTAGATATGATATTACCTAATAATTACGCAATTGTTACAAAGATAACTGCAGAAACCACAACACGAAAAACAGAGGAACACATAAAACAATGCAGCTGCTTTGCTACTGAATGTATCCATGAAGGCTATGACACAAGAGGTGAATAAGCTACAGAAAAGAAGCAAGCAGGAAAGAACACAGTAGCATGATGTGCAAGTTGCCATCTTCAAGAGTTCAAATACTATTCCATTTGCTTTCACAAAGCTGTTTCTGTAATGCTAACTATGAGCAGTCCTCAAAACTGTTCATACACTATGCATAACAATGCACATGAGCAGAGCAAAGGCAATGCAAGCAATTCGGGCCACGCAATGGCGTGCAAATTTCACATATTTTGCTACAGCATTAAGGCAGTGTTCCAGTTATGCAATTTGGCAAGCACACTTTACAAAATGGGTGCCAGGCAGTGGCAGCTCCTTCCGAGTTAAGTGAACTTCCAACAATATTGATGCTGCGACAACCACACAGATGCACTCTTCACTTTTAATAGGTTTGGTCAAAGTGCTGTTCTCTTTGTCATGCTTTTTCCAGGCTACACTGGTTTTCATCCAAGTATCAAAATCGGCTCCCAAACCACCTGAACAACATCTCAGCTACCCAAGGGAATATTTATGGATCCCAGCAGGTAAGCACAGCATGTAGTGCATGAATTTTGCTTCACTTCACAGTTCCAGAGAACCTGGACAGACTGGTTCACAGGAGAACCTGGACTAATCACCTAAGTTATTAATGTTACAGCACCAGAGCTGTATATGAAGTACAAATCCATAATATTGCATGCTCCACAGTTGAATTCCTTGGCTACAGTTTCTTGGCTACTTTGTGGGCTACAGCCCACAATGTCTTTACACTTGTGCGTCATAAGCAAATGTAGGATTAAGAACCACATCAAAGTGTGCTGTAAGCACTAAATGAGGAAATGGTGTACACCTGTAAGTGTTGTAACAAACTTAGCGTCAAAATGCTATTTCAACAACACTGAAGATAATGGTAAAGATGAAATACAAAGATGATTTCACATGTGCAAGTATTGGAACATGTACGCATATGTCGGTGCTTAATATATGAAGTGATTGATGGCCACGATTTTAACACTATCTCTCATATATAGAGCAGCCTTTTAATGCAAAGATGTACTCACAGTAATCACAAGGAGTCATTAAACACAAACAAGCTTTGCCAGCTGTATTATTGGAAGCACCAATTCAGGTGACTGCAGGCCCAAACCTTAATTAGAGGAAGGAAGAACATGCGACAAATAATATACACAACTAAGTGAAATGCCTTTATAGCATGCAAGGACTACAGCAGTCAAAGCGGCAGTTGTGAGAATGTCCTGGTACGTGGCAGCAACCCTTCTACCAACCCTGTGACTTCACTTAGTAGCCACTACGAACAGGCACTGCAGCCATGCCAGCTGGCAGTGCATGCACTCTTCCCTCATGCACCATAGGCACCGCTGTGTGCAGCCCAGACAAGCACATGCATGTGCAATGAGCCAGTCACCAAGCTGCGTGCAGTGCCAAGCAGAGAGAGCAATGTCGACTGGTCTTTGCTGACCTTCCTGCGGCGACATGTCATCCAGCTTGGGGAGTCCACGTGTGCCAGCCAGCTGCGACATCATCTTGGGCAGCTGGGCAAGCGTCACTGGCGACTGAGGCAGAAGCATCGGGGGTGCTGCGCGGGCTGGATCAGGTGTACTGTTTGGCGTGTTCCCACCTCCCCCTGGTGGAGAAATGTCCATGTCCTGTGTCTGCGCATCTGCAGGGCAAAGGCTATGAGCATGCCGCAACACAGGTCACAATACATTGCATTTTCTTGGAAGCTCTGCTGTCATTCACGACTTGGCTCCGAGAGAGGGTGACACAAGAATGTTGGATGCCATTCCCTCAAACAATTGAAAGTGGCTGTGACCAACAACCACAACAGCCACCAACATTTGAGCACAGTCAGTAGTCCGACCCTGGAGCCGATAGAGATAAGGCACTCAATTGTACCTTTCCTTTATTCCCCTTCTCAATTAAGGCCCACGCACCAGACAAACGTGGGATCATTCCTGTGCCACTTTTGGCAATAACGAGTTGTGAGAGTTGCTACAAGGACATCTAATGCAGCACTTCCAAGTCAAAGAAACAAGTAATATAGCAGGAGAAAGGAGGTACCAATGAAACCATTCTTGGCAGAGTTCGCCTGTCTGATTCTGCCTTATCTCCTGTTTACAGTGGAGGCAGGGGTGCAAAACAAGAGCCACCAGGGGACAGTAAGAAGCCAGCGTATTAGACAAATGAATTCTGAAGATTTTGCGACCCAGTCATGACAACAACATTGACAAGTGGAAATCAAGTTCCATGACATGCAGTGGCTAGAACAACTGGTGATCATCATCAGCAAGGACCACAACCTGCACCAAGATGTTACAGGAAGATTTAAGAGATTTACTCACACTGTTTACATGGGGAGACAGCAAGCAGGGTGACAACATGGTGCACTGAGATACCACCTCACCCTTTTTCTCATATGCTACACGGTAAGAGCTTCCTCTTGATCTGCACTGGCTCATAATATTATAGAGAAGTGCCTGAGCACATTAGAAGCCCAAAGACTGTTCTCCACATCAGTGCCAAAGAAGCACTTGAATTCATGGCTTCACATCAAGCTGTCTCAAACATTTTTTAGACGAAAATGGAAGGTGACCGAGAATTTTTTCAAAAGTTCCAAGAACCTAACGAACAATTCGGCCAATTCACAAGTTTACATAAGGGTCCAAAAATGTGTGTAGAACTGTGTGTGTGTTGCCTTTTTTCTCTGTCTTTGTCTAGGTGTGGTGCGCAATCTAATCAATAATAAATGAGGCCGACTGTATTTGAAAGGTACCTGACAGTATGTCAGGTACCTTTATAGATTACATCCTTTGTAGCAATTGCTACATTTGGGTGGATGTCTCATTTTCCCTTTAATTTATAGATTACACTCGAATACTACAGAGTGAACACAATTCTGTGCATAGCAAGAATTTCTTCCTTCTTATTTTGTGGCCCACAGACACAAAATGTGTGCAAAAAAGCTTAGCAAGCAAAATAGCTACTCAGAGAAGTGCCCGTGAGTGCGACCAGCTGATTCATAAAGCAGCAGCTAATGAAACCATATGGCATCGGTGCTGTCCACAATTTGTGTGCATTCCCCATGGTGCAAAGAATGATTTGAAATTATGACAAAACGTTAACTCTGAAGAAACTTGTTCTACATAAAATTACCTATTCTGACAATAAAGTGACTGTTGTGTGTGCACAAATTCGGCAAGTGCTACATGTAACCTTCACACAACAGGGGCATTGTTGTCAACTGTTGTGCGACAACCATGCATATCAGTCACTCTGTCTGTCAATGGCTCGGTTGATTGCTGATATATTAGGTCACACTGGCATCAGTCTTGTGTTTGCCTCGCATGACCAATGCTGATAACTGAAATCAATACATTTTTGAACAAATTACAGTCAAACGCCTTCATAACAAAGTGCTTGGGACCTCCAAAACCCTTCTTTATACAGGTCACTTCGTTGTAATGATTGCACACCATTTCTCACAATTGAGCAAGTTAAGCATGTCCAACTAGACAAAACCTTTATTGGACATTCAAGAGAGACTTAGTGAAATAGATAGCTTATTTTTTGTGCACACTTCGTCTGACAGGATGCGAGACTGCAGTCAACTTTGCTGCACCGAGGTTCATAGCATGCTCCACAGCAAAACATGGCAATGACGTCAGGTAAAACTACGGATCTTGGCTCGCTTGCAGGCTCTTCATGCCTATTGCTTTCACATCCATTTCACATACATGCGTGTCCTTTCCACCCTAGATGGATTCGAAGACTACGTTGGTTGCCAGTTACGATTGCATCATCATATCGTCATCAACTGCGATGTATTCATCAGACATCACACCTGCTACAGTGTACCAATTCAGCGATTCCTGCAGCAATGCAGCAGGACTGTAGCACTCGCTGACATCACAAATTTATCAAGTGCGTCGCTAGTGTTGGCGTTAGCGCTAGCGCAGCTCAAGAGCATGTGTAGAGGTAACAAACACCGTTATGTGGCGTTCGTCGTAAAGCAATAAATCAGCAATCGAGGATGCCTAAATTCCTTTGTTACATAGGCAAATTCGTTGTAGTAGTATTCACAAAACATATGAAAGACAGGAATTCGGCCAGGAAATGATTTCAACTCGTCATTATATAGGTCATTTCATTTTAATTGCAATCTGTTACATTGGTGCCAACCCCCAAAAGGCAAGAGCACAGCAGTGGGCCTCTTCGATTTTCGGAGTTGTGGCAGCCAGACGGCAGCCAGCTAGTTTCCGTCCCGATAGGAAGTCACGTGGGCTGAGATCCCAAGACAACCCGAAGCTGCTCGAACTTTGCAAAATCGAACGCTGTGACAGCTGGCCGCGGGATAAACGTAAACATCCTACCAGCATAGCAGTGGCCGGCATGGCCGGCGCGCACTCGGCATAGTCGGCCCATTTATGCATTGCCAGCTTGAAAATATATAGTTGAATTCGGTAATACGATCAGTTTTCCGTCATTTTGCACGTCTCGGCAGAGGACGTGCACTAGGCACCTCACTTTGCACAGCGCAACAAACGGCCTCCAACGCGTTGGACCCCAAGACGCAAAATCGCGCATATGGGATCGCGAAAGTGACCGCTCTAGGATGCCTCCTCACGGCGATCTTGTCAGCCACCAGCAACATTGATGAGTTGGCGTTTTGTCATCATTTTAAAAGACAGGAAAAAGCAGGATATTGGGTACGCGTCTTATACGCATAAAATTTCGTGCCGACATGTTTGAATTTGATTTCAGAAAGTTTGTTTCGGCGGATAGGGCTTCTCTTCTGCCCCTGTGCTGAAGGAGCTGGGGCTGCAGTTGGCACATGAAAATGCACACTGCCTGTGACCAGCGAGAAGTTTCACAAGAAAAATAGTACTGGTCGATCATGAGAGCAATAAGCTAATATACGTGTGGCCATTAGTCAACCAGTACATTCCTTTAACATCAACGGCCTATAGTTAGAACACATCGGTTTCAATCTGACAACCCAAGCATACGACGGGAGAGATGGAGCGAACACGGGTTAGCTGGAATGCCTTCGCAAACTATAGAAAAAGGAGATATCACCGCACATGCGCGAGAGTTGTGAAAAGGCATACCACCACTAAAACAAACCCAGAAGACACCGCAATGGGCGGGAATGAGCGTCTACAACTTCGCGGACTACAACTTGCTCGGAACATGATGCAGATAGCATGCACGCATTAACGAGAGCATGACACGCTGTTCATGGCCGGGAAGAAGCCTTCACAGTGGGACACACACACATAAGAAAGCTTCAAATGATTCGCCGCCATTTGAATGACAATACCTCGCAAGGCAGAACAGTGCGTTAGAACCTTAGAAAGATAACGCTAGAAGTAATGCGATGTGAAGGTGACGCGATGCGAAGGTGACCAAAGCCAGCTGGCTGAGCTAGGTAAAAGTCCTCAAGCGGCTGCGTTGCAATCCGTCAAGTCCCCACAAAGACGGCGACGAGCGCGCATCACCTCTTTTCGTCGTCTGCTAGCCAGAGCACTTCCAGAGAGAAGCCAGACCAAAATCGTCCTGGCTGCTTCTGGCAGCCCGTGGGTAGCGTTATAACCTGCTTGGCATTCAGTTACCATCTACAACAGGGCACTTTCGTGCTATTTTTTAATTACCTCATATACTGGACTAAGGGCCGGTGCGGCCCTTAGTCCAACATGGCAATTTATTTAAAAACATGGCAGTTATTTCAAAAATTGTTAAAACAAAACTGGCTTTGGGGCTCTTGCATGTTCTCGTGCAACAAATTTATGCTGGTTTTAAGAGGAAGTTTAGCTTGAGGGGCCTCCTTCTAAACACATGAGAAAGGAGAAATCGTTTTCCTCGGCAACCATTGCACTAAATTTGATGAGGTTTGTTGAATATAAAGAAAAAGTTAAAATCTAGTGACTGCTGGTTATGAATTTTTTATTTAGGTCGTCAATTTTTTAATAAAAATTGACAAAAATTGCAAATTTTCAGAAAACTAAACTATCATGTTTACAACTAACTCAGCAATAAAAATTATATCACAATTCTGTAAACTGCACCTAGTACATCTAAAGCAGATAAAATTTATATATTATAAATAGCTACTAAATAGACCACTAATTTATGGATAGAACTTTTGCAGAACCCTTGTAAACAATGCAACAAATTCACATAAAATATAAATTGACATAGATTAGTCCGCTTTGGATGCTCTAATGGAAGCAGTTTACAGAGCTGTGATATCTGTTCTAGGTGCAGAGCTACGAATTTGTCGACTTCGTGCTTTTTTTTTTTTTCAAACTTACCAATTTTTGAAAATTCCACTAAAACATTAACCCTAAATCGAAACTCCGCTTCCAACAGTCACTAGAATTTAACTTTCTCTCTCAAATGCTACAAATTTAATTAAAATCTGCCCAGTGGTTATCTCAGAAAAGTGTTTCTGCATTTTACATGTATTTGAATAGGCAGCATTGGAGTTGGGCCCGAGTGAAAGCCTCCTCTTAAGAATTTAAAAGAGTGATACCTTGTAGAAATACAAGGAGTCTGCACATGGCAACCACGGTGGCATAACAAAGCATTGCCTATGTGAAAAAAAAATTGTGTGCGTGAACAGTTAATGTAAGTTTAGGGAATTCAAATGGCCTGACAGATTGCGTCACTGGCAATTTCTAAAATCTTGCATGAGAATTTGCGTGTTCTTAAAGTTTCATCCTGATGGGAGCCTCATGACAAATCAGCAAAAGTGGATCTGTCTTGAATGTCGAACCCATTTATAACGAGCTCGAAAGTTCCGCAAAAAATGGCTATATCCAGCGTTCGTTATATATGGACTCGCTCTTAAAAATGCTCAAAAATAAACAGCACTGAAGCTGGCGTCAGCAGTTACAATTCTGCAGCACTTTGGTCCGAAAACCAGATTTTCAGTGTCATTCTTGTTCCATGTGCGTTACCGCACGCAGCTGTAAACTTCCATTATTGGAAACGTCCATCTAAAGAACGAAATGCGGCGCCATGTAGCTCTTTCAAAACGGCACCCGGTTCCCATCACCTGTAATTTCAGAACTGCAAGTGAAGCCGCCATTTTTTTATTCAAGAGCTTGATACATTTTACTACCAGCGGGACATGACTGTATTCTGCACACGAGAGCAAAGCGTGATGAGGCAGCAGTCACTTTTTTTACTCTTGTTGGGGGATTCACAGCGCTATGAAATATAGAGCACGCCGAGTACGCAAACGCGCAGCTGCTAATAAGCGTTGGAGTCGAGAGTAAGCACGCGGATTCCGCAAACGGCGCTCCGGCTGTGGGAATGCGACCTAACTCGGCTGTGCCGGATTCAAGTGATCACGTGACTGTTTGGCCCACGGAGCAGGCGGGATTTTGCCCTCGCATGTGTATCCACCTTAAGGGGGGATGTGGGTTTTAGAAAAAAAAATTTTTACTCTTCAAGATATGGTGCTGAAAAGTTGTACCTATATGCAATGATGCGCGCTTATGTTGAATATGTAGTACATTTTTGGTTATCTCCCCTGGTTCTAATTTTATATGAGCTTCCTTGAAATAATTTTTTCCGTAGGTTTGCAAAATATCTTATGCTTAGATTTCTCAAAATAGGGTATCTATAGCTTCTGTATGATTCAAGGAGTGCCGTAAGACCAGCCTTATTGCTCTGCCTTAACTAGAACACGAGTTGCGAGACTTCAAAGTTAAGCACCAGAAAAACACTCCTTCGAGTTTCAGCTTCAAAGCCACACAACTCGTGTTCTAGGTAAGGTAGAGCAATAAGGTTGGTCTTACGGCATTCCTTGAATCATACAAAAGCCATTGATACCCTATTTTGAGAAACATAAGCATCAGATATTTTGCAAATCTGTGCAGAAAATATTTAAAGGACACGCATGAAATTGCAACCAAAGGAGATAAACAAAAATGGACCTCATATTTGAAATAAGCACAAAGAATTACATATACATACGAGTTTCCAGTGCTATACCTCAAAGAATAAAGATTTTAAAAAATCTTCGGTCAAAGGCCCACATGTCCCCTTAATGGGACGAAATTTGTAGTGAAGAGGGACCAAAGCGCGCTAAGTTGGCTGATGCGGCTCCGTGAGCCTGTGGGCCAGCTGGTGCGCTGGGCTCTCCTGATACAGCATTACGACTTTTCAGTGCAGTATGGAAAGGGGAGCACCGACGTGGTAGCTGAGGTATCTCACGCCCCACTGTCTACCCGGAGCCTTCCTCCAGGTGCGACAGCCGCTACCGGGAGCTTTTGCGCCAGCAGGCGTCGGGGGCAAAACGAGCGGACCTGTTATTCCACTCTCCAGGCAAGCAGCGCACCCCAAAGCAGGCAAGTGGGGGAGCTTCTTGAACGCAAACAAATGATGCCGATGGCTACAGTCCCGAGCGGGACGAGACCAGACTCCCCTGGGAGAACTGGGATCGCCTTCAGCAGGCAAGAGCTACTGAAGGCCCAGCAAATTGATCCATTTTGTCGCGGACTGAGTGGCAGTCTCAGGGAGAGGGAGCACCAAGACGCTGCTGGTAGTGCAGCAGGCTGCCCAGGGGACCGGAACCAGTGTGTGTCACTGAGTCCCCTGCGGATTCATGTTTGCTGGACTCTGTGGACCCGTTTAAGGTGGTTATCCCCAAAAGTCTGAGAAGCACACTGTTGCAATCCTCTCATGACGAACCCTTTGCCGGTCATTTGAGTGGCTCCAAAGTTTTTGCAAAACTGAGCCAAATGGTGACCTGGCCTGCATAAAGCATGACATTTTTCGCTATTGTCGTTATTGCCGAATCTGTCAAACAGTGAAATCAAGAGGTGGCAAGCCACCCGGGCTGATGAAACCAATTGACAGTGAGCATCCGTGGCAGGTGGCCACCTGCAATCTTATAGGGCTTTTCCCCGGGATGAAGCTGGGGTTCACACACCTGATGGTAGTCTATCATTTTTCCAAGTGGGTAGAGTTGTTTTCACAACGGAAAGTGACAGCACAAGCGGTACTGGTGAGGCTACAGAAAGTGTTTTGTGGGTTCGGCTTTCCGAAAAGTCTGATTATGGACAACGCGTCCTATTACACCGCTTGGGTGTTTGGGGCTAACTGCGATTCCCTGGGAATTAATCACTGCACCCCTTCGCCCTACCATACCCAGTCCAATTAGACGGAGAGACTCACAAGAACTCTTAAACCAATCGAGCAGACCACTTGAATGAGCTCGCGTTCGCAATCTCAACCGCCGAGAATCGCTCGTCTAGTTTCTCTGCTGCCTTCCTCAATTTTGGAAAGGAGTTGGCCAATCCCATGACCAGTGTCATTCAACGCCAGCTTGGGGACGAGGAGACGTCGGCAGACTGTTCTGCTTACGCTTCAGCACTTTGAGACAGGCTTTGTCGGGCTCTCAGTAGAGCAAGGCAGAGTTTGGCGTCGGCCAGGGCCCAGCAGAAGGCTCAGTACGACCGGAAGCATTGCCATCTTTCATTTAAGGTAGGTGATCTCGTCCTGAAGCGCAACCACGCTCTTAGCGACGCAAGCAATGGGTTCTCGCGCCTCGCTCGCTCCTAAGAGTAGAGAAAGTTTGGTCTCTGCACGCGTACTTGCTGAAGGACCCCCTTCAAGGGAACTCAGCAGTGCCCATGTGGCCGTCCTGAAAGCCTTTGCCTCACGGTCCAACGAGCGCGTACTAGTGCCCAGTGGCATTATGCGCAAGCAACGGCGTACACCTGGGGTGTCGGACGACATTCGGACCACGCACTGGTACAATCTGAGGAAGCGGTCACCTGTGTGATTTCACGCCAGACGGCGGACTCTTTTGTGCAACCAAAGGCCCTCAGTATCATGCTTAGCCTAAGTGGGCTAGCTTCTTTAGGGCCAGTACACAAAAAGAAGCCAGTCCTAGCCCAGCTTGCTGGTAGTCTTGGTTATGTAGTATTTTAACAGTGTGCATTTTTTTTTTCGAGGATGCATGCTCAGTGCAATTATTGTTTGAATATTTGAAAGTGTGTTTAATTTACGCGTGTACAGCTTATATAGTTAAACTTATGTTCTTTTTTTTACTTGTAAGTAGGGTGGCCACAATTGTTTTTTTTTTCCCCCTTTCTTTCTCTTTTTTTTTTTTTCTTTGCCGAGAAGGGGGTAGGTAATTTGCACAGTCGTGAAGCACAGGGGGGACAATGGTCCCTTTGACTCGGTGGCGCACGGGGACGAAGGACGCTTTGTGCCTTCTATTGCACGGCACATTGTGGACGGCAATCAGCATTGCGGGGTTTCAGAGTGTTGCACAGTGGTGGCTGATACACTGAGGAATGTGTGTGCATGCGTGCATGGGGCCTATTGCTCATTGAAGCAACCAAAAGTTGCACCAACTGCTACATCAGATCATGGAAGGTGGACGAGGTCACTGACCCTTTGACGTTAGACCTAGAGCTTGGCTCTCTGCAGTAGCCACCGAAGTGCAAACGCCTTGCAACCGCGGTTGTGGCTGCCCCGACTACAGCAGCGTGGCCAGCTGACCTGGCAATGTCCTGTCCCATACGGCTGGAGTTCGTGACCGCCACCACCATGAAAGCAGCACTAGTCGGGCTCGCGAACAACTCCAATGTAGCAACGGTGAGCCCGTTCCTGTATTAAGTGGCCTGCAATCAAGCCTTCCCTCGAAACTCCTACGTCTTCAACCACCACCACAGCCCCAGACCTTTACGCGCAGTGTTCTCTTCGCACCCTGGACACTGACCCACACGAGCAGCAGATATTATGAATATTTCTCTCTCTCCCACACCCCCCCATTCACAGCGTCATTTTCTTTTGTTATAGAACCTATTATTTTTTTATTTTGCCACTATCCTTCTATGTATTTTTTTTTGCATATATAGTGCAAGAAAGGCTCAAATGTCTTAGGCACATAGCCCCTACCAACCGCTTTGACAGACTGGTAGGAGGGCAATTAAAGAGAGAAGGATGTGGGGATTGAGGTATGCACCGACGCCTTTGTGCGGGCATTCACCTGTTCTGCTGTCCTTAAAGCCAAACTACATGTACATGTGCCGCGGGCGCGACCACGCGCCTCACGCATGCGCAAATGATGCAGGAATGATCGGACACGTCAAAGCGCGGCGCGAGCACAGATATCTCGCGTTTACGCACGCTAAGAAATAGCGTGGTCCAACATGGTGGCACCCATGGCTCCCGCTTCAGTGTGAAATCTCGTGATGGCTATGTTCTCACTCACTTTGATCGCCATTAACTATTGAAATGAGCTTTCGCTTTCTCTAAACTCACCTGAAACGTTATGAGCGCACAGCGCGTCCAACTTATGAGATTGATCTGCGATTGCGGCGTCCGTAGGCCTAAAGAGACACGTCCGCATAGCAACAACAAAACAGTTGCAAATGGATTTTCTTGGCTTACGTATGTTTGGCCAGAGGATCCAGGCGAAACGATACAAAACGATGTCTAACCAAGGAGAAAATGTGAACCAAGTGGACGGGCGCTGGCTTGCGTATTGTAGGTTCAAACCACCATAAATCGCGAGGCGCAGCAAACGCAAGGCGCACGGGCACGAGCTTTCACACGCCAGCACGAGTACGTGTAGTTTGGCCTTTACACAACTCCCTGTTCCACTCACAACTGCTTTGCGGTGGGGGCGCTCACGTAGCGGCCCGGCTGCTGTTGGCTGCTCACGGCTGAGTGCGGGTCACTTACCTCTGGGACAGCACTGGATACATACATGCTTTCCTCTTGTCCGCCGACAACTTTGTGTCTAGGACTTGAGCTTGCGCACGTTGCCTTTGCCCGCGTGGTGAGCGCATACCTTGTGTTGATCCTATCCGGATGCTAAGCTAAAGAGCTCGCGCAAGGTTGTACCACGCCGGGCCACACTTCTCGAATGCCCAAGCCGAAGGGGATTACCCGAGCTCTCGCAAGTTGGCCCGTTGGTTATCACGAGAGCAAGTAGCATAGCCGTCGAGACTTTCCCTAGCGGCATGTCCCAGCTGGAGCCTGCTCCTTTACTCTCGTAGTGACCTGCTATAGGTGTCCCTGTCTGTATTTTCACCCTTAGTGTGGGACCCTTTTGGTTCCCGTGGCGCCCCGGGACTGGGCATTTGTGCAGTGTTGGGTGCCGCCGGAGACAAACGATCTTCGCTAACTCAGGGCAATACTGTGTTCTCGCTGTGCGTAGCACTCGATAGCCCCTTTGCTGCCTGTGCAGCGCGCGCTAGAGGCGACGGCTGACTCGTCCCTGTGGCTAAGCTCAAACCCGCGGTGTTCGGTACCCTGTGACACCGTAAGACCCCACAAGCTGCAGTTTTTTCCTGCAAACTGCACATCTCTAATTCAGCCCTTACACAAAGGGGTCATTAACAACTTAAGTGCTGCAATCACCATCGCTTGATAGACAAGATTCTACTGGATTTCCATTTCGAATGGCAGACGAAGCTCGACATCTACCCAGCTATCGAGATGCTTGCTGCGTCCTCAAGAAGTTAAGCAGAGACCGTCTCTAATTGCTTTGTGAAGGCCCAGATATCTACGGTTACCCAAGCTGGAGTCTCCGAAGACGAAGAGGAACCTTGAAACCCACCTGATGTCGCCGTACTGTGGGAGGCACTGCGCGTGAACGGTGAAGTGCCCAACGACTTCGGACTTGGCGACTTTTTGTATGCAGATAATGGCTCTGTATCTACAGGAGAGATCTTGAATGCGGCACTTGTGGAAACCATTCAAGATTGCGGTGATGGTAACGGTTTGTCTGACAAAGATGCACTGTTTACGTTGCCTACCGCGAGGAAGGTTATGGACGCGTGGGACGTTTTGCACCGTCATGTGAGCTTACAGGACGATGAGGCAATTTCAGATGCTTTACAGTCAACGACCAATTTTCCAGACACTCGATTTTTCAAACATTTCCAATAATTCAGACACCTTGGCGGCACCGCCACATACCCCTTAGAGTCAATGCATAAGAACGTCGGAAATTTCGGACGCAAAAAACCTTCGCCATTTGATTTTGCGGACTTTTTGCCATCCGAAACTGCATAAATTGAAAACGCCACCACCACCTCCATTTAGATTAGGTCACTGATTTCGGACCCTAGGGAGTCTAAAATTGGAGGTTGACTGTAGTTTCATTAGGGGGCCGCGTAACGTCATCCCTTGAGCGGAAACAGCAATAAAAAATCATGTTTTTTTTTTTTTTGCTAAATAAATATTTCAAAGGTGCGTTGACCAGGATTGACATCAGTCGCATTTTGTTTTTGCATGATCTATACAACTCTTTATTCGAAAACTGCATGTAATGAAAACATGGTTACAACGAAAAATTGAACTTTTTCAATTTCGTTTCATCCAGGTTTAACTATATTTGGAATTTCAGGTGGTCCCCGTCGTGACTTCATTATCAGTTGGAAACTCTGCTATTCCATATCACTAAAATGACAGAAATAAATTGGTATGTACAGGAAAGTGCTTATGAATGGCTAGTAGAGATGCCAGAACAACATCCTTCCACCTGTGTTGACTACAGCTCCCGATTTGTAGGATGGATGTAGCAGCATTTTGCCACTGCATCATTGTCACTGCGTGTCCACGCACTTGTTTGAAACTCGCAAACCAGGTGGAGGGCTTGCTGGGCTACGCAGCCATGCTCGGCATTAGCCAAAGGCCAGCATGAGCGACTACAGCCGATTTTGGGCAAAGGCTCCTGTGCTGACAATAAAAACCCAAAGACCACACACCTTTTCGAGGATCCACGTTGCGCTGCTGCAAACACTTGCGGGTGTCATTCTGTTGCCTTGTTGCTGGCTGCTGGTAAGCTCGGGTCGAACTAGACACCACAGAGTTGCTACTGCTGCTGCTGCTGCTGCTGCTACTGCTACTACTGCTACTGCTGCTGCCAGTGGAATGCTTCTCGTTCTCTGTAAAGGTACAGAAAAATAGGCTGCCTCAAAGGATTATTAACACTTTCCTGTCCATGCCTTTACCCATCGACACTTATGTTGTCGATGGTTTTCAACTTGAATTTTACCGCATTCGGAGCACTTATAGACAGCTAGCGCCATCCAGCGCATAAAAGAACTATTTTTCAAGTTTTGCTATTGCGTTTCCTTTTTTCACTGCGGGGGGATTTTTAAAGTGCCTTTTATTCGTGCTTGACGAGCGCACATAGTTTCCGACATGGCGTCAACATCGCGCGCAGCTGCTCCCCGGAAACGGAATTCTGCATCAGAATTTTGTGATTGCGGTAGCAGCGGAGACTCTGAAGATGATTTTGATTCATCCGACTAGCCCCGTAGTAGCCGAGTAGCCCCGGATCGTCGACAGGTATCTGCTGGTAAGTTCCGCTTTCAACTTCGAACTGTTTCACCGCGGATGCAATCAGATCTAAAGACATCCGGTGTGTTCTAAAGGTCGCGGTTCTAATCTGCAGGGTGTCAACGTCGTTTGGACAGGACCACTTGGCGGCGGCACAAAGATGTAGAGTTTTGCGCGAGAAAACGGCCGGGAGTTGACCTCAGCATCGCACTCCGCAGTGCCGCTTGGCGCTTCGTAACAGCCGTCGACTTCTTCACGCTGTTCTTCACGTCAGAGATAATCGCAGAGATATGCAACATGACTAATAAATATGCGTGGATGCATATTTTGGAGAAGCAGTCGTATAGTGAGAGAGACGGATCATGGAAAGAAGTGACTCCCGATGAGATGGAGAAGTTTATCGGACTTCTCATTTGCATGGGTATCGTACAAGTGCCGCGCTTGCACTGCTACTGGAACACGCGGAAATTATTTTCTGGTCTTCTTCCGCCTTCGGTAATGCTAAGAAATCCATTCAAAAAATTGCTTGCATTCCTCAATGTGTCCGACCCTGACAAGACAACTGCCGCATCCCATGGCAAGCTGCATCGCGTAGCTTCGCTGCTGAAGCACATCAACGCCTCCTCCGCTCAATTTTTCAGCCTGATCGAAGCCTCTCCGCTGACGAGAGGATGGTGAAGTCCAAAGGCAGATCCGGAATTCGACAGCACATGCGGGACAAAGTTATCAAATGGGGATATAAATTGTGGGTTTTGGCGGATTCCAAATCTGGTTACACTGTTCAATTCAGTGTATACACGGGAAAGCGTGAAGCACCAAGCGCACGTGGGCTGGCATTCGATGTTGTGACGCGGCTGGCAGAGAACTACCTGGATCAAGGCTACATAATTTATTTGGATAACTTTTACACGTCGACATGCTTGTTTGTACACTTGTTGGAGCGCAAGATGCTTCCTTGTGGCACAACACGCTTGCTTGTGTGTGGCACAACACGCAAGGATCGTCGGGGCTTTCCAACCGAGCTGAAGGACACTCAATGGGAGAGAAAAAGCAAAAAGAGATGTTCAGTGGCTACGGGAGCAGGACGTTCTATACTTACAATGGAAGGACAAGCGTGTTGTTCACATGATGTCGACAGCCCGCAAAGCCAACAAATTCGTACTTGCCAAGCGCAGAACGAAAGTGAACAATAAGTGGGAAAAAGTATCCGTGAAAAAGCCGAAGCTGATTGACAAGTACAATGTGGGCATGCTCGGCGTCGATAAATCAGACCAGCTAATTGGGACCTACAATGTTCTGATGAAGTGTGTGCGCTGGTGGAAAACGCTGTTTTTCCCCTGTATAGATATTGCTGTTGTAAACAGCTTTATTCTATTTGATGAGAACCGTCGGAAGCATCCCGAAGTGCCTGAATTGTCTATAAAACTTGAGGCTTGGCTAGCACCAACGTTATACACACCTAGGCTGATTTTAGTGTCACTTTCTAGCTTTTCAAGAAGCAATGGCTGATGCAAGCCAGGCTGTTCACGCAACACTTTTTGGGCATAGGGTCATTCCACACCAAATCAACCAGTATATTTTCGAACATAGCAGATATCGGTGAAAAAATTTTCACATGTTCGTTGCACTTCAGAACTATTTCTCCAAATATTTGAAGCTTTGAAGGTTCAGCCAATCGCCTCAAAAAAAAAAAAAAAAACTGTGGAGTTCTAATCTTTTTGTAAGAAGCTTCCTGTTCCAAAGACAAAAAAGTTGCTTTTGGTGGTCGGCCTAAAAATATATGTGATACATCATTAGATAGACTTGATAGTTATACATGTCTGCTATGCACGTGAGAAGTTACAAAAAGGTATTTTTAAATGAGAAAAAAAATTTTTTTGAATCTGCGTGTCAGCACCGGCTTTTCTCCTACGTGTGCCCAAGCTTGTCGGCCTGGGATGCAGACGACGAAGCTGGCTTTGTCTGCAACGCAGGTGACAGGAAGACAGTGTCATAGTCACCGTTTTATTGCCAAGAAATGCACGCTATAACACATTGCGACTTGTGCTTAGTGTGTGTCAGGAGAAACCATACAGTCATTGCACATGGAATATCACAACGTGTTATATTCGTCAAGGAGTCCTGCAGAGGTAAAAGGTACAGTTATCAATATGAAAAGGAACAGCAACTTTTTTTAAACAACAATAACTTGTGGTCCATTAGTTAAAATCTAGGAACTTGATACATAATAGGGTTTCCTGTTGAACTTTTAGTATCACTGAAGACTTTTATGCAGGGCATGTGTGTTTAGCCCTTCACTCTTTCTGTACCGTGCCCATTGGGCATCGTTAGCCTGCTATCGATGGTTTGGAACGCCACTTTCGAGACCTTCCGCGCGGTAAATTCCTCGCTGGCATAACCTATTTCTCATTGCCCATACTCCTTCTCTCTTTTCCTTCTACTCTACCCTTCACCACCAAGCCGCAGGGTATCCAAGGCCGACGCCGCGGTGCGCGCTAGGCGGGGTCATGCACCACACACTGTGGGGTCATGCGCCAGACGGCAACCAGATAGTTCCGGTTCTGATAGGAAGTCACGTGGGCTGGGATCCCAAGACAACCCGAAGCTGCCCCAAGTTTGCAAAATCGAATGCCGTGGGAGAAATGTAAACAGGCTACCAGCATGGCAGCGACTGGCGTGGGCGGCGCGCGCGCGGCGTAGTCGGCCCATTACTGCGTTGGCACCTTGGAAATATATAGTTGCATTCAGGAATACGATCACTTTTGTGAGATTTCGCGCGACTGGGCACAGGACGCGCACTGTGCAGCTCACTTAACACAGTGCAATAAACGGCGTGCGACGTGCCCGATTCCAAGACGCGAAATCGCACCTAAGTGATCGCTCGCTCGAGGATGCGTGTTCGTATGGCGATCACGTCGGCCACCGGCGACATTTGACATCATTTGACAAGACACGAAAAAGCAGGATATCGGGTACGTCTTATACGCATAAAATTCTGACATGCTTGAATTCGATTTCAGAAAGTTTGTTTCACCTGATGGTGCTCCTCTTAATTCTGCTACTGTGCTGAAGGAGCTGGGGCTGCGGCTGGCGCGTGAAAATGCATGCCGCTTGTAACCCGCGAAAAACTTCACACGAAAAATCGTATTGTTCGATCATGAGAGCAATAATAAAGCTAATGTACGTGTGTCGTCTCATCTCAGCCAGTGCATTCCTTTAACATCAACGGCCTAGATATATATATATATAGGTAGAAAGCATCAGTTGCAAGCTGCCACCCAAGATACGACGGAGAGACGGAGCGAACACGGATTAGCTGCGATGCCTTAGCTAACTTCAGAAAAAAGACATATCACCGCATATACGCGAGCAATGTGAAAAGGGATACCACCAGAAAAAGACATGAACCGAAGAGGCACCGCAATGCGCGGGAATGAGCGTCTACAACTTCAACAACTTGCGCGGAACACGATGAAGATACCATGCAAGCATGATCGAGAGCGCAGCACGGTGTTCGCGTTCGAGAAGAAGCATTCACGGAACACAAACAAAAGAAAGCTTCAAATGGTTCGCCGCCGCTCGTACGGCACCGCCTCGCAACGCAGAACGGTGCGTCAGAACCCTAGTAAGATAACGCTAGAAGTAATGCAATCAGCGATCCACGCAACGCGCCGACATCGGGAATCTCTCCGAGAAGTACGTGAATTCAAAACCACGCCAGCCGGGGGTGGCGCGCGCTCGCGCTGCAATCCGTCTAGTCCCCACAAAGATAGCGGCGAGCGCTCATCGCCTCTTTTTGTCGTCTGCTAGCCAGAGAACTTCCAGAGAGCTACCAGACCAAAATCGTCCTGGCTGGTTCTGGCAGCCCGTGGGTAGCCAGAAGCTTCCAGCCCGAGTAAAACGAACGCGCGGCGGAAGCGCGTCACGCGGTGGGCGGAGCAACTCGAGAATAACGAAGGCGCTCTGGCTGGCTCTGGCAGCTCACGGGTAACCAGAAGTGGAAAATCGAAGAAGCCCACTCATTCACTCCATCATAATGACCTTGAGCCACCGGCGTCGTAACTGCGCTCGCTCAGCCGCTACTGTACCGCGTGACTAGTAGGCGAGGGTTTAACAGCTGCTTCGCCGGCGCTTGGTCGCCGAGTCTCGCGGCGCGCCGGCCGGGCAGTCTGTGCGTCCACTTCAGCACAAGCGACAGGCTGAATCCAATCATCCAGTACAGATATCACTAGACGTCAGGCTATGAAATCTCAAGCAAAACTGGCTGCTGAAACACCGGAGCAAAGGCGCAGTGTGTCCGCGGTGCTCACGGACACACTGCGCCATCGGACGTGAAGGAGGAGAACTACACTCGAACCTCGTTATAACAAAGTTGAAGGGGGGACCCAAAATTACTTCGTTATATCCATTACATTGTTATATCCATGATTTTCATTTGCTACAAAATGTGCCCAATGGGGTGCATAATTGTAAATATGGAAATAATAAGGCGGCTTTGCCGCACGCGAAACGCTACACGGCCACGCGTGCAATGAAATTTGAATAAAACAACAAAAGAATCTTCAGAGTGTGCAACACGTGAAGCGAACGCCTTTAGATAGCTGCCTTCTGTTCCATTGGGATGATCTTTCGCGCCCGCTTTCCACTTGGCTCGTCGTGGTCGAGCAGCACGTGGCACCAAACACAGCGCTCCTCTGTGTGATCGAGGCAAGTGAACTTCGCCACCCGGTTTGGCTCGGCCGAGATTGCACAAATGCGATCTCGGAGGGCACGTGCAGCTATCAGCCCGCACGGCACACTGCAGGAAGAAGTGAATGCACGGCCTGAGCATGACCCCCAAGATTGGGCCGGTGAGGTCTCCGAGGCCAGGCTCAGCTGCGGCTGCCTGCTCGCCGCGTAAATGCATCAAGTGAATGCACCAATTTCGCGCGACCACGCGTAGCCACGCAGCATGACGCCACTCACGCAGGCTTTTTGCATGGCCCCCCCCGAGATTGCGCTGGGGAGATCTTGGAGGGTGTGTCCAGCTGCGCCTGCCAGCGCGGTGGCGCAGAAGTGAATGCACGAATAGACCGTTTTATTTAACGTTAGCATAATAGAGGGGTTAAGGGAAGTAGCGTTACCATTGTGTGCATCCGGAAAATGCGAGAGGCAGCGCAATGAAAGCCACGAGCACGTTGCATTTGTACTTTCCATGCTCGTTGATCTGCGGCAAAACAGTACAAGTGGTCAACCCCCATAGCCTCCAAATTTTGCTATCTCAGAGGCCATATGCCGTCATCGCACCTATTTCCGGACTTCACTGACAGGTGGCGCTGACATCTCCGAGTGACAGGTGGCGCTGACATCGAGTGGCGCTGACATCTCCGACTCTCTCGAGTGAAGCCTACGGGAGTGGACGTGCCGAGTTGAGGTGCCGTTTCAGCGCAGCAGGAGCAGTGTGCCAAAGAGATAAGTTTTCTTATTTTATAGTTCCTCTTTGTTTTGTTTATTGTAGGAGGGTTAGCCTAGCCAAGCAATCTTTATAACTTATTTTCATGCTTTTTCACTTTCTTGGTCTTCGAGCTTAGGTAAAACTAGGTAACAAATTGTTGTTGTTTTTTTTTTGGTCACATCCACGCCTTGATAGTACGAGATGATGGTTGGTACTCGGGGAAACCCACTCGTGCGTTGTTCTGAGTGCGAGCATTCTTACGCGTTGGAAGAAACGCGGTTTAAGTCTGCCCGCGAAGCGAACGGTGCCAATTTTATCTGTAGGATGTGTGTGCTAGGGTCGCGGCTAGACCGTCTCGAGCAAGAGAAAGATAAGCTAGCTAAGCGGGTTGGAAAGCTTGAAAAGTGAGCAGAAACAGAGGGAGGAGGTAGAAGAAAAGCTAGTTAACGTAGAGATGCAGCTGAGGGCCACCATTCAGCAAAGCAATGGTGAACCCATCGAGGCGAGCACCGTGAATGGAGCTGGCTCCGACGCGAGTGCAGAGACAGCCGAACCCGCCACGCCGGGAGGCAGTGGCGGAACCATCAGTGATAGTCACGAGGGGGATACCACTGACACAGCCGCGGAAGAGAACAAAGCCAAGGGCAAGGATAAGACAGGAGGGGAGGGCATTGTGACCTCGGAGGCAGCTTTCGGCGTTGAAGCGGAAGAAAAGCGTCGAGTAGTCTTTGTTGGGGATTCCAACATGCATAGAGTAGAACCGGCAACAACAGAGAGGGTAGGTGCAGGCGAACGAGTCCAGGTAAGCGCGCTCCTGGGAAAGCCGATTAGAGAGGTGATAGCGAAGGCCAAGGAACGCATGTGGGACACAATTGAGGAGAGACACCTAGTGGTGATAATGGGTGGAGTGATTGATGTACTGCACGGATGAGGAGCAGGGATCACAAAGCAAACAGCCAAAGGGGTCACCGACCTGCGGAATGTTTCAAAGGAAGTGCAAATCGCGGTGTGCACGGTGCCAGAGGTTGCAAGGCAGGGCTATGAAATTGAAAGGGCAATTCTTGCAGTAAACAGGGAAATTTGGACTCTAGCTAAAGCAATGAAATTTACGGTCATTGACATCAACCGAGAAGTGCACCGAGCAGGCCGCGAAGGCGCTTTTGTGCGTGACGGGATACATTTTAGCGAAAGGGTAGCAACACCGGTCGGGTGTCGATTCGCAGCGCGAGCTGTAGCTTTTTTAGGCGGGCCCCAGGCAATCAGGAAGCACAGGAAGCAGGATTAAGCATTGAACGTAGCGAAACACCAGTAAAGGACAGAATTACACGACCAGGAGTCAGGAAAAGACGCAGAAAGGATAAGAATAGAGAAGGTAAAATTTGCTACAATAACATGCAGGGTGGTCGCAAGCAGGAAAAATGGCTGGAAATTCAAGCGCAGCTGAATGATGAAGCGATTAGCGTGTACGCCTTGACCGAAACGCATCTAAGAGATTTGGAGCAGCCACCTGTTATTCACAATTTTGTATGGGAAGGGTGCAATAGAATGACCGGGTCAAGGAAAGGCGGAGGCGTAGGCCTACTAATTAGGCGAGGTCTGAAGTGGCAAAGGGTAAACGAGACATGTAAAGAGCATTAACCCCTTAAGTGCTTTGGACGAGCAGAGCTCGTCCTGCCCAAACTGTCCCCAAACTGCTTTGGACGAGCAGAGCTCGTCCTAGCGGAATAGGTACACCCCTATAGCGTTCAGGACGAGAAGCGCTCGTGTACTGCTTAAATTGCGTGTAATCCGCCAGATGGCAGCATTTACTCGATGATTTAGTTTTGTTCTGCGGTAGGAGCACGGTTTTTGTATAAAAAGATGGCGTGCGGTGGCGGCGACCCATGCATAGCTGGTCCGTCAACGCGAAAAAGAAGCTTTTCATTTTTGTCATCTTCTTTGAGTGATGATGATTCGGATACAGATGTTTATCTTGTGTCCGGAAGTGATGACAGCGATGACGGTGAATTGAGCAGCTCCTCCGGTGATGATGAAGACAGCTCGGAAACGAACATTGCGAGTGCTCGCCAGTGGATCCTGCTTGATGTGGACAATCCTCCTGTGAAGCCTCCTCGCTTTCCCTTCTTGGCCATTCCAGGCAAGACTTTCAACTTGTCATCGTCAGATGACCTTATGGAATATATTCAGCAGTTTCTGGACGATGAACTCATATCACTAGTGGTAGACGAAACCAATCGCAAAGCGGTTGAAACGTTGAAACGCTCTCCTCAGAGTGAACACTCCCGCCTCAAAAAATGGGTGCCGGTTACAAAGGAAGAGATGTGGGTATTCCTTGCACTCCTGCTACTGCAGGGAATAGCTCACAAGCCTCGACAGCAGTGGTACTGGTCCAAGAACAAGTTGTTGTCTACACCTGTTTTCGGAGAGGTTATGTCTTGCCACCGGTTTCTGCTAATTATGCGAATGTTGCACTTTGTGGACAATGCCAGCATCACCGATCTTAGTAGCCATCCACAGCCGAAGCTGTGCAAGATATGGCCATTTTTGGAGCGATTGTTGAAGAACTACCGCTCGGCATATATACCAGAAAGAGACATATCAATAGACGAAAGTCTAATGCTCTTCAAAGGAAGACTTGGATGGGTGCAATACATCCCGCTCAAAAGAGCAAGATTTAGCTTGAAATTTTTCTTGCTTTGTAAGGCATCTTCGGGATATGTGTGGGATGTCTTGATCTATACAGGAAAAGGCACAAATCTAGGCACGCCAGCAAATCTTCAACCTTGTTCACCAATGGGTACCAAAGTTGTTATGAAGCTCATCGAGCCTTTCCTAGGCAAGGGGTACTGCCTGACCAATAGACAACTTCTATACTTCGCCAGAACTCGTCGACCTCCTCATCCAGCACCGCACGGATGTGTATGGCAACGTGAGACCAAACAAAAAAGACATGCCTCCAGATTTCCAGACGAAGAAGCTGAAGAAGGGAGAGGTGCAAGCCTACCAGCGTGGTAAATATATTGCTCTCCAATGGCGAGACAAAAAAGTAGTCTCCGTCATGAGCACAGTGCACACTGCAAGCATGGAGACTTTCAAAGATTCTAAAGGGCGAGACGTCACAAAGCCCAGCATCGTGCGTGATTATAATCACACGATGGGCGGTGTGGACAAGTCAGATCAGATGCTGTCCGACTACCCTGTCCCTAGAAAACAGCAGAAGATCTACTACAAGAAGATCTTTAGACACTTGGGGCGCGATCTTGTACGCGTTCCAAAATGGAACGGAGGCGTTCCGTTCCATCGAGCCGCACACGATTGGTCAATTTCAACCACGAAAATTGACCAATCGTGTGCGGCTCGATGGAACGGAACGCCTCCGTTCCATTTTGGAACGCGTACAAGATTGCGCCCTTGATCGATGAAGCGACGTTTAACTCTTTTGTCTTGTACCAAATAGACGGAGGGAAGATGAGCCACCTTGACTACCGCCTCGCCCTAATTGAGGCGATCCTGACTAGGTACCTTGATCCTTCAAAAAAGACAAAGCGCAGCCGACCGTCTGATGTGCTTGACGCTGTGCGTCTCAAGGAACGGCACTTTGCTTCTTACATCCCGCCAAGCGACACCACAGCAGCGCCAACAAGAAAATGCTTCATTTGCTGTCGGAAGCGAGGAGAAAACGGGAAAAAGTTGAGAAAAGAAACTCGCTTTTGGTGCAGGAGCTGCAACAAGCCGCTTTGCGTTATTCCATGTTTCGAAATTTTCCACACAGTCCCGAAGCTTCTCGAGTGAAATAGCCCAAGGGTACTTAGCCTACACAAGGGAACAAAGATGTGACGTCTGTAACTGTTTTTTATAAGGTTTTTATTTATATTAGCAGCAGGTAGCTGGTCTCCTATGTATTGTTCCAAAATACACTTTATTGTGTTGATTTGACTAAGTATGTGGTGCAAATATTTTTTCAACATCGGCTAGCTGCTTTTTAGTACAATCAGATTCGAAATCAGCAATAAAAAAAATAGGCACTTTTGGTTCGGAAATTGTCAAAAAAATAGAGCACTAAAGGGGTTAATGGATTAGTGGCACATGGCAAGGTAAAAAGACGTGGCTGGGAGTAGCTTACCTATGGACAGGTAGTGATAGCAGAGAAAAAAATAAGGAATTGGTTGATTGCATTAGAAGCGATATTAATGAGTTCTGTAAATCGGGCCAGGTGATATTAGTGGGAGATATTAACGCACACATGGACGATTTAGACGGATATACTGATTACAACGGCTCTCTAGTGCTGGATCTGTGTGATGAACAGAACCTTATAGTAGTTAACAGGGAGAATAAGTGTCATGGACAGGTAACGTGGCAATGCGGAAACAGGCAGTCATGTATCGACTACGCCTTAGTCTCGGAAATGGTCTACGAACACAACTAGACCAAATGATAATAGACGAAAATGGAAAAAATAGCCTGGGAAGCGATCATAGACGTTTAGCATTAAAGTTTGGGCGAGATACTAGCGCAGAACATGAACCCATAGCCTCAGAGTTCTTAAAAATGAATGACAAGCAAATAACAGAGATCACAAACAATATAGAGAAGAAAATGGAGGATTTTCCTACAGCAGTCTGGGAATATAAGGAACTGGTGGACGTTATGCAGCATGAAATAAGGCGGGCACGGCAAAATAATTGTTGGATTGGCAAGAGGAAACCACGTAAGTGGTGGAACAAGGAAATAAAACAAGCTATAGAAGAGCATAAACAGGCATCTAGGGCTCATCGAGAAGCCAAAAAGTTGGGATTACAAGAAGAAGAGGTGCTCCTTAGATGGAATACATACCGAGAAAAGAAAAGGGTTGCGAGTGAGCTCGTGTAAGAGAAAATTAAATGCGCAAGTGAACGTTGGGTGCATAACATTCACAAAAGAGACAAAGGCGCTCCAAAAAGATTCTGGAACCATCTAAAAGCACTCGGAGCTCCAACTAAAAACTCGCAAACGGCTATAAGGGATGAAGATGGTAACATCTACGAAGGAGATGATGCAATGCGGTACATCACAGACGTTACTAGGGATAACTTCGGCACGAGAAAAAGCGTAGTTCAGACAACAGATCCAGCAACAGCAGAGAGGCCACAGAGATCAAAATTTAGCAGAGAAAGCTTTTATTAGAAAAAGGCAACAGAAAACGTCCCTAACAACACGGCAGCAGGACCCGATGAAATCCCAATACAGCTAATCAAAAACCTCGGTCCAAAAAGCAAGACACTGCTGACTAATGCCATAGAGCAAGTGATTAGAACAAAGAATATTCCTGTTGGATGGTGTGAAAGCAAGATGAATCTCATCTACAAAGGCAAAGGAGATAAGGATAAGACGAGCTCGTACAGGCCAGTTACAGTAACATCGGTGCTATACAGAATGGCAATGCAAGCCATAAAATTAGAACTGTCGAAGTGGGTGGAAAAAAACGATGTATTGGGGGAACTGCAGAATGGGTTCAGGCCAGGCAAACGCTTAGAAGACAATATGTTTGTACTAACTCAGTGCATAGAGATTTCAGTAGCTCAGAAAAGACCTTTATGGATAGCATTTCTAGATATTAAAGGAGCTTATGACAACGTAGACAGGGAATTGTTGTGGGATATTCTTCAATACGAAGGCATAGATGGCGATTTCGTGGAGCTGCTGAGGGAGATATATAGAGACAACCAAGTACAAGTGGTATGGGAAGGTAGAAAAGAAAATGAAATGGTGGGAATTCACCAAGGATTGAAGCAAGGATGCCCTCTGTCACCATTGTTGTTCACGCTTTACGTCAAGGGTATAGAAAGACGACTGGAAAACAGCGAATTAGGTTTTGATTTATCCTACATGCGTAATGGACAAATGGTGCAACAGAAGGTCCCAAGACTGATGTACGCAGACGACATTGTGCTACTAGCGGACAATAAAAAAGATTTACAGATACTTGCGAATATCTGTGGGAATGCAGCGACAAATATAGGCCTGAAGTTTAGCACAGAGAAATCAGGAATTGTGATCTTTAATGAACACATGAGTAACTTCGTGGTGTCAATTCAACAGCAAGTAATACCTATAGTGAAGCAATATAAGTACCTCGGCGTAGACATAAACGAAGGAAAGAATTACTCAAGCAACCACCAAGGTAATCTGAAAATAAAGGGGAAGCGGAATGCAGCAATAATGAAACACAGAGCACTGTGGGGCCACAATAAGTATGAGGTGGTGCGTGGAATCTGGAAAGGAGTAATGGTGCCAGCGCTAACATTCGCAAATGCCATTATATGCTTAAAATCGGATATATTGGCGGGTTTGGAAGTTAACCAAAGATCAGTAGGCCGGTTGGCTTTGGGAGCCCACGGTAATACCACAAATGAGGCAGTGCAGGGTGACATGGGTTGGGCCTCTTTTGAAGTCAGAGAAGCACAGAGCAAAATTAGTTTTGAAGAAAGGCTCAGGAACATGGATGAAAATAAATGGGCGGCTAAAGTGCACAAGTATCTCTACATGAAAAGCGTGGACAGAGAATGGAGGAAGAGGTTTCAAAGAGAAGAGGTTTCAAAGTGGAAGGAAACAAACAGATCAGCCGTAGAGATCAGCAAGAGACGATTGGAGTACTGGTGGAAAAAAAGCAGGGAAAAGATGGATACGACCTTATCTCTTAAAATCATAGGCAGCGGCACAAGGTAAATTTTTGAAAAAGAAAAATAATAATGAGAGGTATACAAAAATGCTAGATAAAGAACATGTATAGTATACCTGATTAAATCAAGCAGGCTAGGTGACTTTGTCGCCGCCCCGGTTTCAAAGGGTATGCCAATAAATCATCATCATCATTTCCCTGATTAGGCTTGGACATGTTCTCAAGGTTATCCTTGATATCTCAACGTTATCCATAGCACTGTCGTCGAAGCCGCCCGAGACTAAGCAAAAGCCGTTTACACAGTGATTTGCTACGAACGAAGTGGATTCAACAAAAACAACGCGAAATTCAGTTCGAAGCGGGCGGCCGGGACCATGTTTTACGTAAACTATGTAAACTACGCAAAGATGTTAACGTTAAATCTGAGAAATAGCATGCGTACACTAAACGGTATGGGTAGGGTAATTTAGCGTTCTGCACATGCACAATTCAATCCCGCTATCCCGCTAAGCCCGCTAAACTAACTGAACAAGTAACTTGATGCAATAAAAAACACAGACACAAGAGAGAGAAACAAAGGCACGCACTACTCACAACCATTTATTGGAAGGAAAGGATTGTATATATATATACACACACACACACATATCCTGTCACGCATGCGCATACCGAACATTAAGAACGGGCACGTGCACATCAAAGGCGGTTGTGCTAGAAGCCAAATTCAGCCTCAAGTAAAGAGATAGATAGCTCACTTATGCGCCGATCTCTGTTCTTCTTGATAAAGAAGGCCTCCAGTGTAAGTTGAGAAGCGGCATTGCCGCTTCTGCCCAGAATGGTAGCCTCACAAAATCGAGCGTCACACCTACATGCGGTAACATGGGCCTCCAAATGTGCGTCCTTATCCTCCGTTTTGGTAATTTTTTTCGCATCTTCCCTTAAGCGGTCGTTCACGCAACGTTCGGTTTGGCCGATATACAACTACCCACAAGGGTGCAAGGGGATGGTTTAGACAACCCCTCTGGAGCACTTGACAAAGGGCTTCTCATGCCTAGTGCGGCAGCCCCGCCTGCCCTCACAGCAAACTCGAGAGCACAGCTTGGAAAGCTTGTTGGGTGCAGTAAAAAAGAAGAGGTATACAATAAAGGTTAGCAACCTTTTTAAGGTTGTGTGACACTTTGTGCACATAGGGTATTACCTCCGGCCTCAACTTCGGTCGTGTATCCTCTGCTGTTGCCCTTCGTGCACCTAGCTTTACTTTTTGCAACAGAGGCTCAGCTACAGTATTGACGACCTCAAAGGGAGACCTGCTGACAAAAGGCGGCCTACTTTGTTTGAGAAACTAGACCGCATTTGGTGCTCACACGATTTTCGCAGAGCTGATTCTAAGCGCAGACTGCCACCTGCTCGCTTGACCAGCCTGGAATGCGCGGAATTAAAAGGCAATAAACGCTTCAGGGCATGCGGTTGATACGCCCAGCAGACATGGCCAACACCAAAGGACAGCTTTAAATCAAGAACTGCAGGCCTGTGGTGTCAGGAAGTTCATGCGTAAAAACGAGCCCTTGGCCTTTGTTGTTAAAAGCTTCTAAAATGATAGCAGGGGATGTAAGGTCACCCTTTTTGTTTAAAAGCACTAAAAAATCGTCAACATACCTAAAAACCTTTAAAACTTCCCCCCATTAAAAACATGCTCCAAAGACTTGTCAACAAAGGACAAAAATATATCGGATAAGATAGGAGTGACACATGAGCCTATACAGACTCACCGGCGTTGTAGATATGGCTGCTCGTTGAAAAGAATAAAAGTGACACTTAAATAAAACTCAAGTAATGTTAAAAAGTTGTCCACTGACAGGCCCGCCGAGTTCTGGAAGTCTACCACATCATTATACTCAATACATTCCCTTAAAGGCCAACTCCGGCGATTTTTTTACTATGTCAAGCTAATAAAATATTTACATTCCCGAGACCCTCCTGTGACGCACCCGATAGGAGAATTGTTCCGCAAATTCGAAAATAATTTTAAATAAACAAAAAAGCGTAAAAACGAAACCGGAACCTGAGCAAGCAGACGAGCGAACCTCTGCGTCTGACATCACGAGTGTAACCCCGGCGGGGAAGGCGCGCAACGCATGCCGGTCTCGCCTGCGGGGTGAACAAAACCGGCGAAGAGCAGACGCTCAGCTTATTCGTGACCACGCCGGACCTTCGGGGACCTTCGGGTGACATTGTAAATGCACCACCTATTCGGATCTGTCAAACAGTGACAGTTATGATTAAGACGAATTCAATAGCCACGAATCGATGTCCTCCACCACTAGAGCCAGCACCCATGCGCAACATATCGCGCTGCAACATGAAGGCCAAGGGTAGCCCTAACCACTGATACGTATACGTGCTGCTTGCTATTTTAAGTGTTTTATCTCTCTCAGGGAACCACTTCGCATGCTCACTGTAAGATGTGGAGCACGACTTTCCGCATTAGTATCCCACAAGAATGCCGCTGACAGTCCAAAGCACCGACTGGTGCATTTGTTTACATCGGCAGGTACAGAGACCACTCGTACATCTTTCACTTGAGATAGCCGCTCATCGGTGACATCAATTAATGTCAGAACATATCAAAACACGCAGATTTTGTGCATGTAAGCACCATTACATCACTCTGGGTTGCGCTGATACGTGCGGCCACACACCTTCGGAAACGGCAAGCGGGAGACCGTAGTAGGGAAGCGTTGTGCAACCTGCTTATCATTCTTCGTATTCTCTTCATGCACACAATTAGTGTTCCGTAAAGTAGACATAGATTAGGACATTGGGCATATGATCGTTCATTTAGAGCATGGGTTCTCAAAGTGGGTTCCGCAGGCCCCTGCTCGGGGTTCCGCGAGCCACTGATAAATTTTCCCTGGTCCCGCTCCCGACAAGTGTCTAAAACGGCGAACACGAGGTGCGCTTGATCCAAAGAACCTCCATTACCCATGCCCGAGTGTCAAAAAGCACATCACAGTGCGTAACAGCAACGCGCAATAAATACGCAAGCAGCTTGTAGCCACCCAACCTCTGAGAACGGGCAGCGCGCCTAAGCTTTCGCACTTGAATCTCGGAGGCCGTAACTTACCACCATGTGCCTTTCTCCTATTTGTAGATAGGGTAGGTGCCGATAGCGTGCGCACTGACCTATACGTTGAAGGAAAAAAAAAAAAAAAAAAAAAAACGCGGAGCTCCGCAAATGCGCGCCGCAGAAGAGCAAGAACGGCGTAGCGTCCAACCGAAACGAAGCGACGCAGTCCGCATCGCCGTGGTCCTCAGCGGCAATCGTACGCGGCACGTGACTGACAGCAACGCCGAAGTGCTTCGTGCCTAATTGTGCCTTTAAAGCCTTTATTCTTGCGTTTATCGCCGCGCGTAACATCGCGTTGGCCGCTAGCCGCGTGCCTCCGTAAGTGCGTAGTCGCTATCTCTGATAGCGTCGATAACCACCGCAGTTTCGTCCGCAGCGGTTGCGGCAAATAGTAGTTTCGTTTTCACTCGATGCGCGCGTCGGCTGCGTGCCTTCACAACTGCGTAGTCGCCTCCCATGGCAGCGTCGATAGCGACCGCAGTTTCGTCCGCACTTCTTGCAGCGAAAGGTAGTTTCGTTTTGACTTGGTGCGTGCGTCAGCCGCCTGCCTTCTGAACCGCAAGATCGCCGTCCATGATCGCGTCGATAGCGGCCGCGGTTTCGTCGACAGCGGTTGCGGCAAGCAGTAGTTTCGCTTTTACTCAGTGCAAAGCTGTCAAAGATAAAAAGCACCGGCTACATCGCGATGGACGGACAATTTGATGGCGAGCAGCTGAGTGGCGAAAAAATAATCGAGATGTGCGCCCGTTGGTGCAAAGCGCGTCTCAGATGAAAACGCGCGCGGCGAAGGATGTCGCGAGGCCTTCGCCGCTGCTAGCGCTAATCAGTCATGAGATGAAGAGAATTTCAGCTTCCGCACTGGTCTTGTGCTAAATAGAAACAAGATTTGACGATTCATTGAGTAAATAAAAGCGTGTTGACGTAGTGCAGCATTTGTTTGTTTTCTGGATACCCTCGATAATTCGGTTAAATCGGGGGGAGGGGGGGGGGGGGGGGTTCCTTGGCACTTTATATGGAGCTTAGCAGGGTTCCCTGGGATGAACGTACCTGAGAACCCCTGATTTAGAGAATGCATAGTTTTCTCGCGGAAACGCCGATGTCATGAAATATGCAATCGTTGGCAGCTGAACGAGATGGTTGTTTACGCATGCTGTATCGAAGGGGCCTCCGCTTGCTGCCCATTTGGGATACGAGGCAAACAGTGCACCTCGTAAGCTAAATAATGAGTCAGCTTAACAATAGGTAATAATACACCCATGGATGTGCGTAGTCACATTTCATTTAGGGAAGCGCCGGCGAGTGCCACTGGCTGCATTCGAGAACGGCAACGTATACGGATGTTGATTGCGCGTCGTGTTGTCGCTTCTAGCTTTTTCTGTGTGCAATGTACGAAATGAGGAATGGTTTATTTCAAATCCGTATGGTCAAAACTGAACTACAGAAGCAGCTTTCCTCATCCTATTAGCTTAATTAGCTTCATATCAGTTGGTCTGGTCCACCCAGCAGCAGACGCGCGAACTCAGCCACTGTGATAGGCTTAACCTCGACTGAATGCGATCGGCATGGGCGCAAACTGTGTTTGCGGATGGTGAGGGCTGAAGTTCATGCAGCCAACAACGCACCACCGCTTGCCACCCCGCTTCACTTGCCCGTCAACAGGGAATGCAACTTCGTGTGACAGCAACATCTCACGCCAAGCGCTCGCTCATGATCGTCGGCTCCTGCACGCTCTCGTCGTTGTCGTCTGCATGATGCCGGCATGCTCTGCGTGGACCATTCCTGACGTCATACACAATGTGGCCTGTAACTGAGGAGGAGGTAAGGTAGGGTGCTCGAGGCAATAAATTAAATTCATTTGTAAAAAATCTGTGCAACTCCCAAGCCTGCTTTTTTTAGGACATGACGGAGGTATTCAGAGGAACAGACCCAGTGAATTTCATCGACATCCGTTGACATCGAAAAATCGCCGGAGTTGCCCTTTAAGGAAACTAAAAGCTTATCCCGAGGAATTGAGTAGAAAAGATCTATGTCAACAGAGAAACCATACTTAACGCCATCATTACACTTAACAAAATTGCGCAACCTCCGAAGAACTTTTCCCACGGAAAAGATCGTCCACATCAAGCTTCTTTAGCTTTTTCAAAAGAAAAAGGCTGACGCAGTGCTGCCACGCACTCGCTAACAATAGTTCTGAAAAGAATCTTGGGCTTGTGCGTTTTCACGGTAAAGAAAACCGTCGAGCTGTTTTCTTTGCTGTTCCTGATTTCTTTAGCAAGGGTGGTCAAGTCCAAGCTTTTGCAGAACTCAATGAACTTGACCCTAACGGCACTCTTTCTGATAGGGACGAAATTCTTATTCACTGCTGCCAGCGCTTTCTCATTGAACCGGACTTTTGGCAACACAACAAAACCAACTTGCTTATCTGACTGCAAAAACATAAGCTCGTTATGTCAGAAGAACTTCACCACACCTTCACCACAAGCTAAACTAAAACTGCATAATCCTTCGCACAGCCGCGTGTAGCTGTGCCGCGTGGCTCACGCAGCCAGGGGCATGCGCAGAGAGAGAGAGGTCAGCGGCAAAGTGCGATAGTGAGCTGCTGCTTGTACGCGGATGTGCAGCTACACGGGGCGGTGAGAAACACCAGTGTTGCTGGATGTATTCGACGCAGAGAAGCGGGAGTTTTGCACTGCAGCCGCGAATGAGTGCTGAACCCCACGGAGAGTGATTTATGTACACGGTGCACCAAGGTTAGGTATTTTTCGCTTTCGGAGACTAATCTAGTTCATTATATCTATTGGCAGGATAATTTCACTTTGTTAAAACGAGGTTGTATATACATGGATCTCTATGGCAATTTCAAGGGGAATTTTATTTCCTTTTGTTGGAACAACAGCGACAAAGAAGAGGACGGAGCGCTTGTGCTTCGGACAACGTGCAACAGCAGCTATACCCACGGAGTCGTTCCTCGGTTTATTCTTAATAAATAAAGCCCTTTTCCTATGGTCTATGGTCTTGATTTCCTTCAAGTGGTGCCGAAACTCATCGGAACAGTGAGCCACATCGATGGTACCAAGGTAATCACCTTCCTGCCTACCGATTCATCGTACCAGCCTTTGGCTGCTCACCACGGAGTCAAAAGCATAGAATGGCTAAAGCTCAAGCCGAGAGATCACAGCTAACACGGCTTAATAACGACATCGAATCAACGCTTAGCCAAGACAGTGTTACGGAAGAGCAGCTTTGCATCCTTAGTGAACGCCTCAATCATCTGCACACCGACTAGAGGGCAACTGACTGCGACATCGTACCTCTGCTGTCTACCATGGAAGCTGAAGCAGAGTTTGATCGGGTTGTCGACTACAATGATCGAGCCACAGCGACGTTCGCGAAGCTCAAATACCGTATACGTCAGATTCATGAATCACTCAACCGTACATCACCGTTGACGTCAACGAACCCGTTCAACGTATGCAGCAACCCGGTGTTCATCTTCCGAAGATCGAACTTATAAAGTTTGATGGTCCACCATCAATGTGGCCGCCTTTTTGGGAACAGTTCAACCAAGTGATCCGCAACAACGGTGGCCTCACCGACGTCGACAAGTTCATCTATCTACACTCAGTCTTGACCGGCGACGCAGCGTTAGCGATCGCAGGACTTCCAGCAACCGCAAGCTGCTACAGTGATGCCCTGAACATTCTAAAGAGGCGCTTTGCTACGGACGACTTGATCATTCAGGATCACATGCAGCGACTCATCAACTTGCAACCCGTTCGATCACCCCAATGACTTTCGTGAACTTCGAAGCCTTTACGACACTGTGCAGTCCCAGACACGTGCCCTCAAGACTCTCGGGATATCGGAAGATAATTATTCTTCAATGCTCTACCCAATTCTCCTGAAATCGCTTCCTCACGATATTGTCCTCGATTTCAACAAGACCATCGCACGCCAAAGTTCCGAGGAAAGGGGAGGAGTTGGAAGCACTGGCGAACAAGCACAGCGCACCCAGCAACAGAAGGTGAGCATTAAGTCTTTGCTGCTTTTTATTCAAACAGAAATAGAGTCTTGAGAACAAACAGTTCTGCATGTTTCTGTACAAGAGGACGCGTTGATGAGCAAAGATAAAGCCCAAACCGCATTCACGCGATTTTGTGCGCAACGGCGACGAGCGACGGCTTCGAGTGACGGCTTCGAGCGACGAAACGGGCCGTCGCGTGAACAGATCGCTTGGTCTTTTCGCTCAATCGCTCGGTTCTAAAAATCTAGAATTCGTCGCTCGTCGTCCGGAAGTGCTATGAGCGACTAGCCAATAGCGCGAAGCCGGAACTGGATATACATCAGTCAAGTACTACCGATTGTCGCACAGAACGAGCAAACGACTAGATTTTGATACGTGCAAGGATAATAACGTAGTGCAAGACCTTTAGAAATATTTATGCTGCTCGTTACACTAAAACACATCAACTTAAATTAATAAAGCAAGCGTCACGCCAGTTTCGGCGAGTATTTTCTGCCCTAATACCGGCAAAACCGGAGAGACGTCGCTCAAAGTCGTCGCTTGTCTCGTCGCTTGCATGCGGTATGAGTTTTAGGCGACGAGCGAACGCGACAGCCTTCTCCATCGCGTCGCTTGTCGCTGTCGCGCGCAAGATCGCGTGAATGCGGTTTATACTTAAAGAATTCGCACTACCGCGACATCCACATCGCGACCTTTATCCTTAACGAAACAGCTGTGCCATCAACACTCAACCTTTCCTCACTCAGTCTTTGACCTCATCCACTAAACCCGTTCGTCAAAAAAGGACTGCTTTTTCTGTGAATCAACGACCCATTGTACAGAGCAGTGCGACTCGGCAATTCCTCTTGAGGAAAAGAACAAACGCCTTCTAGGTGCACGTCGCTCCTTCCGTTGTACCCTGGAGCATCATGTAGCAAAAAATTGCATAAGAAAGGTAAAATATGGAAAGTGCAATCGGCGCCATGCGGAAACAATATGTGACCCAAGGTTGATGAAATCGACCGCCGGACCCCAGAAATTCCTTAAACAGGTATAACTCGAGATGACTGGAACTGGCACCTCTAAACGGCTCATATATCTTCAAACAGCTGTTGCTTGGGCAGCCGGCCAGGATAGTAAAGTGCTGGTTCGCATTTTATTGGATGGAGGCAGCCAGCGCACTTTTGTGACCAAGCAATTCGCTGAGAAACTTAATTGTCAAGTACTCGATCACGAGTGTCTTACGCTGGGACATTTTGGAGGGAATCATGACGAGAAGACTTTCCGGCGAGTGTCTGTCACTCTGAGTTCAGTGCATAGTTGCAAGACAATGTTGATGGAAGCTCTCGTCATGACCAAGATCTGCGACCAATCCGTTCCGCGACCGAGTGGAGACTGTACTGAGAAGCTAGAGAACCAAAGTTATTACTTCCCCGATAACGATCAAGCTGAAAGCCGAAAAGCTGTCGATGCATTAATCGGCAGTGACTATTACTGGTCGTTTGTCACGGGCAACGTACGGAATTTGGAGAACGGACTTAAAGCTGTCGAGACTTCCTTAGGCTGGACTCTGCACGGACCAGTAGCCTCTTGTGCTACCGTAACACACTGCAACGAGGCAATTGTACTGAAAGCGGCAGTGGAAGAATTTAGGATCACCACAGATAATTAATGGGACCTAGAAATTATGGGGATGAAACCCGATGGACATATCAAGACACAAGACGCAGACCAAGTTTTGGACTTTTTCAACAGCACAGTCAAGATGGAGAATCAAGATGGAGACGGAAATGTTGACATTTTAACAGGAGTGGACTCCCTCGAAGACGCGTCCAAGCTGCGGTCAGAAGCCACCGAGATAATCGCAAGTGCCTCTATGAAACTACACAAGTGGGCTTCGAACGACCCACACGTTCTTGGTACTCACTCGACGCAACCTCAGGAGTTACCTCTCGGACAACTGCCAGGAGTGCTGAAAGTCCCGGGATTGGTATGGCATCCTGACACCAACGTACTGTCGTTTAGTCCGGGAAACGCTATAGAGTTTGTTCAACAAAGAACTGATACCAAGCGGTTCATGCTACAGACGACCTCTCGCCTATACGACCCTCTTGGTATGCTGACTCCTTTTACAATAAGGATGAAGATGTTTTCAAAACCTTTGGAGAAAAGGCGTTAACTGGGACGAACAGTTGCCACTGGACGCTCTACGCGAATGGAAGAGTTGGTGCAATGAACTTCTACAGCTCTGTGCCATTGAAATTCCTCGGTACTACCAACAGGGCGCACATGGGCTTGGCAACAAATACGAACTCAATTTTTTGGCTGACGCCAGTAAATCAGCCTACGATGCCGTTTGCTACATTTTCACAGCAGGAAGTACAAACGCCAAAAGCTCAACGATAGTCTTGTGCAAGTCCAGGGTGGCCCCAATGAAAGAGACAAGCCTTGCCAGACTCGCTACTAGCCTGTCTCGTCTCGGCACGAATGTACGAGTACGTGTGTCAACAGATAACCGAGGACATTACATCAGTGCAGTTTTGGACTGAATAATTGGACTGTACTGGATTACCAGCAATCCTAACAGATGGAAAGACTTCATTCGCCATAGGGTAACCGAGATTCAGAGTAAAACGGACATCACATTGTGGAGACACTGCCCTCGAGAGCAAAATCCTGCCGATTTTTTGACAAAAGGAGTTTCGGCCCGTGAATTAACAACAAACTCAGCCTGGTGGACAGCACCCCATCGGCTTACTTGTGAAGAAAATGAATGGCCACCACACTGTAGACCAAACTCAACCAATCTTCCACCGAGTGTCACGGAGGAGCGTACTAATCGGGTACCATGCTAGCAAGTAGCCATGCAAACCGAACCACCTATTATGGACATTCACAACTACAACTCTCTTACCCGACTACACCGTGTTACAGCTTGGATATTGCGATTTACCTTGAATGTGAAGCGGAAAAGTGTGTCCCAGGGAGCCCTGAATGCAGAAGAAGTACAAGCCTGCGAACTACACTGGATAAAGAAGGTTCAAAGTTCAGCCTTTTCTCCTGAAATTGAACACGTCTCCGCAGGAGCTTAACATATAAAGGATTCTAAATTGCGGGACGCGACATGCTTCCTCAACAATGGAGTTCTTTGAGTAGCAGGACACCTACAATACAGTAAGAAATCCCATACGAAGAAAAACAACCAATCGTCCTACCAAAGGACGACTATTACTGCGAGCTCCTCGTCATGCAGCACCATCGGCAAACTTCTCCATGCAGGAGTTCGGGATACACTTGTACAAATAAGGGAAAGATTTTGGATATTACGAGGACTGCAGCTAGTCAAGAAGGTCTTCAGAGGATGCATCTTGTACCAATGCTACAACGTCAAACCTTTCTCCGAAGTGACTGCACCGTTACCACCTGAAAGAGTGACCGCTTCAGAACCCTTTCAAGTAACAAGACTAGATTTCGCCGGTCCCCTCTACGTTAAACATCCACATGACTACGCCAAAGTGTATATGTGCCTGTTCACGTGCGCCGTGATTAGAGCTGTTCACCTCGAACTAGAAGAAGACATGACTTGTGTTGCGGCGGGGAATTCCTTCTGTTATAAATTCCAACAACGCCTTAGCATTCAAGAGGAGCAAGAGAGAGCTTTATAGAGATTGTGGCTGTCATTGAGAAACGAAGAAGTTTGTAACTTCATCGCGAACCATCACATAAAATGGAAATTTATCGCCGATCATGCACCGTGGTGGGGCGGTTTTTGCGAGAGACTTATCAGGTCGGTCAAGCTCACGTTGAAGAAGCGCATCGGCAAGGGATATCTTACGGAGAAACATCTACAAACAACTTTCACTGAAGTAGAAGCTGTGATCAATTCCCGGCCAATCACATACGTTTATAGCGACTGTCGAGATCTGGAACCTCTCTCCCCAGCTCACTTTCTCATTGGAAAGCGAATATCTGCACTTCCCGACCTAACACGCGGCGAGATCACAGCCGATGGTCACCATATACTACCTATGTGGGAACAACGCGAAAGAACTCTAAGAACTTTCTGGGAACGGTGGTCTAAAGAATACCTCTCGGAGTTAAGAACAATGTCAAGCTCCAAGTCAACGACATCGTTCCACAGAATTAAGAAAGGCGACCACGTCCTTCTACAAGAGCCCAACAAGCCCCAGCAACTATGGAGCATTTTTCGAATAGAGGAGCTCCATAAAGAAAGGGATGGCAAGACAAGAACCTGTACCTTGAGACTACCGGGCAGAACTACTGTTAAACGGGTCGTTCAACACCTGTACCCGCTGGAATCAAACTTTTTGTGAACTTCTGCGCGCGGGGCAGTTTGTTGGAACAAGAGCGACAAAGAGGAGGACGGAGCGCTTGTGCTTCGGACCACACGCAACAGCAGCTAATACCCACGGAGTCATTTCTCGGTTTATTCTTAATAAACCCCTTTTTCTATGGAACGGGAGGCTTTAGTTCCTTCAACTTCGTTATATCCAGTATTTCTTGACTTCCCAAATACTTGACTTCAGCCAACCAAGAGAACAGGCTGGCTTCAGGAAGAAATCTTCTACGATGGATCATATACATGTCATCAATCAGGTAATCGAGAAATCTGCGGAATACAATCAACCTCTCTATATGGCTTTCATAGATTATGAAAAGGCATTAGATTCAGTCTAAATACCAGCAATCATGGAAGCATATAGCGTAATCAAGGAGTACAGGAGGCATACATGAATATCTTAGCAAATATCCACAAGGATTCCACAGCTACCTTGGTTCTCCACAAGTAGAAAATTACCTATCAAGAAAGGTGTCAGGCAAGGAGACAAAATCTCTCCAATGCTATTCACTGCATGCTTAGAAGAAGTATTCAAGCTCAAGGATCAGCGGCGAATATCTCAGCAACCTTCGGTTTGCAGATGACATTGTCCTATTCAGCAACAACGGCGACAAATTGCAACAAATGATTGAGGACCTTAACCAAGAAAGTGTAAGAGTGGGGTTGATGATTAATATGCAAAAGACAAAGATAATGTTCAATAGCCTGGCAAGAGAACAAGAATTCAGGGTCGCCAGTCAGCCTCTACAGTCTGTAAAGGAACGTTTATCTGTAAAGGAACATTTATCTAGGTCAATTACTCACAGGGGACCGTGATCATGAGAAAGAAATTTATAGAAGAATAAAATTGGGCTGGAGTGCATGTGGCAGGCATTATCAAATCCTGACTGGGAGCTTACCACTGTCGCTGAAAAGAAAAGTACAATCATTGCATTCTACCGGTGCTAGCATATGGGGCAGAAACTTGGAGGCTAACAAAGAAGCTCAAGAACAAGTTTAGGACCCCACAAAGAGCGATGGAACAAAAAATGTTAGGCCTAACGTTATGAGACAGGAAGAGAGCGGTGTGGATCAGAGAGCAAATGGGGATAGCTGATATTCTAGTTGACATTAGGAGAAAAAAATAGAGCTGGGCAGGCCATGTAATGCATAGGAAGGATAACCAGTGGACCATTAGAGTTACAGAATGGATACCAAGAGAAGGGAAGCGCAGTCGAGGACGGCAGAAAACTAGGTGGGGTGATGAAGTTAGAAAATTTGCAGGCGCAAGTTCGAATCGGCTAGCGTAAGACAGGGGTAATTGGAGATCGCAGGGAGAGGACTTCATCCTGCAGTGGACATAAATATAGGCTAATGATGATCATCCATTATTTCGTTATATCTCGTTTCGTTACGAGGTTCGAGTGTATATTTTTGTTTGCTAAGCAGTTCGCTTTTGTCCCGCCAGGCGGTGATATTTAAGTTCCGCAATGGTAAAAGTAGAAAACGAAAATGGCTGCCTCCGAGAGCGGCGCGCCTGCTTCAAGCGATCGCAGATCTTGTGATTCCGTTACGTCTGCGGTTAATTTTATCGATGGATCAAGCAGCAGCAAGTCTGAGGATGGTGCTTTTTCGTCGGACTTTGAGAGCGATGACGACGCAATCCAGCCTGAAACATCGGCGGCCGCAGCCCGGCACACCTAACTGTAGTGCGTGCAGTTAAATGTTTTGTAGCGGAATACCTGTTCAATGAAACAGGAGACAGTGCCTATTAGACGGCAATGCATTTTGTATATCTCATAATTTTCATTACATTTTTTTCTGAGTAGATACAAGCGTGTCTTTACAATCTTTGTTGAAATTTTATCCCACAATCTTGATTTTGAACGAGAAGAAAGGGAACCAAGGGGCCCGATTTATATTATCATATCATAAGAAGCCAACAAACAATGACACCAAGGACAACATAGGGGAAATTACTTGTACTTCCTGATTGAATTAAAGAAATGATAAATTAATGGAAATGAAAACGGATGAAAAAACAACTGTCCACAGGTGGGGAACGAACCCACGTCTTCGCATTACGCGTGCGATGCTCTCACCATTGAGCTACTGCGGAGCCGGTTTCCCATCCACTTTCTGGGGTATTTATGTTTTACAACTAGAATTAACCCTGGGAGTGTTAGCCAGCGCCACCACTCACAAACCTAGGGACGGATGTGGAACATCCTTTCTGCCGCAGGCGTCACGGGCACGTGATCTTTTTGGGTGATGGCAACTGGTCAATAAACCCACATATGCTACCTGAAGGCATGAATGTTGCCGGATTCGAGCCCTCGTAAGTAATGAACGAGAAGAAAGGGAACCGAGGGGCCCGATTTTTATTATCATATCATAAGAAGCCAACAAACAATGACACCAAGGACAACATAGGGGAAATTACTTCTATTTACTGATTGAATTAAAGAATCTTGATTTTGGCAATTTATAACTTTTTCATGACATACATCTCGTTAATAAAAGCTTTATACGTGAACAATGCATTCATTCTGCTTTTTGTTTATGTATTACATAAAATATTTGGTGCAGTAAAAAAAAAAATGGGGCGTAACCTAAAAAACCGCTTATTTTCCCCATGGTATGGAGGAGTTAAGGGGGTTTGAAAATGATTAGGTGTTCCCTTTCATATTGATGACTATGTTTTGCGTAGTTAATAAAAAGAAACATTTGCCCCTAAGTACCCATTAAATTCATAATGAGTGCCGATATCATTCACGCAAACCATTTTAAAAGACAGGTCGCACTGCAATACAGTGCGACATACAGGGAGCAGGAAACTGTGCCTTGATGCTCCCTGGAATCCAATGATTATAAGACGACGATGCAAGTAGAAAACATTCATGTGTGCCCTGTTCAGGCTGAGGTGCTCAGACGAGGTTGACTTCACTTTTTCGCATTCATGAAAAGAAAAACAAAATATGAATCGAGGCTGCGGCACTTGACGTCGCTTGTCTTCATATTGGTAAAAAAAATATAATCACAGTTTGTTGAATAGTTTCTGAAGCCCACATTATTATTAATCTCTCCTTGCTAGAAGGCAAGGCTTCATATATTTATGCTGTCTGTGCGATCCACAAATGAACATTTCAAAAAATTATTTTAAAAATTAAATTATGGGGTTTTACATGCCAAAAAACCACGATCTGATATGAGGCACACCGTAGTGGGGGATGCCGGATTAATTTGCACCACCTGGGGTTCTTTAACGTGCACCTAAATCTAATTACATGGGTGTTTTCGCATTTCGCCCCCATCGAAATGCGACCGCCGTGGCTGGGATTCGATCCTTTTTCACCTTTGAAAAGTAATACCTTTTTGTAACTTCTCACATGCACACCAAACATGTAGAGCTATCCAGTGATGTATCACATATAATTTTAAGCCTACCAACAAAGCAACTATTTTTTCACCTTGAACACGAAGCTTTACGCAAAAATTTAGATCCCTAGTTTTTTTTTTTCCTCAACTGATAGGCTGAACCTTCAAAGCATCGAATATTTTTGCCGTATCTTGAAAGCGATCTGCGTTGGTGCCAGAGTCTACGCAGTGTAGGTGCGTCGGCGGCTTGTAGCTTTGTGCATGCTGTGTGTTTCTCGGCACTCAGTATGTGTTGAAGCGATAGACAACAGCACGAAGGTCACTTCGCTCGCTTCTGCAGCGGCGCTTAAATTCCTCATGCCAACGTTTGACAGCGCGTGTCCGCGCTCATCAAGCGTGACGTGTTCATGCTTGCGTGTGGGCACTGACACTATGCTTGTTAATATAGTTAATAAGCGAATGTTTACAAGTTTATACGGACGATAAAACTACTATTCTTCTTTTGTATAGCCGTCTAGTGATTTGCTATCACAATCGATACTTCGGCTGTCGGGCGAAACTACAACTTTTTTCACACGTCAGAATTAAAATAATATTGTGTGCAGTTCAACACTACTCCCATTTCTAAATTTTTCCTGTTTCCCGGGTCTTGCGTTGTTTTTTTACGGTCCCGTGAAAAACGTATCAGCGGGGTTCTACTGTAATTAATGCTGATGAAACGGCACTGTCTTTTAAGGCATTGCCCAACAAAACTGACTATGAAAGGAGATCCGTGCATCGGGGGGAAACGAAGTAAAAAAAGAGTGACCATGCTTTTAGCCGCCAACAACAGCGCGATGTTGAGGCCAAACGTCAGCGAAAAGCCACCAACCCCGAGCTTAGGGCAAACGAAGTAGCACGGCTGCGACAGCATCGTCTTGCCAGACGCTTTGCTTACTCACATTTTAACGCGACAGCGTTAAGGGCCCCGTGTCGCAGAAAACCCGGCGTCAACGTGCATGTTGGCGTTCGTGGCGGAGAAAATCATTCGCAGCCACCCCGACCACACAGGCCCTCCGCGTGGCGCAAGGTGTTAGTGCAGAAGTAAATCATTCCGAACCACCCTGACCGCGCAGGCCCTTCGTCGGGGTGCAAGGTGTTAGTGAACAAAAATTGAACTTCTCACAGTGAAATCCATCAGAAAAATGGCAAAGTACAATTTAAGCATAACCTACAGACATGGTGGCGTCACACTGTTATTTGAATTTACGAGAAAACAATTCTCTTACGAGGAAACTTAAACACAAGCCTGTTTTGCCAGCATTTCTACCACACCAACACCGGCTCACTCGGGGAGCCTACTGAAAACCTTATCCAGATGGCGCTGGCATCCTCGGCAAGTCAAATTTGGACTTGGCCTAAGAAATGCCTTTTGGACATGCGTATACGTCGGGGCAATAGCAAACAATTATAAAGTAATGAAAAAAAGTCCCAGGACCTTCATATTTTGATATAAGACGAGTTATATTGCCCCTGGAAAAACGTCTTCCCAGCAATGCATTTCTGTTTAAAAGTGAACCCGACTCGGTGTAAGCTTGGTCTTTGTAAGCTGGCTTTCCTATGTTCTGTGTTGCAGTGAATGAAGCCTACTTGGCGGGTCCTACTTGCGAACGGGTCCCGATAACACTATCATGTTCTACTCTTAAAGGCGAAGCTTAAGCGTCCTCCACTTTTTCTCAACAGGGAAAGGGCTGGTGATTTTTTTATCAAGCATCTGTGTATACATATCTTTAATCTTTTTTTTTTTTTTTTTCCACCTTAAAAATCTACCTTGTACTGCTACCTATAACTGCAAGAGATCCGGTCGCATCAATTTTTTCAGTTTTTTTTCCACCAGTACTCTAAACGTATCTTGCTTATCTTGACTGCCGACCGGTTGACGGTTCTGTCCACTTAAAACCCAAGATCTTCTGGAAGGTGTAAGTTACCTACGGTTCTCACTGGGTGAATCCCTTCGCATTCCCTTAGGATGTGCTGAGTGGTCTCCAGATTTTGGCTGCAGCATCCACATGCCTAATCTAGTTCCGAATATTTGCTCCAGTATGGTTTTGTCCTTAGGCAACCGGCTTGAGCCTCAAATAGCAAGGCACTACCCTTTGTGTTATCGTACAAATTTTCCCTTCTAATTACTGTCTTCTCCAATTAACTGTCTCTGTTTCTCTCTCTTTCTGATGACTCCTTGGTTGTCTATTTACACTTTCAATTACCCTGTACTAGGTTGCCAACTTTCTTGACCTCTTCCTCCATTCTGTGTCCACGCTTTTCAAGTACAGATACTTGTGCACTTTAGCCGCCCATTTATTTTCATTCATGTTCCTGAGTCTAAGACTCAGGAACATGAAGGAACTAAACTTAGAGACTCAGATAAAATATCAGGCACAGCCGCCAAGCACATGGCTGTGTTGGGCAACGTCCTTTTCTTGTAAGTTTGGAGAAACCGATACCTGGCTTCGCTACAGGCGTTACACTAGCCGTATAAGAGGCGGATTTATCGTGAGTAGAAACAGTGAATTTCGGCAAATAAGAAAGGCTACTATCATCATCATCATTATTGACAGAGGCTGACCCCCCCCCCCTCGGAAGAAAGCTGGATCCGTCCCTGCATAAACAACCTGAAGGCGATCGACATAAGTGTTTTTTCCGCCAAATACTGCAAGTGTATTGCAGCCAATGGACCAGGGCGTGATTAAGGGGGGACGTGGGGACCAGATCGCGAAAATCTTGAGAAAAATCGATTTTTGGAAACCACATATTTCGGTATCTGCAACGCCTAATCTATGCTGTATCAAAATGGTTTGGCTGAAAACACACTAAAAGTGCCCGAAAAAAATTATTTTGTCAGTGTGCAGGGCGAGAAAACAGCTAAAAATCACGCAAAATCACCGCAGTTCACGGAGCCATACCTCGTCTTTCCCACCACCGAGCGCCGCCATCTTGGTATCGTTCGAAATCTCAAAGTTTCGCCGTTTCACTTCTCAATTCGTCGGTCGTCTCCATCTTCAAATGCACAAACACAAAAGTGCGGGTCTGCTGGAGGTAGACACACGGGCCATCCAATGAAAGCGGGCCTCCGATTAGCTGCCGTGCTGGTTATTGCAGCGGCTGCAGGCAAGATGGCAACCGCAGTTGTCTGCTTTGCAAACCACGCCGGTGTCTTCACTTGACACGCAGAATTCGGATTTCTTGAGAGCTCCCAGGTTAGTGATGGATCGGTGCTCGTTCGAGAAGAAATTTTGGACGAAGCACGCCATCGCAATACGGAAGCGCGAGCCTCCTATGGCGAGAAAAATACGGCGATTAGCTTGAGAAGCGGAGGAGCACCCGACTGAACGTGCCGCGCTATCTTGCACCGTGCGACTCCAGCAGCGAAACCGACAATCGCCCTGTGCCATCAGCACCAATAACGCAGTCGACGAAAGACGCGCCAACAGAGGCTCCCGCGCCTCTGCGTACGGCCACGCGAATCAGTAGCCGAGATCGCATCGTTAGAGGCGACGCGGGTCGAAGATCACCATCACCGGCAAAGACGGTGTACTTAGTTTCTGATGCATCGTGCGACACGGACACACCGCCTCCGAGCGAGCCCCAATTGTCGACAAGCTACAGTGTAATAACCAAAGATTCACCGGACAAACAGTCGCCCAAACGGCGCACCATTCAGACGCGCCTCGAGCTGCGTTTCCTGTCAGCGGTGATGGCAGAAGTGCGAGCAGGCAGCGTTGGAGACTCCCTTCGTGCGGTGTCCGCAACTGAACGGAAGTTCAATTTGATGGACTAGCCAGGCTATGAAATTTTCAAAGCCCACCACACGAAGAGGCAAAGGTGCAAGAAGATGCCCGACAGCAATGATGCCAAAAATTAGAAATGCATTCTAATAAACCTGCACTGCTTGCAAAACTTTGCAGCCCGTTTTCTCAATAGTGATTTTTTTTTTTTTTTTTTTTTGTCGGTCACCTCGCTCGTGCAAAGCATAGCACAACAATGGCTGGACCGATTTTGATCCAGTTTGTTTTGCTGTGATCCATAAACTGTGTTGCACATCAATACAGTCTTAAAATGTTCATTTAGCTTTCCATTATTTAATTAGTTCAGAATAACTACATGGCTCTATGCAGTGAAACACAAGTCACATGCATGTCATGTTGGGCAAGAAATTATGAGGGAACTAAAAAACAATCTAACACTGTCTTGATGTAGATTAGACATTTAGGCAAACATACAAAGTGTTCCCTGTTCCATACCATGTTTCGTTACTGTGCCAGGCTTTCCATGAGCAAGGAACTTGGAAACTTTTGTAAATTCTCATAAAACAAAAACTAATGAAATATCTTAATGAAATTTTAGATTTGCCTCCCTATTGCAATGTAAAGTGTGTGTGCCAAATTTCAGCCCTTTCTGCCAAGAAACAAAAAAAGTTATTTTTCATCCCTTAAGAACTTGAAGGTTGACTACCGACCGCGCCTTTTGAATCGTGTGCTCTTGTGTGTGGACCGCGGCAAGAACTAAGCTGTCGATGTGCTCTCAGCCATCAGCATCCTGTCTGATGCTCGAAAGGCAGTGATGGTGAACACAATCCACAATTGCTTTCGCCATGCAGGATTTGTCCTTGATAGTGAGGACAGTGCCACAGGCCAGGAGCCCCGCGCGGCTGAGATGCCGCCTGATGCGAACATTATCGACAACCTCGGTGCCAGTGGCGTCGATATCCCTGCTGTTACGTTTGAACAGTTTGCGAACTTCGACAGTGCCGTCCTGCCTTGTTGGATGATGAGGAGTTCGTCCGTCAGGTTCTGGAGCCATCGCAAGTGGACAGCGACTCTGATGACGACGCACCACCCACACCACAGCCATCGAGTGCGGACTTAGCGCAGGCCTTGATGACGCTCTTGTCTACTTATAGCGATGGTCAGACACTGTTGAATATACAGACTGACCAGATCGCGCAAAAGCGTGCATGTGTACAGTCGCGCATTGACAATTTTTTCCGACCACTGGGACCATAAATGTACTTTTTTCTGGCGAATCCTTTTATCCGGACTCAATTATTCGGACTTTCAGCCGGTTCCTGTTGAGTCCGAATAAACGATCGGCGACTGTAGCTCTAAAGAGCTGCCAGTACACATATTAGGCGTATCGGTGCTCGTTATGTGACAGGAAACGGCGGGTGCATGCCTGTGTAATTAAGGTACCGTATTTACACGATTGTAGGTCGACCCATTTTTTCAAATTTGGCAATCCAAAGTTGGGGGGGGGGGGTCGACTTAGAATCGAAACAGAACCGTGTACCGCTAGTAACGGCAAGAGAAACGAGAAATCAGGGGTGCTACGGCGTGGTTACAACTTTGCACCTACGTTTTTATGGTTACGGTAGAAGCGTAGCGTAATAATTTACTTTATTGCATACATTTTGATTGCGCGCACCACAAGCGCAGGGCTCTTGTGGGAGCATCGATCATGGAAGAGCCGCCGTTTAGGGGGTATTGGTAGATGGCGGAAGAGCCGCCGTTTGGGGGGTATTGGTAGCTGGTGGAAGAGCCGCCATTAGGGGGTATTGGTAGTTGGCGGAAGAGCCGTCGTTTGGGGGGTATTAGTAGTTGGCGGAAGATCTTTTCTTTGAGATACGATTGTTTTCGACGTCCGCGCGCATCTGTCACTTCTGCTGTCGTGCTGAATCGTCGGGCCTGTCATGAGTGCCAAGAACTTTCGGCGCTCATTCTCAGCAGCGTTCAAACGGGCTGCTATCCTCCAAGTTGAGAAAACTAACAACTGCGCAGCGGGACGCAAGTCTGGAGTCAGTGAACGTGTGGTGCGGCAGTGGCGGATTCAGCGCGAGAAAATTTGGCCTCACTGGCTACTGTGTGTGGGTGGGTCTTCTCTGCGTGGGGGGCTGTACCGCGCGATGTCGTGGTGCGGTCGATCGCGAAGTGTGGACTCACTTTTGATGACGACGTGCTGTGGGACCGCAGCAGCTATAACGGCAGCAGTACCAGTGACGTCAACTCTAGTGACGATGAGTAGTCTTAGCAACCCCATCAATAAATTTCCCTTGTGTGAAATGCACTCGCGTGGTTTTTCTCCCCCCCCCCCCCCCCAATTTTTTTTTTTTTTTTTGAGACATGCAATTTTGGGGGGGGTCGACCTACATTCGAGTCGACTTACAATCGTGTAAATACGGTATACTACTGTGTCCTGTGACAATTGCCCTTCTTACTCTTGGTACGCTTCACCGCATAAACTGCTGTTTCGAGGCGAAGATGACTTTAAGGAACCGGCATTATGCATTGCATCGTGCTTCCTGAGCTTCAATGCCTTGCCAAGGATTACAAAGGCGGAGTCATCATCATTGCTGACAGTGGCTAATACATTCAAGGAGAAACTTAGCATTGAACAGCAAGCAGCTTGGTAGCGAACGTCGAAACTGGTAGGCCTAGCATTGCTGCGGTGGTGGACACAGCTGTAAGCGGATCTAAGTGCGAGAGAGCCGTTTTGAGACGGTGAGATATAAAGCTGTTTTGGACCTGTGGCCATGGCAAAAAGTCCGGAAAATCGGATGGCAAAGGTTTTTTGCGTCCAAAATTTCAGACGTTCAGACTCTATGGGGTATGTACGCCGCTGCCGAAAATTTACACCAGCAGAGAAGTAGAATACACTTGGGTTACAGCAAAAGTAGCTCATCCAGCTCATCCAAGGCAGAGTAGGGGTTGATATGTCTGCGAATGTGGCGCTACCACAGAGTACCACTGGCTTCAATTCATTTGTGACCGCGCAGGCACTGAAAAAATACAGGATGCAATGCTTGAACACAAAGCCCATATCGTGGAGGAAGCAGAAGGCCAATATGCGCGACTGGTATGGCTCAACAAGTTGGGAAGCAGTGCAACTGGAGTTTCGGTTTCGTCACTAATACATGTTAGCCTATTATGCATAAGGGGAAAGGCGTGTGTGGCACAGGAAAGGCTTTTTGAAGCGCGTGCATCAATACCCACAAAAAGCAGAATTACGCGCACCATGTAGCAGCTTTTCCTTTACTGTGGTTTGGTGAAAGGTGCAGCACTTGTATAACTGCAAATGCAAAAACTGCAGTCACCACGATCCATAAAAGTGAAATGTGAATGCTAAGTCAGCATGTGTACATATCTCAGTCCCGAAAAATAATGTGCAAAATTGCTTCACATAAAACAGCCACTACGTACATCTTTTGCGGTCTATTCAAAGATGGAAGCACCTTTGAGAGGCCAAGACATTGCTGAGGTGAATGGCAAGTCTCTATTGCGTCCCATTACGCCAGGTCACACTTGAAATACGTTTTTAGCTTTTTCTGAAGGCTGTACCTCCCCCTGAAAACCGATGCCTTGTAGGAACATCATTAACTCTGTTCACAGGAATATGTACAGTCACGGACAATTGAAATACGAACAAGCTAGGGCTAGCTAGAGTACATTCCTTTTTTTTTACTACGGCAATATGTCTAATATAATCATGGTTACGGTTTCTATGCCTGTTGTGGGGCTTATACTATCTTTGGCAACCGTATAACTAGCTGTGTGAAATCGTGCTCTCGAGTTAGTACTTGCGGAAGTTGTTCTACTTTATAATTTCTTGTTTTTGGTTCAATTGTCCATGACTGTACATATGGTCTGCACACTCACGCTGGATGTTGCTGTTGGAAGTAGTGACAGTAGCTGTGGTAGCACCCGAAGCTGTTGTGGGTGCTGGAGAAGCCACGGAAGTCGGTGTCCGTTGCTGTGTGCGCGACTTAGGCCGCCCCCCACCTGGGTCAGTGGGTGTAGGCTGGCTGGCTCCACTGCTATTGCTGCCAGGCTGTTGTCTGCACATGAAACGGTGAAATCAGCCCTTTGGAGCAATTTATCTGTCAGAAAAAATGCATGTATTACACTTAAACCTTGATACAAAAAATTTAGCAAAATCAGCACTTTCCTTTATTATATCAAAATTTTGCTTCACTGAAGTTCGACCTCGCATTCAAGAAGTACAGTCGCCGACCGGCTTTTCTTACACGGATGAGGCATTAAAACAAATGGCCAAATAATGGGGCAGTATATAACTAAATTAGTTTCAATCACATAAAAAGGTATCGTAGAATTTGAGTGATGGCGATCAATGTATGATGCTGTGCCGACAAAGCTCTCGACACAGCGGCCGTGTGGCACTCGGAAAGGTGAAAGAAATGCAAGGCACTCTCACGACTAGTGCCAGCGAAGTTTTCGTGCCCACTCCTCCGTTTGCTGACACAATGTGCCTCCACAAAGTTGAATGACACCGAGCGTACACCTCAGAGAACCACCCTCCACACAGTTTGACCAACACAGCCCCATCACATTGTGATGTTTTTTCATAAACAACTTCCACAATGAAACAAAATATATTGAACAATAGGCATGTACGAACATTCAAAATTTTGAATACAAATCAAATATACTCTACTATTCAATTCATATTCCATGTGAGAATGTTGAAACTTTCGAACATACGGCACTGGAAGTAGACATAACGATGGCAGGAGAAGTCCTAATGATTCTGCGACAAAGAGAGCTGCACAGAGGCACCAGCTGAAAAGTGAGTGCACAGGGATTTCTGCTAAACAATTTCCAGTGTTTCAATAAGAATGGCTTTATTTAGGCAGCTTGTATACACATTTGTCCTCTATTTGTTATTCGGCCAATGTGCAGTGCTATAGTATCAAACTGCTCTCACTCAACGATGTGCATCGGGAGATGTACATAGTGTCCCACTACTGCCATTCTCATGGTGCTCAAGATAACTGAACATTGTTTTTTCTCATTTACAAGCTCATCAGTTGTCCCAACAGCTAACTGCAAACGGTATGACATACATGTTTAAATATGTATAAGCCTGACTTTTTTACCAAAATAGACTCTGCACAAACTTTATATTTCACCAACTTTGTTAAGAAATAAAAAAAATATTTTTTATTCGGAGGAAATGTTTCTCAAATATACGTATTAGATTCAATTGGGAAATTTCGCTGTTAGAATATCCCCTTAATGTATGCATAATGGATTTTAGTCAAGTGAACTGAAAAATATTCTAAATAATACAATTGCGAGCAATATGCCAGTAAATGGACCCGAAAAAGATTGTGACAATTTTGTGCAAACGTACAGAGTCATTAATGCAAGTCCTTCTCATCATTAAGTTACATTTAAGCACTCCGTGGAAAGCGTGTAATTTATTATAAGGGTTTAAAAATGTGCATCGCTACCGATCGCAGAGGTGCCGCTCCGGTAAGTTTTCAGCCGCCCCATTCCCTGCTAAATAGCAGGAATGCGTGACATCAGTAGGGCTACCCATGTTGCATTTTCGGGATTGCTTAAAACATGCGGCTGCATTAACCCTTCCAGACGCCAATTAGTTGTGTTGATTGAAAACTTACTTTTACCGCATTTCTCACATCTTCATAATTATAAAAAGCTTTCAGCTGCAGTATAGAGTAACAGTTTTCAGTTTTTTAGTGAGTTTTGTCAAGTTTACGGAATGTGGACTCCATGCGAAAACTCACGGCAGGACCATCAGGTATGCGAACATTAACTATTTCATGTCTACGAGGCTTGAAAAGCACCTATCCAGCCACTCGAAAATTATGACTAGCGTAACACATTATGAAAAACAATGAAAGAAGTGAACCCACTACATTCAATGACATACTCACACCACGCAAAATACCCAACCATCTACCTTCATGCTCGATTTACTAAAACAATTTGCCTGTGCAGTTCAAACTTGCAGCACTATTTCAATCAGAAGCGTTTCAAGATGCATGGGACACATTTTAAATATCCTTACTTTAATCAATGCTTTTGCGGACAATTGCAATATCTTAATGTGCACAATTGTGTACATAGCGTGTACAAGCTAATAATATTTATTAGCATGTGTATGCATACTAATTTGTTCCCACTTTTGCCTGAGAATGCAAATCGTCTGCAAAAGCTCTGGCAATGGGGCAGCCAATAGGACGTGGATCAGTTGTCCTATGAAAATAGCAGCAGCGATTAAGCTAGTACGAGCGAATAGTACGCTCGTTTTGCACTGCGGGTGTGTGCCGGGAGAAAAATGGACCGACTACACACTGTCAGCACCAATGTCAATGTCAGCACCAACCTCGTTGGTCAACACAGCTGTCGCCCGCAGTTTTTACACTCTCAACGGTAACCGCAGGTTCTGTATTTATCAGAGAGCCAAGTTTTGTATATAATTTGGACAGAATGATAGCAGAAAAATATCCTAACAAGCCAAGGAGTTGGAAATAAAAGTGCTGCAAAAGAAACAACGTGCTTTACCAAAATGTCAAAACATCCATCAGAAAGCCGCCATCTTGAGTTAGACTTTGGTGTAGACGTACTGTCTCCGCCTCCCACGCAGGAAATGTGGGTTCGATTCCCAATAAATGTTCTTTTTTAGATTCTAGAGTAGCGAGAATGTTATCAATAGCCCATTTCACCACATTCACAAGTTAGTGGCAGCGCTATCGTTTTCTGCTGAGGGCCACAAGAAATCTGACGAGTGTAATGTAGAGGCAATCGTAAACATACTTATTCAACATTTTCATGTTATCAGGCAATAATCAAACCGAAATACTGTATGCAGCTACTTTGTAGCTTGTACATTACACATACGCTCAAAGCAATACTGCGAGCACCCATGGCAACACCCTTCTATTTTCGCGTTATGTAGCCTTCAAAAAAAAAAAAAAGCCAGCGAGCACTGCGCGCAGTGGCGCCGCGTCTACATCTGCTGTGCGCAGTTCGTCTTAAAATTTTGCTGCATGTAGCTCAGGCTTGATAATAAAAACTGCGTATAAAAGAGACGTGGGCAGGCACTCGGTTCAAATCAACCGGAAGTAGACAACACTTACATCACCGCTTGAAGGAGGGGGGACTTAGCGATGGCCGCACGGTGTAAAGGTTGAGGGAAATGGTCGTGGCTTAGGGAAAGGTAATGTTTAACCACTCGTACCTGATGTTATAGTGCGGTCACACAAAATTCTAGAAAGAAAGCATTCCTTGAGAGATACCCTCTGTATCTAGGAGTACGACAAACACTGTTTCAGGGACGCTCTACTTGCGTCAAACCTTTTCAAAGAACTGTCAAACCTTTTAAAGAACACATCATTAATAAATGTTTCACACATAAAACTTTGAAATGTCCCCACCACATTCCCCTATACAGTTCATACCACTTATAATACAACCCCCTTACAGTGCAGGACCAGCTATAACGCGGTTTTTTCTGACTAACCTACAACAAATTTTTGACGGGTGGATATATTGCAACCGGGTGGAGGAGAGGGGGGGGGGGGGGGGGTGCACGTACCATCTAAGCCTTTCTCTTTTTCTCTTTTTTTCTTCTTTGATGCAAGCTTTCTGCCACACGAAATTGTAAATTCACAAATTTTGCATTTTGTAAGTAACATCAGCTAGCAACACATACTAACACGATCCAGCGACGCATACTACTGCGATCAGCAAACTTCGTCGGGGCAAAAATGTACAGCACGACACTATCAAAATGCACGTAAACCACGTGCCAGTGATTCAAATCTGCGTCAGCCAATAGAAGCACTTTCTGTGTCTGCAAGGCAGCAGTAATGAATCGCGATGTTAGTACTTTCATTTTTCATTCACTTCCTTTGCTTTATTTCAGCACGGCGAAATATGTCGTTCTGACCATTTGAAGGTCAGATCTTTCCTCTTTACGATGGTTCCAAAACCCCGGTGTTGCGTCAACGGAAAGTAGCGTGCTCCATGGTCCTCCCGACACCCAATTTGCAACAAAATTTTTGTCGACAGCGCACTGTAAAATTGGTATTTTCTTAACTTCTACGTCACTTTCCCTTCTAATATTTCCCCACGTGATAAAGGAACACCCAAGGATCGCGAAAAAAGACGAATTGGAAATTCTGACTTGTCAACAAGAGCGGTGGGCAGCATTCCACCCCTCACCCTGCGTCCCATAGAATTCAATATATGCAGTGGAATCTCGATGATACGGTCACGGCTAATACGAATTTCATGATATGAATTTTTCTGTGGTCCCGGCCGAGCCCCATTACTTTGCAACGTGCTAGAGAACGGTTGTTACGAATTGATTTTCAAACCGCGTCGGTAGATACGAATAAACGCCGCCCCACCGACGGCCGCGAAAAAAATGCGCCGTCACGCGCTTTTTCCCTTTCTCTTTTCATGCGGAGGCCGCGGGCGCGAAGAGTTTGAAGCAGTGGCGCTTTTGTTACTTTCGTGCTTTTCCCCACGCAGGCGTGGGGAAGCGCGGCCGCCGCAGCAAGCGAAGGTTTGTGTGGTCTATCGCTTCAACGGAAACTGAGCAGTGTAAGCACAGCGCATACAAAGGTCAGAGCCATGTGGAGATCACTTTCAAGACACGGTGCGCGCGACAACACTGACAGCCGGCACAAGCGTAAAGTACAAGAACGCATTTGTTGGCAGAGTAGAATCCGAACTTGCAAAATTGTCCATAAATCAGGCAAACTGAAAGAAAAAAAAATTTATACTGTAAATTCATAAGTTTATTTTTAAAACTCCACCATTGCGAAAAAGATCATTTACAGAATTGTGCTTTATGTTGCACTTTATTGAAACAATACCTTCGCCGAGGATGCAGGTGCGTTTCACATTCGCCCATCGTGAAGTGCAGATATCGTGCATATGACCTTGACAAGTATGCGCACATGCATATGCAGTAGTAGCGAACTGATCGCCTGAACACAAACTCCACTTCACACGTACTGGAGTACGTGTGACTCACGCCCAATCTCCATGTAATCATCTGCGAGTAGAAATATATCAAGGGCGAGCTTCCTACAACGGCACGCCTCCCGACACCCCCGCTGGCTAGACCCAACCAGCACCACCTCATTGAGAGTCGCTGACCATAAAGTCGCGGTTCTGTGCGAAGTCGATGAAACTCTTCTAAGCAGTTGTACGGCCTCGGAAAATCAAAAGGAATTTCCTGGCCTCAACTTGGAGAAAGATGCCGTGTTCATCAGCACTGAAAATGCTGCACGGCTCGTACCCTGTGAGGCACACAGGGAGAACCTCAATTTTCCAATCATCTACAAGCCACCTTTTCCCACTTGGTATACTTCACCGCATAACAAAGCTGTATTATGGCGAAGCTAACTTTAAAGGCAAATACTGTCAAGTGAATCAATGTTATGTTCAGCGTTATTTCTGACTTTTGTTTAATTCAACCCACCAGATAATTTAATTATAGTTTCATCAATTCCATTAGGGTTGAATTAACAGAATTCGACTGTACCTACTTGTCCTAGGATAAAAATTTAATTTTTGGAATCAGCACATCAAAAATACACACGGTTTGCAAATATGGCTAAGATTTATCCATAAATAAGGAAGTGATTTCAAGTGTACCATATCCCCCCCCCCCTCCTTAAACTTGATTAATTCAAGCTTCACGAGTGCAACATACCGTTGATTTCTAAACTCCCTAATTTCACTAGTCATCATTTGTAGTTGTAGCTGTGGTCTGGTCAGCAGGAATTGGGTTTGTTACAGCCGTTTCCTTATGCGCGACTTCAGCTTAGAAACTGTCTGTGTGATCTTTATGTTGTATTCTACATTTTTTTCTACATTATTCCACATTGTACTTTTTCGGTCTCAGGCCGGGTTCGGGCCAGTTTCGAGCCGGGCTTGAGCCTAAGGTAAAGGGGTGGCGGGCCAGGCCGGGCAGGTAACATAGATTATTTCCGGGCTCGGGCCAGGCCCGGGTCTCGCCATAAAGCTTTTGGTCAGGCTCGAGCGGGCAGCCCAACGTAAAAACGGGCCCGGGCTGAAAAAAAATCGGCCCATGCAGTGCTCTAGTTTGGTCATTTTTATTACGTATTTTGTAATTACTGTTTCTTTTTCAAAATGTACTTTTGAAATGTGCGTTTAGTATTCATGTTTATGTATATAATATTATGCTGTAAATTGATTTTTTTCTTGAAAAAAAAATCATAAGTAGGACCAATCAAGAACTTGAATGTTTCACTATGCGTCATGTAATTTTTCTTAACTCAAAGAGTACTTTATCTATGGGTATAATTTTTTAAACAAATGTTGCCAAGGTATATATAAACTATTTGTACATTTTTGAATTTCTCTAAAAAATTTTTTGCCAGAGATGTTACTTCTTACCGAATTCCTTTTTGAAATTTTTGGGGTTGTTTTTGTTTAAGAATTTGCTATGCAAATTAATTTTTTGTATTTTTTTACAATATTATTTGAAAGCACATTCATTTACCTGCACTTTTATATACTGCATGACACTGTAAACTTATTGACTGTTGCACAAAAAATTCCTAACACAAACATACAAAAAACAGCCAATTTCCCCGTGGTAAGGAAAGAGTTAAGCTTGCTGCTGATAATTCAATGAAACTCCAATTCCTAAGAACACGCATTATCTTACTGAATAAATCAGTAAATCCTGTTTCTACTTTGCACAAGATCAGTGTGGAAGGGGCAATTCTCGCCATCTTGTCATTGATTAGTGCTTGCAACGGCAAAGGCTTCACGACTTCCTTCATAGTGCAGCTCTGTCGAGAGCCAACATCTTCATCAGAGACATGCTTTTCAATGCAACGGACACATCCCAATTTTTTAGCCGGTGAGGTGGTCGGCAACAGATCGTAGAATCGCTGTTCATCTTCAACAGCTGTTGCCATGTTTGTGACAAGGCGCATACATTGCATTGAGTCAAAGCGAAACTACTGTTTGCCACCACCGCTGCGGAAAAAACATTGATTGCTATCGATGTGATTATGATGAATAGTGACTACACAGTTCAAAAGGCACAAGGCCAATGCACACATTGATTCAAACCAAAACTACTGTTTACCGCAACCACTGTGGGCAAAACAGTGATTGCTATCAAAGCAATCATGATGGATGGTGACTAAGTAGTTCTAAAGGCACGCAGTTTCATGTGCAGCATTAGAATCGTTGCGGCGTTCCTTTTGTTTTGGTATAGTTTTCGTTGACTATGGTGATACAGACTCCGCCGCTTCGTTTTGATTGGACGATAATCGCTTTTGCTCTTTGGCATAGCTCTAGATTCAAAAGGTTGTCCGAATTAATCGGTGTGTGGCCAAATATGTCTGAACTAACAAGAGTTTCGTGCCATTAAATAATGCATACGCCTGCCAGGACCACAGGATGAGCCCGAATTATCCAATTTTCCGACTTAACGAGGGTTGAATTAATAAGTTAATATGCCACAAAATATGGAACTTATATGGAAGTATATAAGCTGGTCAGAATTGCACTGCATGGTTCATAACATCTAATTACAACTGGCACAGAAATATTGCCACCACTAATGACACCAATTTGAAAATGCAACTTTACCCAAAAATTTTTTTCGCCTCAGTTGATGTGCCATTCATTGAAACATATTTTGCAGCAAAAGTCATGCTCCTGCGTTTTTATGCCCACACTTGCGACACTGTGGTATTGGTTTCAAGGGCAAGTTTAAAATGGCCGCATTGTGTGTTTAGTATTTTCAAGTTTTCTTTTTTTTATTTAATATTCAAACAAGTAATGAAAAGCATTTGCAGCAACTTAACCAGATTGCAGAGCACTAACTTTGCTCTGTAATCTGGTTAGTGCTGCTGGTATAAAGTGACCGCCCCAGAAAGGCATAACAAACTTTTCTTCAACTGCGACGCTTTGTTTCTCAGAAACCTGTGCTACAGTCGGGTGAATAACAATTTTCCCTATCAAGCACTTTTTTGCATTTATTCCATGTGGTCCGCTATTCGAAAGAGGAAGCCAGGAGGTGCTCAATGACGGTGCAGTTGTGTTCAAAAATGGCAGCAGCCATGAAGCAGCACTGTAAATAGTCTTAAGTGTGTCTTGTACAAGCACATCAATGAAAAGGAGAGGTGAGGGATTCCACAGCACTCTGGGAATGAGACGATCCCCATAGCCCGTAGGAGCCAGAGCCACTGGATTAGTAAAATGTTTCATGTTTAGGTGCAAAGCTTTTTATTCAACCCTAGAGTGTTTAATATTGCATGTCAACAAGACATGATGAATGTGCATGCGTGCTGGCTGATTAATTGGAGCCTCTTTCTCAGCAACATTCAGCTCTTGCTCCTGGTTACAGAAAAGAACTCAGAGTTAAGGCAAGAGCTCCTGTAGCTCCGAGATTCAAGCCTTCACTCAACTGCAGGAGTCCACATGCATAAGAAAGGTATGAATGATGCAGTACTCACTTTTCCCAATCAATCCACTCCTTGGGCTTCTCCCACTGAGAGACCTCAGTCCTGCAGTTGTAGTAGTACTTCTTCCCAGATGAGCTGACATGCTCTGACCAGTCCCCCACCTGCTGACGCCTGTCCTTACACTCCGCTGGCTGTTCCTGCTGCAGCTGTGGCTGTTGTTGCAGCAGCTGCGGCTGCTGCTGCTGCTGCTGCTGCTGTTGCTGCTGCTGCTGTTGCTGCAGCCACATGACAAGACCTATGTGTCACACACTCAATGGAAGGTACGTCTGTCGTATCATGATAAATGCAGCCACAAATGTTAGAGGCAACAATGAAGACAACATTGTGCACTTGGACAGATGTAAAAAGAGTTGGTGTCGATGATCAGCAGCATGTTGTTAAATACATGTTAGAGGGGACCCTACTCTTCAAGCTACACAACACTCCATTTCAAACAAACTAGAAGGTAACACAGTGGATATAGCATCTTTTCGCACTATGTATCTCTACCAGTCCGAACCCGCTTATAACGAACTCAATAGTTCCACGAAAAGTGATCGTTATATCAGAAGATAATTATATATGGACTCGCCCTAAAGAATGCTCAAAAATAAACAGCACTGAAGCTGGCGTCGGCAGTTACAATTCGGCAGCACTCTGGTCCAAAAACCAAATTTTCAGTGTCATTCTTGTTCCAAGTGCGTTACTGCACGTAGCTGCAAACTTTCATTATTAGAAACGTCCATCTAAAGAACGAAACGCGGCATCATATAGCTCTTTCAAAACGGCACCCGCTTCTGATCACATGTCATTTTGAAACTGCAAGTGCAGCCGCTATTTTATATTCGAGAGCTTGTGATATATTTTACTACCAGCTGGACATGACTGTATTCTCCACATGAGAGCAAAGTGTTCTAGCTGGCCAGAAGCGTCAACTTCAGAAACTACTGTGGCATGCCGCCATTGTGCGAAGGTCTCAGACATCATGGTCTCAGCATTACGACTGTGCGTCAGCCACACAAGAGCGGTAAAATTACGTTATCTATGTCGCTTCTCGCGAAAAAAAAAAAGTGATGTTCGAAAGGTAAAACGTCACCGCGAAACATTATCAGCAATCAGCAACGCATAAAGGACGCGCCGCCGAGCCGTGATCTCCTGGTAATGGCGTAGTATCCGTTGACCCTTTAGAATAATGTGTGGCAGCAGCACGTCGTGCAACGTTCTTGCCGGCTCGGACCACGTCAACAGGAACGCTTCAGCGGCCATTGTTCCCATGATGGAAAGACGGAGATGGTCGTTCTAAATTGTTGAAACAGGCGTAATGCACATGGTGCCGCACGGGCAATTGCACGAAAACAAGTGACGCTGTCGTGTCATCCGATATTGCACCAGCACACACCCAGTGCCATGCTGTCTATGCTGTACACAGCACGCCATTGTACTGGAGGCGTGCCTTAAAAACACGTGACCACACATAACCTTCTTGGCAGCTTTTGAAATCCATCGCGAGGCCGTCGCTCACTCATCTTGAAGGCTGTATCATTGTCACGGTTGGACGAGAGCAGGGCGCGCGCCGCCGTGTGCCCAGTTTGGTTGCACTTCCGTGCTTTGGCACTTTGCGTGTGCTCTCTTTTTACCGTGACCGGGTTTGAAGCGTTCGTTGTATCAGTACGGCGATTTAAAGAACGTTCTGTTATATCTGGAAGCAGTTTCCATAGGGAGGGTCGGAAAATCGTTAGTACACTGAAATGTGTTCATTATAACCGATAGATCGTTATTTATTTATTTATTATCATACCCTCAGGGCATAATGAGCATTACAGAGGGGGTGGGTACACGGTTTACAAACAACCAAAAACATTCGAACCTATAAGTTGTGAAGATGGGTTTGCACAAGGCTCACCCTACGAGCGACGGTCAGGAAAGAGCCCGACGCTCCTCCCCTCCGCAACACACAAAGGCAGGGTTCGTCGACTCTCCGACACGGCGCAGAGAAGGCTCCAGAGTCAGTTCACAAAACAGACAAGGATTTATTCACCCAAGAAACAGCACAGTGCGACTGTCACGGCGCTTACGGGCAAAGGCTCACCGTAAAACCGATCAAATACGCACGCCCGCTGCACTAGGGCTAACCGGGTAGCGGTCCGTCAAGCACGAGAATGAGGAGTCACGAGAGAAAAGGTCCCACGTAACAAATTCGTTGAGGGCCTGTGAGCATCTGCAGGGGCGATGGGTCGCTCAGCGGAAGAGAGTTCGGGTGGAGAGGGCACCCAGGGGCCAGCCCTGGGGAGGCCAATAAGGGCGCGTCCTGGTGACATTTGCATGGGCGGCAACTCAAACCCAGGAGGGAGAGAGAGAGAGAGAAAAGACTTTATTCCAGGTCAGACTAAGACCTATAGATATTCCTCCGCCAGGAGGACCATGGCCAGCTGGTCGAGAAGGCCGTCGACGCCATCCACACCCGCCAGTGGGGAGGTGGGGGGTTAGGGTACTGAGGGGATTGTAGGGCTGTGGGGCAAGAGAAAAGGATGTGCTCTACATTTGCATACGTAGAGGGGCAGTTGGGACATGAGGGGTCCGAGCGGTAACAATAAAGGTATAGGCGTGCTGGAGTGATCAAGGTGTTGAGTTGGATGGCCCTGAGGGTGCATACTTGGGCAGTGGAGAGACGAGGGTGTGGTGGCGGAAGCAACTGCAATGAATGCCGGAGGTGTTTCTAGTGCTGCTTCAGAGTTTTCTTATAAAAGTGTGCCTCGTCCGCTATGGGCGGGCAAGGCCAGGGGATCGTTGACGCCCGGCTATTAATCTCGCGGGCAAGCTCATGAGCGAGCTGATTGACGATAATCCCCGTATGACCTGGACCCCACACCACAGTGACCAAAGCAGGGGAGAGAAGGGAGAGAGCGTCAGAAAGATTGTCATGAAGATTATCAGGAAGCCTGTTGTCGCGAAGAGCCCTGATTGCCGCCATGGAGTCCGAGCAAATGCGATACCGAGGAGAGGGAGGAAGAAAAGTTAGTTCGTGCGTCGCGTGAACGATCGTGGCCAATTCAAGGGATAGAGAAGAAGTAGGAAGTGAGAAGGGGCCAGCAGTGGAAGTGATCGGAATGCCAAGGGGGGTCGGCATTGTCACACAAGCAGTGGAGCCATGAGCCATGAATGGGCCGGATGCCAGCCCGCTGAAGTAACCAATGACCCTGCGCAGAGGTGGATAGGCAGCCAAGTTGTCGATCCCTATGGAGGCGCAAGAGCTCCGCAAGGGGAAGAAATAGGCCTGTTGCGTATAGTTTGGCTGTGGATGCGTGTGTCGGAAGATGTAGGGCAGCTTTATAGAGACTGTTTAAAGCCGACTGAATGCGATGCATTTGCAGTAAGTGTGCAGTATGGCAGGGAATAAAGGATTTTGTTCAAGGCAAAAGCTGTTACAAGTTGATTGGCTCTGCATTCGTCGAGGCCGCCGCGCCGCTTGACCACTCGTCGGCCTAAGTGAGTTACTTGGTGGCATGTGGTGATCGTGGACTGTATTGCGCGGGTGAGAGTGGTCTTGGAGGGGAAAGCCTAAAACCCGGCAGGATGACGTGCGGTGGATGGGAGTACCGGCGAGAGTGAGATTAAGGAGGGGGTTTACAGACCGTTGGTACTTAGTAGCGGAAAGGAGCAGCAGCTCAGATTTCTCTGGAGCCGCTTGCATACCAGAGCAGGAAAGGAATTCAGAAATGAGGTTGAGGCCGGATCGTAATGTAAATTCCACCCCTCCCCCCCCCGGTGAGCCGTGAGAACACCAAAGGGTTATATCATCAGCATAGAGAATTGACTGTAGGTGCAGAATCGCAGACAAGGATTTTGCGAGAGGGGCTAGCCCGAGATTAAAGAGGGTTGGAGAGAGCACGGCACCTTGAGGTGTTCCACGGGTGAGCGCGATGGGCGGGGACAACATGGTCCCGAGTCGGAAGTGAGCTTGTCGAGAACGGAGAAAAGAAGCGTAACAGTATAGACGGGATCCACAGCCGGTGTCTTGGAGGAGGGAGAGGACAGCATCATGAAGTAGGGTATCAAAGGCCTTGCGCACGTCCACAGTGACAAGTGCATGAACTTGACACCTCGAAGGTTGAAAGAAAGTTTCCTGTAGAAGGAGAAAGAGGTCTTGAGTAGACATGTGGGGGCGGAAACCAATCTGATTGTGCGGAAGGAAGTGAGTATCGTCGAGAAGATCCGTAAGACGTGTGAGTACCATGCATTCCATGGTTTTCCCGACACGGGAAGTAAGTGAAATGGGTCGCAGGTTGGAGAGTGTGGCGGGCTTGCCGGGCTTTGGTATTAGAGTAATGATGGAAGAGGTCCATTCATCGGGATGAGGTCCATTCACCCAAGTGAAGGGGCTGTCCAAACCGCTATTGGGAGGCCCTGTGTACTCAGGGTACAGGGAAGGACGTGGGGGAGGGATGTACATATCCGTGACCTGTTGAAGGAGGGAAGTAGCACCATGCTCGGAGAGATGCTTTTGGATTGTGGGGAAAGGAGCAGGTTGAGGGCCAAGGAGGGACCGGAGGATCAACCAGGCTGATTTAGTGTGGAGGGAAGAGTTCATAGAATCGCATATGCGATTCCAATTTGTTGTCTCAAGGATGGAGCAGGGTTTTAGTATGTCAGTGTTGAGTGTGTCTAACGTGTGTCTAGGCTGGATGTTATAGGGTTGGTTACGGATGCGACTAAGGAGGCGTTTACGGAACGGGACGGAGACACGGTTTGCACGGAAAACTAGCTCCGGCACGCTAGCCATGTCCGCCAAGTTGGCGTTACGGCGGCAGTAGTCGGAGATCGAGCTAAGCACAACGCGCGAGCCACGGGAGGAGGCGTGGGAGGGCACATCAATCCCACATTCCCCCATCCTAAAGACCGAGGCCAGCCTCCAAAGTTGGCTGACTGAGGCCAAGTAGCAAGTTTGACTCAGCCAAAGAGGGTTTAGTCAACAGCAAAGTCCAAGAGGGTGTCGTCGTCTTCCTCAGGACCAGGTCAGGGAGAAGGGGCCCCAGCAGTCTGAAAAGGCGAAGGTGTCGCTTCTCTTGATACGAAGCCAGTGACCTGCCCAGGCCACCAATGTTCCACACACCAGGAAGAGCCCGCTGCTAGAAGGAAGGATCAGCAGCCCAGGAAAGACGGGGCGGGACAGCACCAAGGGTCGGCCAGCAACGCTTGAGGTAGGAGCTGCCAGGAACGCGCAAGGCATGGCTACCATTTTGGCACAACAGCCACCACAAAAGTCACTGGGCTCCCTCGATTGTGATTGACAGGAACAGCAGGCCGGGATGACCGGCAGCCAGGTTAGCAACAGAAGCCGGAGTGACCATCCTCGGCCAGGGGTCAGCGCTTGATTGGGTGGACCAGCCGCAGTTTGCGGAAGCCTAGGCAGCAGGAGGCAAGGCTGGCACGGGTTTGTGGCCCTCAAAGCGGGAGTCAGTCAAGTAGGAAGGACCAGGAGCAGCAGGCCTTGTGAGCAACAGACTGGCATGGTAGGACCAGGGACAGCTGGCGTCGTGGAGAGAAAGACTGGCAGCACAGTGGAGCCAGGCACAAGGAGAAGACTAGACGATGCAAGGGAAAGGACAGGAAAGCGCCCCCGGCATAGCTGGCGTGCCAAGAAAGCTGCCCACCCAGCTGATTGCCCAAGAAGGGGCGTTTGCCAAGCTGAGGCTTGGGCAACACATAAGAGGGTATACTAGGCCACATGGGCCTGTCACCGCTTCGATGTGCGCCCCCTCGCACCGTAGCTACATTTCTCCATTCACCGGCGTGTAAGGAAATAAAGTCCAGCTACTTGCTAGTGGGAGAAAGCTGACCAGGCGCGCCAAAAGGCGCGTGAGCACGAGAGGGTATTTTAGGCCAAAAGGACCTGTCGCCACTTCAACGTGCGCTCTCGCACCTTAGCTGTGTTTCTCCGTCAACCAGCGTGGTAGGGAATAAAGTCTGGCTACGAGCTGGTAGGATAAAGGCTGCCTAGGTGAGTTTCCACAGGTTGTACTGGTGGCATGGCCTGGGGCCAGCCATGTCACTGTTTGCCTGCGGTTTGTTCACCGCCTCCCCCTCTCCCCAGTCGCTGCTCCTGGCAATGAAAGGTTTGAGGTCCGAGACGTGAACTGGACCACGGAGATGGTCCAGTTCCCTTGGGAGTCAGCCAGCTTGTATACCAGAGGGGACATTTTGGTCTCTACTTGGTACAGGCCCAACCATTTGGCCAACAGGGAGGCAGAGATGCCTTTGGTGACGTCACTCAAGACATGGTTGCGTCTGAGGACGAGATCACCGACACCGTAGTGCATGTCCTGATGTGACTGGTTGTATGGGGCCTTTTGTCCAGTTCACGCTTTTGCCAGGTTGGAACGGGCCAGGTCAAGCGCCGCATCCATCCGTGAGCGCAGTTCCGCCATGTAGCCGGAAAGGCCAGCTTTCGTGGCGCACGCCCTGCTGCCGGGCCGCAGAACGTGGTCCATGGGGTTAGGCAGCTCTCTCCCGAAACTGTGGAAAGCGGGCGTGTACCCGATCGAATGGTTCACCGTGGACCACAAGGAGAAGCCTATCTCTTTAAGACAGACATCCCAATCCCTGTGTTGCTGGGCAAAGGCCGTGATAGGATTTCCTGTCATGAGCAGAGCCACAGGGTTCCCGTTCTCGTACGGGTCAAGAGCACGATGAGAAAGGTCATGCGCATCTCGGTACTCTCTCGCGGCCTCGTATTTCGGGAGATCACAGAATAACGAGTCACCACCTGCCCTCGCGCAACGAGGTTCGACAGAGGCGGAGGGCGGCGGCGGCGGGCAGTAAGCTCTCGCTGCCAGTATGTCGCCCTGAATACACTTCGCATCGGAGGCCAACTCATTTAGGTCACGATAACAGCCGCTCCAAAGGTAAGTGGTGAAGGTCAGGTGGGCTTGACGGATGGCCCGCTACACCTTCTCGGCATCAGAATCAGATGCCCTAGGGTCAGAAAGATAAGAGCTCCTGCATAGCCCTGACATACTCGAGCAGAGATTAGTTGGAGTGTTGGGTTAGAAGCTCTAGCTCGCGACGCATGCGGCGCTCATAAGTCAGGAGGGAGGAATTCGCTGAGGAAAAGCGTTCTAAACTCCTCCATCGAACAAGCTTGGTGGTCGACAAGTCGGTATCATCGTGCCGCGTGGGCTGTTAGCGAGGCGGGCAATACAGTTCCTAGCATCACACTGTCGTCCAGCCGCACTGTCTGTTGATAGCAGTGCAGTGCCTCGAGGTACTCTATAGCACTCATGCGGTCCGAATAACCGCCGTACTCCGGGAATGGTACCCGTAACTGCTCGGCACAACTGGCTGAGGGGACTTCAGCTCTCCCTTTAGAGCACTGGGCTGCGAGCGCTCTGCTCCCATCAAGACTTGGAGAAGCTAAGCGGCTGCAGTGTGCAGTGGCACTTGCTCCGTGCCAGGCGCGGCGGTCTGAGAAGGGCCAACCTGCGCCTGTTCTCCAAAATGTACGCTCGACTCAAAGGGGCCAGTAAACGCCACGGAGGAGAGCTGGGTTGCCGCTCCAACAGGTGCACGAGGCCTCACGCGACCGGCGAATGGATCGACAGCTGAGCAGGGTGGCTCACACACGTCGAAAATGACGCTACGCAGAAGGCAAGCGGTAGTTGGAAAGCGTGGTGACTTTGTTGGCTGAGCAGGGCGGCGGCTCATGCTCGACATTGCCTCCCAGCTGCGCCCAGGACAAGGAGAAGCCAGCGAGTGGTTTTGCACCAACAGCGAGGCAGGGAGGCTCATCTGCAGCACACCAGACACCGAACTGCACTCGGGACAAAGAGAGGCCAGCAAGTGAGCTCACGCCCACGGCAGGGCTGGAAGGCTGCACCGCGGCGCATTCGTCCGAGAAAGGCGCTCGGGACAAAGTTAGGCCAGCCAGCGTATGCATGCCAGCACCTAAGCAGGGTGGTTCCGAGGCGACACACGGCGTACTCCGCTGCGCTCGGGACAAAAAGTGGGCCAGCGTGCGGGAACAGTACGTCAGAGGGGCAATAGGCACCTGCTCCGCACGCGTCGCAAACAGTTGAGGAAACCCAAAACTGGCATGGTGATAGAGCCCGATCTGGATGAACCTTCTCAGTCGCGATTGGCTTCTTTGCTCAATCTGCAGAAAGGAGCCAATCGCGGTCAAATATTCCGATCCAGATCGGGCTCGATCATGATCAAAAGTGGCCGTGTGACACCGGTATAAGAGAAATTGAAGCATTCTGCAAAGAACTAGTCGGTAAATACACCTCGCAACGATCTGGAAAACTAGTGTCCTATGGAAGATGTATGCAGCCCCTGTGTACGCCAAAACATTGTCTCAGGAATTCGCACGCGCCCTGCACGGCCCTGCAGATAAAGGTAATTTCGAAATGTAGCACCTGGGATGTATCACCAGACCCACTGAGCGTTCACGTTGGGCGGTTATATGAAAGATACATTTATTAGACAAGGTTTGTTGTTCTCATATTGCTGGCAATATAAAACTAACACTAGGAAAAAATACAGATGGTAATTCAAGAGCGCTATACTACGTGAGCACCCAGTCAGAGCGCGAGAAAACGCATGAAAATGAAGCTATTCTAGCCGAGGCGTAGCAGACGACAAAGGCGAGTCCTCCCTCTAACGTTACGAGAGTGCCGTTCACAGCGATACCATCGGTAGCGCACGAGGCCAATAGACAGCATCCAAGGCATAGTCTCTATGCGGAGTTTGTTACTCTGAATGTGCAAAAGTTGCCCTCAACCCAGAGTCTTAAGCAATTCAAGTAGCATATTTATTAGGGAGCTTTAAGGGCTTGTGAATCTCCATTTCCAAACTTAAGGGTGTTCAAGGATTTCAAGAAGGTGTAAGAACCCTGAACATAACATATGCTGTGGGATGCTTACGAAGGTTCTACCGTAAATGTTTTCGTGTATAACCATATTGAGCCCTCTAGTCTCAGTTTTAATGATAAACTGAGAATAGTTAGACAACTGTGTTGTGGCCCCTTCAATGTGGCAAAATCTAAAACTATATATAACAAAATGACATGATATTGGGATATAGTTTGCGATCCTGAGAACTGAACATGTTGGGCATCAAACAGATCCTAAAGAAGATGGAAAACAAGGGAGCGCACCACTGTTTGTCTTCTTTATCGTGTTAGTTCTACGCCCAAAATGTTCAATTCTAGAGCAATACTTTATTTGTAAGAAACTTGGTTTTAAAAAATTTAATTGCCATGCCAAAACCATGATACAATTATGAGGCACGCCGTAGTGGGGACTCCGGAATAATTTGGACCACCTAGGGTTCTTTAACGTTCACCTAAATCTAAGTACACGGGTGTTTTCGCATTTCGCCGCCATCGAAATGCGGCCGCCATGGCCGGGATTTGGTCCCGCGATCTCGTGCTTAGCAGCGATACACCATAGCCACTAAGCAACCACGGTTGGTAAATGTGCTTTTTGGTTTAACATTATGTGATGAAAGTGGCCCAAGCATAGTCCCAACCTCGTCAAGCCTCCATCCCAATGAATGGATGAATTTGGGGCAGCCAGCATCCCATGCAGTGATGCTCGCTGCATACCTGCACATTTTCATGCCAGTGCGGGCAAATCATGTACACAATCAGCCAAGCAGTATCAGTGAGACATCATGGGAAATGGATGTGCCATATCAATTGTGTGTCACTGTGCGTGAATTATGGCACGCCTGTACCATGACTGCAGATCTCACACTTGCACTATAAAGGATTGTGTACCTACACATAAAGTTTCAGTGTGTTTAAATCAGAGTGTCAAACCGAAAAAACCAGTTCGATTCGATTTCGTTCCAGTTAAGTTCTGGTTTGGAGAAATGGATATATTTATAACAGTTCGCAAACTGGTTCTGCAATCTGTCCCAAAAGAAATTCTGGCTACCGCCACTGTTGACAATAAGTCATGCAGCTGAACTCTAGTTGAACTATGTTCAACTAGAGCCGGTAACTTCGTATACGCTGTGTTTTCGACGTTTAGTTCGCTTTGAAGCGAGAGGCGGCACGAAGGTCAATTCGCTCGTGGCTATAAGCTGCGCCTCCTTCAGCGTTCTGACAGTGATTTCCCGCGATCATCGAACAAGATGCGTTCATGTTTACCTGTGCGCGTGTGACACTGTGCTTGCCTATTTAGTTAGTATAGGTGAATGTTTACAAGTTTATACGGCCCATTAAACTACTATCCTTGCTTCGTATAGCTCTCTACTAATTTGCTATCGCAATCGAAGCTTCACTGCACTCACTCGCACTGGCAGCCACATTTTCTTTAATACGCCAGGGAATATCTATGGGGTGGAGCGCTGATGGCAGACATATCCAAATGTGACTGGCAAATTTTGCCATGACTTCCACTGAGTGAAGATGCTTAATACCGTGTGATTTGCTACACCTTCGCTGGTCACCCGCGTTCAGAGGGTGGAATGGCTCTTTTTCTTCGTGCTTCCCTCCTAAGCGTACACGTACAGGCTCCTTATATAAACAGGCAGAGCAGAAGAGAGACTAGCCAAGTTAGCACAGAGTAACAGACACGCACACTCGCATACATGTCGAAAAAGTGAAGATGCAATGATAGATACCGCTTTGTTCTCCCTTTTGTGTTTGTTTCGGCGTTAAGTGGTTGACTAAGTATACGGACAATCAATCTCTCCCACTATTTCCCGCTCTCTTGGCTCAATCCGACCGAAGGAGAGCTTAGTGAGCATGGGTGGCAAGCATGCACACGTCTAATGCCAATGACACAGAGATGGACAAAGAGAGGTTGGGGCTGACGTCAATGTTTATGTCACCATGAATAAATTGAAACGAAAACTTTAGTCGTGCTAGTTTTGCTCTACCTTTCAGTGTTAATAAACCAGCTCTCTTTAATAATTCAGTCAATGAAGCCGTTAACTTGTACTTATTAAAACAGAACCTTATTGCCTTTCTTTGCACCCCTTCCATTCTTGCAGTGAGTTTATTTGTGTACAGCACTGTTCGAACAAGCATTTCGTAGGCCAGCAAATTTTATCTGGGGGCGCAAGATGAAGGTGTCATCTCAGAAAGAAGAGTCGCCTTAGTGCTCAGCATGTACATTGATTTCCACTTGAGGTTATTTTGTTAACATGGCTTTCCCATCGGAGAACGTATATTAAAGTGACACCTAAATATTTACACTGAAATGCACAAGTGAGAGGTGTGTCATTAATAATGTAAGTAAACTCAGATATCTGTTTCTTTTTTAATATTAGCGTTACAGATTTTTGTGCATTTAGAGTCATCTGCCACTCCTGACACCAAGAAAAGGCAGAATTTTGTATATGGTGATTATCACTGTGATTAATTTCGCGGTACGAAATACAATAGTTGGCGAATAGACGGATGTTACCATGTAATCGGGAAGGCAAATCTGTTATGAATATTAAAAATAAAACTGGGTCCAACACACTGCCTTGGCGCACTCCCGATGCAACAAGTGCTAAATTGGAAGCTTTGTTATGAATATACACGAATTGTGAGCGGTATAGTTCGGCACAGTGACTCATGAGTGCACTCACTCACACTCGTACTCATTTCAAAGGGGTGAGTGCGAGTGAGTGCCAGTGAGTGTGAGTGCAGGTGAGTGCGAGGGAGTGCCAGTGAATGTGAGTGCAGGTGAGTGCGAGTGAGTGCCAATGAGTGTGAGTGCAAGTGAGTGCGAGTGGAGGTGAGTGCGAATGAGTGCAAGTGAGTGTGAGTGGGGATGAGTGAGTGTGAGTGGGGATGAGTGAGAGTGAGTGGGGGTGAGTGCGAGTGAGTGTCTGTGAGTGCGAGTGAGTGTCTGTGAGTGCGAGTGAGTGTGAGTGGAAGTGAGTGCGAGTGAGTGAGTGTCAGTGGAGGTGAGTGCGAGTGAGTGCTGTGAGTGTGAGTGGAGGTGACTGTGAACGTGAGTGAGTGCCTGTCCCAGAAAAAATTATGGTGAGTGAGTGTGAGTGAGTATTCTCCCACACAGCTGACCTATGGTTACTAAATCTAGATAAACTGGATGAATACGGAGTGCTGCATAAGATGATGTCCTCGGGGAGGGATTTCAACGAGTTTCATCTACATAAATGATTTGCCGTCCAACATAAAATCAACAATCAGATTATTTGCTGATGATTGCGTAGTTTATCGCCAAATTAAGACACCCGACGACCACATCGCTCTTCAAAAAGATCTAGATGAAATTACAAACTGGTGCACGCTATGGCAAATGTCACTAAATACAGAAAAATGCAAATTAATGACCATCAGCCGAAAGAAAACAAACTCTCTTTACACTTACTCGCTTAATAACAGTGTTGTCACTGTCACCCCCTTGTACAAATATCTCGGTATCCATATTACAACAAACCTATCATGGAAAGCACATATAAAACATGTTACAGCAAAAGCATCTAGCACACTTGGTTACCTAAAACGAAACCTACGTGAAACCCCTTCAGCAACTCGTGAAATAGCGTACAGAACCTTTGTTCGTCCTCAGCTCGAATTTGCTTCCGCCATCTGGTCGCCACATCAGGTATATTTAATAAATTCTCTCGAATCTGTTCAAAACCGTGCCGCACGTTTCATCGCGAAAGATTACAGTAGGCATTCTAGCGTTACTGCTATAAAGAAATCACTATCACTCCCATCTCTTGATAGCTCTGCTTTGCTTACTGCACAAAATCGCTCACAGTCAACACGCAACTACATTACCCCTTTCCCGCCCACTTCGCACATCTCGCCGCTTATATAACACACACAGTTTCACACGTGTGTTTGGCCACACAAATGCATTTAACAAATCTGCATTACCTCTGGCCATAGCAGCTTGGAACGAACTTCCAAGCCACATTGTTGAAATTAATAATCTGGAATCATTAAGAGAAACATTAAAAAAATGATGCCTTAGTCATGCGCACACGTTTGTTTCATTTGTACCATATGACCTAACTGTCCTCATTTCTCGCTTCTTGCAAGCAGTTTATAGGTTACATGCGTTTGCAGTTCTTTGCCATGAGTTTGATGAGCCGTGCGCGCTTCTGATCGTCCAGAGTGCTGTTGTTTTTCGTTTGCTTGATGTTAAACAGCATCTTTTCTTCAGTTGTTTTATTTGCTGTTAGCTATGTTCTCCTGTTTTCGCTACATGTTGTTTCTCTTACCCCCCTCACGCAATACTCCAGTTGGAGCCTGTGAGGTATGTGTATAAATAAATAAATAAATTCACGTCGCAAATCGATTTGAAGAGGAGGCCCGCGCGGGCGCGCACTTTTCCACGTCGCAGATCGCTTTCGAGATACGATACCCACGCGGCCGCCGCCAGAGCAAGACGACCCTACCCCCCCTTCTTGCCCCGTGCCTGACGCGCGACAGTGCAACAGAAGCAGCGCGCTTCCACCCCGGAAAAGCTTCCACCCCGCATTTTGCCTCGCGCGCGCGAGATTGAGCAGCAGGTGTCGGCTGACCCTTGCAAGTTTGCACTTGCATACGCAGCGTACCGCCGGCACGCAGCAACGATTTTACCGTGTTTGGATTTTATACTGAACCTCACAACGACGTCCACGACCACGGCAGAAGTTCGCTTGGAGTGTCCATATAATTGCTATCGCAATATAATATATCCACTCATTTCATTATACATTGTCTTACTCGTACCTGAACCTTGGATTATTACAACCTTAGTGAGCGGTTTCTATCTTGGCGTGCACAATCTGCTAGCACGATAAGTCATCACCGCGGGTGAGCTTGTACACACAACGCGCCTCCATTTTTCCACAAGCAAGGTGAACCGATATCACCTCTGCTTATCGTTCAAGCACTCACCACGTTCACACTCACTTCCACTCACAAGCACTCACTCATGTTCACACTCACCTGCACTCACACTCACGTTCACACACCTCTATACACCCAGAAGCACTCACCCACGTTCACACTCGCAGCACTCAGTCATGTTCACACAGCACTCAGTCAAGTTCACACTCATCTCCACTTACACTCACAGGCACTCACCACGTTCACACTCACTTCCACTCACACTCATTGGCTCTCACCTCCACTCACACTCACTGGCACTCACCTCTACTCACTGGCTCTCATCTCCACTCACTCAGACTCACTGGCACTCACCTCCACTCACTCACACTCACCTGCACTCACACTCACTGGCACTCACTCACACTCACCGGCACTCACTCCCACTCACATTTACTGGTACTCACGCGCACTCGCACTCACTTCCACTCACAGTCACTGGCACTTACTCGCACTCACCTGCATTCACACTCACTGGCACTCACCTGCACTCACACTCACTGGCACTCACTCGCACTCGCCTGCACTCACACTCACTGGTACTCACTCACACTCGCACTCAGCTACACTCACACTCACTGGCACTCACTCGCACTCACACTCACCTGCACTCACACTCACTGGCGCTCACTCTCACTCGCACTCACCTGCACTCACACTCACCTGCACTCACACTCACCTGCACTCACACTCACCTGCACTCACACTCACCTGCACTCACACTCACTGGCACTCACACTCACTGGCACTCACTCGCACTCACACCTTTGAAATGAGTGTGAGTGAGTGTGAGTGAGTGCACCGACCTATGTTCGTAACACATTGACCTAACGGCCGAACTGGGAGCATCACCAGAGCCCCTGAAACAACTTTTCGGCAGCTGAACACAACTGGCGTGGCCAACTTAAGAAGTGGTAGCATCTTGGCCAAGAAGGTCGCAGTTACACACATTCTCACACACAAAGCAACTCGCGAGTCCTAACAATCTGCTAGTAGTGTGCACCGATTGGAGAATAGTTAATCAAAGAATAGTGCAAACTACTGAGCACTCATTGTTGCCTTATATGCTTTAACCGTTTCATGCCGAACAGGTAACCAGTATTCTCTTTGGTTCAGGTTTGGTTCGGGTTCCGTCACGTTCCAAAATATTGGTTCGGGTTCGGGTTGAGTTTCCACCCAAAATTGCAGTTCGGGTACGGTTTTCGGTTCGGGTTTGGTTGGACACCCTGGTTTAAACTTAGCCCACCAAACAGGTATAAGCTGCATCTCAAGCCTGTTTACAATAGAGTATTTTTCAAAATGTTACCGTTCTACTGCAGCTGTCCTATTAAATACAGCGATATGAATATAAGACATTTCTACAGTCTGTGGAAGTAAGGAAAGCCTTGTTGCACCAGACGATGCAATCACTCCTCCTATCCCCAAAGTCAACAGTAAGCTCTTACCTCAACATGGCTTTTCTCGTGATTGGTACGATGGGTAGTGGTGTCCACTGGCCGAGGTTTGGACAAGTGCACATCTTTTGCACTGGTGCTTGAACTGCTGCCCAATGCTGCTGAATTCTTGCTGAATCGGTCCTTGTAGGCTGGTGACTTGCTTGACCCTGTGTAGATCATGGCCACTGATCATCCTCCCCCTTCAGTACAGTATCTGAATGTGTCATGAAATAAGTGTTTATGCAAACGAAATAAACACAAATGAGTGGAGCACACTGCCAAACTTGGCACATGTCAAAAACACAAGAGGCATCCCATCCTGCCCATCTCCAGTGTCGTGTCTCATGCCTTTCCATACTTCCACAGCACAAAATTAATGCTCAGAAAACAGTCCTCCCCAACAAAATGACTACCTTCTGTGAGCACACGCTATTGAGGGCAAGCTCCACCACTCAAAAGGCTGGTGCCACTGTCAGCGTGACGTGGTATGCGGGATCACGTGGACACAGCGGCCGCGTCAGCTGCTTTGGATGCGCTGAAGCAAGCTGAAAACGAAAGTTTAAAGTTCCACCTGCGCTGCGGTTCTCATTAAGAGGGGAGGTTTTCCCGCTTCAGGTGTCTGCTTGACAACACTTGAAAGCACTATAATAGGTAGTGGACTGCCTTTGAAGGCGCGCAACATCGTAGGCCAATGCTCAGTGCCGCAGACATACAACAGAGCTTTGCGTCAGCCTTCACACATACCCACAGGACAAAAAGCACATTAAAAAAAAAGGCTTATAGCATATGCTCATGTTTGTGTTAGCACCAAATTATGAATGTACTGGATTAAGAAAAAGAAGCTGCGGGAAATTGCTCGCTGAGAAGACCGATAAACATACAGTACGATGCAACTTGAGAAATAATGTTATTGAAACGTCCAAGAATTTAGAAGAAAAAAAGATTCAATTGTCGCGACGGCATATCACATGATGTCGTAGGCCTCGAAGTATAGTTATAACGAAATTATTTTTGAACAGCTCTGATAGCATCCACGCAACCATGGTTGCTACTGTACTGTCAAATGCTCATATACTGGGCCTAAAGCTCACGGCATGGTGCGAAAATGCACTCGCAGCGAATGAGAAACATTATGCGCGGACATGCATGCCGACGCGCAGTCGGTTGCTGAGAAATCATGTGATCGCTGCATTGAAGCTTCATTCTGTTATTCTGCATTTGGTTATATATACAAACAGCCCACTATAAGAGCATATTTCACATAGTTTGCTTCTAAAGGGACACTAAAGGAAAAAATTATTTCTGTATCAGTAGATTACCCTTCCACAATGCCGAAGACACCACTCTTACCGCGAGAAGCAGAGCGAGTGGCGACGTCAACTTGAAGTTCCCGCACCAGCTCACCGTGACGGCATGGATTTTGACAGCGTCTTCTAGGTCTCAGTTAATTCTTTCGCGGTAAAGATTGCCTACATTGTATTCTAGAGGAGCCAATGACTGAATATGGCAAGTTTCACGAACTTTTTCTGAGCCAACGTGGCCCAAATACGAAAAATAACTTTAGAAGTCGTGACGTCACACTGAAGTGCTGACGTCGGGGTTTCCGCGCGAAATTCAAAATATTTAACTTTGAGCTTCATTTTTTCTTCTAATAATTGACCTATTGCAGTGTAATTAATGACAGCAGAGTTTTAGAAGTATATTTTATCAGTCTAAGTTGAATTATTGTTTTGCTTTAGTTTCCCTTTAACAATTGCCTACTTTTCAGGCAAGTAACCGTTTTGGGGAACTCCGTTGCGGCGACCACGCGCAGTGAGCTCTAACTGCATGTACGTATTCGGTAAAGAGATATATCGCCTGTAAACCAGTCGGTGCTTTCTGTTTGCCAAAGATTATTATTCTGACAGTAAAAAACGTCTGTCGTTTCTCGCAAGTACCAACAGAAATGTCCAGGAGTGCTCCCGCGTGGTGTTTTTATTGAGTGCCGACAGCCAAACCTATGAGGAGCACGCCGCGTTATCCCTTATACTACGCAAGCGAGGCACTTCCGACAGATGGTGACTCCGTAAGTCCTTGCTGCCAATAGGCAGCAGCAGGCACATTTCGGGGGATGAACAGTTTGTATAGAAACAGGGACACGTCCTATCTGTGTCACCTGGTACAAAGCATCGAGGTAGACCCCAGAAAGCTGAAGCATCATTAGCCTTTATTTCTGGCCATGAAGACTACAAAAAACAACAATGCATTTGCCTTATATATTAATCAATCTAGCTTTTATTAATTGGTTTGTTAAACTATACACAACTGAAATCACACGACTTTCCCTTAAGCTTATAAACTGAATTTTCCGGTATCAAATTTAGCTTACCAAAAATGATACTAAGCTGGGCTTTGTGGGAGGGATCAGGTAAAACATATTTCTCGGTCAATACTCTGTTTACAGATTCTTGTCCCACATTAGAAGTGAAAATAAATTTAGCTTGTTAAAATGAAAACTGGGCCAGCTGGTTTTCAAAAGAACAAAAGGCACATCTGCACAAAATCAGTGGGAAAAATACATTAAGCGAAGTAAATTTGGTTATACCCTAGGAGTTGTAAGGGGCTCTCCAGGGAGCACTCCACCACAAGAACAGGGCTTTAGTAATAGCTGAGAAAGAAAGAAGCTCTCTCCAGTTACCTCAACCAACAAGCAGCACCCCTCCCACCTCTATTTTCTTGTTGCGTAGTGCATTCCTGACTCCAGAAAAGCATCAATGTGCAGACTGTCATTGTAGGGTCTATTCAACACTGTTTGCAACAATGCCCAAACATGGCGAGAAGGTGGAAACCAAGAGGTCAACATTTCTCTGTCGGCATCAAATACACGGAGACCAGCTCTGCCAAACAACAATAAAGAAATGCGAGAGCCTGAAAATGTCGGGCCTATGTCAAGTTGATTGGATATCAAAAATTAATCGAGAATGCAGAATAAGTGCTTTCAAAATTGAAACACAGGAAAAATTGCTGAAGCAGTAATGTACCATAAAATGAGCAACAAAAAATTAAATTACGGGGTTTTATGTGCCAGAACCACTATATGATTATGAGGCATGCCGTAGGAGGGGACTCTGGAATAATTTGGACCACCTCCTTAATTGTGCACTTAAATCTAAATACACGGGTGTTTTCACATTTCGCCCCCATCGAAATACGGCAGCCGTGGCCCGGATTTGATCCCGCAACCTCGTGCGTAGCAGCTCAACACCATAGCAGCTAAGCAACCACCGAGGGTAATCAGCAACAAGATGACTTGGCATTGGCTGAAACAAGATGTACACACCCAATGATACTCCGACCATCATAGACGCCAACATAATACTAACGAACATGACAGGAGATATCACAGATGTGAAGAATTGTATATCCCTGACACATGGGGACTTGAAAGGCCTTTTGGACATTTGCACAGGGCAACACAAGGCAAAGTAGTATTTTCTTTTTGGCAGGGTGCCTTGTGGAAGGAGAAATATCCTGTCTCCTTTAGCATGAAGGGGCAGCCTTGTGAGCAGCTCATCAACGGAAGTTTGCCAAAACACATCGGTGCCTTATAGTTTTATAATTTGCAAAATTTTTTATACTAAGCAGCTGCACAATTTCTCTGTCACTGAACTTTTATTGCAGTGATACTCTCAATCACATGCACTATCATAACCACTATGGTCGCCACCATCGTATACCAAGAGTGCGGGAATCCTGTTGTCCCTCGACAGTCACATCCAGGGCAAACATCGCGTTGAGCACAAGTGCCAGCAGACTTGGGGTGTGGGGATAAACCTTTCTTTCACAGGCGGTACATGAGAATTGCAAGCACTATCAGCATCACCTGGCATGTCACGTGAGATGCCTCAGACATCACCCGAGTCTCCTCGGTCTCCAGCAAGCAGCGAGTGCAGAAGGCTTCGCCGCCACTTTTTATTTTCTCGCACGTGGTTAGTCAACTATGTTCCTGCCGCGGCAGCCGCCGCGCGACCGCCTTTATCCCAGCTGGTCAGTCGGAAGCTCCTCTTTACCTGGCATATTCTCTTCGAGAGAACCCTCAGTTATGTAAACTATAGCTAGATGGCTTGCTCGAAGTGTTAGTTACAAGCGTAATTAACGCTTTCCAAGTGCACAAGTGGTTCTCGTCTGCTATTTCCTCGAACTTGTACCGGATCGTGGTTGATGGGCAGGCGTGCACCAACTGTGACACTCGGTCTGCCAAGGCACAGTGCCATCGGCACCCCCAATGGCGCTATGTTGCGGATGCCAGGAAAAACCCGAGCACTTGGATGCAACTCATCCGTCGCCATGCATAAAAAATGGCTAACAGTAACAGGAATAGATGTAGTAAACATACACAAATACTCAAGAAAGTGGACGAATTGACAGCCCCCATCGTATCTCAATTGCTAAAGCATGCCAAATATGAAAATCCGCAAGGTGGACGAAGATTCCAAAAGGGAAAAATGTCAACTAGTAGCACAAAGCTACAAAGAAATACTGTATTTGAGTTTCTCAAGAAAAACCTCCACCCGCAAAGCTTTCTTTCTGAGAAACCCACTTAGGTTTTCCTTGCAGCAATTGGTAGAGCATTGCACGTGGTATAGCATTCCCCCTTCTTCATTACTTGTACATATCAATAACAAATTATTCCCACTGTGCCTTCCTTGGCTTCATATGACACTTTCCTGATCAAAGTTTTTATTTTGCAGTGAAAAATGTCAGCTGGAATGGCAATATACTTTGCTACTCATTGAGTATGTATTCCTAAAAAATGCCAAAAGGTTGGGTGGTTCAATAATGCAATATAGCTGGCTTTTAATCATGCATAAACACACCCCAAAGCTTTTTTAATTACAAATCAGTAATTCCGTTATTCCTTCCAACCGTTACTGGTTATCACAGAGTAGTTGCCCCTACAAATGATTTGTTGCCATTGGCTCAATTTTAATTTTAATTTTTGTTACGACATGAATCCCATTGTTAAATGCTGTATGCCTGAAAAGCAGATTTATTCTGCTTTGTTTTCATGTCTTACATAAATTTGAGTGCAATAATTTCTTCAGAAAAAAAAAATTTTGTGTGGCCTACAAAACCAGGCCATTTTTCCCACGGTAGAGAGAGAGTTAAAAACACTATGAAGTCCATGCTCTGCTGCTGTCATTAGGCGATCACTTTTCTTTTATCTGCTATCAGAGACATAGCTTTCCCCCCAAACAAGTTATTTTCTTTTTCATCATATGCTCCCGAATATTGCTTTTATTTGCCGAGCAAGCACGGTGCAGTCGCAGTAATCATCTCATCTACGGTATCCTACAAAAGGAGGACCAACCTTAACTGTCGTTGGTAGAACTGTGAATCAGTTTGGACAAAAATAGTCGCCAATGCCATCAAGCACTAAGAATACCAATATTGGCTGCATCTATCGTTCACCATCATCATAATTTTGTAATGAGTTAAAATACAGTCCTTCGCACTTTGGCTGCAGGAGATAAAAACATACGTCATCATGGGAGACATCAACATCAACCTTTACTAATATGGTACTTCTGATTACATGCATTACACTAACTGCTTCTTTCGTTACAGTTATGAACCTGTCATAACACTTCAAACAAAATGTGTTCCTGGTACTTCATAAAACCCTCATTGATCACACTAATTTTGTCTCATGTGATGACTGTGGTGTTCAAGTTCGCATAACTGATCCCTACCCTATTTTCTTTCGGCTTCCATACAGTTACTTTAGGCAAAATTAAACTTTCCACAGGGACTAAACTGACAGAAAATGTTTCATTGACTGCATCAGCAAAATAGATTGGTCACCGGTTATTTCACTTACGGATGCTAACTTGGCTTATACTGAGTTTTTGTTCATTATATAAAAAAAAAAGTCTATAGGGGTCATCCACTGCTGTAAAGTGCACAAAAAAATGCACCCTGCCCAGCACAATCCTTGGCTGACTAGTACGCTGTCAAGTTTGATGTGGGGGGGGGGGGGGGGGGGAGAGTTCGAAAACACCTGATTCCAAATGGAATCACAAAGACTGACAGGTTTAATTAATGCTAAACTAACACACTTACTAAAGTATTAAGAGTAGCCAAAAGATAGTACTATTATAACAAGATCCATCAAGCGAGTAATAATGCGAAGGAGCAATGAAAGCTACTAATTTCTTTCTTGAATTCTTTAGGTGCAGTGTGATGGCGAGCCTCTTAAACATCCATTCCCAATGCACTTAGTTACTTTTTCACTGATAATTCTGCAAATCATCTCAATAAATTAAACAGGTAATTTAATCAATGTGCCCAATCATTCTTCCCCTTTCCCACATGTCTTAAGGAAATCGACACCATTATCACACAGCTTAAACTAATGCCAGCCTTGATGATATTCACCTAGCAAATATAAAACCAGCTGCACACATAATCTCTTACACTCTTTCCCATATAGCAAACCTCATGTTCAAGAGAGGTGTATTTCCAGAAGAACAAAAAAAAAAGCAGAAATAATCCCAATTAACACACACACACACACACACAAAAAAAAAGCAGACCCCACGCTCATTTCAACCTATCACCCGATTTCTATCCTACCTTACTAATGCAAGCTACCTGAAAAATTAATAGAAAGTCATTTAATTAAATACCTATCAAAATTTGACTTGCTATCATCCCATCAATAATGATTCAACCCAGGTTTTTCAAATAACCTAGCAATGCTTTTGTTTACGGACCAGATTAAGTTTGCAATCAACTCAGGCTTATATGTAGGTGGCAAATCCATTCAGCCATCAAGCATATGCCATCAGCTTTATATGTAGGTGCACTGTTCCTTGACCTTACTAAAGCAATTTATTCCATCAGTCATAAAATTTTTGAAACTTACCAGTTTAGGAACTGTTGAACCTGCACTAGCATTTATGAAATGTTACTTATCGGACAGACGACAAACTGTTTATATTTCTAGAGTATTCTCTAACAATAATATTACCACAAAAGGTGCACCTCAAGGCTCTATGATTGCACTGCTTTTATTTCTGATCTATATTAACGATATCTCTACGTCTTCACAAACCTGTGCCTTTTTTCTATGCAGATGGCACTGCAATAATAGTAATAAATTTATCAATTGAGTCTTGTAACTACAAAAGCTTAGTAATGAGTAATGACCTCACAAACTTACAGAGTGGTGTGAACTCAACTCTCCTGATTAACCCATCTAAAACTACCCCCCCCCCCCCCCCCCCAGTTATGATTTTTTAATTTTACTTCCAAGACTCCCACCTACTCTCTACAAATACATTTCAATCCCTTTGCCTTCATTTCGGTCCCTTTGCCTTGAACTATGGGAAGTTCAACAATAAATATTGATTATCAGTATGGTCAACAAAAATACTATGGTTTAAAATCAACCACATTCCCATGGTTTGCAGCCATCCACATCAGCACTGATGTCCCTTCTTTCTGCTTTTTATACGTTTGAACTTGGGGTCCCAAGCATAACAGTGGCCTATACAGTAGCCTAAAAGGTGGTGATACATTGTCGAAATAAAACCGGCTTAAGGTTCATTTTATTTCCTTTCAAACCTTGGGCGAGTGCCTGTTTCATTTCAACAATGACCTATACAATGTGCTCAACATGTAAAACCTCACTTTTGTGACCCTTCAAAAGGATTACCATGATCTTGTCACCATCCCCACCCCTTTGAGAGACCCAAAACAGGTCAAGCATGAAGTAAATAAATGCATACCTGATGAGGAATTCTTGTACTTGCTTTCGTGAACGTACCTAATGTACCCTGAAATTAAAACAGCAAAAACGGGAACAGATGTACAATTAATGAGGTGAAAACATAAGACTGAGGAAAGGTTGGGCGCAGTCTGGACAACAATCATGCCAACTAATCACGCTTTCTATGTGGTTATGGTGCTTTACCAGAATGCAACAAACTACTTGAGAAGCAGGACATCGAGGCTACTGATAATAATAAGACTTCACACACAAGGTATACTTGGAATATTAACCCTTCCACTGTCAGTAAAGTACCGGTACATTTTTGCATTTCTGTCACGTCATGACGTCAAATAGGAATGTGGAGACCATACCAGAGAACCATTTGCCATTATCCATGTCATGTTTTCCCCTTCTGCATAACTAAAAATAAACTGTTGTGTTTGTTTTATAATATCCGAAAATACACCCAACCTTGCAGGTGCATCACCTCCAAAAAAACCTGACACTGAAAGGGTAAAAGACATTGAAGTGCAAGGCTGCAGATTAATTTTATTCAGCTGGTAATATTTTCCATTTTGCACCCACTAACGTGTGACTACCACGGAAAGGAATTGAACCTGTGACTTCATGCCTACAAGCAGAACGGTTAGGTTACATAGACTTGGACAATACAGGGGTTAATAAAGTGGTACTACTAAAAGTCTTAAGGCACAGCCAGGCCACAATGGGAAAACAGACTGCGCACAGCAACAAACCTGACAATGAGCTGTTTGACGGCTTAACGGCTTAACGTGAAGGTCATGTCCCTACCTGTCTTCTAAAAAAGTGACAAAGAGTGCTATTGTCAGTCTAGTTGAATCATACGATTCAAGAAATAAGTTCATTAACCCATTGGCTTCCGCAGACAGCGATCCCCCGGCCGTTACGTCCGAGGCCAAAAGTGCTTTGACCGGCGAACCGTCGGCCGCTTAGAAAATGATTGTTTTTGATGATCTTTCATAGATGGCAACACATTTTTTTGGTGTTTGTCTTTGCTTGATAAGTTCTCCACTAGATAGACATAGTTGTCCGCTGTTGGAGCTGTTTGTGCGTTTTTTTTTTTTTTTTTTTTTTTTTGCGGCGAAGGGATCGCGTTCCTGTTTTGTTCAAAACATGCCGTCGTGGAAAAAACGTGGTTTAACAGAAGAAGAAATTTTTAAACTTGTGTTTCACAGTGACGCCAGAAGTGACATCTGTGATGACGACGATGTTCTGCTAGACGATGGGGAGTACCAAAGTGATGAAACTAGTAGTGATGAAGAGGAGAATGTGTGTTCAGCAGGAGCTCCGATGGATACTTAGCCACCATCTCCAAAGAAGCGAAGGATGAAGACTGGCAATGGGAAGAAGATGACAGTGTGGAAAAAATTGTCAAGCACCCCTTCAGCGGTCAGCCAGGCATGAAGAGATCCATAGAGCTTCAAGTAGGTGCAAGTCCCAATGCTCTTGGAGTGTTCAACGCGCTTCTTGGAGAGGAGATTTGGAACATCGTCGCGTTGCACACAAACGCCTTTGCAAGCGAGAGGCTACACCAATGCGCCTGCAAGCTGCCGAGTGGGCTCATTTTCCTCGTCAGGTCCTGCCAAACAAAGTAAAAAAGAATCCCCTCAAGGCTGTACTTAGTTTCCAAGGCACACGGCAAAAAGTCCCGAGAGCCAATGCGAGTGCAAAAAATGTGCAGTTCTGCTTGACATGCCTGTGTGCTTCAAAGCTTTTCACATACGAAAAGCGTACTAAAAGAGTTGATGCAGCGAAGCATTGCGAACAGAATAAAGCAAGATTTGTTCTTCTATGACGTTTCTTGCGGACTTTATTGCCAAGTGACAGCAATGTTCGGTATCTGGTACTCATGCACTCAAGGCATGGCACATATGTTTCTGCCCCAATCAGCATGGAGCCCGGAAACGAACCCATGACCTCTGTTCAGCAGCCAGGACACATGCAGCACAGTTTTGCATACCTGCCAAGTTCGGAAAAAGCAAATCTGGGAGCTTTTTCCGACTGGGGAGGGGACCGGTTCCCTCCCTCCCCCGATTTTAAAATAAATTCGTGCTACGCGACTCGGCCAGATGTGCACACCAACTGTTTCATAACTTGCAGCCTAACTGACAAACATTATTTGCAATATGATCCCACCTACTGCCACACTGAAACTCACCCACATGGCACTTGTCTAACAACTCGCATCAGAATGAACAATGCAGTGTCTGTTGTACAGCTATCACTATAAAAATAACGGCATGCCTGAAATGAGCAATTTTAGATCACACATGGAGACCCACTCAACAGCTAGGCATACCCATTACAACCGACCCATTTACAACAAGTAACATTTCTCTCTTTGTGTGATCAGCTAAACTAGCATCACTTTTAATGGACCCAAACTTCTTTTGACGGAGGTATATACAGCCAACTTTGCTGCAATGTTTGCTTGCTTACTTGAGTTACCTTACATATGAACAAAAAATATGTCTAGAAGCAATGATAATTGTACCTGTCCAAAGCCATTCCCACCAAGCCTCCAGCAATGCTACTGAGATATGCACATAACACAGCTGCTGGATCAAAACAGACAAGGTGCAACCTGCCGCGTTGCATGTCCGTCAATGGGAAAGGCCGTTGAGGCAGAGTTTACAGTTGTCACCACATTTCCCACCGAAAGAGCTAGTGGTTTCGAACATCCGTACCAGACACTGGCAGCAAAGGAGTGAGCATTTGATATACGAGGTGTGTTCAAAAAGAAACCAAACTTTTGCTATAACATCTTTATTGCTTATTGTACAACAATTTGGGCGCTGTCCCCCTCAAAGCAGTCCCCTCTACTGGCAATGCACTGTTCCCCTTGTTTCTTCCATTTCTGAAAAGCCTCCTGGAACGCCCTTTCTGGGATGGCGTGCAGGTCTCTTGTTGAATTGTCCTGAATCTCTTCTATGGTTTGGAAACGACGTCCTTTCAACGTGGTTTCAAGTTTGGGAAACAGAAAAAAGTCTGCTGGGGCTAGGTCCGGAGAATACGGTGGATGGGGCACAACGGGAGTGTGATGTTTCGCTAGATAGCTGTGGACAAGGAGCGATGCGTGAGCCAGCGCATTGTCATGATGCAACATCCCAGTCTGGTTTTCCCACAATTCAGTCCTCTTACTGCGCACAGCTACCCTCAAACGCGGTGGAATTCCCTGGTAGACTTCCTTGTTTACAATCTGCCCCCGTGGCACAAATTCATGATGGACAATGCCTTTAGTCAAAAAACACAACCAACATCCCCTTGAGCTTTGACCGACTCATGCGTGCTCTTTTTTGGATGAGGAGACCCTCTGCCCGCCCATTGCGACTGCACCTTCGTTTCAATATCATAGCCATAAACCCACGTTTCATCACCTGCTATGATGTTCTTGAAGAAGTTTTAATTCTCACTGGCAGTGGCAAGCAGTTCCTGGCTGATTTCAACATGGGTCTGCTTCTGATCGTCAGTCAACAAACGCGGCACGAATTTCCCACAGGCACAAGGCATCTCAAGTTAGTCACTCAAAATTTCATTTCATGATCCTACGCTGACGCCCACTTCGTCAGCAACTTCTCAAACAGTTAAACGATTTCCACGAATCACAGCATGAGCACTCTCAACACGTTCATCTGTTGATGTGGAAAGTCATACAGGCTAGGGATCGTCACCGATCGACATTCTGCTGTGATCAAAACGCCTAAACCACTCATAGCACTGCATGCGACTCAGACAGTCCTCCCCGTATGCTTAGCTAAGCAAGTGAAATGTCTGTGAAAGTCTTGCCAAGTTTGTAGCAAAATTTCACACACAAGCGTTGTTCTTCAAGCTCTTTCATTGTCACTTTGGCACTAATCCGACGAACAGCTTGTGCACGTGCTCACTTCAGAGGCTGTAGCTCGCCAACTAACGGTCAGAGCTAAATGCGGCAAATGGCAGTTTGTTGTCTAAACCTTGTGGGAATCCTCGGGTCCCATAACCGCCACACGGGCAGCGAACGTCGCATCAAGCGCATGCGTGCCAGGGAGAGTTGGGAGAGGGGAAACTTTCCTTCCGCGGGCGGCGCGCGGGAATCGCAAGCGCTATCAGCGCCACCGGGTGGGTCACATGAGATCCCACTGATATCGCACGGGTCTCTTTGGTCAGGCCCCGAAAACTCACGAGTTCACCAAATGGCCACAGAGGGCGAAAAAATCGCTGCTAACAAAACAAGCATAGTACATCCCCTCGAAAATATGCCTAAGTGAGTTCAGTAGCTCCCGCTAGAGGCGCCGTAATAAGCGCAATTTTAACCTACAAACTATCTCCTGCGCTTATCAAAGCGTTTTTGTTAATTGACAAAGAGTACAAAGCTATTATTCTTAATTAGAGATCGTACTATTGAGCACTAACTTTGTTCTTTTTTTGCCATTGTAAACGCAAAATAACGCTCAGCATCATCAATCTCTCACGTGACCTCTGGCCTGAATTTCAAATTTTTACCGGTGTTTTCGCGTACACGGCAAGCATGGATTCATTGGTTCATACACTTATGTGGGTTGCTTATTTTGAGCTAAAACCAGTTTATTGCGCTTCGACACCTCGCGTTATTTAACTTGGGGTGAAGTGACGGCTTTGTAAGCGGAGATGTAAGCCCGAAAGCTAGGTTTTGATCGTGAGCCATGCAGAACAAGTATGCATCAAAACGGGAGCCGGATTCTGCTGCGACTGAGGATGGCAATACCGGTAAGTCGTTTAACACCGCTGCTGCTTGAATCGTTATGTAATATTCGTCTTGTTAACTTACAGGCGGAGACAAGTTGACGAACTAGATCCTGCATTACATATGGGCAGTCAGGACCCTGCGTTGCTGTTTCCGAAGTAAACCTTTAGTGCGAGGCCGTCGTTATGCAAACACAATCACGAAAAAAAGAGAGCGATATCGGAACGCCCGTCACATTTTTCATCTCGTTGTATCCGTGGCCGTAGGCGACTGAGTAGCCTTATCAACACATATATATATCTTTTTTTTTCGATTCCGCCGGCAACTTCTTTCGTCCACAAAACCGGATAACCCTTTGGTAAATTGATGTGAAAGTACTGAATTTAATGTATTAAACAGTTGCACGCATGATCATTTACCCATATTTCGTACTTGTTGGTTCCAAGTGTTCTTGCTGTTCCGTTTGATTTACCTTGGGGCATTTATTTTTGCATTAATGAAGTGGTGCATCAGGTTCGTGCAGAAAAAGAATGCAGCAGTTCTAATAGCTTCATGTTTGTCTTGCATTTGCTTGTGAAACCAGCAGTGTGATCTCTTCTAGTGTATAAATGGGCACAAAAATGTTCTCATTTGTGATCCTAATAATACTTAAGATGTTGACACGCATTGTATTTAAGCAGACAAATTTTATGGACAGTACCAATATTTAATTAACATGCTGATGAAGCACCCTATAGAACAAACAGTGTACATTTGCATGTGTTCTGCAGTCTAAAACCATTACAATATATATGTCTCACCTTCTTGCATTTCATATTGCGAAATTGTGCTTTTTCAATTTCTGATGCAGTCAAAATTTCTGTTCCAGACATGCAGTAAAGAGGATGGCACCAGTGTAAAGCAACACACTCCACACACCAAAGACAAGCTATTTCCTGCTACAACAAGGCCATTGTGTGGACTTTGGCTGTTACTACAAGGTAAACACCAAGTTCAGAAATAAATATGCTTAATATATACTGTATTGGCTCGCTAGTCTTGAGATGCATGTCATTTGTTTGTAGCAGATGATATGAATGTTTTTCCACATTTACGGTTCAGCATAATTGGTTCAAACGCAAAGAAAACACTACATGAGTTTGGCTAATGTGTGCTGTATCTCATGTGTTACTGTTCTGCCCAACAGAATCTGCCCCAAGCACACCATGGTCCTCATCACAGGAGCCCCCATCTACCCTGACAGGAAGGGGCTGGAGCTGAATTTACAAGGATTTTACACCACAAACAAAGAAGCAGACGCAGAAGTATTTGGATGAAATATCAAGTCTACGGAGGACTGTGTCAAGACTGAAAAGAGCCTCAGCCATCATTCCACCAGCACGGATATTGGCCGAGTCATCCAGGTACTTCAACAAAGACTTTCTAGAAATTCATGTTGAGATGCACCTGCAACCATTGAACAAGCACGGACGACGCTGGCCAATAGAGTTCCATCAGTATGCCCTTCCTTATCAGCTTCCTGGTCATGTCAAATTCCATTTGTGCCAAGTATACATTTTTTTCTATACATGCAAGCTTTTTCATTCCCCACTCTTGTTAGGGATAATTCTTCTTCCTCATCCAAACATAAAGGTCAGCCGATTCTTTGCTCATACTTAATGCCATTCACTGTCTAGTAGCATACCATATCTGTAGCAGTATTTCTTAGTGTATGTTGCCATGTGCAATTCCTCTCCAGAAATAGCCAATGCAGCATTGGCATGCGTCTTGCATTAACCGTTGCACCGTGTGCTATGTAGCATTCGACTTTTCTTAATGTTTTTGGCCTTCAGTGCTTGCAGAGCCGAGTGGCTTCTTTCATGAACCCAAGCTTTCCGATTGCCATATTTAATTCCTAGTCTCATTCAGCATTGCTCTTCTTGCTCGATAGCCTGGGTGTAGCCTTGCCTTGTTCGATAACCTTCAGTGTAGCACAAGCTAGCTACACTGAAGTGATTGATTACAGAGTCTGGTTTCGCTGCTGTCCCACTTGGTCGTGGTCACCGTGTTACGTTTCTCGGATGTGGGGACCTGGTAAGTTGCATTGGGAAGCAGTCTCTCGAGGTAAGCACCTGCTCCTGCAGTTCGCACAGCAACATAGACTCCCAATTTACACGCACCGTGATTGGTGCTCCCCGTTCTGTCCTTTCCTGCTGTAGCCATGTGCAAATTTTGCTTGTGGCTTTCGTCAGCTGCAATTTGGCATGAACATAGACCAGCATATGTGCTTACATGATCTGAGGTGTATGAAGTTGATAGCCACCTGGGTGGAGTGGCCCGCAAAAGTGGCTGCCGAAGGTGATGCCCACGAAACCGACTTGTCCATAATGAGACAAATTGGGGCACCAAGTGTGAGCCATACATTAGCGGCCCTCCAAAGAAAAGAAACGTGCAGGCTGGAAAGGAAGTTAATGCTAAAATGCTGGGTAGTCCATGTTGCTGTGTTGACTGCGGCAGTAGATGCCTGCGTCACCTGATTGCTTCGCAGTGCAAGTTGCTAATATTCAACAGTGACTGTCGGTGCAAATAGGTGGGACACGCCGCCCAATCTGTTTGCACTGCTTGTTGTCGCTCATTACCAGACCACCATGTGTGACAGAGGCAAGCACTATGCCTGTATTCGGACAGCTGAATGTGCCCTAAGCGACCCTTGTACGTGAATGCTCACTGTTGCCATATGGATCTCCACCAATGTATAATGTATTGTGTGGACCTTATGCAGTCATTGATTGCAGAGTCTCATTTCACTGTTATCTGACTTGGTTATGGTTGCCGTGTTACGTTTCTTGGATGTGGCGGCCTGGTCAGCTGCATTGGGAAGCAGTCTCTCGTGGTAAGCATTCGCTCCTGCAGTCCACACAATGACAGACTCCCAATTTACATGCTCCGTGATTGGTGCTCCCCGTTCTGTCCTTTCCTGCTGCAGCCGTGGACAAATTCTGCATGTGGCCTTCCTCGGCCGCGATTTGGCGTGAACGTAGACCAGCATTTAGAAGAGTGTGGGTGTAGGCCAGTTGGTGATTCATGATTTGGGAAGGTACCGCAAATAACACACCAGAAAAAGAACGAGACAACACAAAGCGGTACTGACGACTGTTTATCTAATGAAATGATTGCCGAGCTGATACAGATCCGACACACGTGTGCACCCGAAAAGCAACGAGAAAACCAATAATAAATAACACAGAGCGACCTTCAAGAGGGGTGCGATACAAATGCTAAGATACACGCTGAGGCACCTAACACGTGTGTATCACGTGGAAAGAAATAAAAGTTCTTTCTGGGTAACAGCAGATTATCGGCAGAAAAAATGGCCAGCCGAAAAGAGGTTGTAGAGGCAGTAGCCATGCGACGCTTTAAGGATGGTGGTTGTTAGTTTTCAGTCAGTTGCTGTTACCCAGAAGGAACTTTTGTATTTTTCTACGTGATACTCACGTGTTAAGTGCCTCGATAGTCTACAAGCGTTTATCTTAGCATTTGTATCGCACCCCTCTTGAAGGTCACTCTAGTGTTTTTATTGGATTTCTCGTTGCTTTTCGGGTGCACACGTGTGTCTGATCTAAATAAGTTCGGCGTTCGTTTCATTAAATAAACAGTTGTCAGTACAGCTTCGTGTTATTTCTTCTTCTCGTGTTTTTTTGCAGTAGTCCTAGACCAGCATACATGCTTACATGGTCCGATGTGTGTGAAGTTGAAAGGCCTGCAAAAAGGCTGCCGAAGGCGATGCCCACGAAACCGACCATGTCCATATTGAAAGATAGAGGGGCACCAAGTGTGATCTACACATTCACGGCCCCCGAAATAACAAAAAAGAAACGTGCAGGTTGGAACGGAGGTAACGTTAAATTTCCGGGTAGTCCATGTCGCTGTGTTGGCTGCGGCAGCAGATGCCTGCGTCACCCGATTGCTTCGCAATGCAAGTTGCTCATCTTCAACGGCGACTGTCGGTGCAAACGGGTGGGACACTGTCCAATCTGCTTGCACTGCTTCTTGTCGCTCGTTACCAGACCGCCATGTGCGACAACGAAAGTGAGCCGTTTACGAGGTCGCATTAATGATTCCAGCGTATCTCGACATGCAATTTTTATTTCTGCTCTTGTACGAGAAGGTGCACTGCTTGTCTTCTGCCAATGAAGTCTTACGTTCCGTTCACTCACTTGTGGCTTGTTTTTATGGGCGTCAGTAGGAGGCTCTTTGGTCTCCTGGCAATTAGAACGCAAACACTACGAGGCAGCCAAGGAAATGAGGCGTGCCGCAACGCCAACCGGGCAAGCGCAGCGCGTACCAGCGTACGCGACCGGTAAAAAGCGGCCATATTGAATTTTGCTCAAAAAAAAAAAAACTACATTTTCGCTTCCTGTCTGAGCAGTGCCATCTGTCTTACGCCTAAGTAAGTTCCATGCGCTGCCACTTCTTATTTTCGTACCACTGTGGAAGGTACAGTTTCTTCTCTAAAGTTGGTTCTTTATTCTATGCTTTGGTCTCCAGCAAGCGGCGACGGCGGAAGTCTCTGCCGCTGCTCCCGTATTCCCGCACGTGGTTAGTTCAACCGCGTTCTTGCCGGGACACCCCCCCCCCCCCTCCGTTTTCTCCAGTTCGTAAGTCGGAAGCCCGTCTTTACCTAGTGTATTATTCTCTTCGAGGGAACCCTCAGCGATGTCAACTATAGCTAGCTGGCCTACTCGAAGTGTTAGTTGCAGTCGTAATAAATGCTTTCCGAGTGTACACGTGGTTGTCGTCTTTTGTTTTCTCGAGCTTGTACCAGACCGCGGTTGATGCGCAGGCATGCGCCAACCGCGGGGCTCGTGTCGAGGCAGAGAGCAGTGGGCAACCCCCCATATCCCGACAACCTGCCACTACGTGCGCTCAGTGGCAGTAGCGCACTCCCTCTGCCGGTTGGCGCACTACTTTAAAAGTTCGGTTTCTTTTTGAACATTACTCGCATATCCCGATAAACATCCACTTAGAGAAAGTGAGTTCAGAAACAAGCACACGACCTCACTTTCACTGTCAATGTAAGGAGGACAGCCGCACCGGCACCATTCCGAGAGAATGTGATGAGCACGGAAGAGGCCGAAAAAGCTGCTTTGCTACTTATTGCTGTAAAAAATGTTGGCCACTCTATGGGTGAAAAATGGCTTCATAATAAAAGAGCAGCTGTGTGTCCACTTTAAAGGTCTAAGCATTAAAGGCCGTTTCCTCCCTTATCATCGACGCCCAGCAGAGGGACCAACAGGTAGGCAAGCATTTCGGCAGTCCTTTTATACCTTTTTTTTTTCTGGTGTCAAAACTTCAGGCAAAGTTTGCTATAAGGACAGGAGCTTCCACCAGCGGCACCACTGCAGACAAGGAGGCTACGATAGCCAACGGTGTCGTCTACTTTCTTTGATGGCATCCGTTGCGAAGAGTTGCTCACATAGTTTTGTGGTCACCTTTTAAAGCTTTTTCCCATTTTGGTCTTCGTGGATATTGTATAGGGCGCTAATGAGTACACTTGTGTATATAAAAGACGGAGCGAATAAAGGCGCGGTCTATCACCATTCAACGTGGGTCGTGCTCGCATCTCTATCAGGATCTCGGCCCATGCAGTAGTTTCTGTCCTCCTCCTCTCCACAGATATGAGCAAAGCTTTGCAGTGAAATAGCTTGCAGAGCACTTGAGTGACCAGTGGGTGCTCTTTTGTGACGATGTATTGGCAGTGTGGCAGTGTGAAGGAATCCTTGTCCTGAAGTGGTCTACTGCGAGACACCCAAAATTTGATTTGATGTTACAATTTACCTTCGGGTACCTTATGGCATCACAACTAAGATCGGAGTAGTAACCACTGCGCTCGAACATGCCACTGAAAGCAACTGCACAGGCGCATGCAATGCCCTCACAGCATAGCTCTGCATCAGAGCATGGCTATAGATTTACACTTGAAGGTCTCTGACAAATAGCACCCCGTATGCTGCTATCAGTAAGGTGTGGGTGGCAAAGAAATTTCTATCAGGGCTTTACAAAAATGTCGCAGTTTCACCCGAAAGGCGAAGCATCAATTGCGATAGCAACTTAGTAGAGAGCTATACGGAGTAAGGACGGTAGTTTTATCAGCTGTATAAACTTGGACATGCAGCAGCACCAGCAACACGCAGAAATGGTGTCGACGCCGTCGCCGTTTTGCCCGTGTTCGCACCGAATGCGCAGGGTGTTGGTGACTGTTGCCAGGGCCTCTGGGGGCGGCTCGGAGGTTTTCGACGAGATCAGAACGGGAAACTCGTCGAGCAGCATCGGAAGTCTTTACCACCTTCTCGCCTCCCAACGTTTTTATATAAATACACATTTGGTGCCGCAGCTAAACACGTCGCCTCGCCTTGCCTCCCTCCCTCCCTCCCTCACTCACTCACTCACTCCGGTCCCCCCACGGCCTTTCGCGCGACGGAAGAGGTCGCGTTTGCTATATATATATATATATATATATATATATATATATATATGGTGATTGTAAAGGAGGAAAGACGTTTAATTCTGCAGCCATTCAGCACGGCATCGTTCGCTCTCTGTGAAAGCGCGCGTCCCTCGCACCCTTTCACTCTCACACACAGCGTGCGGCGACGATTTCATTGCCGTTGACGTCATGCAGAACCTCACGGCGACGGCAGAAATCCTCTTTGAGTGTCCATATAATTGCTATCGCAATAAAACAACCATGCGCATGTCACTAGTCATGCTATTATCTCCCATAGTTTACGTAATTATTACAGCTCTGAATCCCAGCACAGAATATTTTTTGTAGCGTGAGCCACACTGGCCGAGGTTGGTCAGTTTCGCGTGGCTCCTGGAAAGGCGTGCTGCGCATGCGCGAGGAGCAGTGACGTCACACGGCGCACAGCTGGCGCATCGGGCGTTTGCCCAGCGTTTGCGCTGGGCGTTTGCCAGTGTGGTACAGCCATGGAGAAGGAGAGCGAAATTGCTGCTCAGCGGCGCAGAAGAGCGGAGAGCTTAACTCATCGGATCCCAAAGTTGTTGCCTGGCAATAAGCGGTTGAGCGTAGGAAGAACGAACAGAAGAAGGCTAAACAAGCTGCGGAGACACCGGAGCAAAGGGATGAACAACGTCTAGCAAAGCGGCGGCGCCAGGAAGCTGAGCAACATGCCCGACCATCTCAGCAGCAGCAACAACAAGAGGCCGTCGATGACGTCAAGGCTCACCGATTGACTGACTATACGGTGGAGCTTAACGAAAGCGGCAGTACGACTTGTACCTTCGAGACGGACTTCGTAAACAATCCCTTTGGGTATGTGTGCGATGTGTGTGAAAGACTGTGGCACATAAGACTTGACGCCGATAAGTAGTGCCAAGCGTGAAACGTTGAGTTTAGCGGCGCCACCTGAGTGGGGTGAAACCGTGGCCGGGTGTTTGTACAACGTGCAAGAACTTTCTCGTTAAGCAGAAGATTCCACTCTTTAGCGTTACCAATGGGTATCATTACCCGCCCATGCCACCAGGTCTAACGGTTCTGAACGATCTGGCCGATTTAGCTCGCGCTACGTATATCCTGGCATAGCCGAGCTAAGCCACTGCTAATTTTTTTACCAGAAATTGAACTGGTACTGGCTGAACTTGATTGAACAGTTGAACAGAAATTGAACTGGCTGAACAGTTTAACGAATTAAGAGCTGCAGAATGTGGCTACTACCACGCAATGCACCCAACGATTTCTCCAGCTGCACACATCACTCCAACAAATAATCGATAATTGCAGCATTGTGCGGTTGTCATTGACAAGGAGCCGCTTTATGCAAACTGGCATGATTGAGGCTGCATGCAAAGCACTTAACTGATTACTTTGGCTTTATCCTAACGTAAACAGTCCCCTGTTTATGCGCAGAAATGAATGGAAAACTGAATTTCAAAGCCCTAGCATTTTGTGCATATTGTGCATGACCCATGGCCAATGCAATCACAAGGACCAGCACAAGAAACCTTTCTTCACAATAGAGGATAAGCCATCTTGAATAAAAGTAGACTTTATTATACAGTTAGAACATTGTCTGCAAATCAAGATGCAGAATCACAAAAGAAACGTACAAGGCAACAATTGCAACAACTAGATCAACAGTAGCACTAATTGAGTACCCTCTCGACCACATAAAGTGAGTGCAATTTTTACGCCTTCTTATAACAGCATTGTGCCCCAAAATTAATAATGTTCAATGCAATTACTTTTTTCTGCAGCTTCCACTATGTTCCAACTAGGAGCATAAACATCGACCCCATGGAATCATTGTTCAGCCGCTTCATGCAACGCAAAACAGTGGGAATGACAGAGTCCGGGCACATGTTTCCGTTTTGTCAAAAGCACAGACACGCGAGAGAGATGCGCTGCATTTTCCTGACCCGCGTGCGCATGCGCGAGTTGCGAGATAAAAATGTGGGGACTGCGCCTAGGTACTACAGACGCGGATGCATTTTCGCCCATTTGTCCCTAGTCGAGCTGCACTAGGTGACCATGAATAAATACTCCGGAATAAGCTCTCCCTCTGGTTGTCTGTCGTGGCATAGCGGTCACAGCACTGCGCTCGTGATTGGGAGGTCTGTAGTTCGAATGAGTGTTTGAAGGGCATTTTTTATTTCTCTTTTTTTTATCAGCATTATATAATTTCCTCCACTCCCTTCTGCAGAAGTTGCTTCTGACCTATGCTTCACCACCACATCTGATGCGTATGGCTCTTGCCAAGGGGAGCGAAGCGAACCAGCGCGAAGCACGGAGGTCGGGGCTTAGGTACATGCCACTTTAGCGGCTGCAGACCAACGGATAATGACATGTTACTGCAAATTTGTTGCTTTGTACGCTTCCCCATTACGAACTCTGTATCGGCCGCTGTGATCCCATTTGAACGGAAGTGAAATGCCGGTTCTCTCATAGTGCCCACTGCCATCAGCTAGGGACGAACAGAGCAAAGCGTGTACTGCTACGTAGTATCTAGGCGCCGTCCCCAAATTGATTTCTCATAACTCACATGCGCAACAGCGTTGGGCAAAGGTAGCGCAGCTCTCGCTTGTCTGCGCCATTGACAAAGCAGAAATGCGCAGCCCGGACAGCAGTTTTTACAGCAGAGAAACCTATAAACTGGATTAAATTATCAGAGGAAGGAAATAATGCACACACAAATTCACTCAGCTTTAAGAGATCATATAAATGTAGCATTCGGTGAGAAAAAAATTTAAGAAATACCTTCGCACAACAATTTTATTTATACTTGCTGTCACCATGGTCTCTGTTAGCTCTTTGTCACAATAAGGCAAGGGTGTGTGTGTGTGTGTTTTTTACATACACTGGCTATATGTGGAGGTAGTGTAGGAGGTCACCATTCTTTAATCGGTGCAGAAAAAGTAGCTCCGCCCACCTACACGCAGCCATATTTTATAGCTGAAGTGTAGCATGCAAATTACACTTTCTCCACCGCAGTTTCAATATGTGCAGAATCAGACGACAGACAAACAGGCTGGCATTGCAAACGCATGGCGCCATTCTGTCCGAGAGTGTCAGTGCTGTCGATATACATATTATGTGGCGACGACAGTGAACTCGTACATTGGCTTTGAGTATCAAGCAAAGGCACATACGCAGCCAGTTGGTGTAAGTCGGGCGAAGTGTGAAGGCAAGCGCTTTTTGTCTGCTAAAGGAGAAGACAACACACAGACTGCTCTTATTGGCTGCAATTCAGCCAGCCAAGTGCAGCCCATGTTTGATATTCCTTATTTATTTTATGACTTTGTAATTATTGCAAATGTGAAGCTCGAGACAAAGCAGTTTCATTTTTTTGCCACTGAATGCAAGTGATGGCCACCGTATCTCTATGGAGTTGTGTGCAGCCAGTTTAGCGAGTGCAGACTAGTGTCCATCTTTTGTGGCTCCTTATCCCACCAGTAGAGTAATAATTATGGCAGAACCCATCTCAGGATGAATATTGACGTTAATGTGATTAGCATAGAAGCAATGCAAATACGGTGTGCTTCATGGATGAGGTGTGTATGCAGTTGGGCTCCTCTCCGTCGCGCAATGCACGGAGACGCTGCACCATCTAACAGCACCGCCGCAATGTCCGCATGATAATATGTACAGATGAGGTTGCCTGAATATATATAGCACGAGCTCATTTGCACATAGCACCACAGAAATCTTTTTTTTTTTTTTTGTCATTGCAGAGCACCCAGTATCCACACCCAGTGACCCAAGTTGGTTCGATGGTTGGTTTTGAACCCAGTATCCTCAGCACAGCAGCCTAATGCTCTACCCATTAATTAGACCACAGCCTGCCCAGTGACCGAAATAAGAAGGGAAATGGTTAAAGTGCCCCTCACCAGGCCACATAGTATATTTTGGTTATATGCTAGAACTCCTTACGTGCCCTCTAAGCAGTGTTCAAATTTTAAGCAGAATTTTTAAAATTTAGTTCATTAATAGCAGAGATGGAAATATTTGAAGTGGCGCGAACCCATGATTTCAGGAGGCAAGGGTCACCACCAACATAGAGACTCTGTCCACTTGCCCCCGTCTAGCCCACGCAAGCGAATTTCCTTCCCTGCATTGTCCCATACCGGAGACGGAGGATCGCGTGACGGATACGCCACGAGCCTCGCCTTCTTTTCTTTCACGTTTTTGCCAGGTGGCGCACTTCGGGTTACAGTCTCGCGCGCGAGCTGTTGCATTTGGCTTGTTTTTTGAAGAGCACAATTTTGCGCGCTCTGCACGAGAACACCTGATTAGTAGTATAAATCAGTGCCACAACCACGAGCCCTGAGGCAGGCGCAAGAGAATGAAAGAGCATGATCGCGGCACTGAAACACTATAGAAAATCATTTTCTGCGCGTACGACTGCACGACATGAAGTACATCTCTTGTTAGGGCACGGAGTAAAATGAAGACTCGCAGACATTCGGTTCGTAAGTTCTATTATTTCTCTAAACTTCAAATCGTCAACTGAAGCAACAGATGAAACAAATAACTGATGTTGCTTTGAATAATTCTTGAAGTCACATGTCACTGTGAGTGAAGTCACAGCACTACAATTTACATAGGCGCACTTTTGCAATTGATGACTCTCCAGCTGGGAGCATGTCACCTGCGAAGAGTAGGGTGCATGGCGTTTGGTTTGATATTTCAGCTCTTTTCACAGTGCGTAGCGGTGTAATACTTGTCAGACACAATCGTTAGTGCGCATTGTATGCACTGCACTTGTAAGCTCAAAATGGCCAGACCTGGTGAGGGGCCCTTTAAAGAGAGTGTCATAAGTGTCCTAAGAATGCTAATCACATTATTACAATTGTATTTGTTACTCTTAGGTTGGAATACTGCAAGCTGCAAAGAATGGGAAGACCCTTATCAGTTCAGAGGCCGCAGCATCCATTAAGAAGGTTGGAAAAGATTACTGCATTGCTGCCATGCCATCAGGTCTTGTGCTTGCTATGAGAGAGCTGTCCAGTTAACTTGAACTCTTTGGTGGCTGGTCCGAGACCCAAGCTGATCTTGGCAACTCCAGAATCCGTTACTTATGCTGGCAACGCTGTCCAAATAAACGAAGATGGCTACAATATCTACGTCCATGGCGGCTCTTTCGCTTGGTGCTGTGCTCAGATTTCTCGTTTGCGACGTAGAATCCAGGTGTTTTTGTTGAAGCCGATTACCTTACTTAAATTTTATCGGTCTCAAGGATTTCAGTGACACAACTGCAGAAATCATTGTACTGTGTGTGCAGACGTGCGGCCTGCCTAGTGAGCCAAATCATAAACACAAAAAGCCTTTCAAGCGAGCAGCAGGTTAAAAAAGGAGTTTGTGCGTAGCGGGCCTCCAAAAGGTGCAAGCGCTTGTTCGCGGCATTGCATCACTGCTACAGGTACGATACTGGACATTTTTCAACCTTCATCGCATTGAGACTCATGTTGCACGTATATAACATAGCATCCCACAATATTTATGCTGTAACGTCTGTCATACTTTGAGAAGGTAAATATGGATATTGTGTACTGATAGCATGAGTCTGATAGCAAGAACTGTTCCCTGGTCAGTGCATCATGGGATAAAAACAAATGTGAGTTCAGTTTGTGAGTCGGGGTGCACCGTTCTCTTTAGAGGTAGGTCATCTATGTGACAAGATAGTCTGCGTATGATCACTGGCACTTATTAGTGCTCGCAGTACGCAGTGCTTGAGGTAGGGTCCAGGCTTGAGAGCACAGCAGAAACGCACCAGCCCGTAGGAATTCTCAAACCCCAGTGAAACGTGAGAAGTAAATAACAACCAATCGAACCAAGTTGCACTTCTTGCAATAGGTTTCCGAAATTTAGCGAGGCGTTTCTTTTGAGCAATGTCACTTGTATTAGTTACTGTAAATTCATGACTTTGAAACGAATCAAACCAGTTATAATGGAATTTGGCTGTGTGCATAGTGTTGGAAAGTAAACAAGCGGTGCTGTGGCCAGGCCGAATGCTCCGAATCTGGAACCAGCAATGTCTGTAGTTGCTTCTAAAATTCTTGCGAGCAAATCAACTGACAACTGATGGACCACGCTGAATGAGAAAACGGCATCTTTTGCTTACACCGTTAAACTAAAGCATGCTATCAAAACGATATGTAGCCTCGCAGCATAACATGTGTCAAGATCAACTTCAGACCTTCCGAGCTATAGTTATTGTTCCGCTACCGGTGGCTGCGAACAAAAGTACATTAGCGAGAATATTCCTGCTGCTTAAGGCATTAGTAACACTAAAGCTGGGGTAGAAAACTAAACTAACCAAACCAAGTTAAGTTTAAGCGTACATCACTAGTTTAATAAAGTGCCTGCCTAAACAAAGTACACTCTGCGATTTGAAGCGCCAGCAACGTACTTAAAGTATATAAAAGAAAAACAATGATCTACTCGCCGGGAATAAAGAAGTCGTCCCAAGTGAAGTGTTTCGAACAAACCAGCATAGTGTCAGCCACCTGTTTCCCAATGCGGAAGTTTCTTATCCATGTCGTTCTTTGTTGTGTATCGTCTGCTATTTTTGGGAAACGGTGAATTAATGAACTGCTGTCTTTCCAGCGCAATGACGCAATATAAGGTACACAGCAAAATTTTTTCAACATCCATCTTTTTTTTCTCTTTTTCGGGTTTGTGCATGGCGGCATCAGAACAATTTGAGAACTTCGTGGCAACGTTGCAGCGCACACGCTGTAATGTGAGAACCTGTGGCTGAACCTAGATGTCGGCAGGTTCTTGGTGCGGCCGCTAGGGAGCGAGCGTTTAGTTGGAGTTGCAAACAGAATAAGTTAGAACTGCCTACTTGGCTGGGTACCTTATGTGTGCTTGCGAAAAGAAGGCAAGGGCTTCTCGTTTTGCATAAGAATTGAGGATCTCATAACCATCTTTCTGCACTCCATCTGTAATAGGCACAGTTCTTGAGGAGGATCCTTTTGAGAATATGTTCTTGAAATGCCTTTATAAACACAGTGCAAGGCATGCAAGGCTCAGCTGCAGCTTAAGTCGCACTGTACAGGCTAAGTGAGAACGTTGACAAACTAAAGTACCCGAGGATGGAAATCACTGGAATTTGCAAACTGATATGTATCTTTATATAAAAAAAATGGAATGATTCCAGAAGAACTGCCAAAATTTGCAGCCATGTCAGCACTTCTTCCATACCTCTTTAATGGGCCCCCCACCAGGCCCCATTGCAAATTTTGGTCATCACTGGAAGTTGCAAGTGGTGTTCTACCAAACGAATTTTTCAGATTAGTTCATTTTGGAGGACGTAGAAGAAAGTGAATTGTCCTTTTACCACATTACCAGTAGGCAAGTGCGATTGCCAATAGACACTCTATTTGCCACAACTAACGTCTTCAAGCCACGTTCCTTCCGTTTTCTCCCATACCGCAGCCAAAGGATCGCATCTTGATGACCTGACGAGCCCCGCCTCCTTTTTTTTCTCTTCCTTTTTAACGAGATAGCGTTAAAGGCTCCGTGTCGCAGAAAATCCGGTGTCGGCAGCTAAGAAAATAATCCCGAACCACCTCAACCTCGCAGGCCCTCCGCGTGGCGCAGAGGCGCCAGTGAACTAATTGAACTTTTCAAAGTAAAATCCCTCAGGAAAATCGTAAAGTATGACTTAACCACCAACCTACAGACATGAGAGTGTCGGACTGTAATTTGAATATACGAGAAAACATAATTCTGTTATGAGGAAAATTAAACACAAACTCCTTTTCCAGCATTTCTACCATTCATACAGCGGTGCGCGCGCCCAGGTAGGTTACTTGCAAAAACGCCATCCAGATGGCGCTCGCCTCGGCAGCGGCGCACAGAGGCAAAGGTGTAGAAAAAAAGGTGCAGTTGCCGGGAAGCCCGACAAACATTCATGGATCTTTGAATGCTATCGTGTTCCACTTTTAAAGGCAAAGCTTAAGCCATTTCATAATTTGCAGACACAATCGACCATGTGATCTACCCTTGTTGGTTTGCAATGTGCAACCTCGTATATTTAGTGTCCATATATATGTAGTGTCCCTTTAAGGGTAGGTAAAAGAAAATACGTCGAGCTAGAGTGAAAGATCAGGCCCCCTTCTGTAATAACGAATACGTCCTTCTTAGCAAGAACAGAGTGAGAAAATGACGTAAATGGAAAATCGGAGCTGCACCACCTGTTGCGGACAATGGTACCTCTCATGTGACGTCAGCACTGGGCAATTTACAGAGAGCAGCATAGAGGGAGGTCAAGTGGAGATTACGTCAATTCTTCCATTCTGGCACAGTTGAGGAGGTTCAATGTGAGGACCAGCAGTGGGGCCTTCGGTGGCAATTTTTACACAACAAATGGACATGTTGGTACATAGAAATCCATGATGGATTTCTCGACAAGTAATATTTCGATCTAGCTCAACTTGATATTTCCCTTAGGTTCCCTTTAAGAAAGCCCTCAGAAACTTGGCAGGAAATGTCTGTAGAGAGACTTGTATGCCTGGCCCAAAAACTGTCAAATATTGTGCCTGCAATTTTGACAAGCGTATTGTTTATCCAAGCAAATTGCTCTCATTTTTCTGCAAATGAGGTCTCCCCCAACTAATTTACAATTAAAATCGCAATTCTGCAGTAAGTAAAAGCAGATTTGCACCGCTGGCACATTTCTCAATCGAGTGGCCATGCTGTTGCGACAACGAACTCACTAATAGAGAGGTATAGCTCAGCGAGTTTACGGGCCAGCGGAATGAGCGGGAGAGTGGAGACGGCAGTGAAGCGCCGCACGAAAGCAAGAGTAGCTCAGCAAGCCCTCGCTCGGTTGAGTGTGAGCTGAGCGCTTTGCTGCACCACCTGTTGAACAAGGTTGGAGTCTGCGTCAGCTCGCGGCCAAGCACTGGCTTCAGGTTTTCAGTCGCGGTCATCCACTTTAAATCGTCGCCATATAGCCTCGTTGCTGAAACCTTTTGCAGGATACAGAGGTCCTCTTCAGTGGTGAAACACCTCCAAGGCTTTTTCGCTTGCAGGGGAGCGAGCGCCACGTTTGAAGACAATGACAACGACATGCCACCGATCATGCTGGTGGTCACAATGTTTGTTTCGCAACAACGCTGGTTCACTGTGCGTGCTCCGCTGGGGTAAGGAAACCAGCAGAGCAAGTAGCCTGCTCCGTAAACACGCTGGCCGCCCCAGCATACCGTAAACCAGCTGAGCTACAACTCATTAATATGTAGTACAAGCATTGCTGCCCCTACACTTTAGTTAGCCACAGACTAATACTCACAATTAAGGTGACTTACTAATAGTACTCATGATTATTACTCACAATCAACTAACAAAGTATAATGTGACTCACTGATGAGCTCATGCGCACTATCATACCATGAACCGCTGCAATTATCTCCGGCCACTGTCCCAGACCCGTGGTGGCACGGCAACAACCCAGAATACTAAGCTTTCTAAACCAGCTCTAGGGCATACAGCATTTTTCCATCATTTATCACAGCTGGGAATGTGAGCAGTGAGAATGCAGTCAGCATTTTTGGCCTCCTTAGGCCACTTTGTGTCTATATCTATTTAGCCTCTTTTTCTCACTCTTCAATTTATAAAACGCCTTTAAAATTTCTCTGGTGCTGACAGGATTCAAACCCGCGTCACATGGCTTGCTAAAGCACAGCGGCCCGATACTTTAGCACTGCACCACAAATGCCAGCGGAAAGCAAGGAATTCATTCTCACCGTTAGCACACACCGACATGCCACTGATGCACTCTCGATGCAAAAAGGGGGGCTTCAGAGGATCAGAGTGATGTGTCCAGAGGATCATCATCAAGCATGACAGAGGAGCCCTACTGCATTACACAGCTCATACACGATGTGTTTTCGCAGTGGTAATACAGCGTGTTGCAACATTGCTTGAATGCTATCGCATTAACATCAACAGTCACCGTTAGATGGGTTCTGCCAGTTTTTTTTTTTTTTTTATTAGAAGACTTACATATTCACAGATACCGAATGCCACTTAAATATCCGTCAAAGATGTACTTAAATACTTTTAAGGCCAATATAAAATTAGTAACAATGACCATCCACAGTCGCAGTTAGCTCAAGGCTCAACATATGAGATATGCCTAGAGACACGCCCATCATTCATCAGACCAAGGCAACCACCACCAAGATTGGAATAAGAAGCTAGGAGAGACAAAAGAAAAACGCTTGCATAGGTCTAAGTCATATTAACGCATGCTTAAAGCATAAACATCACTTGGCACCATTTGAGAGACATGACTTAATAGCCTTCAAGGTTCTGAAGGCTATTCTGAACCGCTCTGGGTAGCCCAGTGGCTATGCCGTTGCCACAATTTTTCTTGCATCTGTACTGTCCTTTTATCTTTAATTTTTCACTTCACATATCTCTTGCCTATTATCTGGCATGCAAATGTCACGACCACATGCAATTTATAACAAGAGATATTATTTCAGCCCTGCTGTTTCTGTACCCTGCCCTGGTGGCTTAGTGGCTCTATGGTGCTGCACTGCTAAGCACGAGGTTGCTGGACCAAATCCCAGCTGCGGCAGCCGCATTCCGATGGGGGCGGAATGCAAAAACGCTCGTGTACCGTGCTTGAGTGCACGTTAAGGAACTCCAAATGGCCAAAATTAATCCAGAATCCCCCACTAAGGCATGACTTAAAATCAGACCGTGGCTTCAGCCTGTAAAACCCCAGAGTATAAATAATTTCTCATCTGCTGCGACAAAAGCAAACTGATAGCTGACATGTTTCAATGTTTTCACCCTTAGCTACCTATTCCTGAAAACAAAAAGCCATGATGACAACGAACCTAACGATGCAAATAAACATTCCTCATTGCAACAGAATCTTTCAGTGCTGTCGATACCTTTATCGCAATGCCTACACACACGAGTTGGAAAGAGACCTTCTGACATCAGTTATCGCATCAGTTTTAACTGTCATTCGCAGCAGTAGCACTATACAATCACCGCGTGCAGATGCATAGATTAAAAAGTATTTTAAATACACACGCACATTTTATGTTTAGCCCATTTTACGATTCCCCCATGCAGAGACTAAACTGTCTGGCTCTTTTCGGAGCCGGCCAATCGCGGCCCATAAGAGAAACCGTTGCAGTTGCCAGCTCACAAATGACCGTCTGCATGGCACTGCTTAAAAGGCCTTGCTGCTTTCCGTACGGTTTGAGCAGTCGGGTGCACTACACCCCACCCCATTGAAACACAAGTTGTGTCAAATATGACATGGTTCATACCACTACACTGTGCCACTATCGATACCATAGCCAATGGATGAAATTCACACTAGCTTCTCACCAGCGCCGGATCACGATGTCAATACACTGAAGTATTTTTAGCACCTAGCAGACTCACATATCAAGCCCAATATTCGTAATGGTAGAATTACATTTTTGTATAAAGAATGTGATAGATGCTCTACTTCGCCCCCAATTTTTTGTCAAGGTTAAAAATATTCTTAGGTAAAATAAAAAGTTATAACCTACAACAGTTACGCAAAATTGCCGTCTGCAAATTTAAAAAAAAAAGGTTTTCAGTAATAGGTCAAAGTGGTAATAGTATATAAACTCCTCTGCACGACATATTTTTACTTGTGTGCATAAAGTTATAAGAAGCCTCACAGCATCGGAAGATTTTTTGCGGGAAAAAAAAAATCACTCATACCATTACTTCTCAGTTTGAGATAAAATGCCATGATTTTTTTTAGCTGAGTCAGAGGTGGTCGAAAAAACACCTGGTACACGAGATAGAAAGAGAGGGGGGTTGAGTGGGGGAGGCAAAGAAGCAAAAGTTCTTAAATTTGCAACTTGACACATTCAAATTAGCAGAGCGTTTATGAAACCATAGTGCACTTAAACCATTGGAGCTCCGATCGTTCACATTCCTTAATTACTCAGGTCACACTTCCTGCATTGTGCACCTGCTATGTTGCTTCTTAATTTAAAATACTGTGGCAAAATTTTGTGCAAGAACTGAAGGCCGACCCACATGGAGCGAACTTTCCTGAAGAACTTTTGGTAGCGAGTACCGGTGCAGCGACAGTGGCATGCCTTCGTCGTGCTGCACACATGCAACGAAAAACAGGCCGCCGCCGCCATGATTTCAGTGTTGCTAAAAGCATTGTGGTTCATTACACAATAAAATGATTACACAATAAAATGATTACACAAATGATTACACAATAAATTACACAAAACAAAAACAGTTTTGTTTTTACAGACGAACCTTTATCATTTAGTGGCGACATCAAGAACTTATTGTTTAGCTTTCATGTTAATTTAAAAATTCTAACTTTTTTTTAAAATCAGAACCTAGACTGCAGAAGGCAGAAAAATCACTCAAGTTGCTCACATTGTGCAGTGGTAATCGTAATCGGATGTAGTGGTGGCAAAGTTCCATGCACGTGAACAATCCCATAATATTGGTCGCATCTGGATGGCTGTTATTAACCTGTCATTATACGCGACGCATGCAGCTTTCGTGGCCATATTCATTTTATGGCTAGACTGCGTCAAATTTTGGCTGCCCAAAGTCGGATGCAGTCGAGCCCTGATTGGTCTGCACTGCCTGCCTGCATTCGCCACCGGCTGACAATATGAAGCGCCGCTTGATCAGCGACTAACAGCTACGTTTTGGCTGGCAGCCTCCGGGCGGACGCCATCCGACGGCATCTGCCTGCTTTTTTGCCGGAAGATCGCTCCACGTGGGTTGGCCTTTCGACAGTCTATACAATGCAAATATCCCTCACTTTCAATGAGCCGCTGATCGACTTGGCATCTTTCTTCACTATAGAGATCTTTGAATGGAACTCAAAATTAAGAAAAATGAAATCTGGGGGTTTTGCGTGCCAAAACCACAATATAGTTACGAGGCACGCCATAGTGTCTTCACACCGATTTGGACCATCTGAGGTTTTTTAACGTGCACCCAATGCAGGGTACATGGGTGTTTTCGCATTTCGCCCCCATTAAAATATGGCCGCCTCAGCTGGAATTTGATCCCGCGACCTCAGGGGCTTAGCAGCGTAATGCCAAAGCCACTATGCCACCACGACTGGTATGGAACTCGAAGTGGCTTTGTGGCCAGTCAGCACTCTCAGTAATCCTAATCGCGCGACGCGACACTTATCATTAATTGATCACACTCGAGAATAAATGATGCCAGCAAAGCTAATAAGAGCTACTTTTTGAGTTAGAAGATGTCTTTGTCAAAATTACGGCATCAAATTGTCGTCATCATGCTTGACACATTCTTGACACAGTTCTTGACACATTCAAATAAGCAGAGACCTTCTGGCATCAGTTATCACATCAGTTTTTTTCACAGCAGTTGCACTATACAATCATCGCGCGCAGATGCATAGAGCGATGGAACTAGTTCAGCTAAGTTCATCAAAACCGAAGACGCCTTGACTTCATTCACGAAAGTGCTCGCTGCCTTCATTTTGATTCGAGCGTTGCTTGTCCTTCTAGGGACAAGTTTCACCTTCCGTACAACGCAACAATATCAATGTCAAAGCCATCATTCAGCGCTGCCTTACATGAAGTGGTTCAGGTGATAACAGTCACAAGCCAGCAGTCATAAGCCAGTCATGCCAAAGGCCAAAATTTAGGGAGAATAAACATTCAGACACACTAGAAAAAAAGTTGTCTTCTTAGCTGCAATTTCTTGCTGCTAAGCAGCCGCTAAGTTGAAGACACTCGTCAAGGGGCTTTTCAAAGTTGAATTCCCCATTGTAATGGTGTCAATCACCTTCCAGCATAATCCACACAGCATTCTAGCATGTCCAGCTAAGGCCAAAAATACTCATCACATTGAAGCCAAATGGTTGAAACTTACTTTACTGCAGGCATTTCTAGAACCTAAAGGGTCAAAAATGGACCCATAATGGTGGTGCGAGCCAACTAGCAAAAGAACAAAAAGTGGTAAGGATTCGTCGTTTGATCTGCCTTCATCTAGCTCCACAACCACGATGGTAATTTAAACAAGCTTGCTGTTGGTGGCTGGGGACACGCCACATTGCATTGCTTAGCGACGCTCTGAAAAGAAAATATCTAGGATAGTTTCCCGATAGAGTGGCAGAGCCTCGATGCAAAGATTGGTACATAAATTAAAATGTTCAAAGGTCACCCCCAACCGTAGTTACAAGGAATTCAAAGAGTGCATTTATTTTGAAGGAGTTTGAAGCATCCTTGAGTTTCTTTTTCCATGTTCAAGGGTTTACGAACCCTGCTCAAGTCTCATTCCCCCCCAAGAAGCGTTGCCAGCACACTGCTTTGATCAAAAGTTATTGACTCTTTGACAGCACTGTAGATGGTGTTCCATGCTTCTTTTCAAGAAGCCACAACTAGCTTTAGACCAGCAAAACATGGCCACGTCCAAGCAGGCACTGGCTGCTGAAGAGCTCAAACTTTTTTAAGGCAAGAAAATTGTGGAACAGGGAGGCAGAAAACACCCAGAGAACACTGTGGCAACAAGACGCTATAACTAGTTACCACCATAACAATGCACCAGACGTGCAAGAGCAATGGAACTAGTTCAGCCAAGTGCATCAAAACCGAAGAAGCCTTGACTTGATTCATGACAGTGCTCTCTGCCTGCATTTCGATTCGAGTGTTGCTTGTCCTTCTAGGGGCAAACTTCACCTTCCCTACAGCGCAACAACATCAATGTCAAAGCCATCATTCAGCGCTGCCTTACATGAAGTGGTTCAGGCGATAACAGTCATAAGCAAGCAGCAGTGCTTTCTGCTTGCAACTGACAGCAAGCCCAGCACCAAGACAGCTTTCTCATGCCACTGCCATTTTCCAGGTGTCCTTGCTATAAGGACCGAGCCCAGCCCAGCGCGACTTTCAAAATAAGGATGTTAATTAAAGGGACACTAAAGGCACATACTAAGTCGACGTGGACTGTTCAAATACCTTTCCAGAAACTTCAAAATGCTTGTTTTGTACCAAGAAATGACTTAGTTTACGAGGAAATTGCACCTGAAGGGCCCGAATACATTTATCGCAATTCAAATCTCCCGCCACCCAACCGGGGAGTGGTGACGTTGCATACGCCATCACCGCCCTTTGCTGCCGTCGGTAAAACGGCACCCGACAGAGACGGTACAATTTTTTGTACAAAACGCAAGTGCACGACCATGGAGAAACCAAGCCAAGACAGAGTGGTGGATTCACCGCTGCAGCTGCTTTTGGTCAAGTGACGTGAACCATCCAGGCATCCCGCAACATCACACAGAAGTGAAATTATCTGCTCCTTGCAGTTTGTGCAAGTTTCATGAGCCAGCAAAACCAACGCAGCACTACGCGATAACGAAACTACTGAAACACGAAAGCGCGAAATGAGGAGTGCCTTCATCATCAGGCAAGTACTTGAATGTCCCTTTGGAGTCTCTAATCGTGTCCTGCATTTACCTCAATTTCTCGACTACTAAGGCTCTGTTCGCGATAATATTGACGACTTAAGAGATTCTTGAGCACTAATCTATCAATTTAGCTTGACTCGATATTTTAATTTAGTGTCCCTTTCAAAATGACCACATGATGGAAGAGCAGATGACATGCAAACATGCAGTAGGAAATGACACTGAAGCAGACGACAAAAGACACGGCCCATGTGCGATGCCACCTAATGGCTAAAGAAAAAGAACGAGGCTAATAAATTGTTTTAACTTTCATGCACAAGTTTTGCAATGCAGATTATATGTTGCAAAAGTAAATTAGTATATAACCAGAAATGTCCCCAAACAAAGCACAAATTCACGCAATCCTTCTCCAAGGCTGCGCTCGCTCATCTGTGCCCTCCCTTGTGTTCTCAGAGACATAGGAGGCGAAGCAAACCTTAGGTAATTCACCACAGAGCTCTGCTCCTTTGAAACTTTCTCAAGGTGGATAGAGATGGAGCCACAACGAGTCAGATCAGAAGCAACAAGAATTTTTCCACTCTGTCGATTTCTAGCAAAGATAGCACTTGCGCGCTGCAGGAAAGCCATGCACAGTGGGCATAACTGCCGTGACCCACCGACGACCGCAGTCAACGTGTTAACGAAACAGCCATGTTCACACAGTACACTGCAGCTGCCCGCTCAATGTGAAAATTTGCAGTGATAACTAGCAAACACATTATGAACTGAACATATTTATCAAGTTGCTATGTTCAATAAAACAAACAAATACCCCGGCCAAGACAGCTAACAACATGTTCATACACAAACCACATTTCTGTACTCAACTCAAAAATAAACTAGCAGAGCAGCAGAACCTACGGGGCGCGCGAGCCAGAAGCAAACAAGTAGATGGTGCCAGCCAGCGAAATATCAATGCCGCTGTCCTTGAAAGAACGGAACAGATGACGTGGCAAGCAAGTGGTGCTCTTGATCATCCACAATAGTGTTTGTCACAATGGATGTGTACAAGTAATTAGCATATGTGCAGTGCCGTTGACAATGCTGGTGGAGGGGAATTTCCTTGGAAATATCATGCAGGTCCCGCATACTGTGGCACCTGCATGATATTTCATGCAGGTGCCACATGCATTTCTGAGCATTCTGATCACGGTTACCTGCATTTCATGCAGGTGACCGCGATCAGAATGTGTCGGTGGAAAAAAAATCCAATTATTACGAGAAGGCCTGCAGACCAACCTTCAATTTATTGCAAGTTTTCTGATATTTTTGGATATTTGGGCCTTCTTGTGCAGAGATATAGCTGAAAGCTTTTTAGCCGACTCACTCCTTATGCAATGCAATCACTATAAATGAAAAATTAAGTAGTTCCCAAGCTAAAGCTTTCAAAGTAAGCAAAAGGTGCGTGTCACCACTAATCTTTCATTTCTGCATGCTTTCTGCATCACCAAGCCCCTAATACTTCCTTGTTGTTACTCACACTAATATATTGCCACACTTGCCGTTTTGGTGATGGCAATAGCCTCAGTGTTTCAGCAAGTGCTCATTGTTAATGGCCAAATCATGCATCCAGAGCGTAAAAAAAAATCACAGAGCACACTGTCAGGTGCCCAAATTTTGTCGTGATGCATTAGTACACCCATAAGACGAGTGGTGGTGGTGGTGGTAACATGCATACCTGCCAACCTAGCAATATAAAAATTCGGGTGACCGCCGCACAAGGGGGGGGGGGGGGGGGATCAAAAAAAATTTTGACACCATGCGAAACGGTGCACGTGGTACAGAGTCCACACTTGTCACCTCTCCGCGAAGTGACAAAGCACGGAAACTCAGTCGTGTATCATCATAAAGCGCCATCTATCGCTCTAACTAAACTCTGGGAAACAAACAGTAGTTTGGCATTCCGCACTTCCTGCGACAACCTGACAAAGCCAAAAGCGTAGCGCACTCACAATCCTATAACAACTGAATTGCTAAAGCGTGAGCCAGGCAGAGCCATGCCAATCCAGAAAATCCAATATGGCAGCACCCGTCGGTTGCTCGCATTCGTGGTAGTGCCAGCGGCCGTTACCACAACTCGAGGTGCATGCTGGTGACTAACTGCTCCCGCGCTGCTTTCTCGCATGGTTATATTACAGGGTGTAATATAATTATAGCGATAGTGCGTTAAAAAAAAAAGCTGTGCTGTGGCAATTACTTTTCAGAAGATTTGAGGTCGCATCCGTACAATCGGGAGATGTGGGTAAAATTCGGGAGGCTCCCGGAAAATTCGGGAGAGTTGGCAGGTATGAACATGTCTTAACAATTCAGCATGTCCAACTTTTCAGCATCCAAAACTTGGGCCTGCGACAGTACAACACGAGGCCATATTGTGGTGCTCCTCTGCCAATACTGTGGTAATTAAAGTCGCTGCAAATGGTAACAATAGCTTAAACAACTTTGACCAGTCTTCATTTGTAACAACAGGCCTTTAACCCACTAACTGTTAGGAAATATTTTTATGGCTTGATATGAAAAACTGCAAAGTTGACAATGCAGACCAGCATACAAATAGGCACCATATTGTATGCATGCCCCTTGTGAATTTCTCAAAAACTCGGGACAGATGCAAGCTTCCATCCATCCAGATTTTTCACACAACTGCACAAACCCCATGTCATCATCAACACAAGTGCTGCAACACCAGCTTGCCCAGTTCTCCATAATGTACGATTTATGAATGTCCTGTCAACACACGCACCTATACTCTTTACCGTTGTCTTTCTTAAGTAAATGCAGACAGCAAGGGTGACCCTGGTATATCATGGTGGAAAAAAGCATGCTTAAAATGTAAAGCTTTATTGTCGTGCTCCCTATATTCCTGAAAGGTGTACCAGGTAAAAAGGACATCACCTGGGGACGTATTCTGCGACAATAACTTTCGGCAACAGTGTCGCCGAGGTATCGCCATTAGGCATTGGCTAGTTGAGCAAAATCGGATGAGCTGATTAGCTGGTTGAGTACTACATCCGATTTTGCCCAACCAGCCAGTCAGCGCGCACGGCTGATGGCCAAAACGTGGGCAAGGCGATAGTATCGCCGAAGTATCATCGCAGAATACATCCCCATGTCTACATAGCAGTGATCTTAATCATGTTTCTAAAGAACTAAGCTCACAAGAGCATCATAAAAAAAATTCAGAGCCCTTCCACTACTGTGAAGATGAAAGCTAGCGAAGCTGTGACTATGGTGGGTATGCTGTAGTGAATATTGCTATAGTGAATTTATATATTGTCACTATTGACTATATTGAGCGTCTTCAGGATGTTCGTCAAAGAGCAAGGACACCGGCGTCTTGTTTTCGCCCGGCGCGATGGCCAAGTAATGTGTTTGCTGCACCAAGTCCGCCCCATCACCATAGACTAGTGTACGAGTCACAGCGTTCATAGCCACGGCACACTGCACGACACCGTCAGGATCGTGGAAGATGTGGTTAAACAAGCGTTCGTCTTATAGTGAGTCCAAAGAATAATCTCTCATAACAGCGCTAGCATGATCTCTACGTCACGAGACAAAGGGGCAGAGCGATTGGGAGGACGTGCCGCCGCCAAGTATCGCGACACTTGTGAAAGAAGCATCGGCGCTGGCGAGGAGTATATCAATGGGCCATCCATCATCTGTTTTCACACCTGTGCATTCATAAGCTTGACCGCAAAAATGCTGATCTTGAAAATAGATCCCGCAGGAACAACTTGATTATTTACGGTTTCAAAGAACCATCAGATGAAACTTCTGAGGCATTGTTAGCTTCTGTAACGGACTTGCTGTCTTCCAAGCTTAGTATCCAATGTGAGTCCATTGAACGCTGCCACAGACTTGGCACACGAAGTAATGAAAAGAAGCGGCCTGTAATCTTCAAGTTGCTGGACTTCAGAGCTAAGCTTGAAATACTTGGAAATGCCAGAAAACTGAAAGGATCTAATATATACATGAACGAAGACTTTTCTGCACGTGTATGGCAAATCCCCAAGGATTTGTGGGATCACTCAGTTGGTATCCGTAAGCAAGCAGGCAAATATAGATTACAGTATGATTCATCGATAGTCGACAATGTTCGCAAAACAATCGTTCAGGCTCCTCATGCCACCGTTTCTAGGCGCACAGAGTGACTTGATAATGAACAGAAACTTACACTTTTGAACATAAATTCTCTACGCTTGCTTAACAAGGTTGATTTCAATTGGCTAGCAGAATGTCACAATCCGTCAGTAATCTGCGTAACTGAAACATGGCTAAACAACTCCATATCGGATTCTGAAATTTTGCCTCCAGCTTATTCGGTCGTAAGAAACGACAGGTGACTTTAAAGGTCCCCAGGGGGCCTAGCTCTCTTTATTAAAAAAGGCACTGAATTTTTAGTACTCCCAGAACTTCCGAATGCCGAGTCTGTTTGGTGCCGGATAAAGGTTTCCGGTATTGTGACAGTAGTTGGCGCTGTTTATCGACCGCCTGGTTCTGAAAATGTAATTTCCCATATTACAGAATACATAGCCCAAAACAGAATTTATACTCGTAAAATGATCATTACAAGTGATTTAAATACTCCTTGTATTGATCGGGCCTTATTAACTTCAACAGGTCGAGGAAAGGCAGTTTGTGACTCCCCGATTATTATGGCTGTTTCATTTTATTTAACAAGTGGTTGAACGTCCAACTACAGTAAACTCTGTTCTTAACCTTGTTTTTATTAATGAACAACTGCTATAGTACGGTTTTGAGTGTGACATAGTTGATTGTTTATCAGATCACAAGGGTGTTTTAGTACAAATTAACGTGGTCTGCAAAATTTGTAACCCGAAATTCAACGTTGTTACCGACTTCGCCGATGCTAACGATCATGATATTGTTGAACTGTTAGAATCCTCCTTTGGTGATTTCGTGGCAAGCAGTGAAACATGCAATGTTGATGCTTTGTTAGAACAGTTTTATAATATAGTGCATACCTGTGTGCTGCAGTTTGTTCCACAAAAGTGTGTAAAACATAACCCGAAGCATCAATGGTACACACGTGACATAATCCAGCTCATACGACGCATTAAACACATGCACAAGCGTAACCGCCTTCGCAGCGAAAGTCACGATTCACTCCTTTTCTCGCTCAAGTCTGAACTAAAGACAAAGATGATAGAAGCTAAAAACGTTTACTTTAACACGACATTAACAAAGTTCATGAAAGAAAACCCATCGAAATTTCGGTAAACAATACTTCCCTCCTACAACAAAAAGACGCAACGACCGGTATCTTACAGTAATTTTCAATAAATCGCTGGACATCCCAGTATCCCAATCATCCCAGTATTTAAATCTGGCGATAAACAACTAACAGCTAATTACCAGATCAATATCTCTTATTTCCACTTGCTGCAAGCTTCTTGAACCCATTATTCATAAGCACATGGTTTAGTATCTAACCTGTCACAATCTACTATCCGAAAACCAGCATGGCTTTCTAAACGGTTTTTCCACTGTCAAGCAGCTCATTCAATTTACGCATGGCATAGCTTCTGCACTCAATAACCGCGATCAAATGGACGCAATTTTTATTGATTATTCAAACACATTTGACTAAGTCTGCAATAAAAAGCTTTTGTGTAAACTGCGTGCAATATTCAATGGGTCTAAATTATTAGACTGGATTACTGACTATTCCCCCTTTACAATTAAGAACTCAATTCGTCACTTTTAATCGCGCACAGTGTTCATCAGTCACAGTCACGTCAGGCGTGCCTCAGGGTTCGGTGCTTGGACCTCTGTTATATGCAATTTACATTAATGATGTAGTAAATGTTACTAGTAACACCGCCATCAAGTTGCGTCTCTATGTTGATTGACTGTGTCCTATACCGCACTAATGCTAATGAGCAACAGGAATTAAACTATGTTTTTTCATTGTTTGTGAATGGAGTAACACTTCGCAAATGAAAATTAATTTCACTGAAACAGTCGCAATGACCTTTGGTAACAAAAAGAAGTCACTGCATTTCTCTTACAATGCCAATGGTAGTTACTTGTCCCATGTTAATGACTTCAAATACCTGGGTGTGATTTTTTCACATAATTTAAAATGACGTGCTCACATTAATCACACCTCTGGGAAAGCACTTCAGAAACTGGATTACCTTAAAAAACTTTAAAAAATGCAACAAAGGAATGTAAACTAACTGCTTACAAATCACTAGTTCGCCCAATGCTGGAATACGCGTCAACTGTTTGGTCCCCTCACTGTGCTTGCGATATTGACCTTTTGGAATCAGTTCAGGAAAAAGCAATCAAATTCATCTACGGTCGTTATGAACGCAACTTTTCACCTTCATCACATGCTCACATCTCATCATTGCAGACTTTCAAACATAGGCGCACACGGGAAAGAATCGTCTTGCTTCACAAGATCATTCACACGTCATCCGGCATTCAGGCACCCTTCTCTTTTAGATCTCCTAGCGCATGCGCAACCCGACATAGCCATGCACTAAACATCGTTCCTTTCAAGACACCTATAGACTGTTTTAAATTTTATTTTTTTCCACTCACAGTTGAAATATGGAACAACTTGAATGGTTCACTACGTGCATTGGCTTTTGCAGAGTTCATTGAGCAATTACCTAACCATATCGCCTGTTAATCTGTTTGTATAATCTTAGTGTTTGTTCTTTTGTATGAACTAAAATCTTGCACCCACTCCTGCTATGTCTCAAAATAGAGACAGCAGTATTTGTAAATAAAAAAAAAATTTTTTAATAAAAAGAACTTGTGAAAAAGTCAGTTTCGCCCAAAAGGCCAAGCACCAATTGTGATAGCAAATTAGTAGAGAGCTATACGGAGCAAGCATAGTAGTTTTATCGGCTGTATAAACTTGGAACACATTCGCTTACTAAGTGAACTAACAAGCATGGTGTCAGCGCGCACAAGCAATCATGAATAGATCACACTCGATGACCACACACAACCACTGTGAAAACACTGGCGTGAGCAAGCGCGCCAGCAGCAGCGAGCGAAGGCTCGTGCGGTCTATCGCTTCAACGGAAACTGAGCGGCGAAAGCACAGCGCATACAAAGCTAGGAGCCGTGTTGCAGAACACTTTCAAGATACAGTGCGCGCGACCGCCTGCCGCCGTGCAATGTACAAGTACGCAGTTGTTCACAGAGCAGAAGCTGCACCCCCTCCCTCCCACGCTGCCTTCCCGCTTTCCTCCTTTCGCCTGCGAGATTCCAGTTGCCCTTGCGCCCTGTCGCAACATACGCATTTGGTGCCGCAGCTAAACGACGCCTCCCCTCCCTCTCTCCCATCCCCCCACGGCCTTTCACGCGAAGGAGATGTCGTGTTTGCTCTCCGCCGTGCATTCTCTCTCCGGAAAGCGCGCGTCCCTCGCGCGCTTTCACTTGCACATACATCATACAGCGCGCGGCAATGATTTTATCGTCGTTGGACTTTATATGGAACCTCACGGCGACGGTAGAAATGAGCTTGGGAGTGTCCATACAATTGCTATCGCAATAAAAGGCACAGATGCACTATTGTGTGAGGAGAGGCAAGCGCAGGAAGATGAAGCATGTGATTTTAGGGCAGTAACACTGGCGTGGTAGGTGTAGCTAGAGAATAAATATGCAGGCACGGTTCTGGAACATTTCTAACATGTTAAGTTAGCTTAGCGAGGATCAAAAATGAAACTAGCATACTCAAGCTTAGGTTGGACAAGTGCCATATAGGTGAGTAGCTTGACAGAAAGTGATGCAAAGGGTAGTTTACAGCTTAAGTAGCCTAGTACACGATCTGCAGAACTGCTGATTTGGATAATACGCTTGAACCAAGTAAGATCGCAAGAAAGTTGTATGCCAAGGTATTTAACTGAGTCCGTATCGTAAAGATGTGTAGTTTTGGCAACAGTTTTGTTAGTATTTAGACACAAGTGAGTTATCGCACCATTCCTGTATTGTTCTGTAGGGTAGAGACATTGTAAGTATTAAATACAATGCAATCATCAGCAATGAGTGTTAGATTGAACACACAGGGGTTAGTCATTAATATGGCTAAGGCGTCTTGGTTCCGCTGCACCCTCCTCCTTGCACTCTCTTCGCTATCGCCGTTTTTCACCGCGCTTTGCACTCCGCATTCGCCCTTTCATTCTTTGCTGTGCTCATTCGCTCGGTTACACCGAGCGACAACGTCGACACTCAACTCGGGATTGGGCACCTACGAGCTGTGCTCTATAACAAACTGCTGCCATTTTCCATCTAAGTTAACTTGAGCAAAAGGGGATGGTAAGGGACTTCATTAAAAACTCTCTCAAAGTCGAGAAATAAAGCATCAACAGTAATGTCAAAGTGCGAGAGAACGTCTTTTAAAAGAAGAGCAAGTTAGATTTCGTAAGTGGTCATGACAGAGTCCATGTTGATGCGGATGAAAAAAGTTCACAGATGATTAAAATGGCTGTTAACATTTCTACATTTGAACTAAGCACAAGTAATTTACCCTATGCTTTCCTTGGATTCATTGCCTGCTGGCTTCATATGATTGTGACAAACAAAAATTGGGCCCCGCGGTTCCCCTTCTCATTCACTCAGTAGAAAATATTCGATATGTTAGATTCACCTCTTCATTTTAAATGAACATAATCTATTCTAGGACTTCCAGTGCAAGCAGCGAAAGTACCAATCAATGAAAATTTCATTTCTAACAGAGACCAAAATAACATAAGCTAGACAACGACTGATTTTCCGGACACCCGATTTTTCGCACATGCCCGAGAACGCCTTCGTGGCACCGCGAAGAGTCATTGTATATGAACATTTAAAATTTCGGACGCAAAAACACCTTCGCCGTCTGATTTTCTGGACTTTTTGCAATATAACTGCGGGTCTGAAACAGCAATAATCGAATCCACCACCACCACCGCCATTTTGATTATCTCGCCGCCTCAAACACAGATCCGTCGGCAGCCGTAGCCACCACAGTGTCAACGCTAAGCCTACCGACTTCCGACGTTCACTACCAAGCTTCTGGCTGTTTGCAGCCATGTTTTTCATTGAAACAACTCGCCGCTGTTGGCAATGGCGTCGACTCCGCCTTGGTAATCCTCACCAATGGCTTCAAAACTTGAAAAGCATGGCGAATTGCATAATGCCGGTTTTCGAAAGTAAGCTTCGCCTTAATACAGAAGTGTTACACAGTGAAGCATACGCAAAGTATTACGGTAAAGCATACCAAGAGTGAGAAGGGGCAACTGTCATAGGATACGATATGTATTCCTAAATTATACAAGCGTGCACCCACCGTCTCCTACCCCAGTACGAGCACTGATGCGCCTAGCAAGTGTACCAGCAGGCCTTTGGAGCTATTTCGAACATGCCTGTGACGATTTGAGCCCTTGGAGGCAGTACAAGCGTGCACTCATTTTTTCGGACCGCCCAATTTTTCGGACGTTCTCACGGCCCTTAGGGAGTCCGAAAAATCGTACGTTGACTGAAGCTTACAAAAAAATGTATGATAAGCAAGCGTGCAGCTATTTTTTTTTAGTATTTCATCTCATCGTCATTTTTTAATGAAAGCTTCATAGATATGGCACCCATGTATAGTAGCCATTAAGTTATTAGAATCAAGCATTAAATGTGATGCATTAACATAAAAGATGAACATCTTGACTGCAAAAGCACAGACAATGCAAAATTTTAGTGTACTGATGATGGTCTCATCTGTGATTAAATTGCAGTTACAGGTGGCACTGCGATAGAAGCAATATCAGAGCAGCTCAGAATGGTTGAGAATCCCTCTCCTTGAACCAATGACATGATAAATGTCAATGTGGTAAGTACCCCTTACAAATGTCTTCCAGTTCAAGCTTGTAATTTATTTACAAACTTTGATAGAGTAGTACCAGGGAGGGTATTGTCCAGTGCTTCATTATTTTTGCGGACTGAATCATCACACTGTTTACACTGAGCACGATCGTTTACATGCATTTCATGGTGCAGGAATTAATGTGGTTTTCTTGGCTGTGGGTCTGCTTTCTACAGCTAGCCATTGCTGTTAACTGGTACCACTTGTACTGCCAATGGCAAAACATTTTCACACCTCGGCTACTTGTATTACAGGTGACAATTTGAAAGGTGGTTTGCTGCATGCATTCACGAGACTGCCAGGTGTGCGAATGAGTGTTCATCAAAGAGCCCACTCAAGCTGAGGTTAATTGTCATCGCACCACTTCTATGGACAAAAACAACTCGTCATCCACTACAACCACTTGGATGCTATTCAACTTAGGTGTTGCAAAAGCTTTCATTGCATGCTATATACAATGCCTGACATCAGCAGAGCATGGGCTGCAGTGCCCTGAAAGATCATCGCAGGGGAAACTAGACGTAAAAATATCAACGAGATATCTTCAAAGCACAGACGAAAACAAAAAAAGAACATGGAGTAGACAAAGAGCACTGCCAATGTTTACCAACTGGAAGTGCAAAGTTGGATAAGGCCAGTGACACTGAATTTTTGTGTCCTTCCAAATATGCTTGATGCTATGATGCTATGCTACAGGGCCCACTCGATGCAATCTCAACAGTTGGAGACATAGTATTTTATCAATAAAAATATATAGTTGTGCAAAATAAAAGCTCACAGCTTAATAAACTCCTCTGGACCTAAATGCAAGCAATCTTAATATTTGAAATGTCCCTTTTGATATTTCTTTTACTGTGTTACCATGGTTACTGCTGCCGGCTTTGGAATGACGCAGCATCTACTTTAGTGAGCAGTGGCTGTCACCGTGCTGTCTGCCCTCACCGTGACATATTGTCTGCATGAAGAGCAAGAGACAGCTGCCATTGCATGTGTGCCGGTATGCTGTGGACCAAGACAGTTTTGCAGCAGCAATAGATCAGCAAACTTTTTTTTTTTTTGTCTGCAGACCTATTGGGAATTTTGTGCCTCGCCGTGTACTTTAGGACGAATTCAACCGTAAGCGCAAATAGAAACCATTCTGCCTGACTGCTCCCAGTGATGCAAAGTGATAGGAAAGAATTTCTTCCAAATTAGAAAGACAAAAGGTTCGCCATCGTATTTCTTATAGTCTTCACTTAATGTGCATGAGAAAACTACTACTATGTTGCAGTATCAGGCAAAGAATCGAATTATATTGTTTGAAAGTAGACGAAAGTAGAACCAGTTTGAGCTGTGTTTTCTAAGCAGGTGGCTGGACTGCATCATGCAGTCGAGGGTATTAACAGTGTTGCCAAGGAATTTTTCAATAAGACCCTACGCGGCATCCAAAAATACTGTTTATTAGCCTATGCAGACTTCCCCAAGACCCTATGTTTTACCCCATGCTGTAATTTTGTGTTAACATCATAAAATACATTATTTAAGTTGGAAGAATGTTAATAAATAATGGAGCGCCAATATAATGAACCAAAACCATAAAGTAATCGAGACAATTTTGTGTAACTTACGTCACACAAGTTTGCCAAGCAGTCTTTAATAGCTAAAATTGAATCTTCGGTGAAACCGCTGCAATACTGCCTGAGATAATGTTTTGCAGACTGTAATAAAAGAAAAAAAAAAGACTAATATTTTAGTGTGGCAACAAATGGCAGGGGCAAATAGGTGATTTAGTAGCACTTTTGTCCTAAAATTGTGTTGTCTTGCACAGCTATAATGAACTCAAACATAACAAAAGCGAAAACATCTGTTAAAACAATACCAAGTTCCTCTGTTCCGTACATTTCCTTTAGGTGCAGTCAGGATTCTCCCCATGGTGGGCGTTGGTGGAAATGTTGCAGACCGCTTCAGTTTACTGCCCACTGCTTCGATTTACCACCTACTGCTTTGGTTTATCGCCCATCGCTTCGGTTTACCTCCCACCACACTGTGTTTACCGGTCACTGCACTGGGTTTATCGCCCACTGCTCCGGTTGACTGGTCATAATTTTCTATTCTTTTTTTTTTGCGATCCTCGGGTGTTTTTTTATGTGGATAAATATTAGAAACAAAAGTGATGTAGAAGATGAGAAAATAGCACTTTTCTAGTGCATGGTTGTAAAGAAATAAGATAGGAAATCAAGCGTGAGGAGCTGCCATCGCACCGTGGTGCGCATGGATTTCCGTTGACGCAATGCCGCCACTTCGTAACCATCGTACAGACAAGAGATCTGACCTTCCAACAGTCATAGTGCAGTAATTCGCCGTGCATAAATAAAGCAAAAGTAGAGAATGAAAAATAAAAGAACTAGCGTCGCAATTCGATATTGCTGCCGCACGAACCCAAAGAGCGCTCCTATTGGCTGATGCAGATTTGAATTGCCGGTGTGTGTTCTACATTCATTTTGACTGCGGCGAGCTCTGCATTTTTTACTTTTTTTTTGACGAAATGTAATGATCGCAGTAGGATACGTCGGTGGCTTGATGGTCATACCGGGGGAAAAACAAAAGGAAGTGAGACAGGCTCATTCGAGTGTATACCACTGACACCAAGCAAAAACACCCCACCATCTAACTTCCCACTAATCTTACTAAAACATTTCGCACATGTTATCCAAAATTGCAGCAAATTCCAATCATGAGTGTTTCAAGATGTGTGTGACACATTTTAAATATCATTACTTTCATCAGTTCTTTTGCTGTTGATGGACTATCTTGAATTGTGTAAGCCCAAGCCTGGCCCGACCCCGGCAGAAATCGCTCTTCCCAGCACAGCCTGCAGGCCAGGTACATGCAGTGCTTTAAACCGCCTTTCTCTCTCCTTTTGTCTCGCTAGCGCGCTGGAGGCTACACAGCAGAGAAGCCAAGAGGGCAAAACTCCGGCCAAAAATTTTGTGTCGTGGTGAAAGAAAGGGCTCGTCACGGCACCCCGTGGCGGCTGCAGTAGACTACGCAGCACGCCACTGCCATCTCGGAGGCTATGCGCAGCAGAAGCAGCTACACACAGTGCCAAGACAAAATGTTTCTCCTGTGCTTCTGAGATCAGAGACATATATATAATTTTCCTTTATTTAACTAAAATTAGCAATTGCGTATTACTGAGAATGCTCTCACGATCACGAAATCAGCTGATCACTAAATCAGGCAATCAGCCTATTTAAGCTTACGAAGCTTAAATAGGCATCAGTGATGTAGTTCATGTCACTCAGGATCTTCTCGACCACAAAAACATGATCCCTTACGGCTGCTTCTTGGAAGACAGTCTCAGCATATCCCATGCTTCTAATAGACGCTCAATGCATTTGTGAAAGACGAAGCATCGTGTCTGACACGGAAGCAGAATTTTTTAGTTTTTTTCTCCTTTTTGAGATATTCCTGAAAAGCGGCCAGCTGAGCTTGTCACTTGCTGCTATGGCCGAAGTAACCCGCAATATTGCACAAGATATCTTCAACCTACCTTGGTAGCTTAATTCATTGCAGCTTTTCTCACAGCAATGGGAGCCGCGATACACATGCAGCGTATGACTATGAAACTTTGGTCTGCCTTTTCCTGCAATTGCTGCATCAACTGAATTGTGTTGGCCAACCATTACACTGTCACAGGCAAGGCCAACTGGGTTTTTAAGAGGGATGTTCCTGTGTGGAACACTTTTCAACAGCTGATGCAAGTACCTCGGCAGAATAACTACTGTCGTCCAAGGCAACCACTTCGAAGAGCTGAGTCTTTACCTTTCATTTTTCGATTCAAAAGTACCGCACAATACATCCGTGTTTTGCCTCTCTCTATTAAAAGGGCCTTGAACCCCCTTGATTTGAAGCCTAGAAATAATCAATTTAGATCTATCTTATGCAGCATCACAGACGGCCTCACAAAGCACCTCACCGGACTTTTGAATAAAGAATGCTTCAGCAATCTCCCGCGCAGTCCTATCTTTGTGCCTTACAACACTTTAGTTCCATTCAGAATTGGTTTGCACTTGCACTCTTTGCAATGTAGGCACAAATTAGATGGCTGCCCTTTCAACGAAACCCTGTGGTCCATTAATCGGTTATTTAAACAACGTCTGGTTTGGCCATGTACCACTTCCCGCAGGACAGGGGAATGCGATGCTGCATAAACTAGAAATTAATTATTTCGCCGCTAATCTTTAAGCTTTTACATGTCTATGTACCATGGTATACATTTGCGTTTCCGACAATGAACAGTTGCTAGTCTGCGCTTGTATTGTGCCTCTTCCTCGTCCCTTGTTTTTTCGCACTTTTTACGTGTCAGCATGAAATAGCAACTTGCCCAGCATTTAGTACTTCTAAGATCCAAACATCCTCGTTGATTGATTCTGCCTATCAGCCAATAGCAGCCATCCATGGGAATCTTGCATATGACAACATATACAAGTTGCCAACAGCTTTGAAACGGGCTAGGTGAACGCCTGTTTGAGGAGAGTGTGTTTGAGAAAAAGGTAACCGCACTCTACGCACTGCACACAACTGCAAAATTTGGCCGAGCTGTTCACCGCAGCTTATGCTGCCCGCAGAATGCGTTTTTCACCAAGCCCAAGGGGTGGTTCTGGGCCCCTCTAGGCGTGTTTTATTTGTATAGAATTTATTACAAGGAGCCTTTGAAATTCTTGCAAAGGTGAACACATGCTGTCCTGTAAATGCTTCCTGTCACATTTATTAAACAAATGAGAAATTATCTGCTGTCTTTCTTAAACATTTCTGTATCTGCCTGCTGGTACAGAGCGACATCCAAGACCAAAAGGTGAAAATTAATTTTGCCGCCTGCTCAAATAAAATGGTATCGCCCTATGAGTATTCTGTGTCGCCATCTTTGCTTTAGTAGTGCCTCCAAACACCAGGGCACTCATGTAACACTGCGAACACTGATCTCGGGGACTATGGTGGTATAGGAAGTATCATCAGCCTGGTCGCCATAGCTGCAGAACGGCTGCCCCAAAGAAGCTTGGCATAAAGCTCATCATACTGAGACAGGGTGTGCGATATGCACAAAGAAGGGCACTTTCACGTCTTGAGTGTTTCTCATCATTTCGGAATTTTCCACGCACACCAGACAAAGCCAGCCCTGACACCTGCCACCACAAGCCGAGACAGCACAATCATGTGAAAGAAAATACAAATACACTTTAAAAGATGAGAGTTTACACTGCTGCTGGCAGCTGCCACTAAAAAGGCAGCTCACAAGATGACAGCACTGCTGCTACAATATGATGCTATGAACAGTTTAACGAAATCTGTTCAAGAGCATGAAGTGCACACGTCAACTTTTGTAGATACCATGCATTGCGGGAATCGGTGTATGCAAAGCTTTCATGAGCCAATTACGCAAAAATGGCGCATCACAACAAGAGACGTGCTGCAGATTGCAGTGACAAACGTGTCCCTCAGTCACCATAGTGGACCTTGCAGAGAAAGAGCAACTTTTATTCAGCATTAAAAAGTGTTAAATCAAAAGACATGACGTGCTTGACCTTGAACAAGTGTGCCACAGTGCGGTGAATGACGTGCAGCAAATTTCAGCGACGAACACGTCCCTAACTTCTACCTTTACCTTCAGGTAAAATATGTATGCGCTTACTTTTTATAAGTAAATTGTCAGATTACAGCTCCTAAGTGCAAGAGGCTACACAACCTGCAGTGACACAGAATGTACAATTTTGTTGAGATCCATGCAGCGCAGCTCTCTGCAAAGCTGAGATGCCACTTGCTTCCTCTACTAAATATCTTTTTGCGAATCCTACCTTATTTGCTGTCCTTGCATTAACGACCATTGATTACTATCAAGTCTGCCATAAAATGGATCGCTTACTATACATTCTTTCCTCACAAATTTGTAACAGAATAAAACCAGGCAGAGCTTTGGCATATTCCCACAGTTCGAGTATACATACTGTTTCAGATAATCATTAAAGTACAACATGCCTACTGTAATGAAGGCACTAAACAACAAGAACTTGTGCATAGCTGTGAGCGTGTAAAACTGTTGGTATCCTATGTTAATTTTAAGTGTCAAATGCAGCTAATTTTGACATACAATAACGTAATGCCAGTAATTTAGCAGCAAGGAGGCCCCTGGGGAATAAAAGGATGTGAGCATGGCCTACCCTCCTGCACTTTAGAATACACTCACTCACTCTACAAGCTTGCCCAGATGCCTCTCAAGCTGCAAGCATACATAAATGGAGGTCTAAATAAGAGGTAGCAACGAAGTGGCTACGCAGGCCTTGTTTTGCTAAAGCTGAATGGGCCTCACACTACTTGCTAGCAGCAGGCCTCCTGACCCATATAAAACACTGTAAAAGCATCATCAGAATGGAGTCTCTTGAGCTATTTAACAAAGTGCTGGTGGACAGTGCAGCACAACCTCTTCACTGTCACAGAGCTGGCTTCATACCAGTGCACCCATCACGCATTGCACCATTCTCTGATCATATTTCCTGAACTCCATGGCATGAGAGTATGGTGCGGATGCCCCTACAGGGAAATAAGTTCCCTCATGCCATAAATTCATTGTCGAAAGAGAGAAGAAATTATCCCGATTGCTCCTTGAATCATTCTGCATACAATCTACTACTAACACAATAAACCAGACACGGGGCCCCCTCCCCAAGTTGTACGCAAGCGCATTACGTCTTCCGACGCATATATAATAAAGACCATCATGCATTCGTTCATTGTGAACAAGGCACCCGTACTGGGCACCAAAACGTCAATCTGTTGTTTTGTGTTCTTCAGTTGGTGAGTGTACGTTTATTCAGCCATTATACAACATAACCGTAGAATGTAAACAATCCATTAACAGCTTTCAAATGCTAAGGTGGCCTTGCCAAAAAAGGGGAAAAGTGGCATTGATGACAACTCATTAGCAGCAGCAACAACCCTTCATTACTTACTGCTACAATGTATTGCCAAGTTTCACATTTCCTATGATCCAAGTAATCTCTGCATGATATCTCAACTTTTCTCTTTGAGCTCTACCCATTTAACCTATGCTCCAGAAAATGTTGACACATCAGCTACTTACAGACATGAGCTTTCAAGCAAAGTGAAGAATCTCATCACATTCATTCTACCAGTTTTTATAGCCCCAATGGCCTTTTTTTTTTTACCTGTGTAATACCCCAGTCAGGCAGGGCACATTCAGTTCCAATTTGAGCAAGTGCACTGCAGCAAGTGCAACTTTGGCAAAGGTGAGCTATCAGATGGGAAAGTGTCATTTGGGATTGATGGCAGTGTTGATCCATAAATCAGCCAGAACATTATATATTAGTTGATGTAGGCAATATTTGCAAAATAACATTAACATGATCAATCATCACGAGCATTGCATCCAACACCCAAGCTGCACATTTGGTAGTGCTGAGAGCGGTGAAGTGCCATTGCCTAAAAAATGTGACTGCTTTTGTCGACAGAGGAAGTACGAGTTTTGATATGCTTAGAACTTATGAAATCACAAAAAAGTGGTTTCAGAATTAGTGCCGACGCTGCACTGAGTATTTAATTTTGAAGAAACACTTCGACATGTGCATTCGCTGGTGAGTAGATTCTACAATAAGTGCTACTCAAACTTTTAGTGTGAGACAGCCTACAAATGACACTAACAGCAAAGTGCGCTTGCTGAAAGTGACACCAAATTTGCCCATCTGACTGAGGTATGCCATCAGATTTGCAGGCTTCAATGGCACTTGTGAAACACGGTTTTCTGTGAGAAAGTTCATATACACCTAGGTTCAACTGAGTGGTTCATTAGGGTAACCTGACCTTTTGAAAAATTTATAATCAAAAATAAATACCAAAACCAAGGTAAAAAGCACTGAACCACTTCTTTTATGCGCTATAATGCAGAATGGAAGCAAAAAAGGTGAGTTCTCTGTTTGCATTGGTACGGTCATGGAACAAACAGACGCTGTCCAAACCCCTTCAAGTGAGCCAGACGCTGAGCCAGGATAACTTACTGATTGTTCCATGGCACATCATTAGTCAAAATACACAGTGGCACCCCTAAAATGCTACCAAATCTGCCCCTTCCAGTGTGCCCTCACTTATACTCACTTAATGATTGACTAAAATGTACTGGCACAACTGCAAGCTCTTGAGAACCACCTGCCCTGTAGAACCACATGGTCACCCAGCAATATTTAACGTGTAGTGTCTGTATCAAACACACTAACTACAATTAATGTTCTAGATGGTGAAGGACACTCCGAATTTTCACACAAAACGGATGCTGCACAATCTCACTATGTTTGTCCCTCCCCTCCTTGTAAATCAAAAGTAGTGCAAGAGCATACAATGTACACACCTCTTTCATGGTCTTTCTCTCGATCTTTGAGCCTCTGGTTGTACGATGATTTGTGGTAGCGTGGGCTGTGTCGGCTGTCTGGGCTACCCATCCGGCTATGGCTACCATTTGAAGGCGACTCACGGACTTTGTCGTTGTATCGACTTCCAAGGTTAGACTTTGAGCTGTACTTGCTCGAGTTCTGCACAGACGCAAGACAAAAGCTCTAGCACAGTACTGTAGCATGGATGGCTTAACAGTCAGGTCACCACCCAACAAACTTTCCAACAAACGTCCTGTCTATTTGAAAATGCTACGAGAAAAGTCAAAGATTCCCACACTTTGATCATCTAAGGCAACAAGCGACCGTTTCTGCAATTGGAGACAATTTTGACACCAGCCCTTTGGGAATTGATCGGGCCAGAAACTTTGGTCGCCAATCGCCGCGCTGAAGGCGAGAGGATGCTCCGTGCAGACTCGGCTGGCCTCATCTCTACACACGGTTCCCTGTGTACTACGCATTCATCATCAGGTGTCCGGTGCACTAGAACCAAGCAACGCAGCCGCTTTAAGGTGCACCGACTGTCAAAGACGCTGTACCGACAGCACCAACACGGTTTATGAAATTCACCATGATGCAAAAAAGAAAAAACGCTTCACTATACTTAGGCCTAGCAATAAATTCCGGAAATTTGTGACGCGGTTCAAATATTTACATGTCAACTTCACCGACAAGCTAAACACGAGCGGTACATGGCGTGGTGCTCGTAATTCGGGGCTGCGTGCTTTTCGATTAACGAAAACAATGAGAGACAAAAACAAAAAGCTCATCGGGCTTCCATAACCTTGCAGCTGATGGACTCTGCGCGCCTCACGTACAGAAATGCTCAGCGCAGGGTGAAAAAAACGCATCGAGTCGGACGTTAAGAAGTCCAGCAGATCCCAAAAACAGACTGTTACGCTCAAGAAATGTGGTAACGTAGGCATCTCGCCATCTAGAGCTAATATATAAAGAAAACAGTCTCTGCGGAGGCTGGCACGAATACGGCCCAACTACAGCTTACTTGCCGTTGGAACATTCACGTGCAAGAAATAATCAAGTGATACGGTACGGAAAGCACATGAATGTCTCTAAGAAATAATTCAACATTATGAACGAAAGGCTGCAGCCAAGCAGATACTAACCTCGTACGGATGGGCCTGAGTTCTGTCAAAATACCTGAAAAAGCGTAAGTCAGCGACGTTACAACACAAGTCACTGTGATGTTCCACAGTCTATGCGACACAAAATATCAAACATCATCGCACAAGTCGCGCAATACGAGCAAATATTTTGACAACAAATGAACATGGCGCCGCACAGAACACATCACTTCATGGAGGCAAAGTGAATCCATTCCTACCCATCGCTGAGCCTTGGAAGTTTCCTTGCATGCATTACCATTAATACTAGGCCGATGTAGAACTGTATGGTCAGCAAATTGACGTATTTTAAAGCCTATATAGAAGTTTATCGGGACCATAAGAGCACTAGAACGTCAGGCACATAATTGGACGCCATGACACATCCGGGGCCAATGCTTTTGATTACGCGGAAGAACGTCATCGCAAAGAAAGCACAAAGTCACCACTGGGGTTACTTTTTTATTATTATTATAACAATTTTTAACGTAATTACAATTATATAAAATTGTGAACAGGTAAAATAACAGCTTTTTGTCTGCCGTAGCTTTTTGTTCAGAACAGCGCTACGGTGGCTACATGGGTAGGTGTGCCGACCGGCGCGTCTGGAGCGTAGTTCACCACTTCTCCGCGTCATGACGCCAAGTTGGCGCTGCGTTCAGTATAACGGTTCCGCAGCGCGCATCGTCTGCTACAGGTGGCAGACAACACGCAAAATATAAAGCCTGTATTGGAATAGCCGTATGTCGTCTGTTCGTGTCAGTTTGAAAGGTGAAGAGCTCCCGGTATTTCTTACTGATTGAAAGTTCCTACGAGATGTGGAATGTTCCTGGTCCGAAAAATGACCTACGAGATTTAGCGGCGGTATTGCTCCACCAAAGAAGACCACCAAGGACACTTACTGCTTCGCTCCGAACTGCAAGTCGGGTTCTAAATCTCTGAGAAAGAGGCCTAAAATAGCCATGTTTTCGGAGCCAAAAGAACCTTCCCAGTGAACCACAAATATCCATTGGATGTACCACAAAAGACCAAATATCCAAGAGATTTAACGACGTCCAGTTTACATCTATAGTACGTTCGACTGGTACGTGGCAGTCAAAGGTTATCCAGAGGACGTCGAATGTCCTTATGATTTGGACATCTCTTGCACATTCAAAGCTCTCGTGCATTGATCGTACATAGTGCGTTATGAGTAGATGCACGCACTATGCCGCAGAAATACAAGCAAATTGTCTCTAATGCCTAACAATGGGAAGCTAGGAGAGCAAAAGCATTTAATTAATTATTTTGCAATTTAGCACGACCTTTGCTCGCACTGTTGGAGGTCTAGTAACGTTGCTGCCGGACACCGCGCGCAAAAGCCAATACTTTCGCCATTTTTTCGCTATGCTTTCGGTCTCGGTTACGTCATTTTCTTTCTCATACAAAGATGCTTTATTTTTCAGTTATATCTATTAGTACACTGTTGAAAATACGTAACCTTTAACTTGCTGATGTATTACGACAATTTATAAAGAAAAAAAGAAGCTTGAACCAGCTTGAACTCGCAATAGCTCTGACTTCGCATCGCCACTGATATCAATTCAGCAACACGCGCCTCGATGCAAGTGCGCAGCAATGTTCCGGGCGTGAGCAGCGTGTGCTTTATTTGTGTCTTTTCGACTTTTGTGCGGTTGACCATGGCCCAAGTACGTGTATACTAGGCAGAACTGTACAGTTGCGTGCTGAAATTTCGAGCTGTGCTTCTGACTGCTATTTGTGGTACGTTTGTTCGCCTTGCGGAGCGCTTACGGGAATACTCGGGAGGCAATGTTTTGATGGTTAATTTTCGCACATGTTTGTATCGCTTGGTTTCCTGCGTTCCTCTTCAAGTGTCAGGGATATTTCTCATTTGCAATGCCTATCTCTAAGTCTCTGGCAGCATTATGTTATTGGCACTTTTGTGATCTGAGAAGCTGCCTGACCAAGTTGCCTATCAAGATGAACATTCCATCTCTGGATTCTGCTTGCGTGGAATTTATTTCACCATATATTTTTCAATGCAGCTAGAAAGTACTGGCTTTCTTTCTTGAATCCGGTGGCCCCAGAAGCAAGTGCTGGCAAGCAGGCCATGCGCTTTTGGTCATTAATTGGTATGTTATACTACCTCTTACTAATCAGTTTTATTCTTTTTAATTATAATTGTGGCACTGTGCCTGTCAGTCATTTTGTGCCTACTCGTTACTTGTGTTCTAATGAAGTTTAATTTTCAAGAATCTGTTTTTGATTACGTTTTTTTCTTTTAGATCCGCGTTTAACCTGTTTGTATACAGCGAGAACATGTAATGAATAATTTCATACATGTGCGTGGCTGGGGGCCGATCATTTTTGTAATAAAGCTTTATCAGTTGTATAAATAAAAAAGTAACATTGGTATGACATTGTGAGTTTCACTGGTGTGCTTTACCTAGTGCTTACTGAACTCACTATTTTTCATTTATCCATTGCAGGATTTGCAATGATGCATAATGATCAAAATGCGGATTTACGGTTTTGTTAGCACAGTTTTCGCATTTTGATGAGCGCTAGAACTATATATAAAAGTTGACAGTCACTTTAGCGAACACTGAAGAGGATGAAGGCAGAAGCCTGCGCACTCACGAAGCATTAATTAAATTATTTGTCATTCTCATTCGCATGCGTTGTTACTTCTATTGTTTTCTCCTAGCAAAGTTGTGGGCTCGAGTGCCTTAACTTCGTCATAACACCAATGGTTGCGGGCTCTACTCCCACCAAAGCCTTGCCTAATTGTATCTTAATTAACTTTGCCTTAATTAACACCAAAAGTCGTGGGTATGACTTCCACCCAAGGTCGAGTGTTCGAGTGCCTTAATTAACTCTGCCCTAATTAACTTGCCTTAAGTAACTTCCCTCTAATGAACACCCAAGGTAGTGGGTTCGACTCTACCTTCACCATGTCAATTGGAATCCAACTTGGAGATAATTTGGAGATGTGGCCGATTCGCCCATCTCTCCAAGTGGTTTTGACTCCCAACAAAGGCCGTGGGTTAGAGTGCCTCAATTAACTCTATCTTAATGAACTATGCCTTAATTTGCTTCGACCTAATTAACACCAAAGGTCGAAGGTTCAATCCCCAATTTTGGTGCCATTACATTTTGGTGCTGCAACACTGGACATCGGATTTTTCGACCATTGAGCCATCTAAGGATTTCACCTTAATAAGTGTTGCAATTTATATTTTCACATTCACACGTTTACACGTTAACAAAACATTTCAAGCAAAGTCACCAGCTACATGCCGACAATGGGGGTAACTGTGCCATTAGTGTGCCTCAGTAGATGTACCATCGAGGACAAATTAAATGCGAACAGCGGAGTGTGTGGCCGAAGCATAACTAAAGGTATACTGTGCATGTCGTGGGTCAGTCGTTGTGCACGTGCGTGGGGATGTAGTTCTCGAGGAAGAGTGCAGCGCTGCTCGCCCTATTGCGATAAACGTCACCCGTATTTTGTCCGAAAGTTGTTTTCTCATCTCTCCTCGACAGTGCCATACCCACCTGGCAGTACAGTGTTATGGTGACTAGCACCATCGCTACATCTGTAGTGTGATATAGCTGGCATGCTACCCAGCTTGCTAACGTACATTGCTTTGCTTTTGTTACCACCATCAAAGCTGACAGTGTCTAATCGTAATTTGAATAGCACGAAAAATGTATTGCATTGGATGCGCAACAACAGTGCTAGCCACCTTAAAAGTAATCATAGATAGGAATGGCACTGCAATAGTGGGGTGAGAATACAAGCTTCAAACAAAATACAGGTGACGTAATACGCACTAGGACAAGCAGCCCCGCACTCCGCATCGAAACCACATGCATGTACATGTGGTACATGTGGTTGTACATGTAACCACATGCGTGTAAAATGATCGCTGGCCGACGCCGCAGACTGTGCTTTTAGTTACGTTTTGGCCACACACTCTGCTGTTCCCATTTCATTTGTATTCAATAGTACATCTGCTGTGGCACTCGCAGGTATGCAGCTCAGTATAGCGTCAGCAGGAAATATCCACTAGATGTTCTATGAACCTCCTGCATCCCCAAAAAGAACATCTATTAGAGGTTACTTATGTCCAGCTGCGACATCCTTTCAACGTTAGAGCAACGTGATCTGGATGGGACTTAGATTATCCATGGTACGTATTTGTAATGTTGTTTGGATAAATATAGATATCTATAGGATGTGTGCAATGTCTCAAACATTATGTTCTATGGACATCTATGGTACATTAATGGTTCACTGGGTTTTTAGGGAAGGGTAACTGGCCCTTCATCGAGCAGACAAGCAACTGCAGCCTGCATAAGTTGTGTGAGAGCGACACTTTCAAGAACAATTCATAAAGCGCGATTTCAACCATGTGGCCAACAGAGAGATTGTTCTGATTCCATGGGAGCGTCCACGGCTTACCAGCGATGCAGTACAAGCCATCAATTCTGCCAGGTGGACCCGCCTACCTCTCTGAAGTGATGCCGAAGAAAAAGGAAAAAGAGGAATTCTTTAGGACTGCGCTCACAGCAGGTGATTAAGACAGCAAGCTGTTCTGAGAATGCAGAGAGATCCCAGGAACGAGATGTTAATGAAGCCTGCATGCGCAAATGGCGACGACAACTTTAAGTTTTCTACACCTAGCTACGCTTGCTGAGATCGTCAGCTCGTGAATTCTGCCTCACGGCCGCTGGACACGGCATTCAGTGGAAGGTACAACGGTTGCCGCGTTTTCCGTTTGCGTGAAAAACGGAAACAACATCACCCTCACTAAAGTCATCCTCCTGGAGCGTGTGATCATATGTGCGAGCAAATGTTTCTCTCCAGGGAACGGTGCATGGTGCAACGACTGCTAATTAAATCTGCAGATGAAGTGAGCTCCTTCCTTGTGGAAGTAGACAAAATGCTGTCGTGCCAAGGCAGTAAAGCCATGCATAAATGCTGTCATGCGAAGCAATAAAACACAATAGCTGGATTTCACGAAATTTAAACATTAGAACGCGCTAAATATCGCGTAAACACGTTTCCATATACCGTATAAAACCACTGCACTAATGCATTAAAAAAATGTATCTACGCGTCCTTAATGCAATGGGCTGGAACGCCGCGTTTTTACCAATAAATGTGACCAGTCGCCAAGCTAGAAAATTGACTTCAGCATTTCGTGTTTTTGACTAGACGACAATAACAAATTCCTCATTCTGGCTTTACCTAAACTGCTCAGAACGATATTATAACGCGTGCTTCAAAGCTAAAATACCTAAGAGGCAGCAATACAAATACGCTGCTGGTCAAATCACGTCAAACGGTCACGGGCGGCTTAAAATTCATTCGAGTGGCGTGCTGCTCGTCTACACGAAGCGTTGGTCTACACAGCGCAGTCGACGTTGCGCGTAGCTGCACTGTTATACTGTCCGCAGCGCCACTTGTGCGTTATGGTGAGAAGTGGTGAACTAACAGCGCTTTGCTTTTGTACCTGCGACGTACCTTTTTAAAACCTTATAATAAATTACACGCTTTACGTGAGGGACCCTGAAACGATTTTGACGATTTTGTACAAAGGTACTTAGTCATTAGGGTAGGTCCTTCTGATCATTAACTGACGCATCTAAGTGCTCTGCGTAAAGCATGTAATTTCTTACAAGGTTTTAAAAAGGCACATCGCTACCGATCGCAGCACGCCACTCGAATGAATTTTAAGCCGCCCGTGACCGTTTGACGCGATTTGACCATTATCCATCACGTCCGTAGGGCTAGCATCCGATTGGCTGCCCAAAGCGCTTCATCGGTCATTTTTTCAACATCATAGAGAACAAATGCTGTTCGTAATAGTTGAAATGTTAGTTAATTTGTTTCTATAAAAAGAAAGTAACAGAAACAGAATGCACAAGGACAGTGTATCACTACACTCTTGAAAGCACTCCCTGTATCACTAAACTCTTGAGAGCACTTCCGGCACACAGCAAGTGTCGTCTGCTTGTCTTACAACATACGCTCCGTGTTGACGCGATCGAGCTGCGCGGTCTGTGTGGGTACGACTGTTTTCACAACAAATCTGTTCAGGGGTGGGGCCTTGCCTCAATGATGTATCACCATTTTCTTTTTCTTTTTTTCGATGAAGACAACGACGTTCGAACGCAATCATGTCGTTCGCATGAATGCTTATCAGGCTAGCCTTATTTTGGGATGTTATCCATAGAAATTTGCAAAAATATTTTGATCTAAATTCTCACAGTACCCGATATCTTGTTGCACCGTATGAAGATGTTCCATTCGATATGTTTTTACTGATAGGCCTTCATATCCTATGGAAATCTCGTATGCAAGACCGAAATGCAGAAAAAACAATTTCCTCGAGATCACATTTCGTTCAGATGATCATACACTTAAAGGACATTTACGACCAAGAAGAATGTCAGCCGGCTGGGTATCCACTTTTGATTAGGTGTTTAACTTCCCCTTACAAGTTTTTGCTGTGAAGGACGGTGTTGCTGTGTGTGACGTTATCTTCATATGGACTGCTCGTTGACGTTTGATTAGTTATGTCCACCTGATGCTCATATTATTGTAAATAGTTCCTGTAAATACAACATTTCATTCATTGTAATAAAGAAAGTGGTTGCATAGCCTAGTGGTTACGACGCTCGCTTTCAGACCGCGGTGGTATGCGGGTTCGAATCCCTATACGCAGCAAGAAGCTTTTTCTTTATTGGTATCACCATTTTCTTCTCTTTTTTTCTCCTCTGTTTGGCGGCGCAGTCGGTTGTGCCGCGGCGGAAGCCGCAGGGCCGGGCGCCGACGCGAAGCGGCGGTCGTTGGGGTGCTGCGGAGCACAGCGTAGCAACACCCCAAATAAAAAAATACTGCTCCAGTCAGGTAGACTGCTCCTTCCCTGATAGTGAGATTATATTCGGATCATCAAAACAGTGATGCGTTTATTTAGAATAGCATCGAGAACTTAATAGCAGCCACAGTTGTGCCTAGTCACCACCAGCCCAGCATGTTCTTCGTTCGACGCCGCCAAACAGAGAGGAAGAAAAAAAAAGAGAGAGAGAATGGTGATACGTCATCGAGGCGAGGCCCTGTCCCTGCACGGATTTGTTGTGAAAACAGTCGCACCCGGTCTGTGTTGGTCTCAATCTGTCCTTTCGCGAGCACCATGGTTCACCCTCGCGTTGTGGACTGCGGCTGCGCAGAGTGACTTTCAACATGGCTGCTTCTGCGCCATGCTCCCCGATGGGCTGCAGAATTAAGCGTCTCTTCCTTATGTATAATAAACACCAGTAGTAGTGAGACGGAAAAAAACAAAATATAAAGAAGTGAAAGCGCGCGCTATCATCGTCAAATCGGAGATACAGGAGAGAGAAGCGGCGTTGATCAAAGGATGGCGGTACTTTTCCTATATAGGGATTTTAGTAAACGTTATTAAAGTACCACCATTTACTCTTTCCTCCGCCGTCTCCTCTCCTAAAGCGCTTCTTTTTTAAATGCGAAGCATTTCTTGGCGAACATTTACCACTTTCACAGTATCTATCTATCTAGCCATGCACCTACGTCTTGGTGCTCTCATGTTCGTATCGTTAACTTGATATTTACCAAAATTAGTATACTATGACAAGGGCGTATGACGAACATAAATGATAGGTCATGAAACAGCTGCCTACATCTTGGTGCTCTCATGGTCGTTTGGTGAACTTGGTAGGTACCAAAATTGGCATACTATGACAACAGTGTATGACGAACATAAATGATAGGTCATGACATGCGTGTCATGCACGTCATAAAACAGCCACCTAAAATGATAATGACTCAGCGAAAAAACATTAACACTCAAAAAACACTGAAATGGGTTCTGGCGTGGGTACTAAGTGAAGGAAACACTGAAGGATGGTGGTGGAAGTCATAATCGTGGGCATGACAGCGAAAATGACAATGACTCAGCAAAAAAAGTTAAACACTTAAGAACCACTGGAATGGGTTTGGACGTGGGCACTAAGTGAAGGAAACACTAACGGATGCTGGTAGAAGTCATAGTCATGAGCATTACTCAGCAAAAATGACAATGACTCAGCGAAAAAAGATTAACACTCAGAAACCACTGAAATGGCTTCTGACGTGGGTACTAAGGGAAGGAAACACTAAAGGATGGTGGTGCAAGTCATAGTCATGAGCATGACTGGGTAAAAATGACAATGACTCACCGGAAAAAGATTAACACTTAAAAACCAATGGAATGGGATGGAATGGTTGAAGTCATAGTCATGAGCATGGCTAAGGCTTTCGCCGTAAGGTCTCCTAGGCGTTGCTAAAGGGACTCCTGAGGACTCATGACGTGAATGTAATGACATGCATGTCATGTAGGTCATGAAAAAGCCGCCTACATCTTGGTGCTCTCATGGTTTTTTCGTTAACTTGGTTAGGTTAGATATGCGGTGTGGTAACTCATTAACTGCTTCGCATAACATCGATATCCACAGGGCGTGGGATCTGCCAGTTTTAGGGGCTAAGCACCTTAATTAGGGCCGAGCCTTGTCCCTCGTAGTTGTCTGTTGTCCGTAGCTCTGGTTTGCATGTATACTGTGTATACCAGAGCATGTACATGCGTACTGCACACATGTACAGTATATATATATATATATATATATATATATATATATATATATATATATATGTGTGTGTGTGTGTGTGTGCGTGTGCGTGTGTGTGTGTGTGTGTGTGTGTGTGTGTGCAGCATATGTATGCTAAGCTCCGGCTTCCGGAGAACACTTCCGGCGTTTTGCCCGAATGATCCCCCGGTGCTTTCGTCCACTCATCATCATTCACTTCGCGGATATGCGGTGTTTTTTTTTTTTTTTTTCTTAACTTTTTGCTTGCGAAAGCAAGTCGACGGTGGCGCTCCTCGAAAGCCCCCGTTGAAGCTTTCAGGCCGGGCGCGCGCCGCCGGTTACGGCGGCCGCGCAGAGTGACCTTCAACATGGCTCTAATATATATATATATATATATATATATATATCAAGAAGTGAAAGCGCGCGCTATCATCGTCCAATCGGAGATACAGGAGAGAGAGAAGCGGCACTGATCAAAGGATGGCAGTACTTTTCCAAAGGTATAGGGACTTTAGACCAATCAGAGCCGCTATTAGAGTGACCTAGAATATCTACCGCTATTCTGGACATTCCGCCATTTTCTTCGAGGCGTGACGTAGGCGTGACGCTTACAAAATGGCGCTGATAGCCCCTATTTGCTTTCGTAACGTGACGGAAATTTGACGTTTCGCCAAAGAAACTGTAAAGGAGGCATTGAACCTAGCATTCTTGCTAAAGCAAAACAGTTTTCCTCCCCAGTAAAAATAAAGCAGCAAACTCAAAGCGAACGATTATTCCATCAAAATCATTTCTCGCTTCCGTCGTCTGCATGCGCACAAGCTGTCGTCTGCTTCATTAGCTAGGATACGCGTACTCGGGAAACAGAATGAGTCATCGTATATTGGCGCCCACGCGCTTCCTTTGTCCGAACCATTTCAGGGACCCTTTAAGTGGACGGAACCGTCAACCGGTCAGCAGTCGAGATAAGCAAGAGACGTTTAAACTATTGGTGTAAGAAAAGCCGGGGAAGAGCTAGATTAATATGCCCGGATCTCTTGCAGTTATTATATTTACCCTTTTCGCGGCGATCCCGTGGGCGCTGCCATGTTTCATCACGTGGTGACGCGTCCATTGCTTGCCTCAACTGCCTCCGTTGTCTCCTTGTTTACAATGGAAGTGTATGACGCCGGCGCGGCTTCGAAAACCTCTGTTTTCGGAGATATCGTAGACGGTGACTAGATGGACGACACGAACCTTTGATCACAGCTTCCGAAAACATGCAAAAGCGATTTCGGAGCTGATTAAGCTATGTCCAAAAGGCGCAAGCAGCGTATATGGTGCTTGTTCTAAAATCGGGGCTAAATATGCATTCCAAGCTATCCAAGCTTTCCGATTATAAATTCAGTCAGGATTAGTGTGTTTTGATCTTTGTTCTTTATTCGGCAAATATTTTGAAGCAGTGGCTTGTCAGTTTCTAACTCAGTGAAGTTCCTCGGTGCGACCACTATCTGATTATTTTCTGCCTAATCGCCCGCGGGTGTGCTCAGTTCCGATAGATTTGTTCTTGCTGCACACAAGGCTTGAAACGTAACTGTTTTGTACATTGTAATACCTTGTAGCAAATGTATATTACAGCTATAGTAACTCGCTTACTCTTGTGGACCGTCACGAAACATTCAGCTTCGACCATTCGTGCGCCATATGTGTAGTCCGTCATTTATTGTGCGTATACAGTGCGCATATATTCAAGTGTGCGCCCACTCACTTATTCTTGATACGTCGGCAATCATCATCATCATCATCATCATCAGCCTATATTTATGTCCACTGCAGGACGAAGGCCTCTCCCTGCGATCTCCAATTACCCCTGTCTTGCGCTAGCGTATTCCAACTTGCGCCTGCGAATTTCCTAACCTCATCATCCCACCTGACCTTCTGCCGTCCTCGACTGCGCTTCCCTTCTTTCGTCGGCAATAGAGCAGCGTAACTTTTCCTGCCATTTGGGACAGATGTGTATAGATAACGTGCGCGAAACTATGACAGGAAGCGGCGCTACTCCCTTTGTCATTGTTTAACGAGTGGTACTCACTATTGCCGAAGTTCTGGGGATGAAGCCCTTTTATTGAAGGTTAGCGATAGAAGGCTGGCGGATGAGCAAATTTCTGTATCCTCGAGGAAAGCCGTACATCACGAAGTGCCGGTAACACGTTCGGAAGTTGCAGCAGCGGTTCGCGAACTTGGCCACACAGATCCATTCTATTCCTAACCGTGCTAGTCACTAATTTTGCAGCTAACTACTGCACACGTCGTCAATCCACATGATTCAATCTAGCATGATTGGAGCACAGTGTGTTAGCGAAAACTCGGTTGCATTTCCGACAGCTGACCGCACAGAAGCAAGGTATAGACGCGGTAATGGTTTCGTATTCGTGCGCGGTCGATGAGGAGAGGTATATGGCGCGTAAAGCCCCTATATATAAAAAGTAGCGCCATTCTTAGATCTTGCCGCCACCGCGCTCACCCCGGCGTTCCCTCCTCGCCGCCTCCTCCGCTCCCCCATTGGCCAATCCGTGTCACGTGGAAGCACGCGTTGAGCTTTTGTATATTTTTTTTCTTTCCAGCGTGCTCCGACTGCCATTCTCGGGCCTGTGCAACGAAAGTGCTGTACGCACAAACGGATCAAACGTGTTAGGGACCATAACTTCGTTGTGATGGCATGCTGCTGCGCCTTAAAGGGACACTAAAGAGAAACAGGAAGTTCAGCTGGAATAAAAGAGGGACCTTCAGGAATGCATGCAGTTTTTGTTGGGTGCAAAAATATGAGTTATTAGCGGAAAAATTCGTAAAGACCAAATATCTCTTCCTCAATTTCTCTCACCCCAGATTTGGCGCTGAAGCAGTGTCGTCACAGATTTCATTGCTCTCAGCGAATCAGAATGCGCCATGATGCGTCACCGCTTGCGTAAACGGCCGAGGCGCTGGATGCATCATGGCTGCATGAATAGTCGCTGCGTTTGCGTTCGCCGCGATGGATACCGTTGCTGCCTCTGAACCTTGCAACGAGAAGCTCGCCAGGGAAGCAGGACTGCATTTCAGCAATATTCAGTGAAACGGAGCGCGAAATGATCCTCCGCGCTCGAGCGGTAGGTGTTTCCGCGTGCGATGGCGGTGAGCCGCAGGCCTCGCCGGCGGAAGGCGTGTGTCCGGTCCGCCAGGCGACGATGTTCCCGACGGAACAAGCGTAGAAAGTTGCGCACGTACTCGGTATGGTTATTTAGTGGCTTTATTTAATGACATTCAGCACTCACCGAGCCGCCAGTTTGCTGCTGCAGGGGCACCGGTAGGGGGTTTTAATGAAGGCCGCATTGAGGGAACAGCTGCTCGAGAAAGGACTGGCCTCTGGGGCACACCAAGATACTTTCCGAGGGCAGGATTATACACATAATCCGAGGGCGAGAAATGCAGAGAGCACACCATCGGTTTCTCTGGCTCTTTTGCCGTTTTATCATCGGCAGAGCACTGAGCCATTGCGAACGCCGGGGAGCCGGGGCTCACCGCGCGGCACCACATGAAAGGACACAATCGAGTCAACACTGCCGCTGCCCCTGAGCAAGCGCCTTGGGCCATTTATACAGCCCTCAACACTACACCCACGAGGCATTCTCTGGCTGTTTCCCGCGAAATCAACGTTTTTCGAGCCACGCAACACGCAACCAAACACTGTAGAGCGGAACAGGCGCGCGCGATGATGCATGGACCAAAAACGAAACTACGAAACTATCACGACCGGATGTATCGCAATGCCATTTTTTCTTATTTAATTTTGCGCTAAACTTGTACTTCCTCGCTTGAAACGGTTTAAAAAGTTGGCAAATGTTGTTTATGTACGTTTAAGGTGTATTTCATTTTGCGTTTTATTAACAGCGATAAATCGCTCTCGACCAATAGCGACCGGCCTGCGTTTGTAATCTCCGACGTCACGAGCGTGTAGTGCGGGAAATTCGAAGGGGCGTCAGCACCTATCCTTCAGTTTTTCGCTATTTTCTCGCTTATTAAACATCTGTTCGCCGTAAGAATGGTATGACTGTGATTGTGATAGGATAATCTACCATTAAAGCTCAACTTCCGGTTTCTCTTTAGTGTCCCTTTAAGACCAGTTACTGACTGGCGAAGCAAAATCGCGCCTCAAAAACTTCTCCGCAGGGCGCGATCGAAGTTTTCCTCGGATTTCCTCTAGTAGCGCGTTAGCTGTCGTCTGCCACGGCAGGCCCGACGCAGGCGGCGCCACTGTCGATATCGCGCCTCGATCGCGCTGGTCGCGCCGAGCGCGATAGTGGAACGGGGGAGGAGGGAAGTGGATGGCGCTACTTTTTATAATGGCGCGCCGCCGTGAGCGCCATCTCGTTTCTCTAAAACAAACTGCTCCGCGAAAAGGGTCAATAGGTAGTGGTACAAGGTTCCAGATGTTCCTTCTCCCCCTGCTCCCTCACACTTGGCGCACTCCCCGCAGGCTGCGCTACATCACACCCACGCTGCGAAAGAACCAGACGTTTCCTTTCCTCTTGCTGCCTCACACTTGGCGCGTGTGCACTCCACGCCGACGCTGCGAGGGTGTATGTACTGAGCAGTCCACTGTTAAAGGGAACACCGACGCGCGTGACCTCTGCTCGGAGCCACCGCCGGCCGGCGGCTGCAACGAGTTTCGCGCAGGTGCAGTGAGCGCTATGGGCGGTGCTCTTTCGTCGTCTGCAACTGTGTTCTGCCGCGCTTCGGATAGCAGCGAAGCAAGCCGATGACGCTTTTTTAATGTTGGCCGGTGACTGCATGCTCACGCAGTGACAGCCAGCCGTTGCAAAGCTGAAAGAAAATTAGACGAGGCAAAATATTAACTCGCAGATATTTTTGCCGTTTCAACTTACAAGACCAATATGATAATTTTGTTTTACGGACGTCTCTTTGTGGTGCACATATATATTAGACAGTTTTAGTTTAGCGTTAGCGTAATAGCGGGGTTACGGGAAATAGCGTTACCGTTCCGCAAACGAACTTTGCAGAAAGAGAGTTTTAGTATAGCGTGATAGCGTAGTTTACGTGCGGGACGCTATTCCATTACGCTTTGAATTTCGCATACACAGGGCACCTAATTCTATGTGTGTGTGCGTCCGGAAAGTGCGAGAGGCAGCGCAATGGAAGCCAGGAGCGCGTTGTATTTTTACTTCACATGTCCGTCGATCTGCAACGAAACAGACAAGCAGTACAAGCTGTCTACCATAGCCTCCGAAATCCTCCCATCTCAGAGGCCATATCCCGTCGTCGCGCCTATCTCCCGACTTTAGCGACAGATGGCGCTCGCATCTCAGAAAAAAATTCTCTCGTTAGGCTTAGGCGCGTTCGAAACGAGAAGCGATCTCGAAAATTCCTCAAGATTAGCCATAACACTCTCTCGGCGAAGCGGCATGAGACTAAGCAAAAGCCGTTTACGCAGTCATTTGCTACGAACGAAGTGAATTCTATAAAAACAACGCCAAATTCAGTTCGAAGCGGGCGACCGGGACTGCCGCCATGTTTTACGTACACTACGTACACCACGCTAACACGGTAACGTTAACTCTGAGAAATAGCGTGCGCACGGTAAACGGTATGGGTCGGTTAGCGTTCTGCGCATGCGCACTTCGATCCCGCTATTCCGGTACGCCCGCTATTCCGGTAACCACGCTAAACTAAAACTGTCTATTAAAGAATATTTCTCCGTGTGTAGTGCCCATCTCATTTGTACTAATGCACATTCGAGTCGCTGCAGTGCGTAGGCTGAACAAAGAATTCACAGACGCCTTTAAAGAACACATTACTTTATAAACAGTTATCACTCGAGCTATCGTTGAATCATTGGGATCGACGCGCACAGTAAAAAAAAAAAAAAAAAAAATTGAAGCGGGCAAATCCTTATGAAACGAGAAGGCGAACAAAAGACGGCAGTGCCAATGCTGCTGACATTTAGGGCATTTATCTGATTACAAATCTATCCAGTCACTTTCCTTCGAGCTGGAAGGAAAGTCGCTGCTTTAAATACGAATTACGCGAGCTGCTTGCTTCGCGACGATCCGAAGCGCGGCAGCCGACGGTAGCAGACGACGAAAAAGCACCTCACTGCGCCTGCGCGACACTCGTTGCAGCCGCCGCCACGCGCTCCGGTGTTCCCTTTAACAGTGGACCGCTCTGTACGTTACCAACACGTGTTACTCCGAAGTAAAAAACCCAGACATTGCCTCTTCTCTTCCTCCTAACTCCTTTCCAACACATTTTTTTTTTTCGCGCATGTGCACTGGTTCCTGCGGAGGACCCTCCTGGGCACGGACGGACGTTTTGCCTAGGCATATACAGCTTCGCTGTAAAACATGTAAAGCATACCTGATTAAATCAAGCAGGCTAGGTAACTTTTTGTCACCGCCCCGTTTCAGAGGGGATGCCATTAGATCATCATCATCACGTGAAGTTTCTCCGGCGCGAGCGACTGCAGACAGTGACGTTCTTCCTCGGACTCACGGTCCTACGACGCACAAGTTCTCCGCTTTTGCACGGTCCCGCTTCCATTGTCTGTGTTCACGATGTCTGTATTCACATTGCTGCTGTCGACGCCTCTGCGCTTTGTTAGCTTTCTTTCTCCGGCGTGAACGCGCTACGCCGCACCCCTGTCTTTTCCAGGCAACGGTAAGAGGCAACCGATGACACCCCGAGGGGGATCTAAGTTAATCAGGCGCAATGGCGCTTGCGCGGACATGGGCGTGCTTGACAAAAGGGACGTCCCCTCGTTCGCTCGCCGCCGCCGTCCCGCGTCAGGAGGTCCAAGGTGTTCATGAGAAAAAATAACTACGGCAACTTAGCGACACCACACCCCTAGAAATCAGCTAAGCTTATGAGCGATCGATCGAGCTAGCTTTACTTCTACACGGCTGCTACCACTGGTACTTCCAAAAAATACTTTTGTAGCCACATTTTTTGCGACAGGGCCATCACCCTGTCAGCGAGGGGCGATGCAGAAATCTCAGGGGAATCTCAAGGGGGGAGGGGGGGAGGAGGGGGGGGGAGGTCAGCAGGACATCCGGACATTCCCCCTGGATTTGCGCCTGCTCTCGAGCGTGAAAGTATAGTGAAAGGGTTTGACCCTTTTCGCGGCGATCCCGTGGGCACTGCCATGTTTGATCACGTGGTGACGCGTTCATTGCTTGCCTCAACTGCCTCCGTTGCCTCCTTGATTACAATGGAAGTGTATGACGCCGGCGCGGCTTACAAAACCTCTGTTTTCGGAGATATCGTAGACGGTGAGGTGACTAGGTGGACGACACGAAGCTTTGATCACAGCTTCATAGAACATGCAAAAGCGATTTCGGAGCTGATTAAGCTATGTCCAAAAGGCGCAAGCAGCGTATATGGTGCTTGTTCTAAAAGCGGGGCTAAATATGCATTCCAAGCTATCCACGCTTTCCGATTATAAATTCAGTCAGGATTAGTGTGTTTTGCTCTTTGTTCTTTATTCGGCAAATATTTTGAAGCAGTGCCTTGTCAGTTTCTGACTCAGTGAAGTTCCTCGGTGCGGCCACTATCTGATTATTTTCTGCCTAATCGCTCGCGGGTGTGCTCAGTTGCGATATATTTAATTGTTCTTGCTGCGCACAAGGCTTGAAACGTAGCAGTTTTGTACATTGGGTACCTCGTAGCAAATATATACTACAGCTAGTAACTCGCTTACTCTTGTGGACCGTCACGGAACATTCAGCTTCGACCATTCGTGGGCCATAGGTGTAGTCCGTCATTTATTGTGCGTATACAGTGCGCATATATTCAAGTGTGCGCCCATTCACTTATTCTTGATACGTCGGCGATAGAGTGGGCGTAAGTTTTTCTGCCATCTGGGAAAGATGTGTATAGATAACGTGCGCGAAACTTACTATGACAGGAAGCGGCGCTACTCCCTTTGTCATTGTTTAACGAGTGGTACTCACTCTTGACGACGTTCTGGGGATGAAGCCCTTTCTTTGAAGGTTAGCGATACAAGGCTGGCGGATGAGCAAAGTTCTGTATCCTCGAGGAAAGCCGTACATCACGAAGTGCCGGTAACACGTTCGGACAGTTGCAGCAGCGGTCCGCAAACTTGGTCACACAGATTCATTCTATTCCTTGACATGCCAGTCACTATTTTTGCAGCCAACTACTGCACACGTCTTCAATCCACATGATTAAATCTAGCATAATTGGAGCACAGCGAAAACTCAGTTGCATTTCCGGCAGCTAATCGCACAGAAGCAAGGTAGAAGCGGTAATGGTTTCGTATTCGTGCGCGGTCGCTGAGGAGAGGTATGGCGCGCCGCCGTGAGCGCCATCTCGTTTCTCTAAAACAAACTGCTCCGCGAAAAGGGTCAATCACGAAAAGGGTCAATATCACGCCGCACTAACAATACTGATACACGCATGTATTTTCTCAATAGCGCTCCTCTCTGTCAAGATAATTTTTATAAGTATCTCGGCCTTTATATCACTCACGATCTATCATGGCACAAGCATGTTGAATATATAACTTCTAACGCTAATCGCACGCTATAGGCTATCTGCGCAGAAACTTCTACGCCGTTCCTGCATCTTTAAAACTGACGCTCTGCAAAACACTTGTTCGATCAAAATTAGAATATGCCTCGGCCATCTGGGATCCCCTCAAGTATCACTAACCTTCTCCCTCGAAGCCATTCAGAACCGCGCGTCCCGCTTTATTCTATCTAATCACTCTCGTCATGCTAGCGTTACACTCATGAAGCAAACCCTTTAACCTACCGGATCTTTCAGTACGTCGTGCATACAGTCGCCTCTGCCTTTTCCACAAGATTTACCACAACCCGGTATTAAAAGATAAACTTTTAACTCCTCCTTCTTACGTTTCATCCCGCAGCGATCACATTCATAAAGTTTTCGTGCCATCTTGTCGTACGAATGCGTACTATCACTCTTTTTTACCTCGCACCTGTAATGACTGGAACCACCTTCCCGCATCGGTCGCCACTATTACAGACGCATCGAGGTTCAAGACTGCTGTTTTCCATGCCATCTAACAATTATTTTACTCATTGTTCTGCATCCTTTTTCTCTGTATGTACCACTCCTTTCTGTAGCGCCTACGGGCCTTGAAAGTATGTAAAATAAATAAATAAATAAATAAATAAATAAATAAATAAATAAATAATAAATAAATAAATACTTATCCCAGCGAATATACCCCGACCCATTTTAGTCCATGTACTCCTTAGAATTAAATGCGAGCGAAAATCACAGTCCATGTACTCCTTAGAATTAAATGCGAGCGAAAATCACAGTATATACCCGCCGTGGTTGCTCAGTGGCTATGGTGTTGGGCTGCTGAGCACGAGGTCGCGGGATCGAATCCCGGCCACGGCGGCCGCATTTCGATGGGGGCGAAATGCGAAAACACCCGTGTACTTAGATTTAGGTGCACGTTAAAGAACCCCAGGTGGTCGAAATTTCCGCAGTCCCCCACTACGGCGTGCCTCATAATCAGAACTGGTTTTGGCACGTAAAACCCCATAATTTATTTTTTAAAATCACAGTATATGAAACAAAGGCAAACAACCACTCTGCGAAATAATAAAAGCCTACATGTCACATACCCCCTTCCCCATAGGCTAATATATAGACATCATAGGGCATTGCCCCCCCCCCCCCCCTTTTTTTTTTTTTTTTTTTTTTTGCTTATAACGGTCCCGACGTGGGAGCGGCCCGCGACGTGCTGTGCTAATACGCGTTCTGCAGGACTGAAAAAAAAAAAAAAGTTATTCAATCAATCAATAACGACCATGAAGCGAAACCCAAGAGTAGCCGGAGCAGCTTGCTCGGCTTCCTCACTTCCTCCCAGCTCGGGAAGTGAACGCTATCGCATGCTATCGATTGACGCCATCCATGCTCCTGACTGAACACGAGATGGCGCGCGCATAGCGATTGGTCTGCTTTTCCTTTGGGACAGCTGGGAGTAGTTGCGTAGTTGCTGGTAGTTGGTTGGCAGACGACTGATTTGTGTGCGGCAGTCCACCACGTGGGTGTCAACGATACCGCAAGTTGTGGTCGGCGCAAGACCATGCAAACGACTCGCGAACATCGTTGGCTTCCTCGACTGTGGGAAATGCGCGCCTTCATGTAGAGTTATGTTGGTGTGTTCGACTCCAACAAGGCGAGGATAATCATGTTGCGAAAGGTGCTACTACTACTGAGCATCGGAACAGCCTCAGGTAACTTTTCAGACATTTCAGTTGCTGATTTCTTGCAAAAATAAACGTTGACAGCAGCCACACCTTACCTGCTGCTCGATCTTGACAATCTCCCGTGATCGGCGGTCGTGTTCTGGAGGTGTCGGAGCGGCCGCGCTCTGAAATAAGTAGCGTACGTATTACGTGCCGGGTTTCACGTGCGCAAAAGGCACGCCGTAGTGGGGTCGTCGGGATTAATTTTGACCGCCTGAGGATCTTTGACGTGTACCAAATGTATGGCACACAGCGGCCGCATCGAAATGCGGCCGCTGCGCTCTGCCTAGTCTGTCCGTTGCAGGCAGCGTTACTAGATTACACTACAGGCTGAGCGAAAATCGTGCACAACTGCACGAGGCTCACGCGAAAAAGGACACTTGTGACGTTTATGCAAAAAACTTCTTGGAATCGTGTTCGAACGAAATGCGTGCACCCATTCCTGTATTACGGGTCCACGTTACGAGGTTGGATTGTGCAGTTTCCCTTAGAACAGCAGGTGCTTTAACATTCTTGCTAGCGAAAATGCGTAAAATCAATTTCTTGTGACGAGTGTGCTTCGTGTGCCCATTATGGGTTCAATAAAATATGGGTTCAAGTATCTTGAAATCACGAACAGTGCTCGGCGATTGAAGCGCGTAGCTGCCGCTGTTTTCCGCGCCACCGGTGGGCGCTGGGTGATCGCTGGTGGACCAAATGCAGTGTTGCAAAGGCTCTCGCTTTCATCACGATGCATCAGCTCGGTGTCCCAAGCCCCCACAGGTGGCGAAAAAAGCACCGGCAGCCAATGCGTTTCAATCGCCGAGCACTGCACACAAAGACACACTTTGACATGTTGGATCGTGCAGCGAATCTTGCCGTGTACCCCCGGCTGAAAGTTTTCGCAACGCGAGATCCGGGAAAAACGAAATCGGATTGAAAGGTGCAGAGGCTACCTCCCCATACGACCAAAGCTAAATTGCAGACGAGCGGCGTAGTAGCGAGGTAATTTTTAACTTTTAATGCATTAGCATTAGGAGTGTCAAAGTGGAAAAAAAGTATATGCGTGCGAAGCATTATTATGTTATGAAAGTTATTATGCATTAATAAACTGCAAGTAACGATGCAATTACCACCACATATTGGATACAACGATGGAATTCTAGTTTTGAAGAAGCAGGTTTTTTTTTTTGTGAAAGGGGGGTATTGGGTTGAATGAAACAAAAAAAAAAGTGAAATTTCCCCAAACAGAAGATGCTGATGCGGGCAGTAGTTGCGCGCAGTTTCCTACAAGGGGAATCTCTGGTGTCTATGGGAACTGCAAGCATGGAAATTCAGCCAGCTTGCTTTGTACTTGACTAAACTTTGTCCTTCTGGCTTCAAACAGCATGCATCCTGATCATTTTCACCAGAATACTGCGCTGTAAGCACAACAATTCTCAGCGATTATGCATTTGCACCGAGTTTTATTGCCCCTACGGGAAGAAAAAATATAATTTCTTCAAAATTGAGGCCAGTAAGAACGTCTGCAGTCACAAGCAGGAAGATGAGGCAAGTAACCATCATTGCCATGGAAACTGAACGATTGCAGTACCAGAGTTCCCTCTATTAATTTTAGTAGTAGACTGTGGTCACGCAGAACGCGTCGAGTGCTCCGCACTTCGGCGGATGATGCCATGTAGTCCAACAGACCTCTATCCGTCCATGACTATTGCACCCTGCGTCGTCAAGAATAGAAACAAGCACAGATTTCGCCTAACCTACTAAGCACCTTTCCAGGAGTGCTGCTGCTGTTGTTTCAATGCTGATATATCAAGGGGATTTATTAGTTTAGTTGTTTCAACTAGGTGGTTTCTTCAACGCTGAGGTACCGTGGTTGGGGGGCTGGAGGATAACTTCTAACAGACTTAAAAACCACCTATGACTGTGCAATAGCATTTGCACGTATGGAGTGAGGTGAACATTACTTTGAGGACAACGGTGTTCATTTATAACCTGACAAAAGGGACGCAGAAATTGATAAACCTTAGGGGAGAAGTGTCAGCTGTATGTTTCAACAAGCGTCGGGGCCTACTCCCCTTTTTGAATTGGCTCTAAGATAAGGCTACCTTTGTTCATTCATTGCTGACCAGTGTTACGTAATTAAATAATACAATTATCTTGTTGTAATTGTTAAATGTGGAAGTACGTGCCACAGTTGTGGTATTAAAACCTGGCGACGAACATCATGTCCACTTAACAGAAACACCAAGTCTAGCACCAATTTTAAGATAGTTTCAAAGTGTGCTATGAAATATCATCGCTTTCCAGCTTTGCCAGCAGTGTGTGAGGGAGACATTCGGCATACTTTTTACTGAAACATCAATGTAATTTATCACAAATTTTGGGACAGGTATCTTGAGAAACTAGCGTAGCGTGTCTCAGTCTTTCTGGTAAATGAAGAACGACTTGATTTCTGCCCAGCTTTAGTTTTGCATCTGGAACATGTGCTCTATACTAAATGTTTATAAATTTAAATTTGTAAATTAGCTAACTGAAAATTGATATCTTGTGCAAGTAATTATCTGGCTCTTAATAGTGTCGTGCCTGGCAAATTGTGCTATCTGTTTGAGATGATCAAAATAACCTCATTCAAACTAAAGAAAGAGAAAGTGGTATTCATAATGTGCACATACTGCTTGTGTCATCTAGCTGCTTTTACACTGCACCACACCAAGATTGCCAAGACAGTTTTGCCTTTACAGGAGTACAAATATATTTCTCAGTGGCAGTTTTGATGTCTATCCAGAGGCAACAATAACTTGTGATAATGATTGGAATTTGTGGTTTGTGAATATTGTAAGCGAGTGACACTGTATATGCCTTTGGTATTAATGTGATTAGCATTTTTTGGGAACTTCACACACTTTCAGGAAACTATCTATCTCTCTTTGTCTGTAACCATTTTCCTGCAAACTTGGGTCACTGGGTTGTCCGTGGTCTAATGGGTGTCCTGAGGGATCAGGGTTCGAAACCAACCGCCGAACCAACATAGGTCACTGGGTGTGCACGGCTCTTCAGTGTAACTCCTTGATGGCAACCACTGGGTATGGCCCACTTGTCAATGACAAATTTAATTGACCACACAATGCTGTCCTGCATTTTTTCTTCCTTATAGTATCTGCATCGTTTGCGCTGCCCCATCAAGGTATTCAACAAAAAAATGCCTTGAAGTTTCTTCGGTGCCGGGCGGAATCAAACGCGCAACTTGTTTATTCAGATGGGAGCCACACGCGGAATTTTGCGATGGTGCAGCATGTTCAGTGGGAAGTGAGAGAGAGGAACCCGGCTGCATCATACATGACATGTTTCGGTGGTGGCAATACAATGTGTTGCTGCATTGCATCAGTGCTAATTGCATTAAGGGACACGAAAGGAAAAAATTATTTCACCTGCATTTGTACATTACCCTTTTACATTACCAAAAATGCCACTCTTACCGCGAGACGACGCTCGGTAAACCAGAAAGCATGCAATAACTAAGGACGGGGGGCGATGCCGCCTTGGAGTTCCCGCACCAGCCTGCCATGATGTCGGGAATTTTGATTGTCTCCTGCTTTGACTGAGCCCAACGTGGTCCAAATACGAAAATAACTTTTAAATCCATGACGTCAACTGATGCTTTGTAGTTTCAGCGCGAAGTTCAAAATCTTGAACTTTGACCTTGATTTCCTTTTCTGATAATTAACCTCTTATTGTGAAATTAACAATAGAGTTATCAAACAATACTTCATCAGTCTAAACTGATTTAGTGTTTTGCTTTAGTGTCCCTTTAACATTGACATTTATTGTGAGATGACAAATTTTTTTTCTCTTGAAAACAATTTGAGCACAATGTGTGCATCCTAGTTTTGTTCTTATGTTGCCTTGTACATAATTTTTCTGGTGGGTCCCCAGCTCGTTGAAGTGCGTTAAGGTGCATTTGTCTCGGGAATGCAAGTCATGTCGTTCTTATGTTCATGATAGCAGTTCAGCTTACTGAGACCAGGAAATGAAAATATTGACAGAATGGAAGGGACATGAAAGGTGTTATTGTGCGTCACCTGCTGAGGAAGCTACGCAAGCATTCAGCTCCTGCCTGAGAGCTGTAGTGTGCTTTGCCTGAGTAAACAAACAAGGTGTCGAGTGCTCGGAGGGCTCATCTTATGTCTTTTTGGCTTGGACTAGGGCAAAGCAGCATACATGTGAATGTGCATTTCCATGTGTGCTACTTGCAGCTTGAAGGGGGTAGAGCTGGTTTGGTTCCTCTACACACTGTTTGCCTTCACACTATTTCGATGTGCTGTTGTGCTTGCTAAGCATGGGAACGATCACATCCTTTTCAAGCTAGATTCTAGCATGTATTTCATGGTGTTTTAGAGAAGCATGGTTGTCATTTGGACAAGTGGTAAGGATTCATGAGTCAGAATAGCGTTACGGATGGGAACTCAGGGGAGGAAACACAACGAAATGCCTACTTACACCTAAAGCTTTAAGATTATCACTATTATTTAAGAAAAATACAGGAAAAATACCAACTAGAGAATTCCTAAGCCATGCTACACTTAGAAATTTCATCTTGCAAACCATCATCAAAAGATCACTGAGTGGAATTCGCTGCCGGCTGGTGCCTTTGCAGTTGAGTCTGCGAGTGCATTCGAGCATGTAGTTGCTTCATTCATTGATGTTTGATTTGCATACTTTCAACTAGTTACTGTCTTGTTGGCTACATTGTACTTTGCTTGTGTAACACATTGCACCAACTGGCCCAGCAGTAAATGATCCTGGAAATGTTTTTGTGTTCACGTTGTAGTCCATTTGTCACATTCTTTATTAGTTTTTTGTTTAATTTGTACACGATTTGTGTTGCTTTACAACAGCTTATATTGTTCTATGAAACTGCAAAGAAAATTTCTTTGTATCTATGTAACCTGACCTGCATACTCTTTTCGACTGCAGTATATTCTAAATAAATAAAATAAAATTGAAAAGAAAGAGTCAGTTGTGCATAATATTTATACAGAATGTTTCCTGGCAATCGATCGTTTTGTGCCACAAAAACCCACAAATGGTAGGCTTACTGATACACAACTGACAGGTTTTATGAATGTAAAATGATTCCATCTATTCTTGCGTTTAAGCAAGAGTTGCATTATGAAGTATATAGTTAACCACAAAATTTCATGAGCCACGGGATCTCAGGAAACATTGAATTTCTGAACAGCCTCTAACAGTAGCCTGTAAAACCGTACATCACAATGTTCAGATTAATGAATCAATAATACAATTTACACAGCATGTTCCCATGCAATTCATCGTTTTGTGCCACAAAAACCCACAAAAGGTAGGCTCACTGATGCACAATTGACAGGTTTTATGAATGCAAAATGATTCCATCTGTTCTTGTGTTTAAACAAGAGTTGCATTGTGAAATTTAGATGTGTATAGTCAATCACAAAATTTCACTGACCACAGGATCTCATAAAACATTGAATTTTTGAACAGCCTGTAACAGTAGGCAGTAAAAGCATACATCACAATGTTCGCAGAAATGAATTACAATGTTGTTTGCATATACTATTAAAGGCTGGAGATGCGAATACCAGGCTGTGTTGTGAGACTGCAGAGATATTAAGATTTTTCTCTGATCCCGTGGTCTGTAAACGTTTGTGGTTGACTATATATTTATGAGGTCAATTACTCACAGGGGACCCTGATCACGAGAAAGAAATTTACAGAAGAATAAAATTGGGTTGGAGTGCATACGGCAGGCATTACCAAATCCTGACTGGGAGCTTACCACTGTCGTTGAAAAGAAAAGTGTACAATCATTGCATTCTACCAGTGCTAACATATGGGGCAGAAACTTGGAGGTTAACAAAGAAGCTCGAGAACAAGTTAAGGACCGCACAAAGAGCGATGGAACGAAAAATCTTAGGACTAACGTTAAGAGACAGGAAGAGAGCGGTGTGGATCAGAGAACAAACGGGGATAGCCGATATTCTCGTTGACATTAAGCGGAAGAAATGGAGCTGGGCAGGCCATGTAATGCGTAGGATGGATAACCGGTGGACCATTAGGGTTACAGAATGGATACCAAGGGAAGGGAAGCGCAGTCGAGGTCGGCAGAAAACCAGATGGGATGATAAAGTTAGGAAATTTGCAGGCGCAAGTTGGAATGCGCTAGCGCAAGACAGGGGTAATTGGAGATCGCAGGGAGAGGCCTTCGTCCTGCAGTGGACATAAAATACAGGCTGATGATGATGATGATATATTTGCAAGAGCTGCAGTGGGCAACAAGATGAGGACCATAATCTGCGTGTTCAACACCCGGCTTTGCGTCTACAATTGTGGATACCAAGATAACATCTCAGAATCACAAGTAATTAGAAAACTAATGTTTTAAACGCTGCACAATTTGCTTGTAAGTGAAGTGCTTATTAAAAAAAAAGAAAAAAAAAGATGCTTGAAGATTGATGTCTGGGCTGATGGTGGCATGCAATGGGTGGCTGTGCTTAGTAAGCGTGTTCATGATTGATGGGGTTTAACGGCCCGACACAGATGAGGCTATGAGGGACGCCATGGTGAACGGCTCCGGATTACTTTTGACCACCTTAAATTATTTGATGTGCACCTAAATTTAAGTACATGACCATATAATTGGTAATAATAATTATGTGGACTTTACAGCTGCACTCGCGATGTTGGCGTCATTTCCCGGAATTCCGGATGCATTCATATGAATGAATTCGGTTAACTCGATATTTCGGTTAATTCGATCCCAATCGAAGGTTCCAGCTGGTACCCATATATTTCTGTGGGCCAAAGCTTTTGTTTTATTTTGATCTTGATAATGTCCTCGGCGGATAATTCGAATTTACCTACTCGGAACGCATAGGTCTGATGATGACCCCAACGGCTGCAGCGTTTTTCGGCCTGCCTGGCCAGAGTTTCAAACGAAAACGGCAGCTCAGAATGAATATGATTGCTGTATTTACCCGCTTCGAATGCACACCTTTTTTTCCCCCCCAATGGGTCCACAAATTTTCTGCGCGTTGCAATAAACCTAAATCGTGTTCGCGCCGTCGTCAACAGCCTACTGTCTCTTAAAGCCAACTTTATCACCATAATAAGAAGTGGCGACATGAATTTTTGATAGTTTTTGCGTAGGATAGTGACGAGGATTGTATGATTCGAGCGGTTTTGTTCAATCAGCCAATCAGCTCAACCGGTTTTGCTCTACCAGCCAATCAGCGTGCTCTGAAAGTGATATCCTCGAAAGTTACCGACCGAGAATACGTCCCCAGAAAAATCGGGAGGAGCGCCGCTGTGAAAGGCCAGCAGGCACTCGAGCAGCATGCGTTGCAGACGAATATGGGGGCGAGGACCCTTTGACCGCCAGGGGCGCCAGCTTCTGACGCTCCCTAAACGCTCCCGCTCGTTCTCGAGCGTTGGAGGTTTCAAGTACGGTGCGCACGGTTTATGTCGCTGGCTCCGTGTTTCCACGGTAAATTGAAGTTATTTCTCAGCTCACATCACGAGAGGCATGGTTAAAGGCTCCAAATGATTCACACATCACAGCGTCGTAGCGTAGCCGTAAGGTGTTTTTTGTAGCGACAGCTACATTACGCCAGGTTTTCGCCTCTTCGCCGTCGCCGCACTTTGAGCCGTGGCCGCACTGTGACGTCACACCAGGGCACTCATAGAGTTAATAAACTGACTCGAGAGGTAAAGCTGAGCCGAAAAAGGGGGACCGCTAGGGCGCCGCCATCTTGTCGGCGCCATCTTGTAACTTGTCAATGTGGCCAGCGCAATTATTTTTGAGAGATAAAAACAAGTATAGGTCGGCTTATGCTGTGTCATAAAAAACGAATACCTGATGGCTGTATGAAGGTGATGTGTGAATATTAAGCTTACAGGAAGCGCTTGCTAACGTAATTTATGCAGTTCACGATGTACTCATTCATTCAATAACGCATAACGCAAGTTTCGGTTTCGGATATTTTTTCTGTTTTCGGATGCGGGGTGGTAGTTTCGTTTGGTATAGTTTAGCTCTGACATGTGATCGCGTGACGACATCGGTTGACGCGATGACACCTTCGTGCCTTTTGTGCAAGACTAAAGCTCCAAAGGGCTCTGGCATTTCCCTTCACACGTAAGTAAACGTGCCTGATTTGTTCAGAACGTCACGCGAGTAGACAGCTTTCGTGATTCATCGCAATCGTTCGAGAAGCATCACAGTACAGGATTTTTTTTTTTACGTATTGCTCGTCAAGTGACACTTGCGACAGCAAACAGGGAAGCCTTAACAGCTATACGGTATTTTCGCTAGTGCGTGACCGTTGGAAACCACAAATCGCCGGAAATTTTAACAGGGTTATTCTTGGGTTGCGTAAATGCCAGCTGCACGGCCAACACCTCCCACACCCACGCGCACACGGCTGCACACACGCTACAAGCTATAAGTTGCGAGATTATAACTGATTACTATCGCCAAGTCTAGCTAGCGTTTCAGGAGCTGGCAACATCAGCGTATCATAATAGCGGCGCTCTTGCGGTGACCGATTTGAATGCATGGGCCCTATGGGCAGCTTGTCCTCTAGAGTCAGTATTTTAATTTTTAACTCTATGATGGCCCTCGATTCTCCAGCAACTCGGCTCGTCGCGGTCGCCCCGCGGCCACCGCTCCTGCCGTTGGTAAAACCCCTTGATGTTAGAAAGTAGCGACACGCTTTGATCTACGCCGCAACACCCTCGCCCGCGCGGTCAACCTCCTCTTTTTCTCCCCCTCTTTCGCGGAAGCAGCGCATCCGCCACGCTGAATGGCTGCGGCGCTCGAGACTACCCCGTCAGGTGAACCTGACGTCGCAAAAACGGCGCGAAACTTGCTTTCGCGCGCCTTTAGTTTCTCCCGCTCGGCATGAGCAGTCCAAGTGGTGGTCGCCCTGCCGCTCCGAGCGTGCGTTTCCCAAGTTTTTCCATCCTTTCGTAGGAATCTGAGATTCGTTCTCCGTGAAAATGCCTTGCTGCTGCGCGTTTCAATGCAGCAGCAGGCCAGAGAAAGGGCAAGCCTTATTTTATATCCCCCGAGGTGAACGGAATGTCGTGCGTCGGAAGCAGTGGCTCCATAACATCGGGAGAAGGGATTTCGCCCCTTCTAAGCACGCCATTCTTTGCGAGGTGAATGTTGCAGCTTTCCTCATATTTGTGGATGAAGTTGCATGGAGATGCTCTTCGCATAGCCGGACTCTTCGTTCAGTTTAATACTCTAATAATCTCCCTCAATTCTGATAAACTTGGCAACTTGAAGTCTGTAAGTTAATTATCAAGTGCCAGTCTTAGCAGTTTCCGTGTAAGCAATCAGCCTTTTTTTTTTTGAGAGAGAGACTTAGGTTACTCCCAGAGGTGATGGAATGTAATTTCTCGTCGTTTCATAGTGACGGAATACAGGCGCGTGTGTAAAGTCCTATGTTGGCTGTTTCGCAAACACAGCACCTATTTTGCACAGTGGCATTGGTACAAAGGCTTTTGGCCCACTCATTTTGGCGAATTCACTTTAAGTAAACTATCACATTTCTTCTTGGTCACCTTCTCTGAGCTTTTTAAGAGCGATGATTGTGAACCAAATTCTCGTTTATACTCTACGCTGCTTATATTGTATGCACCCAATACACCTCCGCGTTACGGACAACCCAAGTGGCGACGTAGAGGTAAACAGCTCAGCCACTGCTTGGTACTCATTTTTTCGGAGCGCTTCCGGTTGTATTTATCGAAGCGTCCCCAAAAAAATTTAAAAATGTCACGACGTTCTATCGGAAACGTACTTTCGTCATGACAGTTTCACAAGGGATAAATTCCCATACAACGCTTCAAAGGGCCGAATAAACAAGCGCGCGCATTGATTCTAATGCGGCTGCAGCGAGCCACTGGAGGGTTCAGCGCCGCGCCGGCCCGGTGAGGGGGAGAAATCCGAGGAGAATTGAGGAGGAAAGCGCGTGCGTGGGGGAGAGTGTCGCGAGGAGGAAAGCGCGTGCGTGGGGGAGAGTGTCGCTACTAGCGACACTCCCCCACGCACGCGCTTTCCTCCTCAATTCTCCTCGGATTTCTCCCCCTCACCGGGCCGGCGCGGCGCTGAACCCTCCAGTGGCTCGCTGCAGCCGCATTAGAATCAATGCGCGCGCTTGTTTATTCGGCCCTTTGAAGCGTTGTATGGGAATTTATCCCTTGTGAAACTGTCATGACGAAAGTACGTTTCCGATAGAACGTCGTGACATTTTTAAATTTTTTTGAGGACGCTTCGATAAATACAACCGGAAGCGCTCCGAAAAAATGAGTACCAAGCAGTGGCTGAGCTGTTTACCTCTACGTCGCCACTTGGGTTGTCCGTAACGCGGAGGTGTATTGGGTGCATACAATATAAGCAGCGTAGAGTATAAACGAGAATTTGGTTCACAATCATCGCTCTTAAAAAGCTCAGAGAAGGTGACCAAGAAGAAATGTGATAGTTTACTTAAAGTGAATTCGCCAAAATGAGTGGGCCAAAAGCCTTTGTACCAATGCCACTGTGCAAAATAGGTGCTGTGTTTGCGAAACAGCCAACATAGGACTTTACACACGCGCCTGTATTCCGTCACTATGAAACGACGAGAAATTACATTCCATCACCTCTGGGAGTAACCTAAGTCTCTCTCTCAAAAAAAAAAAAAAAAGGCTGATTGCTTACACGGAAACTGCTAAGACTGGCACTTGATAATTAACTTACAGACTTCAAGTTGTCAAGTTTATCAGAATTGAGGGAGATTATCAGAAGCGCGTGGCTTGTACTTAATGAGCATGCGCGAATAATACATAATACCACTTATCTACCTATATATTGCGGTTCATGCCTTCGCAACATAAAGTACATAAAGAAAAAAATGCTCGCAGTACAGAAACTTTGCAAAGATACAATAAGCACGCAATAAGAGTAAAATAGTTCCTTGGCTTCACAAGTATCAGGCGCAAGGATCACACACACACGCGCGCACACACTTACATGCACACACATTCACGCACACAAGCACGCACATACACAAACACGCACACACACACGCACACAACTACAAAATATGAGTTACAAGCATTAACTCACAAATTACATACATTTGAAAACTAACACACGCGCGAAAACACAAAAAGCTTTGTCACGGCTCGAAGAGTCAACGAAAATTTCAGCCGACTCACTTTAAAAAAAAAGTATATGCAGTTATCGGTGTTTGCGAAACAGCCAACATAGGACTTTACACACGCGCCTGTATTCCGTCACTATGAAACGACGAGAAATTACATTCCATCACCTCTGGGAGTAACCTAAGTCTCTCTCTCAAAAAAAAAAAAAAAAAAGGCTGATTGCTTACACGGAAACTGCTAAGACTGGCACTTGATAATTAACTTACAGACTTCAAGTTGCCAAGTTTATCAGAATTGAGGGAGATTATTAGAGCATTAAACTGAACGAAGAGTCCGGCTATGCGAAGAGCATCTCCATGCAACTTCATCCACAAATATGAGGAAAGCTGCAACATTCACCTCGCAAAGAATGGCGTGCTTAGAAGGGGCGAAATCCCTTCTCCCGATGTTATGGAGCCACTGCTTCCGACGCACGACATTCCGTTCACCTCGGGGGATATAAAATAAGGCTTGCCCTTTCTCTGGCCTGCTGCTGCATTGAAACGCGCAGCAGCAAGGCATTTTCACGGAGAACGAATCTCAGATTCCTACGAAAGGATGGAAAAACTTGGGAAACGCACGCTCGGAGCGGCAGGGCGACCACCACTTGGACTGCTCATGCCGAGCGGGAGAAACTAAAGGCGCGCGAAAGCAAGTTTCGCGCCGTTTTTGCGACGTCAGGTTCACCTGACGGGGTAGTCTCGAGCGCCGCAGCCATTCAGCGTGGCGGATGCGCTGCTTCCGCGAAAGAGGGGGAGAAAAAGAGGAGGTTGACCGCGCCGGCGAGGGTGTTGCGGCGTAGATCAAAGCGTGTCGCTACTTTCTAACATCAAGGGGCTTTAGCCGTTGGGCGCTCGCCCCGTCCTCTGTGTGACGTCACACCACGGGCCTCGATTCTCCGGCGACTCGGCTCGTCGCGGTCGCCGCGCGGCCACCGCTCCTACAGGCGCGCGTCCGCGTTGCCTGGCAACCGCCACAGCTGGAGCGCTCGGCGCGCCGTCTGTATGACGTCACACCCCGCGCTCCGCAGCTGTGATAGAGTGTACTAGAATATGGTCTAGTACACTCTAGCTGTGATAACCGGGAGTATAGAAGGGGAAAGCTCGCGTCGCCGCAGCCATAGTTGAGGCCGCAGTATGGATGGTGAGAAGTCGGCCAGCCTGAAGGAGGCCAGGGATCGCCGTAGAAATGAAGAGGAGACAGCACGCTGAAGAGACTCGAGAGGAGTGTGCCGAATGGTTGGCCAACCGTTCTGCTTTACGGGTCATACATGCCTTACGAATCATAGAAGCGTATTCATTGGTGTGAAAAATACAGTTTTACCCGTTGGTTGACCACAACGTCTCTCCTTTCTTAGTCTAGTGGGAAACCACTAAGTTTAATAACATGTCTAACTACAAGCGAAGCCTAAGCGCTGCTCGGGGTCTGTAGCTATCGCTACTCGACTAGGTTTAACTAGAGCTAAACCACAGCCAATTTTTTTTTTTTATTTTATGGAGTACGCTCAGAAGACAAGATATTCTTGCTCTTCGCAAAAATGTAAGTTCAGCCGAGCAAAGGATTACCTTCATGATGCTGTTCGTTATTTCGAGTTTGTGCTGCTCAACACCGACCAGTTCTGTATGCTTGAGCTATGGAGAAAGGAAGAAACATCTGCCAGGTGCATGCTGCAGTCGTTTTCTTGTGAACCGCGGCCGCAGCACTTTAAGCTAGCTGAATTTTCTGCTGATATGTTGATATTTGTCGTCGTATACTTGGCAAAACTTGTTCTAGCTTGATTCTGACGAAGAATCATTGTGTCGGCCTTCTTTCAACAGGTTCACTTCCTCACATTTCTACAAATACTTATTCACCTGTGTATACAACACGCGTAATTTTCATTCGCATCCTATTTGCTTGAAGCGTGTGCAAGTGTGGCTCGATCGCCGTCTCTTCAGGATTATTTGAGCAGCCGGCATCCCGTCGGAGTCTAGCTTGTTCTTTTGGTGGGAGTCTTCTTCGATATGTAAGCCGTCAGGTAGCATGAAGGAACTGAGCCGCAGATACATAATCGAAATCTGCGCAATCTTGCAGCCTGTCCACCATACGCTCAATAAATTATACTCCTCGGCGTTTGCACACGACTGACGCGTTTGAAACATTTCCTTAGCCTGGCGAAGTATATATACAAGCTCACATATCTCGGAAAGTTCTGGGTCTTGCGGCGTCCAAACCAGTGCAATGTTGGCCCGTGGCTGGCATATGTTTGTCGCCCAACTTGCTATTCGACGCAAAGCAAGTGATGCTCCTGCGGCTAGTTTTCTTCTTTGCAGGAACTCTGTCTCGGAGCCTCAGGAGCTTGGTATTCACGAACGTTACTCACAGTATTCACTTCGCTCCTTAGACATCTAATTACGGGAACTCGGAAAACTGTCGTGACTGCGAGCGCACCGTGCCGTCTACGTGTGAACTGACGATATACATAATCGCTTTTCAGAATGACTCATTGCAGCAAGAAACGTCAGACTTTTATACACTCTCTCACCATAAGTTAACATCTTTCTTTCAAGTTTTAGTGTGAAAGCAATTTATTTTAAATATTACAAGCGCCAAATAACAGACTGAGTAGCAGACGACACGCGCTTGGCGACAGGCCTCAGACCGCCGCGCCACTCCTGCTGTCATGAGAATAGAGAAGCACATAGGTATGTTTCTAGGTATGCTTGTGGTCATGATGTGGAGAAGCAGTGAGCTACGCCGGTCGGCACATATGGCCTTCAAGATTTGCGTGCGCCGGCAGCTCTTGCTCTCATTCGCAGAGAGAAAGCGTAATTTCAGTGGTGGGCGTGACCAGCTCCCTCGCGGCGCTCGCACCCGAGCGCTTTTCATGCGTCGAGGAGGCTTTCGCGCGCTCCTTCACACTGCGGCTTGGATGAGGCGAGAAAAACGCGCGATTTTGCGCTGCTGTGTGTGTGTGGTCCCTGACTGATTAGGTGATGATGATGATGATGATGATCTATTGGCATCCCCTTTGAAACGGGGCGGCGACAAATAGTCACCTAGCCTGATTGATTTAATCAGGTATACTATACATGTTCTTTATCTTGCATTTTTGTATACCTATCATTATTTTTCTTTTTCAAAAATTTACCTTGTACCGCTGCCTATGATTTTAAGAGATCAGGTCGCATCCATCTTTTCCCTACTTTTTTTCCACCAGTACTCTAATCGTCTCTTGCTGATCTCTACGGCTGATCTGTTTATGTTTCCTTCCACTTTAAACCCAAGCGCTTCTGGGAGTTGCACGTTACCTACGGTTCTCGCTGGGTGGATCCCGTCGCATTCCATTAGGATGTGCTGAGTGGTCTCTGGATCTTTACTGCAGCATACACATGTCTCATCTAATTCCGAATATTTGTTCCGATATGTTTTCGTCCTTAGGCAACCGGCTCGAGCCTCAAATAGCAAGGCACTGCCCTTTGTGTTATCGTACAGATTTTCCCTTCTAATTTCTTTCTTCTCATTCTTGTAAATCTCCATTGTCCTTTTCGTTTCCATTCTTTGCATCCAATTCACGGTCTCTATTTCTCTCACTTTCTTTCTGATGACCCCTGGTTGTCTATTTACAGTTTCGATTATCCTGTACTTGGTTGCCAACTTCCTTGACCTCTTCCTCCATTCTGTGTCCACGCTTTTCACGTAGAGATACTTGTGCACTTTAGCCGCCCATTTATTTTCATCCATGTTCCTGAGCCTTTCTTCAAAACTAATTTTGCTTTGTGCTTCTCTGACTTCAAAAGAGGCCCAACCCATGTCTCCATGCACTGCCTCATTTGTCGTATTACCGTGTGCTCCCAAAGCCAACCGGCCTACTGATCTTTGGTTAACTTCCAAACCCGCCAATATATCCGATTTTAAGCATATAATGGCATTTGCGAATGTTAGCGCTGGCACCATTACTCCTTTCCAGATTCCACGCACCACCTCATACTTATTGTGGCCCCACAGTGCTCTGTGTTTCATTAATGCTGCATTCCGCTTCCCCTTTATTTTCAGATTATCTTGGTGGTTGCTTGAGTAATTCTTTCCTTCGTTTATGTGTACGCCGAGGTACTTATATTGCTTCACTATGGGTATTACTTGCTGTTGAATTGACACCACGAAGTTACTCGTGTGCTCATTAAAGATCATAATCCCTGATTTCTCTGTGCTAAACTTAAGGCCTAGATTTGTCGCTGCGTTCCCACAGATATTCGCAAGTATCTGTAAATCTTTTTTATTGTCCGCTAGTAGCACAATGTCGTCTGCGTACATCAGTCCAGGGATCTTCTGTTGCACCATTTGTCCATTACGCATGTAGGATAAATCAAAACCTAATTCGCTGTTTTCCAGTCGTCTTTCTATGCCCTTGACGTAAAGCGTGAACAACAATGGTGACAGAGGGCATCCTTGCTTCAATCCTTGGTGAATTCCCACCATTTCATTTCCTTTTCGGCCTTCCCATGCCACTTGTACTTGGTTGTCTCGATATATCTCCCTCAGCAGCTCCACGAAATCGTCATCTATGCCTTCGTATTGAAGAATATCCCACAACAATTCCCTGTCTACGTTGTCATAAGCTCCTTTAATATCTAGAAATGCTATCCATAAAGGAAATGGCGGCTGAAGCGCCCGCTGGCGGCTATTCTAGAATGCGTTAATTTTGCTTTGTTCACGCATAATCCCACAGATAGAATTCGCTGAACTGTCAAAACTGATCAGCAAGAAGAAAGTAAGGGATATTGGAAATTATAACGTGGAAAACATTGAGGGAAGCCGTAAAATATGGATGCAGCATCAAATCAGTGAGAAGAAAACTTGGCATAGGACAAGGCAAAATGTATGCACTGAAAGATAAACAGGGTAATCTCATCGGCAATTTCGATGACATAGTAAAAGCAGCGGAATAATTCTATACAGACCTGTACAGTACCCAGAGCAGGGCCAAGCTACTTTCATTCGAAGTAGAGATGAACCGGATACAGAGGCTCCTTCTATAACTAGCGATGAAGTTAGAAGGGCCTTGCAAGACATGACTAGGGGAAAAGCTGCTGTAAAAGATGGAATAACAGTCGATTTAATCAAGGATGGAGGAGATATCATTCTTGAAAAGCTTGCGGCCCTTTATACACAATGCCTCACGACTTCAAGTGTACCAGAGAACTGGAAGAATGCCAACAATATACTAATCCACAAGAAGGGAGACGTTATAGAATTGAAGAATTATGCACCCATTAGCTTGCTTTTAGTATTCTATAAGATATTCACCTAGATAACCCGCCATGGTTGCTCAGTGGCCATGGTGTTGGGCTGCTGAGCACGAGGTCGCGGGATCGAATCCCGGCCACCGCGGCCGCATTTCGAAGGGGGCGAAATGCGAAAACACCCGTGTACTTAGATTTAGGTGCACGTTAAAGAACCCCAGGTGGTCCAAATTTCCGGTGTCCCCCACTACGGCGTGCCTCATAATCAGATCGTGGTTTTGGCACGTAAAACCCCATATATTTTTTTTTCACTTAGATAATTTCCAATAGAATCAGGGCAACACTTCAGTCAACCAAGAGAACAGGCCGACTTCGGGAAGGCATACTCTACAATGGATCACATCCATGTCGTTAATCAGGTAATCGAGAAATCTGCGGAGTACAATCAACCTTTCTATATGGCTTTCGACGAAGATAGATCCTCCTATCGAAACATTGGCCAGCCTTTCTGAGGCACCTTATCCCTGTTTATAATCCTTATTCCTCGTGTGCTACTCCATTAGTCAGCCATCTTTTTTGATAGATTATGAAAAGGCATTTGATTCAGTAGAGATACCAGCAGTTATATATCGAGACATTGCGCAATCAAGGAGTACAGGAGGCATACGTGAATATCTTGGCAAATATGTACAAAGATTGCACATCAACCTTGGTTCTCCACAAGAAAAGTAGAAAGTTACCTATCAAGAAAGGGGTCAGGCAAGGAGACACATTCTCTCCAATGCTATTCACTGCATGCTTAGAAGAAGTATTCAAGCTCTTAGACTGGGAAGGCTTAGGAGTGAGGATTAACGGCGAATATCTCAGCAACATACGGTTTGCAGATGACATTGTGCTATTCAGCAACAGTGCGGACGAATTACAACAAATGATTGAGGACCTTAACCGAGAAAGTGTAAGAGTGGGGTTGAAGATTAATATGGAGAAGACAAAGATAATTTTCAATAGCCTGGTAAGGGAACACGAATTCAGGATCGCCAGTCAGCCTCTAGAGTCGGTAAAGGAGTACGTTTATCTTGGTCAATTACTCACAGGGGACCCTGATCATGAGAAGGAAATTTACAGAAGAATAAAATTGGGTTGGAGTGCATACGGCAGACATTGCGAAATCCTGACTGGGAGCTTACCACTGTCGTTGAAAAGAAAAGTATACAATCACTGCATTCTACCGGTGCTAACATATGGGACAGAAACTTGGAGGTTAACAAATTTAGAAGCTCTAGAACAAGTTAAGGACAACACAAAGAGCGATGGAACGAAAAATCTTAGGACTAACGTTAAGAGACAGGAAGAGAGCGGTGTGGATCAGAGGACAAACGGGGATAGCCGATATTCTAGTTGACATTAAGCGGAAGAAATGGAGCTGGGCAGGCCATGTAATGCGTAGGATGGATAACCGGTGGACCATCAGAGTTACAGAGTGGATACCAAGAGAAGGGAAGCACAGTCGAGGATGGCAGAAAACTAGGTGGGGTGATGATGTTGGGAAATTTGCAGGCGCAAGTTGGAATCAGCTAGTGCAAGACAGGGGTAATTGGAGATCACATTTAGAGGCCTTCGTCCTGCAGTGGACATAAATACAGGCTGATGATGATGATGAATAGCATGACACATCGTGTCTTATTGCATAATGTCTAGTGCAGACGCTGCTACATTGGCCAAACAGGCCCATGTTTTATAATGACCGGCTCAGAGAGCATGCATACTCACTGAAAGGGTCTGTACGCACTCATTTAGCCCAACACTGCAAAGAATGCGACTGCCAACCTATCTTTGATAAATGCGCAATATTAGGTAGATATAAAGAGCACGTGAGCTTTGCGAAGCGTTTTGTATCTCATGAAAACTTCTGCGTCAGTGTACCCTCTGTTTCTGTGCACAGCCTGTGACATTAAATATTTGTTCAAAACGTGACAGTCTGCTATGATGACGCACGTGATGTGATGATTTCATTCCTATTCCGGCGCAGATACCATGTTTTTGTTGGTCTTCTGCGCTGAGCCTGTGTATTGTATACATATTGCATTACCCGCAATAAACCAGTGGTTGTTAGTTCAGCGCCTTGTCTGTCGTACTCACTTCCCCCGTCCAAGCGCTGTTTGTTCCCGTCCTAATGATGTACCAACCACCCCAGACCAGCACACTTCTTTTGAACTCGGTTATTTAACTAACTAAGCGGAATAGAAAAACATTTTGAGGAGCGCCACATGACTGCAAACCATATGTCGTTGGTTTCACTCAGCTGCTGTTAACCACTTATTTTAAATCCTTGGTTCAAGTTACGTGCAACACAATGTATATTTTAGTTGATGAAACACTAATGACATATGTGAGCTACTGATTCTAGCTGAATGTCTCAGCTATGATGAACAACTGTTCCTGAAGTCAATTGCCCCTAAGATGGCTTACTCACCTTCAGTCATGCATTTTAGCTATATCATACACAGAGTATGTAATAATGTGAGCATTACATAAAAGTTATAGAGGAGCACTAAAACAAATGCATATGTTAAATCTGGTTCGAAATCAAGTTTCTTGCATAAGATTGCAATCACCATAGCAATGTGCAAGCACGTAGTTTTATTAGTGTGGAAACCGGAAATTAGAGCGGGAACTTTTTTTGTGGAAACCGAAAGCTGACTAGCTAGCCAGCCTCGTACGCTGACCCAGTGGTGGTACTTGCTTGGGTCAATGTGGGTTGTGATGCCGTCGTGGTCATTGCATCGTCATGATTCCGGCATTCTCGTCAAGCCATTGTCGTCGTACAATCGTCCTTGTCACACGTGACAAGGAGCTTCAACTCTCGTCATTCACGCCTTCTACCCTCACGCCTTCTACCCTGACCCAGTGACCCAAGTTATCTAAAAGCTTCGGCTAGTATAGCTCGCGGTCGTTGCTTCGTCGACATTACAGCTTTCTCATCCCACTCATGCCATCGTCCTGCATTCGATGTCACACCACCGCTGTGATGCTGGCGTGGTTAATCCAGATTCGTCATCGAAATCTCGCCATGCCGCGTTGTCAGATGATCGTCGTCGTGGTGCCGTCGCGGTCGTTGTTGCAACGTCATCATTGTATTGTACTAATGCCATCGTCGTCGTCACTTCAGCAACGTACGTCATCCCATTGTCGTCATCAAGTCATGCCGTCGTCATTTCAGCTTCTTGGTCGTCCCGCCATCGTCAGTCGTTATCTCGTTGTGCGAATATCAAAATTTTCGTTAATGTTAAAAAACTAGGTAGTAAACCGTTATACTAAAACATTGCAACTTGGAAAATTTTATAATTCCTCCTAGCCTGTCGTCGTCAGCGGGTGCCTTATTATACCGCATCAAATGCCCGTAAACTCGGAGGCATTTGACCCTGTGCCAATCGTCACTCATCGCACTTGCTGTCAAGCAAAAAAGCGAACCCTCGCTCATCATAGAATGGTGTTTGGATAGCGCTGTCCGCATACCCGTGCCACATACCCGTGCCACTTGCTACTGAGGGGCTAGCTCTTCCGCAAAGTTCCGACGTTTAGTGGGAAAGTGTGCTTTACTGGCGAAATTTTGCTAGCAGCAATAAATCATCACAAAATTCAGCACAAAGTCGCCCGAATATTCTTAGATTAGATAGAAACAAATGCTAAGAACCGTGTTTGCTCCCGCACAGCCAGCAATATATTCCTATTTGTTTCGAAAATTCGTATCCAACCGAATATTCCAACATTTTCGAATATCTATTTTTCGAATCGAAAACGAATACTAAAAATAGAATATTCGATAATATTCGAACTTTTCGAACATTCGCACAACCCTACCCATAACACAAGAATCGACATTTCATTTTCCTCATGCCGTCGACGTTATACCGCCTTTGTCGTTCTATCGATGTCGTTTCTTCCTCATTCCATTGTCACGGCGTCTTACTGTCATGTAGAGTGTGCTAGAATGGGGGAGTGGGTCCAGCGGACCCTTTGCAAGCGCCGAGGGGGAAGCAGTAAGCGTGGAAATTGTGGCGCCGCTGCCGTCGCCTTAATCTGAATCTCCGGCCAATAAACGTTGGCTCCGGCTGTTTCGGCAGCGCTCATTGGCTGAGGCGAGCCCACGGGCTGAGTAGCTGTCGTCTGCTCGACGCACCGTCGTTGCCGCCACCGAGTATCCGCCTGTCAAAGCTCCATGCAGCTCCACGCGACAAGCGTCCGGCCGGCGCGCGGGGACGCTCGTTCGGAAGCAAGTGGCGGTGGCGCCACCAACTTTTCAATAAAGAAAGCCTCAGCGGGGAGCCTGCGTTGGACCCCTATCTAGTACTCTACTATCATGCCACCATGCTCATGGGCGACCGTAGCCAAGTGAGACGATATTGGAGGATGTGGCATATAGCCGAAGCAACGAAGAATTACCACTGCACATGTTAAATAAACGTCACTTCAGCAGCAGCTCTGTCGTTACACTGCTCGAGTGCTCTTCGCATTACCATCGTGAGATGAGTTCTGCCGTATTTTAATTGCGATAACAATTATATGGACATTCAAAGAGGATTTCTGCTGTCGCCGTCGTCGTGGCCGTCGCCGTGAGGTTCCGTATGACGTCAACGGCGATGAAATCGTCGCCGCGCGCCGGACGCTGTATGTGCGAGTGAAAGGGCGCGAGGGACGCGCGCTTTCACGGGGAGCGAACGCACGGCCGAGAGGAAACGCGCGTTCTGCTCCGTGCTCTATGAAGGGCTGCAGAATTAAGCGTCTTTCCTCCTTTACAATCATCATATATATAGAGAAAACGCGACTTCTTTTGTCGCGCGAAAGGCCGTGGGGGGACGGGAGAGAGAGAGGGAGGGAGGGGAGGCGACGTTTAGCTGCGGCACCAAATGCGTGTTTATATTGACCCTTTTCGCGGCGATCCCGTGGGCGCTGCCATGTTTGATCACGTGGTGACGCGTCCATTGCTTGCCTCAACTGCCTCCGTTGCCTCCTTGTTTACAATGGAAGTATATGACGCCGGCGCGGCTTAGAAAACCTCTGTTTTCGGAGATATCGTAGACGGTGACTAGGTGGACGACACGAAGCTTTGATCACAGCTTCAGAGAACATGCAAAGGCGCTTTCGGATCTGATTAAGCTATGTCCAAACGGCGAAAGCAGCGTATATGGTGCTTGTTCTACAAGCGGGGCTAAATATGTATTCCAAGCTATCCAAGCTTTCCGATTATGAATTCAGTCAGGATTAATGTGTTTTGCTCTTTGTTCTTTATTTGGCAAATATTTGGAAGCAGTGGCTTGTCAGTTTCCGACTCGGTGACGTACCTCGGTGTGGCCACTATCTGATTATTTTCTGCCTAATCGCTCGCGGATGGGCTCAGTTCCGATTGATTTGTTCTTGCTGCGCACAAGGCTTGAAACGTAGCTGTTTTGTACATTGTAATACCTTGTAGCAAATATATATTACAGCTAGTAACTCGCTTACTCTTGTGGACCGTCACGATCGAATCATTCAGCTTCGACCATTCGTGCACCATCGGTGTAGTCCGTCATTTATTGTGCGTATACAGTGCGCATATATTCAAGTGTTCGCCCATTCACTTATTCTTGATACGTCGGCGATAGAGTGGGCGTAAGTTTTCCTGCCATTTGGGACAGATGTGTATAGATAACGTGCGCGAAACTTACTATGACAGGAAGCGGCGCTACTCCCTTTGTCATTGTTTAACGAGTGGTACTCACTCTTGACGACGTTCTGGGGATGAAGCCCTTTCTTTGAAGGTTAGCGATACAAGGCTGGCGGATGAGCAAATTTCTGTATCCTCGAGGAAAGCCGTACATCACGAAGTGCCGGTAACACGTTCGGACAGTTTCAGCACCGGTCCTCGAACTTGGCGACACAGATTCATTCTATTTCTTAACATTCCAGTCACTATTTTTGCAGCCAACTACTGCACACGTCTTCAATCCACATGATTCAATCTAGCATGATTGGAGCACAGTGTGTTAGCGAAAACCCAGTTGCATTTCCGACAGCTGACCGCACAGAGGCAAGGTAGAAGCAGTAATGGTTTCGTATTCGTGCGCGGTCGCTGAGGAGAGATATGGCGCGCCGCCGTGAGCGCCATCTCGTTTCTCTAAAACAAACTGCTCCGCGAAAAGGGTCAATAAAAACGTTGCGAGGCGAGAAGGTGGTAAAGACTCCCGACGCTGCTCGACGAGTGTCCTGTTCTGATTTCGTCGAAAACCTCCCAGCCGCCCCCAGAGGCACCGGCAACAGTCAGCAACGCCGCACGCATTTTGAGCGAACGCGGGCAAAACGCCGACGGCGGGGACAACAGTTCTGCGCGTTGCTGGTGGTGCTGCATGTCCAAGTTTATACAGCTGATAAAACTACTATCCTTACTCCGTATAGCTCTCTACTAATTTGCTATCGCAATTGATGCTTCGCCTTTCGGGTGTTTTTCTCCTAATGTCAACTGGAATATTGGCTATTCCCGTTTGTTCTCTGATCCACACCGCTCTCTTCCTGTCTCTTAACGTTAGTCCTATGATTTTTCGTTCCATCGCTCTTTGTGCTGTCCTTAACTTGTTCTCGAGCTTCTTTGTTAACCTCCAAGTTTCTGCCCCATATGTTAGCACCGGTAGAATGCAGTGATTGTATACTTTTCTTTTCAACGACAGTGGTAAGCTCCCAGTCAGGATTTCGCAATGTCTGCCGTATGCACTCCAACCCAATTTTATTCTTCTGTAAATTTCCTTCTCATGATCAGGGTCCCCTGTGAGTAATTGACCAAGATAAACGTACTCCTTTACCGACTCTAGAGGCTGACTGGCGATCCTGAATTCTTGTTCCCTTGCCAGGCTATGGAACATTATCTTTGTCTTCTCCATATTAATCTTCAACCCCACTCTTACACTTTCCGGTTAAGGTCCTCAATCATTTGTTGTAATTCGTCCGCACTGTTGCTGAATAGCACAATGTCATCTGCAAACCGTAGGTTGCTGAGATATTCGCCGTTGATCCTCACTCCTAAGCCTTCCCAGTCTAAGAGCTTTAATACTTCTTCTAAGCATGCCGTGAATAGCATTGGAGAGATTGTGTCTCCTTGCCTGACCCCTTTCTTGATAGGTAACTTTCTACTTTTCTTGTGGAGAATCAAGGTAGCTGTGGAATCCTTGTAGATACTTGCTAAGATATTTACGGATGCCTCCTCTACTCCTTGATTACGCAATGCCTCTATGACTGCTGGTATCTCTACTGAATCGAATGCCTTTTCATAATCTATAAAAGCCATATAGAGAGGTTGATTGTACTCCGCAGATTTCTCGATTACCTTATTGACGACATGGATGTGATCCATTGTAGAGTATGCCTTTCCGAAGCCGGCCTGTTCTCTTGGTTGACTGAAGTGTTGCCCTGACACTATCGGAAATTAGCTTGGTGAATATCTTATACAATACTAAAAGCAAGATAATAGGTGTATAATTTTTCAATTATATAACGTCTCCCTTCTTGTGGATTAGTATAATGTTGGCATTCTTCCAGTTCTCTGGTACACTTGAAGTCGTGAGGCATTGCATATAAAGGGCCGCAAGCTTTTCAAGCATGATATCTCCTCCACCTTTGATTAAATCGACTGTCATTCCATCTTCTCCAGCAACTTTTCCCTTGCAAGGCTCTTCTAACTACATCGCTAGTTATAGAAGGAGCCTCTGTATCCTGGTCATCGCTACTTCGAATGAAGGTAGCGTGGCTGTTCTGGGTGCTGTACAGGTCAGTATAAAATATACGTGCTCACTGATCAATGCGTTTCATTCATTCCCGCCTGTACAAAAATGACGGGCCCTGAAGTTGTGTCGAAGCCTAATCACTGGGATCACGCGTCGCAAATGCAACATTTTCGCAAACGAGATGCATTGCTAATACGCACTCGCTCGCTCCCTCACTCACTCACTCACTCACTCACTCACTCACTCACTCACTCACTCACTCACTCACTCACTCACTCACTCACTCACTCACTCACTCACTCACTCACTCACTCACTCACTCAAAGCATTGACAGTCACTTTAGCATACGCAAAAGAGGGCGAGCCTGCGTGCTCAAGAGACATTAATTACTTTACATACTCATTCGAATGCATTGTTACTTCTTATTACTTGCTTTTCCCACCAAAGTCGTGAGTTCGAGTGCCTTAATTGACCCTACCTAATTGACTGTTCCTTAATTAATTTCACCCTAATTAACACCAAAGGTCGAGGGTGCGACTCCCACCAAAGGTCGCAATGTACGATACAATATCACCTCACGCTTACATGTTCATGCGAAGCACATCAAAGTTGAAGCTTTCTCATCCAAACACTATTAGGCGTGTTTGTGCTGCATACAGCATTAGCCCTTCATTGGAGCAACAAGATGAATTGTACTTGTCTATGCAAAAAAAAAAAAAAAAAAAAAATTGCATTGCCATTGAAGCACCATGAACGGACTGTGACGCTCATGATAGACGAAATTCATTTAAAGTCTTACTTCGAATATAAAGGTGGTTTTGTCACAGGTGCAGCCACAAACAGTAACATTGCTGGAAGAACAGCATACGTCTTTATGATTCAGAACCTCTTGTCGCCGGACAAAGACGTTGTGCATATTCTACCTGTTGCAAAACTTGACGCAAAGGACTTGCATTGCTTCCTCAGACACCTCATTAAAGAGCTAGAAGATGCCTGGCTTCGTGTGATCGCAGTCATTTCTGATAATAATTCCATAAACCGGAAAGCCATGTCCTTTTTTTTGTGATCCCCCAAAATTTAATATTGCCTATACACACCAATCTGGTCCACCAAGACCTTTGTTCTTTGTATTGGACAGCGTTCACATTTTAAAGTGCATACGTAACAACTGGCTTAATCAACGTAATCCAGGGATCTGCATGTTTTTTCCTGATATAACTGAGCTTTCCAGTAATGGGTAGGTGTTAACAGCATCATTTGGTACTCTGAGGAAGTCACATGAAGAGGAAAGCAATGAAGTCTTGCGGTTGGCCCCGACATTATCTTTAAAAGCATTAAATCCATCCAACTTGGATCGCCAACATGTCAAGCTCATACTGAAGATTTTTAACCTTTTGGTAATGAAGCGGACGCGCCTCGTGTTTCCGATAGCAGCTCAGAGACGACGACCGCGTGCTGTGATTTGCAAGAGAGCTAGGACTGTTCGCTGCTGCTAGGCTGCTGTTTACCTGCTGCTTCTCACCTTTAATTAAACATCATTACACTTTCTACTATTGCAGCACTGACCATTTCCAAATTAGCTAAACTTCAACATGCCTAAGGCACATCTGACTTTATTCGCATAATCTTTGACATGGTGGAACATTGTAAACGTCAAGACAAAGGACAGCGCTTGCGCGACACCTTTCAAGAGCCTTTCAGAAGTCTGTCTTCCCCTCAGATAGACTTTCTGAACATTGTAAATTGACTGGTTAGATTATTGGGAAAGTAAAGCACGATGCAGGTCACCTGACACGCGAAACACACAGTGTGCATTCCGCCACACTTCTCATGCACTTGTGGAGGTAACACGCTACTGCATTGAAGAGCTTGGATTTTCATACGTTTTACTGGGGAAATTCCAAACCGATTTCCTTGAAGACCGATTTGGAAAATATCGGCAATTATTAGGCGCGCAGTACCACGTGTCTATATGTCAGATATACGAATCTGAGCACAAGCTCAGATTGCAGAAAGTGCTCGAGCTCCCCGAACTCCCTTAGCTAGATGTGCTCACTCCTTGTGGTTCTGTTAACGACCTACAAGATTTGAAGCAGTTTCATGTTGCTGTAAGAGAGCAAGATATTGCAAAGAAGCAGCCGATGCTCCCCGCCATTACGTATGTGGCTGGCTACTGCGCATATGCAGCTACAAAGAAGCTTGCATATAAATTTTACAAAGAGAACCTGGTACCAGAAAACCGAAGTTTTGACAACAATGATTTCGCACTTACTGCTTCTGCCACGAGAGGTGGCCTCATATTTCCCCAGCCTGTGGTTGTGCATGTAGTGTTCACGATGGACATCGTCCTTGAGCAGCTTGTAAGTGAAAAAAATGCCACCGAGTTCTACGATTGTCCAAAACAAAAAGAGATTGTTGCCTTATTGATATCGTCCCTTATTGAGAGCAACGAAGACTTTGACACGTGTGGTTATGGACATTCACCACAACTTGTCATGACGTACCCGAGCACATGAGGGTTGGACCCTCCTCGGTGTAGCCGTGCGCGGCTGGGCCGTGTCTGGGGAAAGGGGGATCCTGGGGGTTGAACCGATGCCGGGTGCTTGGACCTTTAAGGCCCCCCGGCAGAGGCAACACACCTCTTCGGCCTCTGCTTCACATAGACGGCACCCCTGGGCTGACCCACCCAGGGGAAATCGGCAGTTGCCTTTTCCTGTCCTCCTCTTAAACCTTCATCTTTCTCTCTCACTTTCAATCTATCCTGTCTTCTTTTCACTTCCTTTTACTCCCAATTTCCCAGGCAGCTAGGGTTTACCTTGTGTGGGTAGCCAACCTTGGATATTCCATATTTGGTTATAGTGGTGGCGTACAGTTGGCGATTGCAGGACCTGCCCTTGACAGATTTTGCAGCGTCTCCTTGTTGGGCTCCATGGTGGGTGGCTGGCGCCACCGCCGAAACACATTCCGCATACATTCCGCATCCCGCACTTCCTGATCGCCGCCATAAACGGGGGCGCACCGAAGCGTTTCAATTTTTTGGCCACAAAACAGAAATTTTTCCGCGCTTTCACGTTATTCATAGTGAGAAGCCAGACAAGAGCGTAAGAGTTGCATCGACTTTTCTCATTGCAAAATGTTTGACCGAGACCGTAGGACCAGGCTACAAGGCTACAAAGCTGGCAAGTGGAGATCTCCTGCTGGAACTCCGCGACAAAAAACATGAAAAGTTACATACCTTAGTGTCTTTTGGCGAAATACCGATAACAGTGACCCCGCACCGCACGATGAACACCACTCGTGGTGTCGTCTCAGATGATGATCTCATGGACCTAACCGAAGCTGAACTTCCAGAAGGCTGGAAAAATGAAAATGTGATCAATGTAAAACGAATTAAGATGAGGCGAGATGGCAAAAGGTCCAAACGAAACACAATAATTATTCTCACATTCGGTACAAGTGTTCTGTCCGAGACCATAGAGACAGGATACATAAAGATCAAAGTCAGACCCTACATTCCAAATCCTCTCCGTTGCTTTAAGTGTCAAAGATTTGGCCACAGTTCGCAGAACTGTCGTGGCCGCCTCACCTGTGCGAAATGTGCCCACGAACATGCATCCGAATCCTGTGAAAAACTGCAATGTGTCAACTGCGACGCCGAGCGGCGCCTACTCGCGGTCCTGCCCGTCGTGGAAAAAGGAAAAAAGAAATTGTCACAATCAAAGTCAAAGAACATATTTCGTTCAAAGAGGCACGAAGGCGGGAATCATACCTGCCAAAGAACACCTTTGCCGAAGTGGCGCGTCAGGGGGCAGCGTCGCAACGGCTTCCGGCGGCTGTCCGGCCCACACACAGTGAGCCGGCAGTGACGCCATCCGCCCCCTCGGCGGCTGCAGCTAGTGCTGCTCCGCCAACTCACAAGAAGGGGCCATCGACCTCCGGGCTGGTGGCCTCCAGGGCCTCGTCCCTTGAGGCGAGGCCTTCCCGTCAAACCAACCGCTCGCAAGAGCGCGTGTCCAGCAAGAGGCGATGGACACAACAACCGGCCAGACGGCGCTGCCACCGCCTAAGGAGCGGCGAGATTCTCGCGATCATTCCAAAAAAGAAAAAGTCCGCATCACAGGGCCCGACAAGGGCTCTGTAAGTTTAGTTAGTCTCTTTTACACACAGCACAAAAAACACTTTCAACATGAATACACAAATAATACAATGGAACGTCAGAGGACTCCTACACAACCTCGATGACGTCAAAGAAATCCTACACAGGTTTAATCCTAAAGTGCTGTGTGTTCAAGAGACACACCTTAAATCTACACAATCCAACTTTCTCCGGCAATACGCCATTTTTCGTAAAGACCGCGATGACACAGTCGTGTCTTCCGGTGGTGTGGCTATTGTAGTCGACAGAGGTATTGTCCACCGGGAATTGAAACTTCGTACGCCCCTAGAGGCAGTTGCTGTCCGAGGGGTGTTGTTTGACAAGCTGGTCACTGTCAGCTCTATATACATCCCTCCCAATTATCAACTACATAAAACCGAATTCCAAAACTACGTAAATGAACTTCCGGAGCCATACAGAGTTGTAGGAGATTTAAACGCACATAACACTTTGTGGGGAGACTCGCGTTGTGATGCAAGAGGCCGCCTAATTGAAAACTTTCTTTTTTCCTCAGGAGCATGTTTACTTAATAAGAAAGAGCCAACGTACTACAGCGTGGCGCATAATTCATACTCCTCCATAGATTTAAGTATCGTGTCGAGTACACTGATTCCGTACCTGGAGTGTTCCGTTCTGAAGAACCTCTTTGGGAGCGACCACTTTCCAATTATGCTAAGCTTAACAAAACATGATGGATGTTCGCCACATGTTCCCCGATGGAAGGTTGACTCTGCTAACGGGCAACTTTTCCGAGAAATAGCATATTTAAGCCGGGATGACATTGCCTCTTTTAACATAGACGATGCTGTGGCGTATATAACAGGTTTTATCGTTGACGCTGCAGAAAGGTGCATACAAAAATCGAATGGACTGGCTAATAAGCGTCGCCTGCCTTAGTGGAACGAGGAATTCCAAAAAGCACGTAAAAAGCAAAACAAAGCCTGGGCATTGCTTCGCAACTCCCCAACCGCCGAAAACCTTATAAATTTTAAACAAGCAAAGTCCCAGGGCAGAAGAACGCGTCGACGTGCAAAGAGAGAGAGAGTTGAGAAAGGTACATTTCCAGTATTAATTCTTACACGGACGAGACCAAAGTTTGGAATAGGGTAAATAAATTAATAGGACGGGAATCATATCCTCTACCCTTAGTAAGTAGGCAAGGCAATAGCCTGGAAGACCAGGCGGATTGTCTAGGAGAACACTTTGAAAATGTCTCGAGTGCATCGCACTATACACAAACTTCCCTGATGTTCAAAGAACGCGAAGAGCGGCGACCCCTAAATCGTAAAGGCTCATTGAGTGAGGCCTACAATTGCCCATTTAGCCCTGCTGAACAACAGGCATCCCTCACTTGTTGCAACAACTCGGCACCAGGTGGCGATTGTATCATATATGATATGATTAGATACCTACATCCTGAAGCACTTAAAACAGCCTTGTCTCTTTTTAATGCCATGTGGGCGGCTGGGTGTATTCCGTCCTCATGGAAAGAAGCCATAGTCATCCCTATACTTAAACAAGGCAAAGGCCCGTCCTTAGCCAGCAGCTACAGGCCAATAGCTCTAACAAGCTGCCTGTGCAAACTGTATGAAAAAATGATAAACCGGCGCTTAATCTGTTTCCTAGAAAATAACAAAATACTAGACCCCTTCCAGTGTGGCTTCCGTGAAGGTATGTCTACAACAGACCACCTTGTCCGCATTGAGGCTGTCACGGAGCGGCATATTTTCGAATGGTTTGGACGCTGATTAACGACACGCCGAATTACGAGCGTCAAAAACGTGGGCTCCTGACTGTGCAGCGTATAATGCATTCGACATCGACACGCCGAATTACGGGCGTCAAAAGCGTCGTGGCCGCTCGGGCTGCCATCTCGATTCCAGACGCGACACGCCGATTACGGACCCCGAAGTGTGCGTGTACGGCCACGTGGTAGTGCCGGGCTCGACCTTGGCCCTTGACATTGGGAGAGAGGATAATCTGCGGTTCTTCGTCCATGGTGAAAGGGCGCGGCCAAGATTGTTGGTAGCTAAGAGCGCTGAATTCGGAGAACGCTACATAGCGGCAGTTTCCCTACCTAGGGAACTAGGGAAAGGAGGGGCTATTTAAGCGAATGTTTTGGGCCCTGCTGATTAGTCTAGAAGCTGAACCCATGCGCTGCTGAGAAGCCGTTGGGGGGCTAGTGCCGTCCAGTATCGCCTGGGCCGCCTGGCCACGTCGGAACTCCAAGGAACTTGTTGACGTACGAGACGTCAAACCAGCGTCTGCAACGAAGCTCACGGTAGTTCTCCTCAATTTAGCTCAACCTGCTTGAGAGAAGACGTCCAATCTATAGACTCCCGGGAAACCCAGCCCAGCAATTCGCATCCACCTCGACAAGATCGGCCACCAGCATTCTTCGGGAAAGCTTTGTGCGTCGACTTCATGGTTTATGGACTTGCTGCTGCTGCCCGGCCACGCGTATGATATCGTTTGTTTCTTTTTGTTTTCATTGGAACTTTGCTTTAGTCAATTACTGTTAAGTGTTATTCTTGTATATTTGATCCGAGCCCTGTTTCTTATGTATATATACTGTTAATTGCTCGTATTTAGTTGTCTTCATCATTGTGTAATATTAAGTTCAGGTGTGTTAGTCTCTCTTGTGTTTTTCTTATTATGTTATTTTATTAACTTGTGTATATTTATCAGTCGATAAATATCTTGTTTTTTTGTTTACTCCCGACTCTGACTCTCTTCACTGTGTTCGCTTGCGTACGGAACGACCAACCAGCTTGTCTTCCCCGTCGATCGACTTCGCGCCGACGACGAATCGGGGACAGCTGTGACAGAGGCATATATTAGAGATGCTTTCATACATACGCAATTCTGTCTCTGGACCTCGAGAAAGCTTACGACACCACATGGCGCTTTGGAATACTTTCGAGATCTTTCGGCGATGGGTGTTCGTGGCAATAGCTTAACACAATCGAAAGTTACCTCACTAATCGCACATTTCGCGTAAGGGTGGGCAAAGCTTTGTCTAGGTCATTCACACAAGAAACTGGTGTGCTGCAGGGTGGTGTGCTTAGCTGCACACTATTTATTGTAAAAATGAATTCCCTGCGTACAGTCATCCCACGCACAATTCGGTTTATGTCGACGATGTGCAGATAGCCTTTAAGTCATGTAATATTGCCATCTGCGAACAAGTACAGCTGGGAATAAACAGATTGTCCAAATGGGCAGATGAAAATGGTTTCAAAGTTAATTCACAGAAGAGCACTTGCGTACCCTTTACAAACGAGAGGGGTGTAACGCCAGACCCAACTATTGAAATCAAAGGAGATGTGCTCTCTGTGAGCAGCGAGCCTAAGTTTCTAGGAATCATTTTAGATTCCAAGCTGGCGTTTATTACTCATCTTAAGTATCTGAGGACAAAGTGCCTGAAGACAATGAACCTCCTAAAGCTTCTATCGCGCACAACATGGGGCAGGGATCGAAAGTGTCTCCTGAACTTGCATAACAGTCTTGTCCTCTCACGCCTTGATTATGGGTCTATAATTTATAATTCTGCAACGCCAAGTGCATTAACAATACTAGACCCCGTTCACCATCTGGGTATCCGTCTCGCCACCGGGGCTTTCAGAACAAGTCTTATCCAGAGCCTATATGTAGAGTCGAATCAGTGGTCACTTCATCTCCAGCGATCATATAGCAGTTTTACATATCTGAATATACACGCGAACATCGAAGATCCTTCTTATTCAACAATAAACGATGTGACCACTGCCACACTCTTCCATAACCGACCTGCAGCAAGAAAGCCATTCTCTTTGCGTGTGAGGAACCTCAGTGAGGAAATGGGTGTCCCAGTTCTTGAGTAGTGAGTGCCCTATGGCTCCAGCGGAACTGTTACCTCCATGACAGTGGCAGCTCATAGATTGTGACACGTCGTTTATAGAGGTCACGAAACACGCGCCAGAGGCACACATTAAAATGCATTTCCTAGAACTTCAGTCCAAGTACTCGTGCAAAGAGTTTTACACAGACGCCTCTAAATCACATGCCGGGGTGTCTTATGCAGCTGTCGGCCCATCCTTCTCAGAATCCGGTGTACTCCACCCGGAAACAAGTATCTTTACGGCTGAGGCCTACGCACTATTGTCAGCTCTAAAACACACAATTAAGTCAGAACTTCAAAAAGCCATTACATTTACAGATTCCCAAAGCGTTGTAAAAGCCCTGAAATCGCTCCGTAAGCACAAAAATCCTGTCCTCATTGAGCTGTATTCTGTTCTGTGTAGAGCGTACATATCTAACCAGCATGTCATTATATGCTGGGTACCTGGCCATAGAGGCATCGAGGGTAATGTTCTAGCTGATGAAATGGCCACATCAACTACATCGCGAACCCTTAACCCTACCGCTTTAATCCCTGCCAGAGATCTCAAGCCCTACTTGAGAAAGAAACTTCAAAGCCACTGGCAGCGCTTGTGGGACGCCGAAACGAACAATAAGCTCCACTTAGTTAAGCCACAGATAGGTCCCTGGCATCCCGTTACGAAAATACGAACAACTAATGTCCTCTTCTCTCGTCTGAGAATAGGACATACATACGGCACCCACAATTTTCTCTTAACGGGAAATGACCCGCCAACCTGTGGTAGATGTGGGGAGAGGCTTACCGTGCTCCACGTTCTCGTGGAGTGCAGGGAAGCCGGAAGAGAGAGAAAACGGCACTTTCCTCTAGCGTACCGGTACCGTCTCCCTCTCCATCCCGCTATGTTTCTCGGCGACGAACCTCTCTTTAACACTAAAGCTGTCCTGGATTTTCTGAGTGATGTAGTATTGCATGTTATTTGCCCAATAGTTGCGTAGCGCATCCTCTCTCCAGAGGATGTCGCCGCGATAGTAGTTTTGCATAGCACGCGCCTCCAGGCCCTTGCGTTTCAAAGGGTCTGGTCAAGGCAGTAGCGCTTTTTGAAAGTTTTATCTGTGATATATTTTCATTTATCTCCGTTATCTTGCAATTGGTTCTTTCGTGTTCATAGTGCACCTCATTAGCCATTGCCATATTTTTATTATATATGTATTTTACGCATTTTACAGCGATTGTTTTTTAGGCCCTTTTACAGCCATGACACATCTACCTTTCGCAATTCATTGCTCCATTGTCAACTCATTAACACTGGCCTGGCGCTTTTTGGCCATACCTGGCCCTTGCGCCATTAAACACCATACATCATCACAGCTTGTCATGAAATACATTTTATTGCGATAGCAATTATATGGACACTTCAACCGGATTTCTGCCGTCGGCGTCGCCGTCGCCGTGAGGTTCCGTATAGATAAAATCTTCGCCGCGCGCCGTATGCCCGAGCGGAAGCGTGCGGGGACGCGCCTATCACGGAGAGCGAACGCACTATATCTCCCACGCGCAAGCAAGGAAGCGGGAAGTCAGCGCCGGAGGGAGCGGGGGGGGGGGGGGCACTTCTACTCTGCCAACAACCGCGCTCGTCGCTCGCCCGCACCGTCTCTTATCTCCACACGGCTCTGACCTTTGTATGCGCTGTGCATTCGCCGCTCAGTTTCCGTTGAAGCGACAGACCGCACGTACCTTCGCCCGCTGCGGCGTATGCGCTTGCTGCCAGCGTTTTGACAGTCGTTGTCTGCAGTCATTCAGTGTGATCTATTCATGTTTGTTTGTGCGCGCTCACACCACGCTTGTTCATTCAGTTAGTAATAGTCGGGCCACATTTTCCAATGCACGCTACACATGCAATGCTGCCCGGATCGGCAGTGCAGCGCTACAGGTGTGTCCCTTCGCACACGCTGCCCACGGGAAGCGCTTCTCATCAACACCACCGTTTCACACGCGCCTTCTCGTGGTCATCGAGTCCCTCTTCATGTCGGCCTACTTACGCCGCAGCACACCTGCTTACTTAATCAGCTCATGTTTACTACAATTCATATTGCTACCAAAGCCGCTCACCTTACTTCGTATGACATTGCTGTGTTGCTATCGCATTCATTGCTTCGCCCTTAGGGCGAAACTGTGACATTTTTTTAGTGCAGCTGCTGATGTTTTATTAAGCAATCTGTGTAAGCAGAAAAATGACATGCTTACGGCCAGCAAACAAGAAAAGAAGCGAAAGCTGAAAACGCTGGAATCCTTACCTTTTTTAATTACGTTTGCGGGCCATGTTTATATTGATATGTTGGTTTGTAATATTTGACAATAACTTCTTTGTATTTGGGAATGCATGACACTGTAGTTTACGCGTGAAATGATTTGTTTGTACATATTTCTATGCAATGCTCATTTTAAATTTGTGCTTGTTGGTAGCTCACAGTGTCATATGTTAGAATGAAAAATCATTTGTTCGTACATATTTGCATACCATGTTCATTTTGAAATAAAATGACACTACATTCGTATGAACGAAAAAGTATATTTCATTTGTATTTTAGAGTTAAGTTAAATTATCATATTAGAGATTGCAGCATTAGACAAGTTCAGGGGCGCTATAACGTAAAATGATTCCAATTTCTGCAATCAGCCTCCACGATTGGTCAAAACATTTTCGGGCCCCTCCCAACTTCGCCTGTCAGTCACGCGACGTCACGAAAACCGTGATAGCTCCCCATCTGATATAACGTGTGCACACTGATTATGCATGATTAAACCGCACAAAAGAAAAAATCATTCCTGATTCGACGCCTTTTCACCATTAGCCCTCTGCTATTGGTCGAATGTTTTCTGGCTATGCCCACTTCGCCTGTCTGTCACGCGACCTCACAAAACCGCGAAAACTCATCACGTCAAAGTGACGTGTACGCGAAAAAAATGCATTAATATGCCGAACAAAACTGAAAAATTTTCTGAATAGCCACAGACTGCCCCGTTCCGAAAGGAATAGAAGATAGCTGCCCGCCGATCGCTCAGGCCCTCGCTACTCGCACCTGCCGGTGAGCATGTATTTATTTGCGCACGATAAACATTTTTGCGTGGCAGTAAAACGTTATCGAGCCCTTTCGACATGCATACGACATCGCTCTGCCAACTTTTCCTTGCTGAGGATCCGTTTTAGCGGCATTCTTATCCTTCCGTTGCACGCCGCCGCGATTTTCGACCAGCCACCGCAAGCTGAGTAAGGCGAAGCGGACCAATGGGAGAAGCCGGCACCACCCTCTTCATGCGGTTATCTATTTTCACTGTGCTGGCTCGGCCCCATCGAAACCCTCTCCACTAGAGCGTGCTCCTCGCCTCTTGTCAGCCAATTAGATAAGAAAACCTGCTGGGTGCAGACAATGTTATTGGTTTTGAAAGCGAACAAAGGTGACCTCCTATAAACGAGGAGAGTATTGATTGGGTTGTTCAGACAACGCTGCGGGTCACCGCCCGATGTTTGCGTCGGTGCATGGTTACGTAAATTTGACGTCAGGAGTTTGGAATCAAACAGTTTGGAATGATTTTACGTTATAGCGCCCCAGAATACTTTCCTGCATCCAGTCACGAAGTCATACCAGCAATGCACGCGTTCTGAAAAAAAAAAAATTAAAAAAAAAATAGGATGGTGGTTTGGCTCCGCGGATGTACTTTTTACTCATCCGAGAGGAAACAAAATGAGTGAAATTGGGTTTACTTAAAACCTATAGTACAGTATACTAGATTGGGAAATTGTGGCGGCGCTGCCGTCGCCTTATTCTGAATAATAATATTCTGAAATAAACATTGGCTCTGGCTGTTTCGGCAGCGCTCATTGGCTGAGGTACAGTGTACTGTAGCTGAGGCGAGCTCACGGGCTGAGTAGCTGTTGTCTGCTTGATGCACCGTCGTTGTTGTGTCGTTTGCATTCTTTCCGCTGCTGTTTTTCTATGTTATTTACAAAAGATCGGTGGGGAATTACACCAGTGTTGCCGCCACTGAGTATCCGCCTGTAAAAGCTCAATGCAGCTGCGGTAGGGTCTCCGACGCGACAAGCGTTCGGCCGGCGTGCGGGCCGCTCATTCGGGAGAAAGCGACGGTGGCGCCACCAACTTTTCAATAAAAAAGCCTCAGCGGGAAGCCTTCGTTGGACCCACTCCCCCAATCTAGTACACTCTACCTATAGCCTGTTACGTCTCAACCTGGGCCAGCGTATAACTTGAACGTTTCCAACAAGGCAGCCCGTTTCATCAGCGTCGCCCATACGGCGACAGTGCTCGACACCGACGGGACGGGCAGACAAGCGTCCCAAATGGGCAGTGCGCATCCTTTGGTGTTGCCCCGAGGCCGCCCCTTTCATCAGCGTCGCCCAGACGGCGACAGCGCGTGACACCGACCCTGAAAAGCTGACCGTCACGAAGATGCCACGGATTGAGGCGAGAGGTCAACTTCGAGGAATTGCCACCGTGGGAACTGTAACGATATCGGTTTCCGAGTTGACCACTGTAGTCTCCGGGTTCTCTCAAGCCGCCTTTGTCGTAAGGCTTAGGCTTGACGGCCAACTCCCTTGTGCTTGCCTTGTACTACCGGGGTTCGGCGGTACAAAGACAGGCAGAAACACGACAACACACGATAGTGTAACAAGTATAAAAAGGGTTTATTGCTCCATGGGAATTCGCGTGGAAGCAGGCTATAGAGTCGACCTCGACGTTTGTCGGGGTCGATAGTGGTCGAACGAGGTAGGGCACGACATAGGAAGGGAACAAGATGGTTACCTGAGCTCCGTCCTTCGTCGCGGCTCGCAGTCGTCTCTCATTTCTCCGGCGTGCGCCGGTCGCGCCGATCGCGACCGCCCCGCCTCGTTCTGGGCTCGGTCCAATGAGCGCGGGGCTCCGCGTACACGCCACCGCTGCGTTTGCAACCGGTTTCCAAGAGGTTCGCGCCACCGCCCGAAAAGCCGTTTGGCTCCCCGAACGGGAAGAGGGAAAAAGGCGTCTGCTCTCCTCACTTCCGTGGCGCGCGTAAGGACGCGGGTAAATATGAACCTTCATTATTCCCACATCCCTCCCCCCTTAAGACCGAACGCCCCCTTGACTCCAGTGGCGCAATGTTATGGCGGTCTCGCCACAACTAACCTACTCGCTGTCGCTGTTCCCTCAATGCAGTCGGCGGGTCGATGTCTTCAGATTCCTTCTCACCAGAACCCGTTGTCTCGTGACATCCCCCGAAGTCAGCCACACCAGGGTCAGCCGACAATTAAGGGCATTGTGTACTTGTTGAGTTGTCCATCGTCGACCTCTGATCAGATGGCTTGTGCCACTCCAGCCCCGCAGTAGCACGGCGCAGGCACAAAGGTGCACTCCTTAACGGGTCCTCCGAAGGTTGGCTCTCCATGCCGACACTCGTCTCTTGCGCCCAGTGGGCCCAGGGAGTGCATGAGCGCGGCTATCTTCTGGAAGGCTAGTTGGTGGCTTGTCTTCTTGATCAGCTGAGGTGCAGCCGTGGCTCCGTGCTGTATGCCCTCGCTGACTTCTATGGCCAGCTTTAGCTGCTGCTCCATAGGTGTGGTTCTGCTGCCTCGGGTGGGTCCGGACTGGCTACGGTCTGTTCTGCCGAATGCGGGTATTGTAGGGGTGCGCCACGGGGGTCGATGGACATTCGCTTGCCTGCCCACGGGTTCGCGGCGCAGGCGCCGCAGCTTCCACAGTGCCTTCCCTCCGGAAGTACCGCTTCAGCTCACCGACATGAATTGGTCCGCTGATACGACCGGTGTTCAGATCCCTCAGCTTGTAGTTAAGTCGCGAGAGCTTCTCAGCAACTTCGAAGGGTCCAACCCATTTGGGTGCTAAACCAGCAGCAAACCCTGTGCTCGCGTCGCTGAGCGCGTGGTTGCGTTTCAGGACTAGGTCTCCCATTTGGAATTCCATGTCCCGATGCGCTCGGTCATAGGAGGCCTTTTGACTCGCCCTTGCCCCTGCGCGGTTGCAATTCGCTTCTATCATGGCGTTTGCCAGGCGATCACGCAGCCGCCGTGCATAGTCGGCAATTGGTGTTTATGCGCCGGCTGAATCTGTCCGTTTGTATAAGATTGTGTCCGTTGGCGTCTGGAGGTCTCTCCCGAACATCAGGAAAGCTGGCGTGAAACCCGTCGAACGGTTTTCACTCGTTCTTAGGGCGAAGGAGATCGCATCTAGGTGCTCGTCCCAGTCATTGTGCGCTTGGGCGTATGCCCCAAGTAGTGGCTTCACATCTCGATTCCGGCGCTCCGTCACATTCGACTGAGGATGGTAGGACGTTGTCTTCACCTGCCGGACACCCATCGCTGCGCATGTATCTCCGAAGATTTTCGACGTGAAATACGGCGCGGCAGAAGGTCTCCGATAGTTTTTTCAGGACCTCCTTCGTTGTCGCTGCTCGTAGCGGGTAGAGTTCAGCGATTCCACTGAAGTGGCAAGTGATGACTAGCACAAATTTGTGCCCTCTCTTACTGCGCCGCAGCGGCCCGATCAAATCGCACGCCACAAGTTCCCATGGCTTTGTGCTCACAATCGGTTGCAGCAAGCCGGGCGGCTTCCCGCCTCTCGGCTTTCTTGCTTGGTAGACGTGGCAGGTTTTCACGTATTTACATACATCACGCTTCATGCCAGGCCAGGTTGCGAATCGACATAGTTTCTTCCATGTCTTTGGGGCGCTCCCGTGGCCATCTATGTCGTGGTAATGCTGCAATGCCGCTCGTCTGAGCTGGCGCGGGATGACGGCTTTGAATCTCTCATTTGAGTCTTCTTTGCCTGGCACGTATTTCAGCAAAACTCCGTCTGCATCAAGCAGATAGCTCTCCAGCTCAGTCTCAGCTGCCCTAGAGTCCGCACCCACCGTCGTACCGGCGGTTTCCGTGCGCTCTCCGACTCTTCTCTCTGGGTCCGTCTCTTCCCTGAGGCTGGCGACCAGGTTTTGACAGTGAGTATCGTCCTTTTGAGCCCTGATGAGCTGATCTCTGCTGAATGCAATCTCGAGGGGCGGTCTCACTCTAACGAGATGCACGTGCTCTTGGTTTTGTGCCGGCGGGGTTTTCCCTTCTCCCCGGCTTCCCCGCGATGAGAGCGGCTCGGCTGCCCCCTCCTCCTCCTCGTGACCGGCTGGCAGGGTGTCCTTCACCGGCGCTCGTGACAGCGCATCGGCGACCACGTTTGTGGTTCCTTTGCGATAGCGGATCTCGAACTCGAAGCGCTGTAAGGTCAGGGCCCAACGCGCAAGCCTCCCGCTTGGCTCACGGAGGCGGGTCAGCCAAGTCAAGGCCACGTGATCGGTCTCAACTGTGAACCTTGTTCCTTCTACGTACATCTCGAATTTTCGGAGTGCATAGATCACTGCCAAACATTCCTTCTCCGTCACTGAATAGTTGCGCTCTGCCGGCGTCATCGCGCGGCTTGCGAATGCCACCGGGCGTAGCTCAGTCCCTTCTGCCTGAAGGAGCACTGCACCAATTCCGAAATCGCAGGCATCTGTCTGGATCACGAAATGCCTGCTTAGGTCCGGTAGTTTCAGTGAGGCTGTGTCTGCGATGGCCTGAGCGAGATGGCGGAAGCTTTGCCGTTGCTCCTGCCCCCATTCCCAAGCCATGCCCTTTTTCAACAGTTTTGTTAACGGGGCTTGCATGTGTACGCAGTTAGGAATGAACTGTCGGTAGTAGCCTACCATCCCAAGAAAGCGGCGTACACCACTCACGTCTTGCGGTTCTGGAAACTCGACGATTGCTCGAAGTTTCTCCGGGTCCGGGGACACCTGCCCTCGTTCCACCCGGTAACCGAGCAAGCTCACTTCTGCTCTGCAGATTTGCGCCTTGGCCGGGTTGAGTGTGAGGCCGGCTGTCCGGAGTTTTCCCAGGACGTCTCGGAGATAATTCAAGTGCTCTTCAAAGGTGTGCGAGTACACGACGATATCGTCGAGATAGGCAAGCGCGTGATGCCATTTGGCGTCCCCAAGTACGCGGTCTATCAGCCGTTGAAACGTGCTCGGACTTCCGGAGAGACCGAAGGGCAACCGCACGAATTCGTAGAGGCCCCTGTGGCAAGTAAATGCCGTTTTGCACTCGTCGCCTGGTCGCATATCTACTTGGAGATAACCTTTGCTAGCATCCAACGTAGAGAAGTACTTCGCTCCGCCGAGGTTGGAAACTATCTCGTCCACCCTTGGGAAGGGATACGCATCCTTCTTCGTGACTGTATTCAGCCGCCGGTAGTCCACACAGAGACGGGAACTCCCATCCTTTTTGGGGACGAGCACGACTGGGAAACCCCAGGGGTTCGTGGACCGCCGGACGATACCAGCCTCGAGCAGCTCCTGTAGCGCCGCGCCTCCCGTTTGGCAGGACTGACCGGTCTAGGGTTGGATTTCCAAGGCTGCGCGTCGCCCGTCTCGATGCGGTGTTGTACCAACTTCGTGCATCCTGGGCGGTCTGTAAACATCTCATCGAAGTCGTTTAACAACGATAAGACGCGGTCTCGCTCGTGCTCTGTCAGATCACCGACGTCTGCCAGGAGATCGCACCTTTTCCGATCCGGTCTCGGCGAAAATCCGTGTTGACAGGCCGCCGCCAGCGGTTTCGGCAGCGCGCGGGACGCGTTGCTCTCTTCGAAAAGATTCCTCCTTTCCACTTCGGCGAATGCCGGTGCGGCGAAATGCGCGAGCGGCGCCAACGAGTGTTCCCGGTAACCACCGTTGCCGAAGTCGATCACAATGCCACTCTTCGCCAAGGAATCTCGGCCGAGGATTACTGGGACCGTGAGGTCCGTCAGATGAATGAATCGCTGCCTCTGCCGCCGCTGATTCCAGCGCACGACGAGTCGCACATCGCCGTTCGAGCAGGCCTCTCCGCACGCCAATTGAAGAGGTAGTTTTCGCTGCCGTAACTTGACCCCTCTCCGTTCGAGGTGGGAGGCGACCTCGTCTCCGATCATCGATGCACTTGCACCGGTATCGAGTAGTGCTTTGAAGGTAGTCCCCGCGATTGCGAGATCTATGAAAGGGGCATTCACGTTGTTCGGCGCTCCGACTCGAAAGACTGAAGATGCCGCGATGGTGTTTGCCTCGCAGGCTGTTGCCGTGGCCGCCGGCAGTGTTACCGGCGGCCCGCCTCGTTTCCCTGCTGGTTAGAGCACTCACGCGCGATGTGTCCCGTCTGGGCACAGTTGAAACAGCGCACGGTGTTCCTCGCCGTGGCTTGAGCGAAGCGGGGCTGCTCCGCCGATCCCCAATCGTCGGGGTGAGGTCGGCCGTACGTGATCGCGTTTCTATCGGGTCCGCCTAGCTGCGTCACTGGTCTGCGATCGTCTGATCGGGCGTGATGTTGCGCGCCGGACAAGCCTCCTGACTGTCTTGCTTGCGCGGTACTCCACCCGTATGAGTAGGGATCGAGGGCGCGGTCCGAGATTTCGAACGGCACGGGTGCACCCGAGGACCGACCCGGCATCGCAGCGTGTTCGCTGCTCGTGCGCCCGCTGCCGTGCCAAGCGCAGCTTGGTTCCAAGGACTCCGATGGAGGCGGCGGTGGTCGATACGCGCGGGCTGCCGAGATTTCGGCTTGCACCCGGCGTGATTTTGCGGCCAGCTCGTTCAGGTCTCTGCAACGTGAACCGCGCAGGTAAAGTGCAAAGGTAGGATGACTTTGTCGAATTACTCGTTCCACTCGCTCCGTGTTCGAAGCACTCGGATCCGCGTACTCGAAAAGCTCCTGCATCGCTCGGACATACTCCACCAACGATTCGACCGGGGCTTGCGTGCGTAGCTCCAACTCCCTCCGCGTCTGCAGTCGGTAGTCGTACGGAAGCAATTCGTCTCTGAATAGCCTACGAAACTCGTCCATGCTGCTCGCCGTGTGGCCAACCAAACGGTACCACCGGGCGGCCTGGCCGACTAGAGCAACCGGGAGAACTCTCTCCAACACCGCACTCTCGGGCATGCCAGTCGCTTGCTCGTACTGTCGCAACGCCAGTAAAAAAAAAAATTGGCGCTCATCCGATCGCCGTAACCACTGTACGCCGGTATCGGTACTCCGATCCGAGGCCCGGGTGAAATCACGGTTTGCAACACCTGTTGCAAAGCGCTCGCCAGCATGTGCACGGGGTTTGCCGCGTCTGCCGGCATTCCTCCGCTATTGGAACCGCCAGCACTGTCCGGCCCGATTGCGGAGGCCCCCGTGTTTACTGGGCACCGGTCACTATCGGGCTCCGTGATATTGTGAGTATGCGCAGCCACAAGTCCCTGCGCGAAGGCACGGCAAGCAGCCTGTGAGTCTGTCACTATGGGGACAGGGGCGTCCTGTGACGGTAATGTCGAGGCGTGGACAATGGCCAGAGCAATAGCTCCCTCCTCTGCCGAACCACTGTCCGTAGTGCGAAGTGTGGCAGACGCCACGAGCGCGTCTGTGTTGTCGATCACTGCTAGGCACATGGCGGGCTTTTCTGGGTAGCGTGCCGCATCAGTGTAAAGAACTTGTAAGTCTGTAGTGCCACCGCCAAAGATGCGTGTCATGGCCTGAACTCGGGCACGTCGACGGCCGGCATGGCGGTGGGGATTCATGTTGCGTGGAATCGGAGCCACATTAATGAGAGCGCGAATATTAGGAGCGAGTTTATGTTGCGGTACCTGTATGGGTTTTTCAGGAATGGGGTAGCCAAGACGAGAGAGGATGTCGCAACCCTGACGGGTTCGCCTAAGACGCTGGAGCTGACTGTTGTGCTGGGCCTCGAGCAGTTCGGTTATGGTGTTGTGGACACCAAGCTGAAGAAGGCGTCGTGTAGAAGCGTGTGGAGGCAAGCCGAGAGCCGCCTTCACCGCCGTCCGTAGAAGGACGTCCATCTTTTCGGTTTGAGTAAGCGTGAGATTATGATAGGGAAGGTGATAGGTGAACCGACTAACTATGAGAGCTTGTACTATGCGGAGGACATCCTTCTCGCGAATGCCTCTCCTGCGATTGGTGATGCGGTGGATCATGTGTGTAATTTGTGTTATCTGCTGAGTCAGAAGGTGCGTAGTGTGGGAGGCCTTGCCATCAGCCTGAATGTGGAGGCCTAAAATGCGGAGTCGAGGTACCTGAGGGATAGGACGGCCATCAAGGAACAGTGAAATATCAGAAGAATCGTTGGTTCTGCGGCGCCGCTTGTGTACCACTAACAACTCTGACTTTTCGACTGAGCACGTGAGGCTCCCGGTGGCAGCATAGTCTTGTACAACAGATGCAGCTTCCTGGAGAGCATCCTGAATGGTTCCGTCTGATCCTTTGTTTGCCCAGATTGTAATGTCATCTGCGTAAATGGCATGCTGGATGTTGGGGATCTTGTGTAATAATGGGGGGAGTTGAGCCATAGCCACATTAAACAGGGTGGGAGAGAGGACCGAGCCCTGTGGCGTTCCTCTGCCTGCGAGACTTTTAACGTCCGACCGGAGGTCTCCAATCCCAATAGTGGCCGTGCGGTCAGAAAGAAAGGCCCTGACGTAATTGTAGATACGTGCGCCGCACTGGGAGGAAGCGAGATTGTCGAGAATTAAGTCGTGGGAGACGTTGTCAAAAGCCCCCTTGAGATCCAGGGTCAGGATTGTCCTTACCTGATTTGAAGTGGGGCTATCCAACACGTCTTCCTTAAGTTGTATCAGAACGTCTTGTGTAGAAATACGGGGACGGTAGCCGAAGAGTGTATCCGAAAAAAAAATGTCACAGTATGCGATAGCAACACAGCAATGTCATACGAAGTAAGGTGAGCGGCTTTGGTAGCAATATGAATTGTAGTAAACATGAGCTGATTAAGTAAGCAGGTGTGCTGCGGCGTAAGTAGGCCGACATGAAGAGAGACTCGATGACCACGAGAAGGCGCGTGTGAAACGGTGGTGTTGATGAGAAGCGCTTCCCGTGGGCAGCGTGTGCGAAGGGACACACCTGTAGCGCTGCACTGCCGATCCGGGCAGCATTGCATGTGTAGCGTGCGTTGGAAAATGTGGCCCGACTATTACTAACTGAATGAACAAGCGTGGTGTGAGCGCACACAAACAAACATGAATAGATCACACTGAATGACTGCAGACAACGACTGTCAAAACGCTGGCAGCAAGCGCATACGCCGCAGCGGGCGAAGGTACGTGCGTTCTATCGCTACAACGGAAACTGAGCGGCGAATGCACAGCGCATACAAAGGTCAGAGCCGTGTGGAGATAAGAGACGGTGCGGGCGAGCGACGAGCGCGGTTGGCAGAGTAGAAGTGCCCCCCCCCCTTCCCCCCCCGCTCCCTCCGGCGCTGGCTACCCGCTTCCTTGCTTGCGCGTGGGAGATTGAGTGCGTTCGCTCTCGGTGATAGCGCGCGTCCCCGCACGCTTCCGCTCGGGCATACGGCGCGCGGCGAAGATTTTATCTATACGGAACCTAACGGTGACGGCGACGGTGACGCCGACGGCAGAAACGCCGGTTGCGTATTTACAAATGCTAGAAGGTACAGCGGGGGCGTGGCACTGCGAGTCATGTGACTTCCGCTTAACACGGGTTGTCATGGCAATCGTGAAGCTCCTAGGTGCCTAGGGACGTAATCGCTTAGGGACTTTTGAGGCACTGGTCTGGCCCACGCCGACCGCAATTCCTTGGTAGTGACGAGTTGGTTCTTTATTCTATGGTGACGCCGTGTCCGCCCTTGGACGTAACCATGTGCACTTGCTTGACGGAGTTCGAGGGATGTACTGCATGCTACAAGTCACATATCGGCGATTGCGTCGACGGCGCGCTTCACAACGCGAAATGTGTGGTTTGTGTACTGTGCTTCTTGAAACGAGTGGTGCAGTAATTCCTTGGTAGTGACGATCGAAATATTCATGTGGCTCGCCGTGTCCGCCCTTGGACGTAACCATGTGCACTTGCTTGACGGAGTTCGAGGGATATGTACTGCATCCTACAAGTCACATATCGGCGATTGCGTCGACGGCGCGCTTCACAACGCGAAATGTGTGGTTTGTGTACTGTGCTTCTTGAAACGAGTGGTGCAGCCGTGCAGCTCATTGCGTCGACCTCGTGCTGTACAACGCGAAACGTGTGGTTTGTGTGCTGTGCTTCTTGAAACGAGTGGTGCAGCCGTGCAGAGGGGGTGGTGGAGAAGCTTCGGCGCTAGTACAAGGGCAAGTCGAATGTAAAAGATACGCTGTATTGGTGCCCCTTTGTGCCATAGATGTAGCCAGCGAATATTATGTTACTCAGTTGATCACCACAAGCCCCTCTGCACCAGCATGCACCAGACGGGTGGTGGTGGTGAATTCTTTATTTCGCTCAAAAAGAGGGGATCAGTCCAAGGACTGGTTGCGCTGGCTTAAAGGAGGTCGACGGGGATCCCTTGGAATTCCGTGGCCTCTACCGCACGCTGGATGAGCCGGCGTTGGTCTGCTGCACCAGACGGGCTGCGCTGTACAATATCAGGTGCACGCCGAAGTGTCAAACTTCGCGGAAAGCGCGTAGTTATTTCAGGTGCGAAGAGCCCCGCGCTCAGAAGGAGTTGGGTGTTGGATAGACTAGTTAGAGCTCCGTTAGGTTCACTGCACTACGCGATAATTGTAGTAAAGCCAGCGATAAAAGTAAATCGTGTGAAGTCGCGGGCAAGTACTGAACGCGATTGAAAACATGCGCTGCCTCATGTTAACGACGCGTAAACGGGTGAACGAAAACACCACCTTAAGCATTATATTACTTACGTGACATAAGTCGTGGCCTCCAGGAACACGTACAATACCTCCGCCTTCGACGTCCATGTGCATGTGCGATGTGATGACGCTGGCGAAAAGGGCGGACACGGCGACGTTGCTACACAGCGCCGGCTCGCAAACTGCGTTGCCGAGGCGCTAAGCCACGTGAATATTTCGAACGTCAGCACCACCGAATTGTTCAGAAATACGGGTCTTACACCACCAGATTAGAATAAACACTAGAATAAAGCGCGGTCGGCGTGGCACAGACACCGTCAGACATTCAACGCGCCCTAAACGATTCGCTCCCTACGCACGTCGGATGCAAGGTCGCTGCGCCCGGTCCTGGCGATAAGCGAGCCGCGCTCAGTGGAGACCAGTGCCTCAAAAGTCCCTAAGCGATTACGTCCCTAGGCACCTAGGAGCTTCACGATTGCCATGACAACCCGTGTTAAGCGGAAGTCACATGACCCGCAGTGCCACGCCCCCGCTGTGCCTACTAGCATTTGTAAACACGCAACCCGGTTGAGGTGTCCATATAATTGCTATCGCAATAAAAGTGAGTGTCTTCGAGAAATGGGTGGAGTCGGGAGAGTACAACGTGTTCGAAGAGTTCAGCTACACATGAAGTCAAAGATATAGGTCGGAGATTCTGGAGGGATAGCGGCTTGCCAGGCTTAGGAATAAGTATGATCTCCGCGTGTCGCCAGTCCTGTGGTAGCGTGCCGTTATTCCAGTGTTCGTTGTAAAAAGCAGTTAAATGCTGGATGGCCTGGTCATCTAAATTACGTAGAAGTGTGTATGTAATCCCATCAGTCACGGGTGTTGTATTACGCTTAATGCTCTGCAAGGCCGCCCTCACCTCTGCTTCTGTAATGTTGACATCTAGGGGTGTATTGTGTACTTGTGGATAATCGCGGTAGGTGGGACAGGCGCCCGTGGCTATGTGGCGTTGCTGTAAGGTGCGCAGTAGGGTGGTATCGTCGAGCCCTGATTTGTGGAGGATGGTGCGGATTGTGTTAGCAGTGTGTGTTTTTGTTTGCGTGGCATTTAACAATGCGCGGGGTATACGCCACGTTCGAGGTGTGCTTAGTGTGCCGTTGAGGCGATCGCAGAAGTTATGCCAGTTGTTACTAGTGAGGGTGTTCGCGTAGTCATTTGCCTCAGCGGCTAGGTTGGCGATGCGGAGACGAAGTTTTCGGTTAGGCTTCTGCCGTCGCCACCGCCGTGTCAAGCCCCTGTGGGCATCCCAGAGGTGGAGCAGATGCCGATCCACATCCGGCGTCTCTGTCGTCGCAGTGATGCATTTCGTTGCTGTTTTCAAATCGGACTGGAGCTGCTTCATCCAAGTCTCAAGGGAGGGAGAGTCTTGAGGGGTAGTGGATGTTCGGTTACGCCTAAATGCATCCCAATTTGTTATCTTTATGATACGTTCTGGGGCGCGCGTGGCTGCTACCTGAAGCTCTGTAGTTAGTATATGATGATCGCTGCCCAGATTCACCATGAGGTTGCACCAAGAGTGATGACTAACCCCTCTGACTAACGTGAGATCGAGGCATGTGTCCCTGCTGACGCTATTACCTAATCGAGTGAGTTCATCATGTTCCGTCAGCAGGGTCATGCGATGAACTGCGAGAGCTTTAGCCAGTCGGCGGCCTTTGGCTGTTTCCGTTGCATATCCCCAGGCCGTTGAAGGCATTGAAGTCACCTACAATCAATATATGTTTACCCTGTTTGCATAGTTGTGCGAATAGATGACCAAAGTCGTCCTGCCTTGCGTTCGGTGCACTGTAGATTTTAAGCACGGACAGGCTGCTATTGGAGTGAGAGCACGGGACCACGCAACTCGAGAAGTATACATGCGAGATGGAGGAGCTTTGGAGGGTGTGTTCGATGACGGTGATATGTTTAGAAACTAATGTAGCTGTACGATGCGGTGTATTGTTTGTTACGCCCGTGTATGTATGGTAGCCTGGAAGTGTAGGAGTACATTACACTTCTTGTAACGCTATTACATCAGGAGAATTCGGCTGTGTAGCAATGAATTGCGTTAGAGCTCCACATTTCCTACGGTAGCTCCTGCAATTCCACTGCCATACGCGTAGGAGTTGGGGGGTAGCACGCGTTGACTTTTGGTTTCTGGCCATGATCATCCAATACTGGGGCCTCGTTGCTACACGGAGGCACTTCTGACGGCTCTAAATCTTAGGTGGCGGGAAGTGGGATTGCCGTAGCTGTGGTTGGTGGGGCGGTTTTTCGAGACGCTGACAGCAAACGGGATGGGCGGGTGTAACGATGTGTTCGTTGTGTGTCGCGTGTGGGAGACCACGCTCGTTTGGGTGCAGGTGGAGCAATAGGCAGTTGGCCAAGGGCATCCGCTATCTGTTGTTTAACGTCTGTTACTATCTGCTGGACGGCAGGTTGCAGGGCCTGTTGGATTAGCTGTTGGAGCGGAGCTGTTAGTTCGGCCATAATGCCATCCTTCATTTTCTGCATTTCGACCTGCATCATAGCGGCGAATTCTTTCCCGAGTGAAAATGCCATTTCGTTTAACGCCTCTCGTGTGCAGTAGTCTGTGCGGACCGTAGGTGGAGGGTTGTGAAGGCGATGCTGTGTGTCGGCTGACATGGGTTGCGGAGTGGGTTGTCGTGTTGATGTTTGCGTGAGAGTGTGGGAAAGGAGTGGAGAGGGGGGTAGAGGGGGGAACTGCTCTGCCCAGCTTACCGTTTGTTCTTTGTTGTGGGCACCTTTTTGCTGGCCATGATCCTTCGGATGGCCACTACCAGCAGCGCGCTCCTTGGAGGGGTTGCCTGGACGGCCCCGGTCTATCTGTCGATCATGTCCAGGTGGGTCATGAGTACTGCTGCGTTCACTAGTTGGGGGTTGCTCAGCGGAGTTCACTGGTGTCTTTGTCGGTTGGTCCGGATTCCGCAGAGAGCCCGCAGTCGTCTTAGGCTGACTATGTGCTGATCCAGCTGGGGGACACAGCTTTTCGCGTTTGAGACGTTCCTGGAGCACATACGACTTATTGAACGGCCGTTGTTGACGCGATGGACACCGAGGGTCCGTGGCGGGATGATCGCCTCCACAATGTATGAATTTAGGTGTGCACTCATGTTCTGGTAGTGGGTTGGAGGTACCGCAGGCTACACAGCGGGGTTTGTCGGACATGGGGCACACGTCCGCTCGATGACCCATGGACAGGCACACACTGCATATCTGTTGGCGGGGTTGGTATATGTAACAGCGGAGCTCTGCTCCGTACAAGCGAACGTGACGGGTATACCTGGATGCCCGAGAAAGTGACGAGGGCCTGATTTGTAGATCCCATCATGCGGGCGTGAAGGATGGAAGCCTCTGAGTAGCGCAAGTTTTCTAGTAGCGTCTTCACAGTGGTGTTCGGTTCAATGCCTGGCACTACCCCTTTGCAAGAGTTGTCAGGTGCAGCTACGTAGGCTTGGACGGCGTGTTGGTTGAGGCCCAAACTTATAGATTGGACTTTCTGAAGTTCGGTCGCGAGGTTCTCATCCGATGTGCTAATCACCGCAAGGTTTTGGTCAGTGCGGATTCGGATAATGAGCAGCATCAAGCCCAGCTGCTACACCAATGGCTTGGGCAACGGAAGGTTGGGGCCACGCACCGAGGTTCAGACCATCTCTCGGGCGGAATACTACCTTGTAGTGGTCACGAAGGGATTAAAAGCAGAGAACTGTGGTGCAGTGGGGTGGTGTTGACGTGAACTGATACGAACTGAGACGTTGAATATGCCCCTGATGGAGTGGGCTTCCGTACCAGGGGCCAGTGTAAATAATGTTTCCTTATTCCTACTACTGAATGTATTCATCGACGGGCTTGGTGGATTCTTGGCCCAAACGCCACCTCGCGCCGCCACAAGCCTGTCACACGAGCACGCAACAACTCTTTTACGCAAGCGGTCTTGAAGAGGTGCTGCGCAGCAGACACACGGCGCCGACGATCGCCTTTTACTGTTTCCTTCTGGACACGCTACCGAAAGCGTGGCGCTAGCGTTCGAAACAATATATGTATCTCGAAATATAAAGTGAAAACTTATTGTTTACCGTTTTTCAAATAAATATAACATAAGCAACGTTAATATAAAGATTTATTTTAGTAGTTTAAAGAGCGTCATCACGTGACATCCCCAGCCCGTTCGACCTGCTTACGAGAGTACAGAAGAAAAGGAGCATTACTGGGTTTACTACACCTTCTGCGAGACATAAAATAATTTTTTATGATGAGCCTAGGCGACAGAAAATTAAGCATTCGACTATTTTCTTTAATATCTGATAATTGCTGGTGCCCACTGGTTTCGAGGCTACTCCTTTTCGGCCGTTAAGGAGATCGGCGAACTCCTCTTCCAGAAAAGACCGCTTCTGAAAAAGAGATCGCTCCCCGTCGTGTGTCTGCGGGCGAAACTCTTTTTCGGGAGAAGTCTTTTTGCTCAAAAGACTTTCGAGTGCCCGTGTGACAGGGGTATAAGAGGCATTTCGAGGAGTAAATTTAGGTAACGGGCTGTTTGCGCGCGAAGGAACAGCTATGTAGCTCGATACGCGCATCTCGGCGCAGTGAAGCCGACCACCAGGGTGAACTCACTTCTGTGACGTCACTCTGGCGTGGGGAGGCCTTCAGTAATCTAGGTGGTGTTGGTACCGCCTGCCGCTACCCGCCGTTAAGGGGATAGGGCATGTATTTTGGGGCATATTGTGGTGCACTTTTTTCAGTAACTAATAAAGATATCGTCCAGAGGTTGATGTCATTTTGTTCAGTACTTTGTCTTCTATCTACTGAACCAATTTTTGCCAATTATCTTCTTATTTCACAAAAGCTATTCATTGTACAGCCTTAATTTTGGTGCAGCATATTGCCGTATAACCATTTATTATGCACACAAAAAATCAGCATGCTAGCTTTTGTCATATTGAAAACAATGGTACCGACATAACGAAAACTCTTGTTTTGAGAAAACTGAGTTTAAAGTAAACTAACTCAACACATGAAAAACGCGTGAAAGGCAGGAAGCAGCGTCTCAGGCTTCTCTTGGCTAACAACTTGAACACTGTTGCCAGACAGCGTTTTCTTTCAGCTAAAATTGGGAAAACAGTTTTTTTTTTTTTGCATAATAACGCTGAAACAAAGCTACGAGAACACAGCGTGCGTAAAAAGGGGCGTGTTGCTGGTCGCTTTGCTTTGAGAACGCTTTTTGGGATGATATAAATTGCGCAAAATGAAGTGTGATACTGAAAAAGATGCAGAACAGAATGTACTTTCATATTTTAAAAAAATCGTTTTTTTTGGTAATATTCGCTTGCCCTATTCCCTTAAAGCCCCTTGATCTCCGCGCGCACGCTTTCCTCCTCAATTCTCCTTGGATTTCTCCCATCCCCGGGCCGGCGCGGTGCGCACGGCATGCTGAACACTCCAGTGGCTCGCTGCCGCCGCATTAGAATCAATGCGCGCGCTTGTTTATTCGGCCCTTTGAAGCGTTGTATGATGAAAGTACGCTTCCGATAGAACGTCGTAACACACACACACACACACACACACACACACACACACACACACACACACACACACACACACACACACACACACACACACACACACACACACACACACACACACGCACGCACGCACGCGCACACGCACACGCACACGCACACGCACGCACACACACACTATCGCGATGGAAAGAAACGCGAACAGCGGAGTGCTTGGCCCGAAGCATAACTGAAGTTATAGCGCGCGCCTTCCAGTCATCACCATTGAGGGGCGCGCCGCATGTCCGGTTCGATTGCGCTGTGTGATGATGCACCCCATATACTGCGATATTTTTTGCGCTGTCATCATTACTGCGCCGTCACCTTTTCTCGTTTTCAAGTAAAAGAGAAGTAGAATAGAAACACAAATATCGTGGTATATGAGGTGCATCATCGCACAGCGCAATCAAACAGGACATGCGCGCCTGTCAATGGTGGTGACTGGACGGCGCACACTGTATACCTTCAGTTATGCTTCGGCCACGCGCTCCGCTGTTGGCGTTTCTTTCCATCGCGATAGTACGCACAATTACATAATAGGAGTTACAGGCATTAACTTATAAATTACATACATTTGAAAACTAACGCACACGCGAGAACACAAAAAAGCTTTGTCACGGCACGGAGAGTCAACAAAAAAGTTCAGCGACTCACTTGAAAAAAAAAAAAAATATGCACAGTTATAGGTGCTTTGTATTGAACTGAACGAAGAGTCCGGCTATGCAGAGAGCATTAACATCTCCATGCAACTTCACCTACAAATATATAGAAAGCTGTAACACCTCGCAAAGAACGACGTGCTTAGAAAGCACGAAAACCTTTCTCCCGATGTTACGGAGCCACTGCTTCTGACGCACGACATTCCGTTCTCCTCGGGGGATAGAAAATAATGCTAGCTCTTTCTCTGACCTGTTGCTGCATTGAAACGCGCAGCAGCAAGGAATTTCCACGGAGAACGAAGCTCAGATTCTTACGGAAAGGCGGAAGAACTTGGGAAACGCACGTTCGGAGCGGCAGGGCGATCACCGCTTGGCAAGCGCATGGCGGCGGGAGGAAATTGAAGTGCGCGAAAGCAAGTTTCGCGCTCTTTTCGTGACGTCAGGGTCACCGAACAGGGTAGTATCGCGTGCCGCAGCCATTCAGCGTGGCGGATGCGCTGGCTCCGTGAAACAGCTAGGGGGGAGAAAAAGATGAGGTTGACAGCGCCGGCGAGGGTGTCGCGGCGTATATCAAAGAGTGCCGCTACTTTCCAATATCAAGGGGCTTTACCCGATGATGATGGTGATGATGATGATGATAATGATGACGATGATTTATTGGCATCCCCTTTGAAACGGGGCGGCGACAAATAGTCACCTAGCCTGCTTGATTTAATCAGGTATACTATACATGTTCTTTATCTAGCATTTTTGTATACCTCTCATTGTTATTTTTCTTTTTCAAAAATTTACCTTGCACCGCTACCTATGATTTTAAGAGATCAGGTCGTATCCAATTTTTCCCTGCTTTTTTTCCCACCAGTACTCTAATCGTCTCTTGCTTATCTCTACGGCTGATCTGTTGATGTTTCCTTCCACTTTAAACCCAAGAGCTTCTGGGAGTTGCACGTTACCTACGGTTCTCTCTGGGTGGATCCCGTCGCATTCCATTGGGATGTGCTGAGTGGTCTCTGGATCTTTACTGCAGCATACACATGTCTCATCTAGTTCCGAATATTTGTTCCGATATGTTTTCGTCCTTAGGCAACCGGCTCGAGCCTCAAATAGCAAGGCACTGCCCTTTGTGTTATCGTACATATTTTCCCTTCTAATTTCTTTCTTTTCGTTCTTGTAAATCTCCATTGTCCTTTTTGTTTCCATTCTTTGCATCCTATTCACGGTCTCTATTTCTCTCATTTTCTTTGTGATGACTCCTGGTTGTCTATTTACAGTTTCGATTATCCTGTACTTGGTTGTCAACTTCCTCGACCTCTTCCTCCATTCTGTGTCCACGCTTTCATGTAGAAATACGTGTGCACTTCAGCCGCCCATTTATTTTCATCCATGTTCCTGAGCCTTTCTTCAAAACTAATTTTGCTCTGTGCTTCTCTGACTTCAAAAGAGGCCCAACCTATGTCACCCTGCACTGCCTCATTTGTGGTATTACCGTGGGCTCCCAAAGCCAACCGGCCTATAGTGATCTTTGGTTAACTTCCAAACCTGCAAATATATCCGATTTTAAGCATATAATGCCATTTGCGAATGTTAGCGCTGGCACCATTACTCCTTTCCAGATTCCACGCACCACCTCATACTTATTGTGGCCCCACAGTGCTCTGTGTTTCATTATTGCTGCATTACGCTTCCCCTCTATTTTCAGATTATCGTGGTGGTTGCTTGAGTAATTCTTTCCTTCGTTTATGTGTACCCGCCGTTCGTCGCGAACGCCACCTCGCGACGCTTGTTCACAACTGAGAGCAGGCCCGTGTCGCTGGGAGTGCGAGCCATTGCGCAGGCATCTAGTAAAGAAGGCCATTGTATAGCCGCACTATCCCCGTCGTTTGAGGCCATGAAAACCTTTTGTTCATAACGCGTCCTCATAGCATTTGCATCGCTTTGGGGTGGTGTTTCTTTACAACGAAGCTGTTAGCCGTCTAGTTGGTCTGGATTTTTCGTGGCGCGCTCCCCCAAAATATACGGTAGCTAGAAAAGGGGTTTGTGCTTGAATTTCCGCGTAATAGAATTATGTTTTCTCGTATATTTGAATTACAGTCCGATGCTATCATGTCTACAGGTTGTGTGTAAGTCGTACTTTACGAATTTTCTGACGCATTTTCCTTTGGGAAATTCAGTTAGTTCAATATAAGAATATGTATGCTGCATTTCCGGACACGGGCGTGCGTGCGTGACTGACGTCGCTTGTGGTGGTGGCGCTTGTGTTACGTCGTCTAACGCCAGTTGCGGTGGGGGCACTTGTCTAACGTCTGTCTGCTTCGCTGTACGTCCACTTTCACAGGGTGGAATGGAGGCGGGTATTACAGCGAAGCTGTCTATGGCTAGGGTTCTATGCATTTTTCGTGTCCGTCAACAGATCTGCGTGTGCAAAAACCCAGTTCCCGAATTTGATGCAAAATCGCTTCATTATATGCAAAAGCTTATATGTCTCATCACTTGGATATGCATTTTCAGTACAATATTTATCAATAGTCACCATATTTAAAATCAATAGACTCTGAGGTAGGTAATAAGGGTTTCTCAAAGATTTGCTGCTGTGCGACCCGCGTCGGCCATGTGTACACTCGCATCGCCCTGTCTTTGTCGTCGTTCCAAGTTTCCTTCCGCTCTCCCGGCGTGGCGGTCCCGTCGCGCGTGTTTAGTTTCCTCCAGCTCCCCGGGGTGGCTGTAGTCTTGCACGCGAATGTATGCCGGCGATCAAGACCGCCGATCAAAATTAAAGTGTGTGCGCGTGTCTTCCTTCGCGATGACTGCCGTCACCGCCCAAGAGAAATAAAATTTGCTCATACCTTTGATCTAAATTATGTGTAACCTCTATGTCGTGTGCTAAACCACTTCGCTTGTAATCCACCTTCAAAGCAGTGGTACGACGCGTGATTAAAAAAAATAAAAACGCGTTTATTTGAAATAATATTGGTTGAACATGACAAACCTTCTGCGACTTTTTGTACTTTTCTCGGCTGCGTTCGTATTGTAATCAAGATTAATGTTTTTTCACGTCATCGGAGGTTATGACAACGGCGTTTTTTTCTAATTTATAAAAATAAACGTACGCAAGGCGGCGCCTTAAAGTTTCCTCATGTAAAACCCCTCTATTCTGGAAAGTAGTGACACTACTCCGCGCGCATGCTTTCCTCCTAAATACGCTCTCCCACGGGCCGGCGCGCTGCGCACGGCACGCTTTGCCTGCCAGCGGCCGCTGCGGAAGAGTCAAATGTGCGCGCATGTTGTTTCAGCCGTGTGAAGTGTTATTGAGGAACTCATCGCCTAATGACACTGGTGCGACTATGGTAAACTTCCTATAGGTCGTGATGACGAATATTTTCGAGAATGACTCCGAGATTAACTTGCGGAAGCGCTCTAAAAATGGATATCGAGCAGTAGTTGAGCGGTTTGCTCACTATGGCTTCGCCGCTTGGGCCATCCGTTCCGCGGCGGAACGGATGGCCCATGTGCGATGGAAAGTTCACCGGTCAGAGTGTCTAATCATGAAGTGGTAATTGCGAAAACGCCGTGGAACAATTTTAGAGCGTAGCTCTTAGGCGCCCGTTCTCTCGCTGAGCGTCCCTCGGCGTAACCGAGCGAACAAGCACAGCGAAGGATGAAAGGGCGAACGCGGAGCGCAGCGGGGGATGAAAGACGGTGATAGCGAAGGGAGCGCGAGGAGGAAAGCGGAGTGCCGCGGTGGCGACCAGGGGCGCGATCTTGTACGCGTTCCAAAATGGAACGGAGGCGGTCCGTTCCATCGAGCCGCACACGATTGGTCAATTTGATCGTCACGGTTCAAATTGACCAATCGTGTGCGGCTCGATGGAACGGACCGCCTCCGTTCCATTTTGGAACGCGTACAAGATCGCGCCCCAGGTGAGCGCTTTGGACCCACTGCGCCTGCGCCGCTAGAGAATGCGCTCCGCGCGAGCCACGCGTTCCCGTGTTCACGCTTTCTTTCTGAACAGTGAGCGACGCAACCGGTGGAAATGCTTCGTCTGCCACTGCTGCTAAACGAGCTGCCCGAGCAGAGGCTCAGCGCTGCCGCAGAGAGGACCCTGTCGTTCAGAATCAAGTTCTTAGCCACAGTATATCGCCAATTCAAAACGTTAAACAGCCGCACTCAAAATTCGCATTATGGAGTATCGTAATCATCGGCGAATTTTTTATCAGAATTTTTCCATCTGCAGTGAGGATGTAGTCGTTCACTGGAAGCATGCACACTGATAGGTGAGCTCGATACCGATTATACGACGGTATTGGTTGGAGGCAGACGACAAGTGCGGCCGTAGCTGTGAGAAAGCATTTTGTTTATCAAGCCGATAATTCCTGCGAATCATGTTTTCCCAAGTGTTAAATTATTGCTACGATAATAGCTACATGTTTTCGTGGTTTCCTATCCAACTGATTTGGTCATTCGCCAGTCAAGAGTGTTTTTTAACCAAGCCATGCCATGTTCTGGTAAGCGAAACGACGTTTTTACACGTGTTACACAGTTCAGCGCGTTGCCGTAGCCACGCGTGTACTAATATTTTAGTGCTGGCACCCATTTGTAGTACAACTAGTCGATGACATTTTGCATCTCACTGGCTAGGAGACCACACAGTTCTGGGTATATACTTACTCGCAAACTTGCGCGCGTACAACAGCATATGCGCCGCTGTGCATTGTGGGTGCATTGTAAATGTTTTCTGCAGTTCATACGTGTTTGTATAGTATTTCTGACTGATGTTTCAGTTGTGGAGTGTGTTACAATTAGTTCTAGACGGGATGGATGAGTGGCACCAATTTTTCGGAGCACATATGAAATACAGGGTGTTTCATTTTAGCTGCACCAAATTCTTAAAAATTGCCTGTCGCAGATAGCACAATTATAATCGTTGATCTAAACTACTCGATGAGGCGGCCATTACTTCCACGAGAAATCAACACGCCTAATTGAAGAATTAGCATAATTACGCTAATTAACTTTTTAATTAATTATTTTATGGCACATCTTTCAATCTACGAATTATTTAGCCACTGAGTTCGCAAGGCATATCGACTTGGAACGAATTCTCAGGACTGAACCAGTTTCGAGATGTTAATTTTCAAAGTGTCCGACGAAATGCATGGGCGTTCCAGTTAACTTTTTGAGGAAAACGCTGTTTTATGCATTGAAGGACAAAGTTACCTGGAACGCCCATGCATTTCGTCGGACACTTTGAAAATTAATATCTCGAAACTGGTTCAGTCCTGAGAATTCGTTCCAAGTGGATATGCCTTGCGAACAAAGCGGCTATATTTCGTAGATTGAAAGATGTGCCGTAAAATAATTAATTAAAAAGTTAATTAGCGTAATTATCTTATTTCTTCAATTAGGCGTGTTGATTTTTCGTGGAAGTAATGGCCGCCTCATCGAGTAGTTTAGATCAACGATTATAATTGTGCTATCTGCCACAGGCAATTTTTCAAAATTTGGTGCAGCTAAAATGAAACACCCTGTATAGGCACCGGGCGCGGGATGAATTTGGACCGGTGGCGCCTTCGTGCGACGGCGCCGTGAATTAATGGCATGTGGCGGCCGGGCCGCGCGTAGCAGGCACTGCCGTGAAACCAAGTCTGATCGAACATGTTGCGTTTTTAGGTGCACCAACAGTTACTGAAACATGACTGAAGCTGGTTAGGCCATTCAATTCAACGTTGTTCATCGCGACATCGCGTTTTTCAGGCGGAAAGTCTGTATATGTGCGGTGTGTAGGCAACAGCACGTACAGTGCTCAGCAATTGAAACGCGATACTCGAATCGCATGGTCGCCAGCGCTTTTTGCACTGATTGTAAGCGCTGGGGACGCCAAACTGATGCATTGTGGTGTATAGTGAAAGCGAGAACCTTCGTAACGCATTATGACTGCATTTGGTCCCACGGCGCTCACCTGTGGCGCGAAAAGGAAAAAAAAAAATCAAGAAAAAAAAAACGGCGGCAGCCGCGCGCTCCCAGTGCTTCAATCGCTGGGCACTGTACATTTCCGATGCTGATTTGCTATGGTCTAGTTCTAACGTTAATAAAAGAGCCGTTCATACGCAAGAGCTTCGTGTCCCACTTGCGTGTCTTCGCCTCCGCATGCAGTGTAACGGCTCCGGAGTGTTGGCACCGAAGGTGAACACTCAGATTTGTAGTCATTTTGCCGTCTTATCAGTGTATCAGTCTTCTTCTTAATGTACATTTTCCTTTCTAGCAATTCCTAACTCTGGTTGCGTCCGGCACATGACTGTGCTGTGCATCGACGGCGAACGCCAACGCAGTGGCGTGTTCACACTCACCGCCACCGACGGCTCCCGTCGCGCTAAGCTATATAAAATGAGCCGTGACTGAAGATTGGGCTAGTTTATAAGCAATTAAGAATGGGGAATCATTGCAAAGATAAAAGAACTACAACGGACAGAGAACTGGAACTTACTGACACATGTGCGATCGGCGAAGCAGCTCAAGAAACAGAATAAGGAAGACATATGTCTCCTTTTTTTTCTGTCCATAGTTTTTGTGTTCTTCGCCTATTTACATGATTAAATACGCGAGAATGTTAACGCGCACAGCAAAATAACATCTGCAATATAACTGCTGGAGTTCCACGTCTTAGCTTGCCGCGGAGCTCCGTTCGCGTGGTGCATTTGCATCACAATTTGCGCTCGTTTTCTGCTTTATATACTACTTGATGCCACGAATGTGATCTGCCTCGTACAAGTGACGACCTTTCTCAAAAGCAGACACACGAAAATGCGTTTTCCGGTGCGTCAGCCCTTAAAACCCGCAGTGCCAAATCACTGGAAGCACCGAGCGCCTTCGTCCCGTCGTCTGCTTCACATGCCAGTGCTCCGACAGCTGCCGCTCGCGGCGCTGTTCCCCAGCATACCGGCGCGCCGCTGGCGCCTTACAACGGCCGCCCGGTGCCTATAGAAGAACGTACACAGTGAAGTTCGTGACGCAAGCTTTGGCTTCAGCTTATGACTAGCAAATTGTTCAGGATGCTAAGTACATAGCTTGCGGTGCCTTCTGTAAAGCTGCTCGGTAATGTGTACTAAAATAGAGTGTAATTACCGTATTTGCACGTAAATAACTCGACCGTGAATATATCGGGAGAGGGACTTTCGGTCTCAAAAAAGAAAAAAAAAATGCTTACTATAGAAATTACTTTACTCACAGAAATTATTACTATAAAACAGGAAACAACGCAAAAAGCGGATGCCGGAAGGCTTTATTCATCGTTACTCCGAACTGCCGTCGCAAAGTAAAGTGGAAGGGCGTGTGCTGACGTATTTATCCCTGTCGGCGAGAACGGCGTCTTCGTCCATAACATCCACCAAGGTTATTTGACGTGCATCGATCACTTCAGAAATGCCCGCGACACAATTGAACACGGCAAAGCTTTACCCAGATTGCGCGGTGATGCATCGTGCGACTTCGAAGACCGTTCACTTGAAGCGCCGCACAGCAGCGCCTATCGTATATTTCACGTAAACAGTGAAGAATGTTCATTACGCACTCACTTCACACACGCTTAGTTTGTATGGAGAGACCAAGCGAGGAGGAACTAAGCGAGGAAGCTTTTCTCAAAGCTTGCGGCAATAAATCGACGCAGGAATATTTTTTATCGACATCAGCGACACGCAAGTGCGGGCTGATATACTTGCTAAAGGGGTTTCTTTTTTTAATTTTTCATCGCGGGACCGTAAACACAGGGAGCGCCGCTGGAGCCGCACTCATTTGCCTCTAGCAAAATGGCCGCCGCCGGCTTCACTCGCTCTCGTAGGCGGCGGCTGGGACTGTCACTCCAGAAGTTTTATACAACCTCCTTGGCTGTGAGCGGATTTCGTCTGTCGCGGCACTATTTCACGGTAGAAGTATAGGCAAACTCTGTCTTCATCTTTGCTGGTTAGAAATTTGCGTTGGCTTCCACTCCAGCAATTTTTTTAAACCTCATTGCTCGTGGGTATGGAGTGCAAAGGGATTCACCCAGTGCTGTACGCATCTTCTGGGTATGACATGCGTAGGGTGTAGAAAAATACAGAACAGAAAAGAAGCGGGGACCGTCTTCGGCAGAAGGCGCGAGAACAACCCCGGGAACGAAGAGTGTATTCCACAAAATACGACATGGTGCCGAAACCCGGGATTGTTCTCGCGCCTTCTGCCGAAGACGGTCCCGGGTTTCGGCACCATGTCGTATTTTGTGGAATACACTTTGTTGACGGAAACTCGTCAGGAAGTCACACGAGAAATCTTTGGTAACAAAGGCAACATGTAACTATATTCACAGCATCAATACAAAAACGTCTTCTTTCACTGTCCCTTGGTCCGCTCTGGGCCTTGGAATGTCCAACCGAATGTTTGCGTTTTGAAGATCGGCGTTGATACTGCAGATGGGGTGGAAACGACGCTGCAGAAGTTTTGGGAATTAGACGTCATCGGCATCTCAGATAAACCCCAGAATCACAAGACCGAGCATTCAGACATTGCCAAAATAACAAAGAAAGCCGTGCGATATGAGGTAGCGTTGCCGTGGAAGGAAGAAGCAACAGATCTGGCTGACAACCGAAATATGGCAGTGCAACGGCTAAGAAAATTGACAAAGAAATTGTCCCGTAACAAAGAACTGACTGAGGAATATGACAAAGCAATCCGAGGATACCTGGAATCGGGGCATGCAGAGCGCATGACGGAGTCGGCGACACTCAACCCGGTGTATTATATGCCGCACCAGCCAGTAATTAGAAATGACTCTACTAGTACGAGACTACGAGTGGTGTTCGATGCCTCATCACATACGCCGGGGAAATCTTCATTGAATGAGCATCTCGAAAAAGGCCCAAATCTCATCAGTGACTTGGGGCGAATTCTGTTGCGGTTTCGTCTACACAGGGTGGCGCTCGTAGCAGATGTCGAAAAGACATTTCTGCAAATCGAAGTGCAACCTGAAGACAGAGATGCACTAAGATTTTTGTGGCACAGTCGCCCACCACTCGACGCTACCGACTTGCCAGATATTGAAGAATGGAGGATGACGAGAGTACCATTTGGCACGACGGCAAGCCCGTACTTACTGACGGCCACCCTACTCCAACATATCGATGAACAGACGGGTGAGCTTCAAGAGACAGCTTCTATACTGAAAAGTTCATTTTACGTTGACGACTTGGTTACCGGCGCTGGCACAGTAAAAGAAGCATTAAAGATAGCCACAGACGCTAAGAAAATAATGAAGGATGCTGGTATGAACCTGAGAAAGTGGTCGTCAAATTCAGGAGTGGTTCGTGAGGAACTTCGGGAGGACAATTCCTAAGCCCAAGATAAAGTACAGAAAGTGTTGGGGTTGCTATGGATGACAATATGACAATATCGATGGGTGCAGTGCTTAATGCCGTCAATACGGGTGTCAGCACGAAACGGGTGGTGATACAGGCGTCCGCACGAGTATTTGATCCTTTGGGCTTATTCGCCCCGTTCGTGGTTACAGCTAAGATGCTTTTCCCAAAAACTTTGGGAAAGAGGACTAGGATGGGATCAACAGCTTCCAGAAGACCTGGCGGCAGAATGGAAAGCTTGGTGTTTGGATATCCCCAGCCTACGAGAGTACTGGTTCCCGCGTTGCCTTGCGCCCAGTCAAACAGCTTCATGGCAAGTGCACATCTTTTGTGATGCAAGCCCGAGAGCATACGGTGCCTGCCCTTATCTGCGAACAGAGAGTGACATCGAGGAGGTGAGTGCAAATCTTTTTGCTAAGTCCCGTGTGGCTCCACTGAAGACTATATCTCTGCCGCGACTTGAGCTGATGGCTGCGTTAATTGGGACTCGAATGGCTGCTTACCTTCAGAGTGTAATAGGCCAGCCCATACCAGTGTGCCTGTGGTCAGACTCCACCATAACACTCTTTTGGATAAAGAGCACAGCTAAAGAGTAGAAACCATTCGTAGAGAACCGCGTGAGGGAAATACAAAGCTTGAGCAGTCCGGAGAAATGGAGGCATTGTCCAGGAAAAGATAACCCCGCTGATTGCCTAACAAGGGGTATGAGGGCGAATTCCCTGCGTGAAAGCGTGCTGTGGTGGAACGGACCAAATTGGTTGGTCGAGACGCCGGATGTATGGCCTGTAATGAATGAGGACACTACTTGCTTTAATTCGCTAATCTATGGAGAGAAGAGAAAGCACATTGTGGGGATGCTTACAGAAGTATCCCAAATGACGCCGTTGCTGCCGGCAGAGCAGTACAGCAGCTACGCACGACTATTGAGAACAAGTGCATGGATAATGAGATTTATAAGCAACTGTCGGAAACGAGCACGTAGCACCGATGCAAATCTCACCTCAAGTGAACTGCACGAAGCTGAAAACTATTGGATTCGCCACGTTCAGGAGATGAGTTTCGCGCAGGAGATTGCTGCCCTTAATCGAAAGAAGAGCTTACCTCTAAACAGCAAAGTCACTATGTTTCAGCCTTTCCTCGACACTGAGGGGCTTCTGCGTGTGAAAGGTCGCCTGCAGTTCTATCGGTGCCTCACGAGACAAGGCACCCTGTGCTATCCAAAAGAGCACGCTGTCACCAAGCTTCTTGTAAACGACGCTCACCTCAGGACACTGCATGGATGTGTGCAGGCAACCATAACAGAGCTGCGAGAACGTTTTTGGATACAAAGTTACAGGCCCCTTCTAGTACACTGTAACAAAGTTGCCGCCAGCTTGTGAAAAAAGTCATCTCGGGTTGCCGGATATGCCTGCGGCACCGACTTCAGCCGGCTATACTGCACCAACGGCGCCCCTTCCTAGTGAAAGAGTGAACTGCAATCAGGCCTTTGGAGTAGTCGGCATTGATTTCGCCGGCCCCCTGTATACAAGGACGAGAAGCGACAGTGCTGCATTGCTCTCTTCACCTATGCCACGACGAGAGCAATTCACCTAGAATTGGTGTCAAGTTTATCCTCTGAATGTTTTCTACTGGCACTCAGGCGCTTCATCGCTCGCAGATGGCTGCCAACAACAATATACAGTGACAATGCATTGACATTCAAGAGAGCTTCGAAAGATATCCAGAGACTGTGGAACATCCTACGAAGTCGCGAAGCGCAGGACTACTGCAGTTTGCAGCGAATCACCTGGAAGTTCATCATAGAAAAAGCCGCCTGGTTGGTGTGAACGGATGGTGAGATCCGTCAAAGTTGCCTTGCGGAAAATTCTCGGCCTCCAAAGCCTCACTTTTGAGGAACTTCTTACAGTGCTGGCTGCCATAGAAGCTACGATCAACTCGCGTCCACTGACATATGATGGACAAGAGCCTGGCGAGGAATCAATTCTGACTCCATCTCACCTGTTGACAGGGAGTCGAGTGATAAGTTTGCCTGAAGCAAGAGCCCTAGCCGTCCCTTCTTCCTCAAGAACCGACATTGGTCGACGTTGGAAGTACCGTCGATCACTAACAAATGCCTTCTGGAAACGGTGGCGAAGGGAATATCTGCTACAACTGCGGTCCGCGCACTGCATATCATCGAGTGAAACCAACGCCCTCAGGACTGGCGACCTCGTCATCTTGCAGGAAGATCACTCACCACCACATATGTGGAAAACTGGCCGCATTGCTGAGTTGTTCAAAGGGAGGGACGGAGCCGTGCGGTCTTGCGTCGTCAAGTTGCCCTCCGGCAAGGTCGTTCGGCGACCGGTACAGCTTCTGTATCCACTGGAGACTGACCTAAAATGAGCGACGCTCATTTGGGGGGGAGGATGTAGAAAAAAAATGTGGTTGATCCCTCTTATATAGGAATCGGTATAGAACACGAAAGTGAAACGTGTCTTCACAGAAGTAGTGTAATGTTTATTGCACATTGATATATAATGTCTATTGGTGTTTTGTGGCTAAAGCGCCCTTAGGCGTTGATGCACCCACGCTGACGCCTGGTGGCACGTCTCCTCCATCACGACTACCAACGTCGATGACCATGAGCAACCGTCGTGCATATGGAAGCTGCACTACGCTGCACACGCTAGCACAACGCGAAAGACGAAGCACGTAACTGACACACTAATACAACGCGCAAGACAAAGCACGTAACTGAATCGTCACCGAGTCAAATCAGCGCGTACAGCGCGTCGTAATTGCAGCCTCCGCGATCAACTTCAGAAACATTTTCAGAGCTAATTGCGGAGGCCACGCTCCGCTGTGCTGAGTACGGTGAACGCCACCTAGGTGGCGTTGGTAGTGCTTCTTGATGCCAGCGTCCCTTCGAATGCTGGCATCGAGGCGTCGTAGTGCTGAGACCACCGAAGCGTTCACTGTCGGTGCGCGTTAGTGTCATAATGCAGTACTTCTCTTTTCTGCTCGTAGGCGGCGGCACCGCCCCGAGCAAGAGCGCGGGTACACGGAGGAGTGTTAGATATATAAGGCGCGTCTGTGTAGCTCTCTGCAAATGCGTTTGTGGCGCAATGGGTTAAACGCTCGGCGATCTATCGTCGCGGACCGAGAGGTCGTGGGTTAGATTTCCAAATTTTGCATGTTTGTGGAACTTTTTCTTCTGGTTTCTTTCTTTGTATTATGTTCGTGTACATTGTAAGCTGACGTATTTCCGTGACGGAAATACGTCAGTGAAGTCTTGGTGGACCCCGGCATAAAACACTTTCGTGTTAAAATACAGAACAGAAAAGAAGCGGGCACCGTCTTCGGCAGAAGGCGCGAGAACAACCCCGGGAACGAAGAGGGGTCCGAAGAAAGAAAACCGCAAGCGAGGAGGAAACCCTCTCCCCAACTGGAACGGAGCGACGGCGGCTCGGACTGACAGCCCAGAGCTGACCAAGGGACAGTGAAAAGAAGACGTTTTTGTATTGATGCTGTGAATATAGTTACATGTTGCCTTTGTTACCAAAGATTTCTCGTGTGACTTCCTGACGAGTTTCCGTCAACAAAGTGTATTCCACAAGATACGACATAGGGATTCACCCAGTGAGACCCGTAGGTAACGCACAGCTTCCAGTAGCGCTTGAATTTAAAGTGGACGGAAGCATCAACCGGTCAGCAGTCGAGATAAGCAAGAGACGTTTAAAGTATTGGTGAAAAAAAAAAAAAAAAAAAGCAGGGAAGAGATTAATACGACTAGATCCGTTACAGGCTTGTGGAGAGAGAGAGAGAGTACATGTGGTTGTGAAGAGGAAGGGGCGCTATTTTCTGCAGTCCTTTAGGGACCATGACTTAGCGCTAAGGTAGATAGAGAAGTTTTGAGTAGAGTGTACTAGATTCTAGCACATTCTAGTTTTGAGGAAGGGAAACACGATTAAGGAGATGTATACAAAATGCTAGAATGAAAACTCAAGGGAATATTTGTCACAGCCCCCGTTTGAAAGGGGATGGGATGCCAATAGATCATCATCATCACCAACACCACCGCGCGCACGCGCGCACGCACGCACGCACGCACACGCGCGCACACGCGCGCACGCACACGCGCACACACGCACACACACGCACACACGCACACACACGCACACACGCGCACACACGCACACACGCACACACACGCACACGCACACGCACGCACACACACACACACACACACACACACACACACACACACACACACACACACACACACACACACACACACACACTTCGCGCGCGCGCGCGCGAAGTCGACGCCAGTGGCTTTAACCGCGTTTTTTTTCTGTTCTTTTTTTCTCTAAGCACATACTACCCTGGCCACAGGGTAGTATGCCACAGGGTAGTATTTTCTCTAAGCACATACCCTGGCCACACATTAGGGGTGTGCGAATAGTAATTTTTGAGCGAATAAAATACTTATCGAATAGTTTTTGAATAATGAACAGCTGTTTTCACCGTTATCATAAGACAATGTTCACATCCTAGTGTTATAAAAGTTAGCACGTTATGAAGCCTTGCTTTTAGCAAAATGGTAAATGGAGCATTAGGCATTCAGCCTGCTCCACTACGTAAATTATGTTTTATGCCTACTGTGGCCACGGTGAAGAAATTTATTGTACCAGTTTTATGTTTGATTGACAGTTGACGTTTCTCAAATATTCAAAAGCTATTCGTGTTTACGAACAGTGACTATTCGATTCGAAGACCGAATTGAATAGGACAATATTCGATTCGTTATTCGAAACTTTCGAATATTACCCCTAGTAACCTTTGCTAGAACTGCTGATTAAATGATAGAGAGAGAGAGACAGAGAGAGAAAGCTGTCTTCGGACTCCGTGGCGGTCCGGTAGCCGCATCGCCGCGCGTATCATCTCCTAGGGATCGATGCTGTCCGTTTTTTTTTTTTTGTGTGTGGTCGCTGGGTGCATTTTCAGTTAGTCTCCTTCGTAGTGGTGCTTGAGATCGTAGCCGTCACATGTAGGTGTCAACGACTTTCACAAGACTGCTTTCGGGATTCGGGTGCGAAATTGAAACCATGGAGCGGGGCCACCGTAAGTGTAATTTGCGTGCTATTCCCGAGTTGCTTGTTAGGTTTATAAAAGCGCACAGCCGGGCTACTGCCGTTGCTCGCCGTCGAATTGGCGAAGGCTCTTTTGCACGTATGCGATGCCAGTCCGCGTCGCCATGCTGCCCCGTTCTTCTTGCAGGCCTCAAGTGTTACTGTGATATCTGCGGTGAGGATACCAATCACACCTGTGTAACCGATGGCATCTGTTTCGCCACCACTACAAAATCCAAGACGGGCGCCCTCAAGCACGAATACAGGTGAGCTTGTTTTCTCCGGGTCGACTCATCATCCTTGGCGGTGACGCTTTTTATGTCATCATTAAGGCTGAAAACGAGCGTACACCTACTTTTGTTCAGTGTTTGAAACTGTTTCATTCTTACTCTACGAGCAAATTATTTCATAGGCAGAGAATCTGTGCATTCAAAGTACAGGATCGCATTTTGCGGCTAGCGTTTGTGGTTGCTCAAGAAAGTTTAAAGCCGAAGGATTGTTGTTGAACTAGGTCTTGCAGCGTATATATATATATATATATATATATAACGCTTATTTATTAGTAGTCTACTCTGGTAGTGTTGTGTGTGTAACACATTGATGTGGTGACTTTTCGTTTTTTGATGCGGCTACATGTCATTCTATCTACTGTGCGTTTGTGAGAACTGCAGGGAAGTTATAGGTGCATGTTCTTGACTATAGGCTGGTGACTTGCATGCAGGGTGCCTAAGTAAAACGCTTATTGGTTCTGTTCAAGTTGTGGCTCAAGCATTTTTCCTCGGTTAAGGTTCAACTCCAGAAGGAAAAATATAACCATTCAGACTGGTTGAAACTAGGGGTGTGCAAATATTTGAATACAAATCCAACAGTCATTCCTATTTGATTTAGATTTGTTAGAGAATTCACAAGTTGTTGAATATTCGTTTCTGTTCAAATATCAGAGACTGGAGCCTCGAGAGAGACTGATGCAAGTGGTGATGTGAATTCGATTTAGGTGAACTGTGGTTGTGCACCTTAATTAAATGAAATTTTGTTAAACAATTTGTACTGGCTACTTATTGTGCAAATTCTCATGTCTGTCACTACTAAGTGCCTCACGAATGCATAGGAAAGATAGCTTGTGCGCAATAATTTCCCAATAATTTTTCATGATAGCCCCACTTTTAGGCAGCTTATGAATGTGTTGTCTCAGTTAAGACAAAGCAATTTTTTGGCTACTCTCACCATGTGTGCATTGCTGTAATATCACAGTTACCTACTTCATCGAACTGGTGATGTGCTGTTTCATTTACTCAGTTGCATGCATCAAATAATGTAAATGAGCCTTTTTTTTTTTTACCAAAGGGACTGCATGCAAACCTTCAAAATCAAATCAAATTATGGGTTCCCAAAGGCTACAAGAGTCGCTGTAATAATGGTGGGCTTAATGTTGACCACTTGACCTTCTTACATAGGAATGCGGCTGGGAGGCGAATCCTGTGACCTCCACTGAGCCACCGTGGCAGGGATATATTTTACTTTGGAATATATTCAGTAGTCAATTCGATATTCAGAAGTTCGTTTTATTGTATATGGTGTTAAGTTAAACTACAAAATTTCTCTATTGTAACATGTTTCAACCAGTTCATTATGGTTAACGATGGTTAAATAGTTGCTTTTTGCCAACTTTTTAATTGACAAGTTGATTATATAATAAAGAGAGCCAAATCTATCTACATCGGTGCAAGATTAATTTGATAGAAAGATGTGTTTGTACCCTTTTCTGTTTTTTTTTTTAGCACTTATGCATGAACCCCATTTCTTTTTGTAATGCAGTTGCATAAGAAAAAAGTGCATGTCACTGATTCTGCATTTTCAGCTTGGTTATGTAAACGGAACACAAATTTCTCTGAAAATTACAGCTGTCAATTGTTATGGAATTCTGCTAATCAGTTACTGTGTGCAACTTCAAGCTGCCTGTTCTTGGTTTTGTACTGTCCTCTTCAAGTGTTGGAGATGCTGGCACTGTCTGCGATCTTGGTAGGAACCACGTTCAGCGAGACGAAGCTGAAAACAAACATTTGTCATCATTAACTATAGCTAATTTAGCTGTTTGAATACATGAGAAGGAAGTTGTCTCTTGAACTGGGGTGTTTACTATTTGGAAAGTCAGATGTGTCGTGCATGTTCCAAGCCTTCATCAGGTCAGGTCTGATGTCAAGTCTGACATGAGCTGACTTTTGCCTGGAAGTTTTCTAATCTGAACACACAATTCTCTCGACTGTGCTTGGCACCCATTCTGTTACCCTACACGTCACATGACCGGCCCAACTTCACTTGTTTCGTTTAATCCCAACTAGACTATCGCCCTCTTCATCTTCTATTGTATCGTTCATTTTTTTCTTTCATTTCTTTGTTATCCACCAAGTTTCAGCCCCATGGTTATTGATACAATGCACCTATTGTGTGCACTTTCCATAAGCTGGCATTCATGACTTGAGGATGCCTGCCGTATGCACGCAAGCCTGGATATATTCTTTTTATCATCCCAGTCCTCTACTTGGCCTGTGTAAACACACTTCTGCACAGATCTTCACCAGTCACCAGCTCATGTTATCTCTCCAGGCTGCAGAACCTTTTGTATAATATTCCTCAAAACTATCCTGGAAATTTTATTGTTGCAAGTGTTCAATAATGTGTTACAAGTTCTCTGCAACATTGCTGGATCTTGTCTTGCTGAAGTATTTGCCCTGCCCATAATGTGCCTCAATCTGAATACTTATGACAAACATGCTGTGAAGCGCCCTGGGTGATTTATGAAAAATACAGCCGAAACTCTTTTATGGTGCAAAGCATTATACAGGGGCTGCTCCTTATGTGCGCGAGCTAAATGTTCTCACTTCTCGTCTTCCATCAGATTATGGTAGCGCTGCCTATCTGGCTGTTCTGGCGCATAACATAGAAGCAACACTTACCTTTTTTGGTCGAGGCATGTTTGCAGTCCTCACGAGAGCAGCTGTGGCGCTTGTGTGCAATTATTGCACTAATGAGCGTGTACGCCTTCACGACGGTTGCATGCCAGTTGAGTGGTAGCTGGGCACGGGAAGGGGGTTGGGCTTCGGACTTGCAGGTGATGTCGCCTTTGTGCCCAAGGACCCAGTACCCCCAAATTATTGTATGGTCACATGACTCATCTTAAATGAACCCTTACTACATAGAAAACATAGATTGGCTATTTTCAAGTGATAGTTTTTCACATTGAATAAAAACTGGAGCGATACTGTAGCATGCATTGGTTATGAAAGTGCCTCATACTGTGTCAAAGCATAGCCACTTTGCCTGTTGAGTTTTATTTATTTATTAATACTGTCAACCCTCATAGAGGGTCGTAACAGAGAGGACAATACAATTACATACATGAAATATGGACAATGTCAGTGTACGCAAAGTTTCTTAACACTGTCAATTCACAGTGAATAAGATGTTCACTTGAATACTACTCAGCACACTTATGTGATTTATCAAAATACGTACAATGAACATCAAGTTGCACATATCACTTGGCACTTCAAACTAAATTGTTAACTCCCGTAAATACGCCTCAGCAGCATTTTCAAAGTCGGTGACATCTTTTAGGCTAACAATAGCGTTTGGCAATTGGTTCCACATTTCTATCGCATCCGGGGAAAATGAGTATCGAAATGTATCACTGTTAGTTTGGTAGGGCTTTATGACGTAGTCGTGGTTAGTTCGCGGGTTTCTTTTGCCTGGAGCATGTAGATATTTGAGCTTATCAATCTTAAGTTGATCCTGCATTATTTGATAAAGTACCTTCAGCCTAAATTTATTTCGACGTACCTCAAGAAGATCCAAGTTGCAACGCTGTAACATCAGCGTGACCGATTCCTTCCTTCGGTACGTCGAACAAATAAAACGTGCTGCCAGTCTCTGTATCCTTTCTAACTTCCTCTTAAGCGTCACTTGATGGGGGCTCCAAACAACGGCTGAATATTCTAGTATCGTCCTAATGAAGGTGGTGTAGGCAATAAGTTTTACATTACGCGATGCATGTTCTAGTTTTTCTCTCAGAAAGTATAACTTTTGATAGGCTGTCATGCAGACATTATCTATATGTTGGTTCCATGTCAAATTTCGTGTTATTGTTTTCACTACTTTGTCACATACCAGAATGTACATAAGCGGCAAAGGAAAATGGGATAAAAGCTGTGTTACGGCAGCTTTTATACCACCTAGTTGTAGCATTTTTGCGTAACGTGTTTTTTATGCTTCCAAATTGGAAATTTATCAAAGACAAAGCTTTGTTGGAATTAATAACAAATAGAGTTTGCTGGTGCCAAACAAGGCATGTCACTTTTTCTTGTAACTTTTTGGTCGGCGTTGTGTGTCTGCAGTTTTAAATGTGAAGTATTTCTTTGCCTATTGGGAGCCAAGGTAACAGAGTTTGTTGCTTATGCGCACGCACCCCCATACGGCAGTGAGCATGCCCGCTCGCTGGCTACTATTGGCTCGGCACTTCCTTGCTCCACACGCATGCACTGCCACGCACCTGCTCGCATGCCGCTAGTGGCATGGCGCGTTGCTTGGTACCTCCCGACTCCTCTTGTCAGTACTTGCGTTCCACAGATAAACGTGGCTTGGTCATGCTAGGTGCGCTGTGTTGCGCATAGGCCTCTACTTGCAGATACAACAGTGGGCCTTCGAAAGTATCAAACAGAAGAGGAGCGTAAGAGTGCAAAGGCTCTGCAGATACTACTGAGGTATGCGATGCATACCAAAGTGGTGAGGCAGCGGTCGAAGCGAGAGGCTGACGAAATACGTGCGGCTGAAGAACAGCGGCACGCCAAGCGAACGGCTGCTGAACAGGCCGCCAAGACCAAGTGGCGCTGATTAGAGGACCGGAATTTGTGGGACACAGACATATACTTTCAAAAGCACTTTGTCGAAGACAAATTTGTTGTGGCGTATAGCGCCTGTGACCGCCTCCGCTTCTGATAGTATCTTGTGAGGGTGCCGCGGCCCGTGCATGCGGCATTGCTCGAGCAAGCATTTTCTCAGGCGCACACGAGTTCCTTTGTGCTTTGCGCCAGGGGCAGGAAAGAAATACTTTGCATTGACTTTGATAATTGTCGAATATGGTTTCTGCTGTAACTTTTTTATTTTGGAAACGCATGTAAGTGTGCCCTGTCAATGAACATACAAGCAGCTGCAATGCGCAGATGTGCAGCATTCTTGCTGTGTACATTTGTTGAATCAGGAAGTCTCCTTTCATTTCTTGTTCATACTGCCAGTGTCCATATTGACATGCACTTTTGTGTGCTTCCATTGTCCAGACAACTTTTCATATTATTGAGGCACAAATACACTGAAAAGTTTGGTTCCTGCAAAAATTGTCAATAATTTGAACCGTCCGTATTAACGAGGATCATAATGAGACGAAATAATTGTACTGCCACTGTATAGCTTAAATTAAAAAAAAAAATTGTTTCTATTCCACTGTGAACTTCTTCAATAGCTATAAATTGAAAAGAGATGTGAATTAAGGTGAATCTAGAATTAATGGCAGGCTTTGTGACCAATTTTACAGTTAAATTTTTGTTACTGAAAAGTGTCATTTTTGTTATTGGGAAGCAGAGACAGAACATTGTGTGAACTTTGATATGTGAAAGATAAGCTTATCATGTAACCCTTTTACATCGGAGGTACATTGCATTGGAGTCAGTCATCTTGACTTTGATGTGCCTGATAGGTGAAAGAATTTCAAGGCAATGATGTGTTAGATCCTTTGACTTTCGTATATCTTTCTCATTTTTTTTAAGTGCACCTAAACTATTTGCTTTAAATATATTGTGGTGCAGTTAGATTTTTGTAAAACATTTTGTGACAACAGCATTAACTTGCAGTGTGAAGTAATTGTAACTACAGTAAAAAGAAGAAAAAAAAAAGCAGCTAGTTTGCTGCGGTAGCCCAGTAGCTCTGGCATTGCGCTGCCAAGCTCAAGGTCGCGTGTTTGATGAGGGCGGAATGCAAAGTTGCTCATGTACTGTGTATTTGGTGCATGTTAAATAATCCAAAGTATAATAGATTAATCCAAAGTCTCCCACTACGGCTTGGCTCGTAATCAGATCATGCTTTTGCCACATAAAACCCCAGAATTTAATTCATTGAGGCCAAGAAAATTTTGAAAAAAAAAATGATTTTTTTGGCAATTTTATTGTTGAAATCTACAGCTACTCTTGTACATGTATACTTCATTTTTTACTGATAAGATCACTATTTTAGCCACAATGTAATTTTATGCTATATATGCGTGTTGAATCTGAGGCGAAGTTGACGCTGAAACCGCTTTTGCTCAAAACATGTTTTTTTGTGGTCACTTTACTAGTTTGTCAGAGTGATATCTCATGATCTAGAGCAGCTAGAGCTGTACCTTTTTTAACATAAAGCACAATCAGTGCATCAGATAGTACTGGGAGCAGATTTTTAATTTGTGCCCATATATTTTTAAGATTTGTTTTTATTTTTTGCTGTCAGTGGTAATGGCACAGATACTGAGCTTTGATCATCTGCAGAATGACTAATTACAATTTGATTTGAAAACTACTTTCAGCACTGCATTTATTGTATATTCCAGTGTCTACATATCCAATAATATTGGCTTTCTGCTGAGCAGTTTTTCCCTATTGTCTCCAGAAACAATAGAGTGATAGCTTTATCTATCTCCTAAACTAATTGACCTACAAGAAACATTACAATTTATCACATATTTAAAATCAGCAGGAAAAACTAAAGTCTGTGTACTTTCATTGTTTGGCTATAAAATACATAAAATATCATAAAATACATAAAATACAGGAACAACAACTAGTTATTAGGTCCAGCTCAAGCTAAGGCTTGGCCAGCCTGCTTTGTCAAACTTATTGTATCCCTACAAAATTTTGGCATTTACTAGTAAATTTGATATCAACATTTTAATTTTCACTACTGGAAGCTAGACCTGAATGGTTCTTGCTTGACTATGGAATGGCTTGCATGCCAAGTCAGTGGGATTAAAAATGTTGTGTTCTTTAACCCATGAAGTCCTTGCATGGCCATGTCATGCAACTCCATGCAATTCAAGAAACCATGACAGAGTTAATAGTTGCAGTGTTTGAAAGCTTATGGGCTACTTTGTGTGCACTTTCATAGAACAGAAACTAAGAAACTTGGTTACTGGAGCATTTCCTGTATTGCTGTTTGCAGCTGTTGCTTTTGTTATCGCTTTCTTTGTAATACAGTGTGTTTGAGGGGCTTTTCTGTTCAGCAGCTTGTGCAAATGCGCTGGTATTAACGTCTTGCTTTGCGTGTGCCTGGGGCAAAAGCATGCTGTGCCCTTCCTTGTCGTGACATGCCACAGCACCAAAGGTGGGCCTCAGTCTAATCATTGGGGATGATGTTTGGTGCTCATCCCACTGTTTGTATGAACACCTTTGCAAACAGCACCATGCTTCATAGAAACACTTGTTCTGCAAGAGGTTTGACCTGCAGAAGGCATGTTCTGGCTTTGGTGAACTGCACTTAACTGTAGATGCAAGTGCTGCACCCAAGTGGTTTTAGAAGACTAACTGTGCAGCCCTCGATCTCACTCAGACATGAGGTTGAGGTGAAACCAACCCAGACTGTGAGGCTGTCCACCTTTGAGCAGGTGTGCTGCATATGGGGGGGTTTTGCATTTCAGCTAACTTCGAGCAAGCAACTGTATCAGTGAGACTTTCGTTCTTGTTCAGCCACCCTGTCTTCTTGTGAACATTTTTAGCAATACTTTGCCGTGACATAACATCCACCACATTACCTCAGTGCAATGAATGGTATTCGTTGATGCTGCAGCATATATTTTTCTTTCTTACTTTTTTTCAGGCATAAACAGACTCTAATTATGGGGCTGCTTTTATATCTGTCAATGCACGCCACAACTATGGGAAATAAAAATGCTAGCAGATTGAGTGTTTGTCAAAAAACTGTATTGCTGCATGCTATAAATGATAGTTGTAATGACTCAAAATGATTTTTCAACCCTTATCAGTCCACTGAGAAAGAATCCGTGGAGGCACCACCTCCTACAGCTTCTTCCAGTGTGCTAATGTCAGTGATGGTGTTACTAGTTAAAGAAGAAGCTGCTGTTGCTGTAACTTGGCAAATTGCATGGGCCCCCATGCGACTAAGGCATGAAATTCTCAATTTTCTAAAATGCAGAATGCAAAATGCTAGTGTTCCTCGATTTGGGTGCACCTATCAGCACATGAATATACTGATAAATATACTTTTTGCAGTTTTTATCCTCACCCCCAATTTTTTTTTCTCAGTGAATGTACTTTTCCAGATGAACTTTCACCATCTTTTGTTGCAGGATAATTTTTGCATCGAGCTTACTGGTTTTCGGTGAATATCTGGACCACAGAGTAAGATATACAGGAGAGGCGACTCGCCAATGCGTTTGCTCAGTTCTCTTAGCGATGCTGCGACTGCGCGCAGCATGCGACCGTGCTCTCTGTTTTCGCTGCTCACCCTCTCCACTACAGCCCTTTACTAGTGCTTTCCCCTACTTCTCATCTGCAGGCTGCTAGCACAAATACCATGATCTTTGAAATTGGATATTAAAGCCAGCTCTAGAAGTGGCTCTTACGCGGGCAAAGACGGCTGCATAGCAGGCAACAAGCAGACAAGAAAAAAATGCAGCTGCGTGCCAGTCCGATTGCAAACACGAGCTATGCATTGCTCTGTTCTTTGATAAGTGTTGCAACACAAATAGATTATTTTCACTTGATACCGACTTGTCTCAAGCGGTTGTCATGCTACTCAGTTGTTGTGGTATGCTGTATCGTTTCAGTCGAGGTTTGAGTATTCAGCTAGGGCACATTAGTTTTCCTGTGTTTGTTGAACTTGTTTGAATTCAACAAACACAGGAAAACCAATGTGCCCTAGCTATGTTATTAAACAACAAAAACTATGTTGTTAACAACATAGCTGCAAAATGAGATGCACATTAATGTTCAGTTTCCGGTAGTAGCGCTATTATAGTCCTGTTTCTTTACTCTTTTAACTGCTGTTCTCTGCAAGGTTAACCATCTATACTTTTTTTCAACAATCACAGTGGCATGATTACAATAGAACCTTACTAATACGTTTTCTAACTAAACGTGGGAAAGAACATACTAACTGGGAAAACGTACAACTCAAAGTCACTAAAGAGATTCGGCAGACTCGACTGTAGTTGACATCTAAGTTGTCCAAAGCGTGTGAATCGTTGCAACACGAGATGCCGACGTGTGCCGAGCTTGTGGGTTCCCAGTGGCCCGAAACGCACGTGTCGCCTTTGCGGCTTTGGTAAGCTTATGTTTGTGATCCTCGAATTCGGCCTGAATCAGCAGCTTCTTAGGACAGGTCATTTTATCGTTGGGGTGCCTTAAGGTGGTCCGGCCCCAGCAGTTCGAGACACACATTATTGTTTTCCTGTTGCATAACAGGAAACAAAAACAAAATTGAGCTGGTGGCTGGCACCGGAATATGATGCCACCAGAGCGAAACATGACACTCATTTCACGCCGCCTGCAGCAGGGAACGTCAGCGCATTTGGGTTATTGCCTATTAAGCGTTTGGGTTATCCTCTATTAAGAGTGCAGTATGCTTCCAACGGCACTACCCCACACGCTCTGTGAAACAGATAGTTGATGCTTATTGTAATAGCGTTGGTGGTGATAGCTGTGAATGCGACGTGCGACGGCCCACGTGGACATTTGCTAGTATCGGAGAAGGAAACTGAGTGTGTGCCGGCATTTTCATGTGACACGGTTGGGCGAGCACTGTGTGGCGAGCCCCTCTTGCTCTGGATCATGCGTGCCCAGGGCCTTTTCTTGTTCACATGGGACCTAGTGGCCAGAAGGCACATCATACGATCACAGTTTAGTAATGTACTGAACATTGATACCAAAAGATCGTGTTTTCCGGTATCTTATTAGTTGGTAAAATAGCAGTGTAACTGTATTAAGTCTTTTTTTCGATCGTGAATGTTGGCGCCGGGAAATCGTACAAAACAATCGTATCAGCTAGGTTCTGCTGTACATGCACAAAATCTAGCAAAAGCCTAGATATCCCCTGTGGTATGTTTACTAATAGTGTGAACAGGCTGTGGGGTGGAGACAGTGAGAGCTTCATGTGAATAGTTTTCGGGGATTGAAATGTAACCAGCTTCTGCCATAAACAAATTGGAATTTTTTGAACAGTTGTCTAGCGAAAACGGTTATCCACGATCATCGTGGCAAACGAGTGTAAGCACATGAGCTGAAGCAGGTGAGAAAGATTTATTCACTCTGATATGCAACAAGTGACATGCAGCGCATGTGTCTGTAGAGGGAGCTGAAGCAGACAACAGACGCGGCAGATTTGGTGACTGCACTTGGTGACACAGCAGCGAAAGAAACGCGCCAAATCTAGTAACTGGTGTGGAGTAACTGCGAAATGTTGCCATCTGTACCACAAGTGACAAAACTGCTTCCTCACCGCCCTAAGAAGGGAACACTGGATGAGTCAGCTCTCCTGTTTATCTTACTTCGTGATCTGAAACGTGCTCTATCAATGCACATGCCACTTTTCAGCATTGTAGGTGTATCCACTACACAGGATAACATAGGTTAGGGTAGTTTTCAAGAAGCAGTGAACTTGCCCAGTTCATCCACCGCACTGGCAGCAATTAAATGCTTGCAAGGCTCCGTCAGCGTACCTCTTGCTTCTCTTCCGAGTGGCAGGCAAAACAGATGCAAATAAGTAAAGATAGCTTGGGTGGCAGGCTGGCGTGTGATCTTGACCTTGCCAGGCTCATTGTAGCTGCTTGCTTTTTGATCACCATCAGTGCAGTGAATGTGCTTTCACTGACCCTTTTTGGCTAAAACTGAACGAGCAAGAAATTTGGCACGCATCCCCCCCCCCCTTCGGTTTAAGCCAAAAACGCTGAACTATACCTAGTGCACAAAGGAACAGTTACTTGCATCCACAACTGGTGAACCTGTTACATGAGCCCTATGAGCACTTGATTCCCTTACAGCTAAGGAGCCAAGGCAAAGTATGGTGCATTGGTTCAACAGACAGCTGAAATTGCATTAATCTCAAATATGTTGTCGAGACAGCTTATGCTCATGTTTTGCTTCCAGTAACGGACTTTTCACATTGCTCTGGCAGTGTTAACAATGTGTTTTTAGGAAGCAAGTGTTAGTGCTCGTGGCTAGAGATACCAGGTTACCACTTACATTGACAGGAATTAGTCAGGCGTGAATTTTTCTGACAGTTTGCTGCTCAATCCAGTGGTACTTCCAAATTTCAAAAAATGATGGTTTTGTAAAATGCCTCTAAATTTGTTTTGTAAATGACTTTTCAAATGTTAAGCTATGGGTGAGAGCTACTCATGAGAAAGCGGGAATAGGAGGAACTACATTGCGCACAACAGTTGTTGCAAAAGCTTGTTTACAATGTACCATATTTTCCAGTCTATAAGTCGCACCTTTGTACAAGTCGCACCCCGCTCAGCACTGCAATTTTTCCGATAAACGTATATAAGTCGCACCGGTGTATAAGACGCATCTGTTCATTCGATAAGCGATTAAAACAAGTTAGTGACGTTTCACTTCGTCAACGCGGATCACGCGCAAGCGTATGAGTGCCATTCCTATATAATTGCGGTAGCAATGATATGGACACTCCAGGCGCATTTCTGCCGTCGTGGTCACCGCAATGTTCCGTATGGAGTCCAAGGGTGATAACGTCGTTCCCACGCGCCGTATGCTGTACGTGCGAGTGAAAGCGTGCGATGGTGAGCCGAATCGCATACAACGGAGGAAAGCGAGAAGGCAGCGCGGGAGGGAGGCGGGTGGCTCGTACTCTGGTACCCACTGCGTAGTTTGCGCAGTGGCGCGCGCCGTATCTTGAAAGCGATCTGCCGATGCGACGACTTCGGGGTCGGTCGCCTCACGGTCGGCCTACCGGCGATTGCGTTGCTGCTTCGTCCTTCTCGCACGGTGCACGCCAACTCGATCATGAGAAGAACCTGGTAACTCCATAGCGCACACACAACCTGTAGCAACAGCCCAAGGATGCCAACCCAGCGCGCGGCCATAGTATCCAATCCGATTTTGACGGCAGTATTAAAAAAAAAAAAACGTATATAAGTTGCACCGTTCTATAAGACGCACTGACGAAAAATTAAGAAAGAAACCGCGACTTATACACCAGAAAATACGGTAGCTTGATGACTTGTGTTTCTAGAGCAATATAATATGGATTGAGCACTGATAACCTTTTCTCGAGGCATGGTGTCTAGGAAGAGGCCAGCACATATGTGGCTTGGGGAATGCTTCTGTGTGTGTTCGCCTTGTGTTTTGACCTGTGTATATGTTGTGGCTTGGCCTGTTTCTTCTCGTCCCAGGTGCATTCCAAAGGAAGAACTCACTCCCCCCGACAACCCAATCTCTTGCCATCACTCAAACACTGTAGACGATCACTTTGCCATAGAGTGCTGCCGAGGTGCCGACTATTGCAATCTTAACATCGTGCCGACGCTCTCCCCGTCCAGTGTGCAAATAGGTAAGGTATGAGAGAGAGAGAGGCGTGCCATGGGGTGGAGGGAAGGGGGTGGTCTTTTGCACACACACACACACACACTCACCACCCCTTCCGCCTGTGTGTCTTGTGGCCCAGTCTAACCTGCAGCTCTTCTCTCTCTCTTCCCTCGTCCGAGTGGTCGTCTGGCTACCAGCTGCAGGAAAGCGTTTGTGTGCTGGTGTATTTTTACAAGTTTTGAAAGTGCCCCGAGAAGCGTCAGCACATGAGTAACCTGCATTGTCTCTCTTTTTTTTTCCTCCCTGTGTGTCTTTTTTTCTCTCTTTTTGTGCCAGGTGTCTCGACAAAAAAAAGATGTTCCCTCCTGACAATCCAGTGGCGTGTTCAAAGTCTGGCTCGCACAATCCTACCCATATGGTCATAAACTGCTGCTCCAATTATGACTTTTGTAACCGCGATCTCCGTCCAACCTTTCCTGCGGCCACAGAGGCTTCAGGTGGGTCCTGCTGGAAGGGCAACAGAAAAATAAGCCACGAAAAGCTCTACTGAGCAAGAAGCTTCCAGATTTTGTTGATATTAGTACTAGTTGATCTTTTACTCCTGTCATTGACTTTTGCCTCTTCTCTTGTCCTTACTCACCCTTTGCCTTGCCCCACTTTTGTTACTGCTGCCTGCTTTTTTTTTTTCTCAGCACTAACTTGCCACAAGTAGCTCACTGCAGCTCGGTTTGAGCTGAAGAGTGCAGTTTTTGCGCACTCATGAACAGCCATTGCTCGACTGCACTTAATTTGATTAGTGATTGCTTGAGGGAAAATACTCTTGACACACCCCATAAATGCCAATGCAAGAAAAACCTTGTAAACATGGTTTAAAGCTGTCTGGAATTGCTTAACTGAATAATGCTAAGCAACCATGATCTGAAGTGTGGAGGGAGACTGCTCTTTGGAGCCCAGATAATTTTTTGCATTCCCTTGCTCCAGTTTGGTGTAGAGCATTTATTTTTGCATGATTGGATGCCTGTATCAGTCTTGATCGATTTAGCCTTTGCCATAATCGCCATGAATATGTCGAGAAGTGTTTTTCTTTATTTTCGCTATACAGCATTGATGATGGTGTTGCAGTTTTGGAGTAATACCTCTGGTTCTACTTATCACATCGCAATAGGTATTTTTTTTTCTTTTTTTTTGTCAGAAAGGTAGACAATTTGAGAGTGCAGTAGGCCTATCATATAAACAAATATTATTACAGGAAACTTCAAAAAGTAATAATTTGTCCTGGTTGTTACTATGGGTTCTTACTTTAAAAAGTTTGCCATGCTCTCACTTGATATAAAATTGGCTTAGAACACTGTTCTTGCTGTTTTGTGCTCTTTGTTGGTTCCAGATAATTTTTCTTTGTCAATCTTTATTACACCATGTACAGGGTGTTTCACTTTAGCTGCACCAAATTTTTAATAATTGCCTGTGGCAGATAGCAGAATTACAATCCTTGATCTAAACTACTTGATGAGGCTGCCAGTACTTCCACGAGAAACCAAAACGCCTAATTGAATAATTAACATAACATAATAGCCGCTGAGTTCGTAAGGCATATCCACTGGGAACGAATTCTCAGGACTGAACCAGTTTCCGAGATATTAATTTTCAACGTGTCCGACGAAATGCATGGGCATTCCAGTTAACTTTGTGCTTCAGTGCATAAAACAGTGTTGCCATAAAACAGATGTGCGTTAAAAATAAATAATTAAAAGGTTAATGAGCGTTATTATGTTGATTATTAAATTAGCCATTTTGATCTCTCGTGGAAGTAATGGCCGCCTCATGGAGTAGTTTAGATCAAGCATTATAATTGTGCTATCTGCCACAGGCAATTTTTTAAAATTTGGTGCAGCTAAAATGAAACACCCCTGTATAGTTTAGTAAATAGCTCACCTTAAAGCAAGTTGGGTGAAAAACTGAATTTTCCGCATTTCTAAACAGTAATTCACTTTACATGAAAGGGGAAAGTATATCTTAAATTAGCACATTGAAATACATAAACTCTGCAAGTTTCATCAAAATCTACCTGGAAAGAAATAAAAAAAGAAAGAATTGGAAGTGCGGGGTCCGCTTAAATATTGGGCAGAACTTGTACTTCTGTGTTCTTTGCGAGCTTTAATTGCGATATCAATTATATGGACACTCCAAGCAAATTTTAGTCGTCACCGTGGGGCTCCCCATATATTTAGGTATACTAGTACGTGCTTATCCATGCCATATAGTATATGGGTTATATGACTACACTATGTAAACACTAAAGTTGTTCATACCAGGTCATACTTAATTATTCTTCAGAATGTTGAGAATGGCAGCCTGAAAACAAATTTTATGAGACATAGCATTCACAGTGCATGCCTCTTATCCTAAAATTCCTCAGACCATCATTAAAAGTGCAAAACGATATCAGTGCTCAAACCTGAAAGTGATGTAATTTTACTGCCGCGGCTCTTTACAGGCAGCGTAGTGGCGTCCGTCCAATGTCAATACAGTCCCTAACGGCGTGTTAAAGCTTTTTAAGGATGCCAGAGATTTTGGCGCACCTGCAGATGCCGCAGATGCCGCGTCTGCGTTAGTTGGACCCACGTATAGTTAGAACACCGTGTGAGAAGTTCAAACGGAATGCTCAGCCTAGCTATCGCAGTCAATGCTGCCAATTTTTTAGCATTCTAAAGCCATATTTGCTGTACTGAAACATTTGAACTGAGGGAAAATGCAGCAGTAAAACCTTAGACTACGTAAACTTGTACATTGGTTTTGCACCACTTGCCATCGTAATCTGGTGTTATATGTACGAGGCACAGTCAAAGAGTAACCACAATTTTTTATGTGCATAATGAGAGAGATAAGATTAAAACACTAGGGTTTCCAACATATGCCCCCCTCGTTCGGAATTGTGTGCAAACACATTAGCAATGTGTAGATCTCATAGAACTTGAGTGCTATAATCAGGTTAGAAATGTATTACTACTTACAACCCATCAGTGCCACTCTTTTTTTTTTCCCAAGAGCTGCTTAAAGGACTTTTATACTAGTGAAAATCGTTCTGTGCCAGGTGCAGATTGTGTTCAGAATGCAGACCCTTGATTTTTTCACTGTGGTGTGCACTATGTGAGTGCGTCTAGAGCTTTTAACCTTATCTTAGGTATTTTAACCTTAGGTATTTTAACCTTATCTTCTTTGAGGATGCCATGGTATTGCACGTTTGGGCCATTTAACATTTCACTATTCGCTCTTTATGGTTCCAGAAGACATCGGTTCACTACATATCGGTACTGCTCAGAACTTGACTGGTCTGATGATGCGCCTCTGCTTGCTTGCTTGCTCGCTCTCTGGCTGAACATAATGATCCCTGTTGGCAGTATTGGCTTGCCCAAGCTTTACAGCGTTGGTAAAAATATCCTAGAGACATGCTGCCTTATTGTGCTGATGTACTGAATATGCTGGCGGGCTTTGACATGATAGTTGTACATGGCAAATGAACACTGGACGTTGCCCGCCTGCTTCCCAATTTAGTGCATATCAACAATGTGGTGAACCAAGTTTTATGTTCCATGTCAGTTATGGTTGTGCAAGAGGCAATAAATTGTGGCCCTCACTTCATATCCCGCTTGTTCCACTGTACTGGCACTTGAGTGCGACATCCTAGGGTGCATGCTTCCAAGTAGGTGACCATGTTGAGAGGGCTGTGTGACATCAGGATGTGTGTGCACGCGTCCAGTGAAGAGCAGTTTTGAAGCATAGCAGGATGTTCGGATTGTCTTTCATAGCTGAGCTGTGGTTACTTTATGACTGTGCTTTGCATTTGTCATGACCCATTGACTGTATTTTTTAAATTTCTGCTTTCGAGCTGTGTTAGTGGCTGTGTCAACCACAAAGGAAACCAGTGAGCGAGTATTAAATGTGGGGATTGTAATTTCCCAGTCTGTGTTATTGGATTCACTTGAGGCTCAAAATACTGATGTCTTCTTCACTATTGCCATAGCATTACTGGTGCCCTGCAGTAATGTGGGATGCACTGTGGCGCTCGATAAGCCCAGACTTGGCAAGGTTGTGAGTGACAGGCTTCTGGGGGGTTTCTAGCTAGCCCAATTTCTTGCTACAGTGAGAGCCCTCTGCTGTCACTGTAAATGAGTGCCAGAGGACTGCTAGTGTAGCGAGGGTGTAACAAGTCATAGCGTGGAGAACAAAGGTGTGGCCTTGCTCTAGATGTAAACGAAAGCACATTTTGTCTTGTGACTCTTCTGTCCCTGGCCATGCGGGGAGCATTAACCCGGCTCTCAGTTTAGTAGGTGGACTGCAGTGAGCTCTTCTGCCAGTCTTGGGCATGCTGCCTGACCTGTGCCATCCCTGCTCTGTGTGTGCGAGCGGTGGAAACCTCCACTGCCATGCCTCATGTGGTTAGATGCTGCATGCTCGGTTATAGATGTGTAGACCCTGCTTGCAGTGAATCTGTCTGTTGGTGCTACTCTAGTGTTGTTGCTTTTAATTGTGCTACCATGCATTAATGAAGCACATGTGGGAAGAAGAGAACCCCTGTTATGCCGGACTACTTGAAGTTACTGTGTGCGAGTCGGCTGTAACATGGTGATAAATGTGTTCTAGCCCCAAAACTTAAGCGTTTTTCAATTAATCACACCAGTGTTTTGCACATTGGCAAATGTTGAAATGGAAATGCGCCTTCCCATTTTGTTTCATTCTGTTGTCACAGCACATGTTAAGGTTTGGAGGCTATCAGTCCTGCCGTGAAGTTAGACATGCCAGCATGTGATACTTTCTTCAATATGTCAGTTTATGGGTGATCAAAATTTAACTGACGTTCCTGTGCAACCCTCAGATTGCTGGTAAGGGCTGGTACTATTAATAGAATTTATGTAGGGTCTCTACTTGCACAAAGCTCATAAGATGTAGTTGGTAGCAAAGCTTCGGCTAAACACAGTTGCCAGTTCTTGGAGTCCTTGATTATGAATCTTTTGATTGGTCTATCTCCTTCACAATCATGTAAATGTAGGGCTCAGCGTGTTCAGTTACTTTATGAAAATTCAACAAAGCTTTATTAGTTTTTGTGACAAGCATACAATTTTTGCCTCACCTTTAGTGACCTTCAGTCGCATGAACGCTTACTATATTTTTTGGTGACTGTTTTGTTCATGTGTAGGTTAATGGTATTTTTCTTTACTATTTACATGACAGTTTACTTGTTTTCTTGTAATACATATTTCACACATGTTGTGACCACTAGTTACTTCAGTGTTAATGTATACACTGAAAGCTTGGTTGGGGCAGTGCCGTCATTAGGAATCTAAAAAACCGTGGCATGTTCTGACCATAAAACAAGCTAATGTGCTTAAATATAGAGGGACAGGCGCTACCAAGTAGTTATCAGTTAATAAGAGGTACATATGCTTGATAAATATCTCGCACCAATATGTTGGCAGGTTTGGAAAGGGTGAAGAAAACCAAAACCGTTCATTTTGGTGAACCTGTTACCCACAAAGTGAAGCAAGCAACTTTGTGGCAGTGAGGGTGATTAGGCATTAGTACCATCTTAGCGAAGGCTTGTTGGATCATCTTTAAAACTGTGCTCAAACTGCGTGACTGTAGCAAGGACACACTGTGGGTGTTTCTCTTTTTCTGTGTGTCCTTGTCTCAGACGTGCTGTTTGAGCATAGTTCTAAAGGTGATTAGCACATTGGCAGTTGTAGAACAGAATAATGCAGTCTTTATTCGCAGTAATTCGGCTATCTAGGTGGATTGAGAATTGACTGCTTGCAGTGTGTACAATTCGATAAGACAACAGCACTCTTAATGGAAGAATGATCTTGTGCTGCAAGCCCATTTTGCACAAGAGTGGAAACAACACTAGTGTGACACGCCATTACCGAAGGCATGGCTAAAGAATAACATTCTTTTTCACATAATCTTTATTCTTGTTGAGTCTAATTTATGGTTGTTGCAAGTGCATGTGTACTTTTTATGCTTTGGTTCTTAATGTTCATCAACACTGTGCTAATTCTACAATGCTTCTGTGTAGTGGAACTTGCAGATTTGTATATTTCCCAAGTATAATATGCTGTTATACCCCCATTTTTTTGTTTTAACTACAAATGTGGAACCTGCGCTGGGACTGCCACCTGATGAGAGCAGCTCAGTTAACTAACATTATCTGTGTGCACACAGCTTGTAACACTTTCATTGAATGGCAGCATTTAAATGGAAACTAGCAGTGTGTTATGCTTTCATGGATGTCTTGTCGTTGACGCTACAACAGTTGAAGGACGTTCCTGCAGGAGCAATGGCTGTTCATTGTATGGGTTCCTGCTGTTTTAATGCTAGCTTGATGGATGATCTTTAGAAAGGGGCTGTTTCTTAAAAAGCTCCAGAGGTGCTGATTACTTGGCATGCTTGTTCAGCCAGGTGCTACATTGCTGTAGCTTGCTTGAGGGAATGCCAGACAGTTTGGGGAGGCCTTGCGTTTTTGAAGCACTGTGCTGTTGCTTTAACATTCTTGTTGTGTCCACGTCTTGCAATTGCAGCTGCTTGAATGCAGTCAAGTTGAGCCATCTGCAGCCCAAGGTACTTTACTCGGGATGGTTTTCCTCTCTCCAAAAACACATGGAGGACAATTAAAACAGCATGACTTGAATTCTCAGCACCGCAATGTGGCAGCGGTCCACCAGGCATGGCCACAGTTTGGCGGTGCCTTCTTCTTTTTTTCCTTTCCTGCTTTTCATTTTCGCCAGTGTTACTGTGCAACCCACATATAATGATGCAAAAATAAACTGCATATTTTGATATAAAAGGAGCTCTAAAGTGGTACAGAAACACAGCTTGGGAAATGGACAGGAGAGACTTTGTTGACTGGAGAACATTGACACATTGGAGGAGTGTATGTGCTGACTATGAAGAGAGATGGGGTGCAGCAACCAGTCAACTTGTAAAGCTTTAAATGCCTTGGGAACGACCATGTATATGTTTCACACAATCTCACTTTGTTTCATGCGGGCTTTTGGATAGCCTGAAGTTGTTTATTTTGTTTTAGAGCTATTCTCCATCCAACTAGTTCTTGACAAGAACGACTGAAATGTTGGTAATCGTTAATGGCCGCAAAGGGCTAGTAACGATATATTGTTTTGGCAAATGAAAAGAAGGAAACACTGGTAGACTTTTTTTGCCCCACTTTTTTTAGAAAGGCTATCCTCAAATAATTGGTTGGATTCATGTGGTCCGCTTTAGTAGAATTTAATTTGACTTGATGGTACAACTTCTAATATTTATATTAAGCTGCTCAGCACCTTAACCGCACCATAATGCCTTCACGTGTAGATAGTAATTGAAGAAATGTACTGTTTTCCTTAGTAAGCCATTTTGCTAAGAAGGGCCTTGCCGAGATGACTACATAGTGGTCTTTTGTCAGCTGCGTGATGTCTTTGATCTACTCGCCGCTAAACTTGGAGAAGTGTCTATTATTGCAGGTACTGCTGTGTGCGCACCTTCTTAATTTTTTGCCATGCTTAATATATGCTTCTCGAAGCTCACTTTTGTGTCCAAATTTTAGAAAAGAATGGCATAAATTATGTATTCATGGCACTCCGTATACAGTGCATCTCGTCATACGAAAATGAATGCAGGTGTACTTTATAAAGTACGCTGGGCCTATGTCTATACTGAGGCGTTAGCTTGTTCTCGATGCACAAAGGGTGGTATTTTACCTGTATTTCATCAAAATATTTTTTGCTGGCTACCAATATTTCGGAGACAGTTGTAGCTATAAAAAAAAAGAAAAAGATAAGGATCACGTCAACGTTGTCATTATTCCTCTCGGTCCCTCTCTAGCCACTGATAAAGATGACAAAACTATGGTGATGTATATTTCTCTGCCAAACAAGATTATGCAATAAAATGAGGGTAACCTGCATTGGAGAACCAGAGGCGGACCCCATCTCTTAGGTCAAAATGTCACCAAGCAAGTCCTACAGCAGGAATCTAACGCAAGAAACCGATTGTCATCGGAGAAGAGGCCATCAGTATGTTGAATGTTTCAACCACCTTTGAGCCAAATGATGAATGCTTTAGTCTTGTATGCCTGCATCCATCATAAAATAGGAATAATGCATTAATAATATGTCAATCATGTATTAGCACTGCTTCCGTCTCTGAAAGCAACACTAAAGCCCTTCCCCGTTACCTGCTGCAATGCACACTTGAATAGTAAAAATGAGGCTCGGAAGTCCTCAGCAGATGGACGAGAGAGAAGCAAAACGGCGTGTTGCGCGAAACTCGCAGCAAACGGTTGCAGCGTGCAGCCGTTGGCTGCGGTTGGACGATTTGTGGCAACTTCGTGCAGTTGCAGAATGTAGCTCAAATGCAGTTCCAATCCAGCTTAAACCTTGCTCAAATTGAGCGCATAATGTAGCTCCAATTATGCTCAAATTCTGCGCTTGTGTAGTTCAAATCCAGCACTAATGCAGCTCCACTAACGTGAAACCTGGGGAAGTGCAAAGCAGTGATGCGCCGGTGCTGGTGTAGCGCTGGAGGGAGGAGCAATCGAGCGCTTGTGGGGTGGTGGCACCCTCTCTTGCGCGGCCCTGGTACCAGTCTGGCGTTTCGGAACCAATTTTAACGAGTTTCTGCTAATTAATGCACTTAATGCTTAATTATTCCTGTCTTTTAAATTATTCTGAATAATTTAACCGGTTTTGATCAGTTGTGCACTTGTTTTGACCCTGTTTTGAGCACTTGTTTGTGAGCGTGCTTCAAACTTGAAAACACATGCCTACCAAAAAATAATTGCCACTAAAATGCTAATTTTGCCATCAGAAGGGTAAGTGGTCTTGCGTAATGTTACATTTGACTCTTAGCTGGAAGCCTTTTTGTTTTAGGAATTTCCAAAATAAGACCCGCATCGGGTTATGCTCCCATAATGTACACCATTGTAGCGTTTGAAAGGATAAAGTGCTGTTCGTGAAACTTTTAACAGTGCAGTTAGAGTGTGAAAAGATCGTTTGGTACCAAAATTGATGAAATCTAGCTGCTACATTTTTCTTGTGCCTTAAAGGGACCAACAACCGATTTTCAAGCACAGCCCTTTTCTTGGCGCAATGGAAAGCCCGCTGTCTGAATTATCTATGCCCGCAGCAGTTCACTCTGGAAACATCTGGAAATTTTTAAAACAATTTTTCATTGTGCAACATCTTCCAAATACACAGGTAAATAGACGTAGTTTGCAATATTGGGAAACGAACATTTTTGTAAATTTATAGCTGTAGCATTCGAAATGAACAGAGGCCTATACATTTATTTAGAATTGGATACGGTTTTCAAGTCCCTGTGTCACGTTTTACCGCAGAGTCGCCCTGGGTAATTTTTACGTGACTCAGTGCCAATTTAAAAATATAATTTCATGCTTAAGGGACGCTTGTTCGTATGATTGGAAGCCTCAATCTTTTCATCGGCACAATAATCTCGAGACATATTCTTGGTAGTTGTCGGTCCCTTTCGTGGGTTAACATGAGTAAAATTTGGCTGAGAAAGCTTTGCTATATGGGCCGTCACATCATTGTGAGCTTTGGTGTGTGGCTTTAATTCTTGAGGGTCAAATTTTTCTCTGGAAAAGCATCCTCCACAGGGTCCCATCTTTTTCTTTTTCTAGATGTATTCTTCAGAGCAGCTTATTTCAAGAAAAAAAACACTGCAAATAATTTTTAGGTGACAATAAAGTAACAATATTTTTTAATGTGTTCAGTTTTTTACGTGGTAGACTTGCATAATAGAGAACAGATGCTATAACAATTGCAGAAGTTATTTTTGTTTTATTGGTTTTGGACCACTATGGCTTGCATTTTAAGACATTCTATGTGATCATGTGTCATTCCGAGGGCATGAACCCAGCAAAGATGGCGGAGTGACGACCCCTGAACAACGTCCGAACCAAGGGCGAGAAGAATGAAGGAGACTCTAAGACACACGGCCATACCGAAAGAAAGACTGGGCATGTCAGTGCCCACAAGCATGTAGTGGAGCATACTCATCGGAAAAACAAAGAGAGCGAAAAACTTGCAATAATCAATGGTTAGATCACAAGACAAGATTCAATTGGATCTTGTGCATTTCGCAAAAGGGATACCAGCCTTTAAACAAAGTACACCTATGGGAGAGCGATGCGGGTGAGCATCTCTGTGTCTCGCGGTAATGCTTTGAGGAATAAAAGACGAGGTAGAAATAATTTTACCTGATGCTCGTTACTCAAAACAACATGTGAGAATACCGATTATAAAGTGCAAAAGCGCGGGCGTGAGTACTCATACAGGGAACTAGCCGAAGTGGGAATACTCCCAAACTACCATGGTGGCAGCCATCTTAGAGTGAAGTGAGTAATTGGTTTTGGTGGAAGCCGAGGGGTGACAGCACATTTAGGATTTTTTTCTACGTTTCACAGAAGGTTGCAGCACCTCCAGTGCAACACTAGGTGGCATTTCGTTCCAAAAAAACATATTTTTTCAGACATTTCGTTGCTGCCGTAATGTATGACAGTGACCCCCAAAGGGTTGAGAAGGCTGGGTTGGCCTCATGTGTTTTTTTTTTTCGAAGGTACACCGAGCACAATTTGATTATTCATCTGAATACTTTGTCGTTTGAGCTGGTGGTGAATGAGGAGGTGTATGAAGGAGAGCTGGAATTATTTTGAGTTTTGCATATGGCTTGCATGAAAGCAGTACTGAAAGAACACCAGGCTCGTGTCAAATTGATGATCAGCGCGCTATTTGAGAGGGCTAGTGCCAAGGCTTGTAGACTTTTATTTTTAAGCATCAGGTGTACACATATTGACATGAGAAGGCCTTCTTTAAAAAAATAATTGAATTGTGATTGCAATGCATTTGGTGAGCAAAATGCAAGGGTATAAACCATGTGCGCCTGCTCATTTTATGCTGCAGTTCGTGTGAGCATATCATGGTCGTTGCATGTCTGCTGTTACCACTGTATTTTTTAATGGGAAATGGCACCTTTGCAACTTGGGGTACAACTTCCATTGACAATTATCATGAAAATTATCTTGCCAAGATAGCAAAATGCCTATGCCCATTTGTTGCAAGTATTCCTTGTTGATCTGGATATAAAAGAAGCCAGCCACTGATGACTGTCATTATAAGTGGATTGCACTGTGTTCCACCTATACCCCTCTTTTTTTTTTATTGTCTAATCAGTTCTGTAATTGCTATTGTTTACTTTCTTTTCTCTTTGCACATCATTTGTTTCAAAACCCCATTGAAATGACATGGAGAAGAAATTAGAATTACTGAAGCCTGGAGTGGCATTCGTTTGATAGGCAATGTTGGCATTGTAAGGAATGAGTGTAGCTGGATCAGCCTGCAGGACTCGACTGCTTGTCATTTGTAAGTGTTTGCGGTATCTTCTCTTGTCTTCATATGCACCTTGGGCCCTTGGTGAGTCGTCGTTGGTTTGGTCTGGTAGGGTGTTGCTCCGATTTTGGGACTTCTGTTTGGACTTGGAAATCATGCCTTGAATTTCTAGAGCAGTGTACATAGAGTTGAAATGGTTAGGAGTTTGTGCTAGTTGTAATGAATCCTGATCTATATTACATGTCTTGGAAAAGAGTAACCGGTCATGCTTTAACACTCAAACTATTAGGTTTAAGCCTGCATGCTATCTGAAGATTTTTTCAGAATCGTCGCAGAGCGCCTCACCTTGAGATCTACATCATTGGTTGTTAGGGTATTACCACCATCGTGTCCCTTATCTGAGGCCTAGCAAGACACATTTTATAGGGTGCTGTGCAGTCTGTCCTGTGCGTCTGCGTGTGTGTGTGTGTGCGTGTAAAGGCTTGTGTGCTTTACTCAGGGCCCAAGAGGTAAGTGTTGCCTTTCTAAAGATTTGCGCTTCTGAAAACAGCATATATCAGTGGGGCAAGTGTCCACAGGCTACAAGGAGGTCATGGTTCTATATATTACTTTAATGGATGCTTTTCTCAAGATGGGTTATGTGCACTGCATGCCTTGTTTTACTTTGGATTGAAGGCAAAGCTATTGAGCTTTGTTGGTTGTCACCTTTTATTGACATATTTGGCATGGGGTGTGTGTGCATCTAAAACATGCCAGAGAATGCCCTGCTCTTCTCCCCTCCTTGTGTCCCTCCCTCCCTCCCACTTCCCTCGTGTTGTTATTTTAGAAGCTCAATGTGTGTGGTGTGCAGTATTGTAGCTGAGCTTAACCTTGAGTCATCAAGGGGGTCCAGGTGGGAAATGCAGTTTTAGCAGAACTCGTCTGCCTTACGTAATGTCTGAATGAAGCACGGATAAACGAAACTTGTGAACAACATGAGCAGCTTTGCCGCACATTTTGAAAGCACATGATGTGCATTTCTATATTTTTGTACTACAGTTGATGCAGGTCTGACATTGGAAAAGCATAGTTTGGTAAGGGGTACTGTAGCGTTTAACGATCCCAGTGGCCAGCATGCTGTGCTGTGCTAATGTAGGCTTCTCCTCTTGCAAGCTCGACTGAATTGCTTCAGTGCAGGTTTATTGATGGCCATCTTGCTACACTGCAGCTCTTGCTAGGAAAGTGACAGGGTGTGAACAATGTGGACTGCATCCCTTGCTTGGCTATGGGGACTTCTTTGCATTTGCTGATAATCTTCATTCCAAGCAAGTACCATCTCGCTGGACTTCATTGCATAGTTTAGGGACGTTGGCTAATCATGAGCGATCGTCACTTCTTGGCCCATAAAACAAGCCCACCTCGTCATGGGTATTTCGCCACTTTCTGAATGGCTTTTGGTGAGCAGAGGCCGCCAAAGGTGTTTTTCCATTTGCAACATAAATGCCAGTAGCCGTTTTGAATGCTGTCCTTCTATAGAATAAGATTTTTCCCGCGAGAAGATGGGGATTTTCGCATGAGATTTTCCCACGCACGCAAACAAAGTTTGCATTATCCGTACGCCATGTTGGTGTAGTAGATTGCTATCCGTCGGATGATGATAGCGAGAGTGGGGAGGACTTGGTGTTTCATTCTTTAATAAGAGAGGAAGACTGCTGTGATGATGAAAGCACGGAGGAGACTGCTCACTGGGCTCTGTGCGTGGAGTGCCGTGTTGTTTTGAGCACTACCACATCATTCGTAGTCTCCAGTAGTTTGAATGGCATTAATCATGGACCATTCCATTTCAAAACAATTGAATATACTTCTGGTATTCAGACCAACCTTTTGTTTTTGTTGGGGTCCCAAGAGTGAAATGAGCATAATAGTAAATAAGCAATTATTCTTTTTCCTACAATGTTTCCAAAGTTACTTTTGCATTTTAATCATGTTATTGAAGCATTTCGTGTTGTAAAAAAATTGGGACATTTTGGTATCGTGATTTTTAAAAAAATAGGCCCTTACAGATTAAGGGACCACTTTAGACACAAGCTTTTATGCTATAGGAAGTACTTTTTTAGCACCTTGTGGTATGAGCATTTTGGACCCACAACTAAAAATGCTGGCACTTCCATAATTTTTACATTTAATGTTGGATTATGTGACACTGCTGTGTTGCATTCAACTTTGAGTAGGATTGGGCTGCATTGTTTTAGGCATTTGTAGCATTCTGCCCACAAATTGTGCAATGTTGCTGACTAGAATTGACTGTCACCTCAGCTGTGAAGAAGTGTGGCTTTGAAACCTTCGAGTTGTTTTTGTTTTTCTAGTTTAGTTGCGCTGTATCGAGGTCGAGGTACTTCCTTGCTTTGTCCAAAGTTTTTGTTGAGAAAGTGGTAGAGTCCTATGCAGAAGTAAACTGGCTAGGTCTCTTATTTTCCATCCTGAAGGTGTTACTTTCCTCAGTGCGGTGGTGGCAATGAATGGTATGCTGTGCCATTTCGTTGCTGCTACGTCCATGCTACAAACTGTGCTCAACACAGGTGGTGGGAGGGTATGCAAAAGATTGCATCTCTTCTCACCATTGATTAGCTAAAGGGTCGCAACTGACATGCTTATAAATGCATTTACACTGATTGATATTTTATTGATTTAGTGATAAGGGCTAGTATTATTGTTTGTTACGGCTGCCAGAGGATTCAAGCTTTATCACTGCTGTTGGCTACTGATCCTTTAAATGCCTTGATTTGTTATTCGACCTGCTCCATTATGTGGACGTCGCAACAGCACTGCCACTTGCTCTACAGATTTATATGTAAGGGTGATTGAAGTTTCATAACCTGTGCAGTTTCTTGCTGGATTTTTACGACATATGATCGTGTGCGTGATGTTGCAAAAATGGCAGCTGTGAGCGAAGCTGTTACTATTCAGGTTATGGCCCTTGCCCTTGTCTCTAGGTTAGGGCAGTTTCTTCCGCATGCCACTTGGGTGCTGCAGTTGTCGACTTGGTACCAGACATGTCACTAACTTCAGGTGAAACAGTGCTCATTCGGCCTAGCTATGTAGCATGACTGTGCTGTAAATTAGCCTCCAGCCAGCTAATGGCAGGTGGGAAGGTTGCTGCCACTTTCCACTGTATATTCACTTAAGGGATGATGATCAATGGCCTTTGGGCCAGGTATTCCTTTTTAAGTATGAAATGCGTTTAGCTCCCGTTGTGGGCAACCTTCAACTGACCTTGAGCCAAAAGCCAGAGCCGTTATCCAGGCACTTTAACGAGATCATCCGGGCACTCAATACGAGAACATGCCAGCAAGTTACGAGAGCAAAACGAGATCATCCGGGCAACAAGTCAAAACTTAAGAAAATGCGGACTCTGGCCCCCAACCTTTCATACAGGACCGCATTACATACGCTAGTTACTCTCCAAACAAGTTACAAGAAATATTGCGTCCGAGTTCTTTCTAATGCTTCTTTGCAATATCACTAAAGCTGTAACTTCTAGCATGCTGAAGTTTTGTCATTTCCAATAGCAATGTTCAAAAGGCAGATACAGGGGACCTAAGGCCGCACATTTGCAGCCGACCACTTCGATGTGACAAGAAGTGGCGACAGACGCGGTTGAAGGTGGCGGCACCACAGGTATGCAAAAGACGCCGTATGGTAGCCATTTCATGCTGACATCTACTCTCGATTACAGGAGAGCCAGCAATTTTTTTTCTCTTTATTTGAAACTGCCTGCAGTAAAGAGCAGCTTTAGTGCTCCGTTTCCGCAAATTTTGGTTGGCGACATTATTTATAGTTTAGCTTATATGGCGATGTTTATGCTAGTTGTTTATTCTCTATATTCTGGTTTCTTTGGTGCCTCTAAAGAAGCATGCCGTTGTTTATTCAACTCCATTGCTGATAGCAGCAGTTCCAGTAATGAGAACTGGTTTTGGCACGTAAAACCCTAAAAAGAAGAAGAAAAAGAAAAACAGTTTTTATTTCTATTCTGCACATCATTGCAAATTCTTCTGGTATAGTTTCACAGTTGTGCTGTGACATCAGTATGCTAACCAGTTTCTGTTTTGTGCTGCTGTTGACAGTAAAAGATTTCTGTTTGTGCAGGCGAGCAATGTTTTTAACTGCGCTGTCAGTGTGGCAGTTCTTTTCTGTCAGTTTGGTGATAGTGCATAACTGTTTGCTACTCATGTACTCTTTCCTTACTGCTAGAAATCTGCTCATTTTCTATGCTTTTATGTTTTAACATTTTATTTCAAGACGTATTAGTCGCAATGCTTACCGTGATACGTGGAATTGTATCCCGATCTTTGGGTCTTGGAGTGAAAGTAGAGTAGAAATAATTGCTCAGATAGTTTTTGAGAATTCTTATCAAAAAGCATGAGTAAAAGTAATAATTTCCTCTTTTTAGTGTAAGTACTGGGAGTAAAAAAAAATCCAAAATATACAAAATATGTGCCTTGCTCCCAGTTCCCAAATTTACCATGGTAGACAACGCAAAAAAAAAAAAAAAGAAAAAGCCAACATATTATTCAGGCTTGTTCACATGAATATTGGCCATAGTGATGCCCATGCTATGTGGAACAGCTGTGGCTTTGCAAATGTGAGAACGGGTAGGAGTCTATGGTGAGGGGAGCATTTTTTTTTGTGCTAATTGCAGCAAGCACCAAAGTCTTTTCTTACTGCATTCTTTAGGCTCTTGAAGCAAAGGTTGTCTTGTTGGGGAGCATGTACAAGCCTCTTCATACTTGAATATTCTATTCGACCAGCTTATCTGTGCAAGCAAGCTGGTCTATTTGTGTGCCTTGAACTGGCACTGGAGCCTTCATGTGCTTTGTGCTGTTTAGTGCTGTACAGTAATGCACAGTGTTGCAAAGTATTGTTCTTCTTCTTTCTAGGGTTTTACGTGCCAAAACCTGTTCTGATTATGAGGCATGCAGTAGTGGAGAGCTCCAAATTAATTTTGACTAGCTGGGGTTCTTTAACGTGCACTACAACACAAGCACATGGGCACTTTTGCATTTCACCTCCATCAAAATGTGGCTGCTGCGGCCGGGATTCGATCCCGCGATCTCATGCTCAGCAGCTGCAACGCCTTAGCTGACTGAGCCACTGCGGCGGGTCCACAGTATTGTACAGTAATTAATGAGGGCATTTGCACAGATGGTGTTCAAAAAGGAAGTGATTAGATTGCTGGTCAAGCTTCTGCCGAAGGTCAATCTGAAATCGACTACGTGCTCTTGTACAAGTGAAAACTCCACAATCAATGTTGGCAATGCGCACATGAAATAACACACATGTGTGTAAGTTCTATTTTTCATCCTTAGTAAAACAGTCTAGCGCAGTCAACAGAAGGAGAACTCCACACGGCGAGAAAGATAGCTCGTAATAAGTTGACATACTGATGGATAAAAGCAACCTGTGGTGGGAAAAAATAAAGTAGGACTTGATATTAGTCAAACAGTATCATCAAAACAGCATGCACTACTGAGCATGTGTTGATGTTTGAGACATTAAAACGGCATTGACGTCTGATCGGAAAATTGGACAACCTGACAGAAGCTTCTGTGGCTTTACTGCTGTTGTAACTTGTGTAACTTATGTTAGTTATGTTGCCGAGTCGACCAAAGTGTAAATTTTGCGTTGTTTGGTTAGGAGCTCTGGAGACTAGTTTCGACGATACCTTCGGCAAAGTTCTATTTTTCCAGACTCTCCAATGTGCAGAAAATTGTCAAATCTCACGAATGGTTAAAGTGCAGTCGTCATTTCTAGGGGTATGAGAATGGTAATTCTGGAGACCGAATCAAATATAGAATATTTTTTGAACGGTTTTCAAGTAATGGCCAGTGTTTGATTTCCGTGAATATAAGACAATGTTGACATCCCAGTATTCACTACATTAGCAAGTTTCTGCCATTATATTGATAATATATATTGAGTGACAGAATTCCCATGTGCCGTTAGCAGCGGCCGAAAGGCAGTATTGGAAGTCGGAGCGCCTGCCGCCACAGCCACCGGAGACTTACTTGCCTGCAGTGTGCCAGCCATGCGTTGCCCAGCGTTTCCTTCTTACACAATGCCTTGCGCCTAACCACCAGTGGAGGGAGCGCCTCCGCTGGTGGTCTTAGGTGCCCATCTATGTCATTTCATGTTCTGCATGTTTGCGCTGCACAAACTGTTTTTAAGAACAATGTACCAACTAGCCCATGAACAAATTCTCTTAGCTAAGGTGCAGAATTTTAGAATTCCTTGTTAGGCACAGCATGCCTCTAGGGGGTGTCCTCATTATCCGAGTACTTGGAACAATTGTCTACTCGACTGTAGGTTTCTTGTATGCAAGATGGCACTAGGTATATGGTGTTTAGTTCAAAATGACTCCGGCTTAGGTTGTAGCTGAAACTCCAAGCAGAGCACTTGTGAGGTCTGCAGATACAGCTTTACTTGGAGAGTTCTGCCTTGGTGATATGCTTTTCAGCCAACTCTGCAGGAGGCATTGGCCAGCCTTAGTCTCCTGTCACTCCAGCAATCTATTGTAACTTGCATGGTCTATTGTCCTAGTGTGTCTCGGAAAGCTTGAAATATCATGCAGGTATTCGTCATACAAAATTTGTAATGTAAAGCAGATGTGTGCACCTGTGCCACAGCTTTTGATCAGGTGGATCTGTTGCTATCATGTCAGCTTTAGTTGCCTGTTTTGTTCTTGTATGTTGCCTTACTTGTGCAGAGGGACTCCCAAGTATGTGAATATAACAGTTGGCTGGATGGGCTCACTGGCAAGTTTACTTGGGCTTTCTTGTGTTCGAGGCTGCCAGTGATGTTTCGGAAGAAGGCTATTTGTCAACTCCCATATCGGAGGCTTTTTGCATAATGGAAATCGTTTCTTTAGTGTTAGTATTTGCTTCTTGAGAGTCCACCCATAGTCTGCATGCAGTTGCGGGACTATGCAGCTCCCTGTGGACATTTTGAAATGTGTGGGGTTGCTTGGTGCCCGAGCTCTACTTCAAGTTTAAAAGTATGGCTTTTTGGGCTAGTTGGTTAGATACATCAGAGGTGGTCATAGCGCTAGAAGACACGGACCTGAACGAGAGAACAGGACGAGCGGTAACTTTCAACTGAGTGTTTACGGTTGTTTCTCGAAACGAACATTCAGTTGAAAGTTAGCGCTCGTCCTGTTCTCTCGTTCTTGTCAGTGTCTTCTAGCGCTATGACCACCTCTGATCTACTTGAAGGTTCAGGAAACCTCTGGCACTGGAGAAGTGACATATTGGCACGAGAGTTGTTCGAGGCCTTCCATATAACAACAACAACAAAAAAAGCATGAACTGCATTAGTAAGACACTTTCATTTATCTTTTGCACATGCACATTTGTTGTGTTCTTTTGACACCACTCTCAGAATAAACAGTTGAAGTTTAGCGCTTGCTCTGTTCCTTTCTACTCTCTCCTTCTTAAGTCTTTCTTTCCTTGTCGCACTGTTATGTATTCCTTAGCTTTTGCTATGTTTATATGGATGACATAATCACTTTCTAGACGACAAAAGATCAGAACAAAAGTCGCAATTCCCGAGTTCCTCATGCCCTCAGCCATGCACACCTCAAAGTAAACTTCAAGAAAAGTGCGTTCTTTCAAGGAAAAGTGTTATTTCCAGGTAGGGTATTTGACGGCTGTACCAAAAGAAGAAAACATGAATTCTTTGGAACAATTTAAATGTTGGTGAAGCCTTACGACATGTAAGCCATGCATGTCTTTCTAGGTTTAGAGCCTTTATAAGACTATGCAGTCAAGACGAGATGCCTCACGTGATTGAGGCAGAAAGACATGCCATTACGGTAAAGTGACGAGTGTAAAAGCGCCTTCCATGAACTAGTAAGCAAATATCGGACCCTATTTTCTGCATTCCGGACTTTACCATTTGTGTTGAACACTGATGCATCGAAGTATACTTTCAGAAACTCTCAAACCAACCTGACAGCCAGAGGCGCCATGTGGTGGGCTACTACAGCTATACATTGAAGCCTGCAGAAGTGAACTATACCACCACAGAAATTACAGTATTTCCTACTTGCCTAGAAGGAGCGAAATTCACACTTCCCAATAACACACCTTGATATTGCACAACCCCTAGGATGCATGTGGATTTCGTGAATGTGAATTCGATTTCGTCGTTTCGCATTGCCCTGGTTCACTGCTCACTGTTGCAGATGCATTGTCTCGGGAACAAGCGAAGACCTGGAACAGATAAATTACATGAAGCTGTGGGAGGCGCAAAGGAAATGAAACGCATTGATGAAAAGTACCATGTGCCGCAGACAATGGTTTCGAATATCCTTCACCTTTACCATGATATGCCAAAGTCATCTAGGCAAGATGGATTTTGAAGCACGTACAACAAGCTCCTGAAGCAATTTACGTGGCCAGTTATGAAAGACATAAGGAACTATGTATGGGCATGCCACTCATGTCAAGTAAACAAAGTGAAGTTCAGACAGGCGACACATTATGAAAATCCTGCAACATTCTCAAGTCCCCTGTGAAGTTGTTCACTTTGATTTTGCGAACCTAAGGAAAGCGGGCGAAGGTGTCAGAAAAACTCAAGCTTTTCTACTTCCCATGAATGCACCATGTCACGGCTAAGGCAGAAGATGAAGACGCCAACAGCGTCGTTGGTCTTCTTCAAGCTGAGTGTTTCAGACACACACATATTTTATAATGAAGCTGTTAGCCTTTCTTTGGACGGGATGTTTCGGGGGGTGTTCACCCAAAAAAATAGGTGGCCACTCAGACAGACATCAAGCGGCAACTGGAAAAGGGGTTTGTGTTTCCACGCTACAGAATTATGTTTTCTCGTATATTCGTATTACAATCTGACGTTATCTTTTCTGCAGCTTAAGTGTAAGTCATACTTTGTGCATTTTCTGACGCAATTTACTTTTAAACATAAATTTAGTTCGATAGGGCACTTGCCCTTGTGGAGGGCCTAGAAGAATGAGGATGTATGCTGCACTTCCGTACACATGCGTGCGTGACGTACGTCGCTTGTGGTGGTGGTGCTTGTGTGGTGGTGGTAGTACTTTTCTAACATCAGTTGTACTCGTCTAACGTCTGCACCAGCTTTGCTGTACATCCAATTTCACTGGGTGCAATGGAGGCACATTTTCTTTAGAGTCAGGACACCCACCAAGAAAGAATTTTAAAAGTAGTTTTAGCGTTTCAGCTCCCCCATGGGAGCCCTGTGAACAAAGCTCCTGTGGGGGAGCCGAAACGTTTTCTTCAGAAAACGTCATTTTATGCATTGAAGCACCGAAGTAACTGAAACGCCAATGCATTTCTCTGCAAAGTTCGGGAATTAATATCTCGAAACTAGTGTCATCCTGAGAATTCATTCCAAGTGGATCGCCTTGCGAACTCCACGGCTAGAATTTGTAAATTGCAATATGGGCCATAAGATAATTAGTTAAAAACTCAATTATTCAACTTTTGTTTATTAGTCGATTATGAATTTCAATTTTTTGTGCAAGTAATGTCCGCCTCTTCGAGTAGACCAGCTCATGAACTAAAATTGGGCTATCTGCCACAAGCAAGCTTTAAAAATTTTTGAAAGTGTTCGCTGAAACACTTGGGTATAAAATAGGCAGCAGACATCCATCTGTATTAAGCTGTGTGTTCCTTCAGTTTTGTGTTTCTTGGGGATGCCACAACATTTTCGAATGCTTTTCTGACATTGACTGCCGCCAAAGCTGAGGTATTTTGTGCCGCATTTATTTATTAAAATTCAAGAGGCGGTGCAGGTTGTCATGAGTGCCCAAGCCACACTGGAAACCATTCTGCTCTGCTTTGTAGTGAGCAGTTTGAGGCCCCCGCAAAAAGTATAGATGGAACAAGAGATCCTGATTACGTCTTCCCGAGTATTGGGTACAGTACTTGCACCTGTGTGGGAGGTTATAGGCGGTACCTCAGGCCTTTATTACTGCATTTGAGTTAATCTGAGATGACTGATAATAGGGGGCAGCTCATCCTGAATTCAACAGAAAAAAAATTTTGCTTTTGCTGAGTTGCTTTGCTGAGTTGCCTTCACTTTAGTAGATAACTGTACAGGTTGCAGAATCCTATAGCAATATCCACTGTCCACAATTCTTATGCAAAACAAATTTTATTGCACGAAACTGTTGGGGTTGTGAAACTTATCCTGAATTGAGAGTTTGCTTGCTGGATTTACTATTCCAGGTGGCCTGTTGACATTGCCACACAATATTTGAAAAAAAAAAAAAGTGCTTCATTCAGATATTAGGGTATAGAGCAGACTGTTCTTAAAGCAAAAGTTATTGTACACTTCAGAGGGTCAAAATTTCTTGGAACGTTCATACGTAATAATATACTGTGCATACATGTAGCACATGTTATATGCACATCTGCGTGATGTTGAGGCAAGCATTTCTGGTAAGTGAATTTGGCTGCTGATTGTGCTGTTTTAACGTTAGTCATTGCAGCATAAAGCAATGAATGGATGAATGCAAAATTGTGAATGACTAAATTGCAATTACATGAAAGAGGTGGTTAGAAGATAGAAGTACAAATATTTCTACTTTGAAACATGGCAGTACCAAGCATCTCGCCATAAAAACAAAAGTTCCAACATGAGAAAGGGTTCTCATTGTGTATTGACAGTGATTCGCTACTGCACTTGGTACGTAGTGCCTTTGTTGGTGTGCCTAACAGTGCATGGGACTGTGGCAGGCGACACAGCGGTGGGTTCGTCATGGCCAAGTACACATGAGCTGGCCTTTGCCATTGGAGGCCCCATATGCCTTGTGTGCGTGGTGCTCATGGTGGTGTACCAGCTGTGGCAGCAGCGGAGGCGCCATTTTCGCTATGAGATGGAGACAAGCTTGGAGAGTGAGCCCATCTTGCTTCCACCTGGGCAGACCATCAAGGATATGATTGAGATGACCACCTCTGGCTCGGGCTCAGGTCAGTGCCTCAGCTTGTGTTACATCAGAGCAGATTGTGGGCAATTTGATGATTAGAGTAGGACGCAGTGAAATGGCTGTTACAGCTGTTAGAACCTGGTGAAGAGGTCTATTATTGAAACCATTACACCATGGATGCATGGGCAAGTGGAACCGCTGCAGTTAGCAGTGATTATGCATGTTTGCTTACCTTCTGCATTTAAAGAAATCTATAGATTGCCTTGAAATTTATGCCAATGAAAGCAGATAATGCGTAGTAAACGAAACCACAAGAACGTCTGAAGCCACAAACACGAAGCTCAGACAAATCCATGTACTAACCATCAATCCCATAGCGACTGAATGATTGCAGCACCAGAGCTCTCTCTGGTGCTGAGATGATCAGCATTGCCACAGAGGGGGGCCGCAGCAGAGTGGCTGGCCAAAAGATGCGACGCAGAAAAAAATGTTGGTGTTCTTGTGTGCAGTAATATCTGCAGGATTTTTTTTTTTCGAGGGTTCTGCAATTAAATGTGTAGGATATATGTAGAGGCAGATTATATTATGCTAAAAAATATGATAGGTCACAATTTCATTTTTACCCTTTCGAAACATGGGGGAGGTATAATTTATGCATATCAAATGTTTGTGAAACATATAAGTACAGAGAAGTACAACACGAGGACAATTACTGGAGCATGTGATTAAGCTTTTAGGGATAAACAGGAATAGATGTGAGCTAAAATTATTATAGTCAATAAATAAACAGTGCATATGATTGAGCTGAGTAGCGTGGTCAGTCACAGTAATGATCTGTACTCATTAGTCTGTATCATTGAATTGATCAACAAAGTCATTGTGGTTGATTATATATATTGGCCACAAAGCTCAGACGGTGGCACCTTTCAATATTTTCAAGGTTAAAGGAAAGAAAAATGGATTTGTTTGGTGGGAACAAGAAGTCAGCCAGCTTTGAATTATTGGTCAATGTATGGAAATAAGTTTTGAGCTGGGGTTATTTTTGCTTCAGTGTAAGTAGTTTGTAACACTCATAATAGAAAAAGGTGTTGAAATATTCTTGTTGTACAAGACCACGGTGAGCTTTGATATTCGATAAGCTTGGATATTGAGTAATCTTGGACTGTAAATCTAGCAGCTTTGTTCTGTAGGGATTCAAGCTTTGATCAGATTGTGCTGTGCATCTTCACTCTATGGAAATCACTGTTGTAACTGTGATTAACCCTTTGAGGGCCACTGCCATACATCTACGGTGGCAGAGAAAGAATGTTTGGGAAAAAAAAAAAGACGTAGGAATGAAGCGCCGCCTCGAATCGATAATTGACAAATAATCAATAAATTCAGGGAAATGCTGGGGATGACTTGGTAGTGCTTAAGCCTAGCTCATATACATGGCGAATACATTGTGATAGCCAATCGATAGCCAATCAAAAGCTAATCGATAATCGGCAAATAATCAATAAATTCTGGGAAATGCTGGGGATGACTTGGTAGTGCTTAGCCTAACCCAAAAGCCAGGACTAGTAGGTGCCCATCAGCTCTACTCTCTCTTTAGCATTGCGCCTCCAGTGCAAGCTACGCTAATTTTTCATTTGCATTTAAGCGAATGGTACGCTTGCTGCTTCAAAAACGCCGACTGCGTGGCGTGAGGCGAGCGTCCCATCTTTTGCGCACGTGAAGATGCGCTGCTATCCATTATGAGCAGCTGCGATAAACTTTAATCAGTGATTCGTACTGGTCGATTAAGCCGTTTAAGATAGTATCATCGCAGTCGCTGCTAGCGATGGCTGAGACCCTCTTGCTCATGTTGGGGTGGCACAGTTGAGCTCCCGGGAACTTCAGGCTGGCAGGTGAAAATAAAAAAAGAAAGCGACGTGTATCAGTCTTACAAGTTTGTTTTGATTACAAAAAAATTAAACATAAACAGCAGTAAATATACATATTGTTACGATGGGATGCGTTTATTTAAAGATGAATCGATGAAAAGGGTTGCAGCGCCGATACCGAGCCGCTCCAAAGACAAGCGCACTTCGTTCTCTTCTTCCACCGACCTTGCTGTCGCCTTAGCGTAACACTCCTCCCTTCACAGACGAAGCCCGCTGGGCGAGTAACTGTTACGTCCACTCTCAGTCACGAGGATGACATCGTTTCAGGCGGGCGACGTGAACAAGCTGCGTCTTCTTAGACCGGTAGCCATTAGACACGAGACTAGCAATGGAATAAGTCACATCACTTAGGCGATCAGCGATGACAAAAGGCCCGGTGTAACGAGCCAGAAACTTCTGGCACAGGCCGCGTTTTCGAACTGGTGTCCAAAGCCATACTATGTCCCCTTTGTTGTACGAGACAGTCTTATGTCGTGAATCTTAGCTGACCTTGGAGCGGTCCTGTTACGCCAACGTACGGAGATGAGCTATGTGGCGTGCTTCCTCAGCGCGGCAGAGAGTCTGGGTGATAAAAGAGTCCACATGAGGAGTAAAAGGTAGAATGGTGTCAAGGAAGCTGCGGGGTGGTCTGACATAAAGAAGATAGAAAGGGCTGTAGCCGGTTGTTTCATGCTTTGCAGTGTTTTAGGCGTATGTGATAAAAGGCAAGATGTCATCCAAATTTTTGTGCCTTGGATTGACGTGCATTGAAAGCATGTTGGTCAAAGTTCTGTTAGTGCGCTCGCCGAGACCAGTTGTCTGCGGGTGATACGGGGTTGTGTGGCGAAACTGGCAAGCAAACAGCTCTTCGACTACGTCGGCCACGAACTGGCGACCACGATCGCTCGCAATAACACGAGGGGGTCCATGACGCAGTATAATGGAGGAGAGGAGGAAGCTCAAAACATCAAGAGCCGTGGCTGTTGGGATCGCTGCGGTTTCAGCATAACGCATCAGGTGGTCGACGCAGACCAGATCCAACGGTTGTCGTTTGGTGATCGCGGAAATGGGCCGAGAAGATCCACTCCAACTATTTCGAAAGGAGATGATGGTGGCGCCACAGGGTGAAGGAGTCCGACCGGCGCAGTATTAGGGTGCTTGAATTGCTGGCACTTGTTACAGCTGGCCACATACTTTTCTATATCCCGTCGCATACTAGACCAGTAGAATCTGCCCTGAATGCGGTGGTATGTTCTGGTGAAACCCAGTTGTCTAGCGGTCGAGTCGTGCATAGCACGGAGTACGTGGGTTCTCAAATTCTTAGGGACCACAAAGAGAAGGCGGGCACCCTCAGCCGCGTAGTTCTTGTAGAGCAGGCGATCTTGGATGACAAAGCCATTGGTACCTGTCGGCTGAGCAGCTGAGGTGAAGAGGCCATCCAGGCTGCGGTCATTACGCTGCTCTTCCCGGAAGGTGGCCAGATCGGGAAAAAGAATGTCGTCGATGGCGGCCAGAAACTCATCGAAATTGTCGGCGTCACATTCACTTGTCGGTAGAGGGAGCCTCGAAAGACAGTCGGCGTCCGCATGATGTCGGCCACTCTTAAAACGGTCTGCAAAGTCAAATTCCTGCAAACGTAGCGCCCATTGAGCAAGGCGGCCAGACGGGTCGCAGAGACCAACCAACCAACGTAGTGAATGGTGATCAGTAACGATCGTAAAGCGGTGCCTGTAGAGATATGGGCGGAACTTCTGGACTGCAAAAACGACAGCGAGAGGCACTCTTGCTCAGTGACGTTGTAATTCTGTTCGGCCTTGCTCAACGAACGGCTGGCGTAGGCAATGGCATGCTCGGCGTTGCCAAAACGCTGGACGAGGACGGCGCCGAGGCCGATTCCACTCGCGTCGGTGTGCAATTCTGTTGTGGCAGAGGGGTCAAAATGGCGAAGTATGGGTCCGGAAGAGAGCAGGAATTTCAGTTGATGAAACGAGGAATCACAATCTGCTGTTCAGGTGAAAGGGTTATCCTTGCGCAGCAATGAAGTGAGAGGGTAGGCAGTATCGGCAAAGTTGGGCACAAAACGTCGGAAGTACGAGCAAAGACCCAAGAAGCTCCTCAGCTTTCGTTGTGACTGCGGTTGTTTAAAGCCCCTAACTGCAGCGACCTTCTGTGGGTCTGGTCGCATCCCCTGCTTGTCCAGTAGATGTCCAAGTACTAGCGCCTCTCGTTGGCCAAAGTGACATTTCTTTGAGTTGAGGGTAAGGGCAGCTTGTCCAAGGCACGTCAATGTAACATCCAGTCGATGGTTGTGCTCTGCAAAGGTGCGGCCAAAAATGACGTCGTCAAGATAACACAAACAAATCTCCCATTTCAGGCCGCGCATTACCGTGTCCATAAACCTTTCAAATGTTGTAGGTGCGTTGCACAAACCAAACGGCATGACGTTGAATTCAAACAAGCCGTATGGGGTCAGAAAAGCGGTTTTATCTTTGTCAGTTGAATGCATGGGTATCTGCCAGTAGCCCGATCGGAGGTCCACAGATGAAAAGTAGGATGCGGAATGAAGGCAGTCGATAACGTCATCGATTCGGGGAAGTGAATGCACATCCTTTTTCGTCACAGAATTGAGACGCCGGTTGTCGACACAAAACCTCCATGACCCATCTTTTTTTTTTTCACGAGGATGACCGACGCAGCCAAAGGGCTAGAGGTATCTTGGATGACGCCCTTGGCTAGCATGTCGTCTACCTGTTGAGCAATGATCTTGTGCTCTGACGCGGACACACGGTAAGGCCTTATGGGATGCGCGGGCCCCGTGTCGATCCTGTGGCGAGCCCGCGTAGTTGGAACGCGAACTTTGTTAGTGTTCTGCGCGAAATCAAACAATGACACATGCTTGCTAAGGACGCTGACCAGGGCTTGACGCTTCTCTGACGACAATGACTTGTTGATCATTTTTAGAAACGGCAACGAGTCTTCAGCCCCATGCTCTCAGGATTCATGGGACGTGTCATGAGTTAAAGCGCCTATGCTGAGACTGGTATCCACTTCAAAAGAGGCAAGTCGATTACCGCTGGGTAGCACAACAGACTGGGAGGCTAAATTTGACACCCATAGTGTAGTTGTTCCGCAGGCCACAGAGAGGACGCATTGAGGTACGAGCACACTTTTGTTCACAACCATCGAAGGTACAGGCTGAACAACTGCATCAAATGTATCGGTGTCGACACCGCAACCAGCAACTCGTACTCTGGATAAGGAACGTGCCAGTAAGACATGATCATCTTCAATGACGGCGAGAGTGCGTGAACATGTAGCAGGTTGGTCAGCAACAGGAGAGAAGAAAAGCTCGCCGGTACCGCAGTCAACAGTGGTACCGCACTGTTGTAGGAAATCGAGGCCAAGAATTACGTCGTGAGTGGATTTAGCAAGCACTGCAAATTTGGCTTGATTCACGTTATCGGAGAAATAAACGTTCGCGGTACACACACCAATAGGTCGGAGCAACTTGCCACTCACAGCACGAAATGTATTAAGAGGTGTCCCAGTGAAACATCACTTTATGGCCTAGTCGGGTTTTGAAATCCAGGCTGATAACGGAGACACTCGCTCCAGTGTCCACTAAGGCCAAAGTAATAACATTGTCCACTAAAACACGAATCTTGTTATGAGACATGGTGACTGGCGAAGGCATAGGGGCATGTAGCTGAAGATGACTGGCGACCGCACCTGCATTTGTCACGCCGCCTAGTTTCCCAGCGGCGGTGACGTGAGACGTCGTCACGGAAATGGCGACCTGTGCTGGCGTGAAGGCGGCGGCGTCAAGCTCCACACAGAAGCTGGTGAGTCGCTACGGTAATTTGCCTGGTGGAGCGTCCTACTATCAGAATCAAAGGGCCAACGTTTCTCATCACTGTGCCGGTTGCCCCGCCAATAAAAAGTATGCGGTCGTTCATAGCACGGTGGTGACGTGCGACGGCGGTGAGGACAAAATCGGGCGAAGTGGCCGCGAATTCCGCATTGAAGCAGATGGGGCGGGGCGGGGGCGTTCACGGGACGCACTGAAGTTGTCAGTAGGAGAAAGGCTCTCGAACCCGTGAAGTCGAGAGGGAAACCGCCTGGCGTCGGTCAAGCTCTTCGCGCACCACTTGCCGAATCGCTGAGGCGAGTTCGGATGGAGCTGGGACCATGTCAACACTGGCAACGTTAGTCACGTTGGCCAGGCGGCCGAACTTCGGTGTGTAACGCTGAGCTTTGAGTGCTTCAAATGTGCGGCAGTGCAGAACGACGTCCCTTACAGACTCCAGACGGTCTTTTCCCATGAGGAACAGGTACACGTCCTCAGCGATCCATTTTAGCAGATGACCAACTTTGTCTTCTTCTGTCATCTGAGGGTCCAGGGCCTTGCACAACTTAAGCACTTCCTCGATGTACGTAGTGCAATTTTCGCCGGGGACTTCAGCTCGCTACATTAGCGTTTGCTCTGCACGCCTCTTTTTAGCTGTCGGATCTCCAAAACACTTCTTGATTTCGTCTATGAACTTCTCCCAAGTTGTCAAGCTTTCTTCATGGTTTTCAAGCCACACAGACGCAGTTCCCCTGAGGAAGAAGGCGACGTTGTTAAGCTGGGCGGTGGCATTCCAGCCGTTGAACCGACTTGCTCGTTGGTAGAAGCTGAGCCATCCGTCCACGTCTTCTCCGTCTCCCCCCCCCCCCCCCCTCCTCCCCATCGAAATGCGGCCGCTATTCGTCCCCTTGGTTCTTCTCGCGCTGTGTATTATCAGAACAACCTAATATTTCGTTGGATTCACGGCTCTCGAAGCTTTTGCTCTTTAGGAAACGCACAGAATCCGAAGCCTTTGTCCCTTGTGTGGTTGTTGTAGTACCCAGGAACGCAGCAGGTGAATCTTCCCATCGCATGATGGCTCTACATGAACCATAAAAATTGCCAAAAATCGTTCGCAGACAGGACGCACAGGCACTCTGGGCGGCTGGAGCGGCCGGATGACTACAAGTACCAGCATGCACCGCGGCAGCTGTGGCATTGTGAAACTGGCCAGTGGGATCGGTCTATTGTCGGGTACTCGGTAAAAGCAAACTTTAATGAGAAAAATAATAATTCTGTTGAATTTGAGAGTTGGCAACGAAAGGTATGGTTTCATGCCGTGTCAACAATATCGTCACATCGGCCGTACGAAGCGAAGTTAGCCTTGCTTCTACTCCGCCCCCGCGTCTCATAGTTCTCGTCCGCAGTAGATACTACCATGAAAAGCGCCGCCAGTAGGAAGCTAATGCTTAGTCTGCATCTTGCTTCAATGCGTCTCTGAAACTTGAGATCACGTAACCTCCAGCATTAAATGCGCAAGAACACAGCGCACAGAGCCACGCCATCTCAGCTCACCCAGTCTTTGCACACGCAGCTGATTACCTCTAAAACAGGGCACTCAGCCATGCTGATAGCCATGTACAGCCACACTTGCAAACGAGACACGCGCCAACCTGCCTCCCCCTTCTCTTTCTTCTTGCTCATGCGGAAAGCAGGAACTCGTCAAGCCACCATCCTTCTTGACTCACCCTCGCACTGTTTCACTCGCACCTAAAGCATACTGTGCCCGGGGCACATTAAGATCATATCACACTTAGACTTTGTACGGAACAAGCTCTGCTTCGGCAGTCACAAGCTGCTGCCAGTAATTGAGTCATTTCACCATCTGCTTCAGCGGAAGTTTCCATTTATTGTCTCTGTATTTCCTTCATATTCATTCGTGGCTGCAATGATGTTTCATTTTATTGAAATTGTGTATAAACACACTTCGTTGAATTGAGGTTCAAAATGCATGGTGTTCTGAGGACAAGAAGTTATAAAACATAAAATACTTTGTTATATCAAGAATTTCGTTATATTGAATTTTATCTGTAAGTAAGTTAATAAAAAAATTGGGTGCTTGCTACGCACTACAGTCGAACCCGGATACATCGAACCCACATGGAACGAATTATTGTGTGTAAGGAACAGTAAAATACCCTTGAAAATTTTTGTTTAAAATTTTTATTTTATATATCGAATTACCTATATATCGAACTTTTTTGTGATCCCCTTGAGATTTGATCTACAGTCAACCCTCGTTAATACATACCTGCTTAATGTGTAATTGCGGTTTAAACGTAGTTGCGAAGATTCCCCCACCCAGCCCCCATTGAACCCCATGTATCGGCTGACCGCTTAAGCCGTATTCGCTCATTGCCCACCATTAGTGCATACTATTTTTCTTTCTTGTTCTACACGCACAGGCACAAAATCGGCAAAATCTCACGTGCGCAGACGTTCGATTCTCGAGTTGCGACGCCCGAACTACAGTCGCCAGCGATAGTGAACTTAAAACATGGCCACCGTGATGTATTTCCTGCTCATACAGCTGCTGCCGATTGCCACGCACAAAAGCATGGTCTTTGAGATTAGCTCCCGGTTACGCGGAGAAGCTGCCGGTAGGAGGTCCGAATTTGGCTGTCACTGTCGAATCCAATTCAAGTAGTAAACCGCGCAGAAGCATTTCTGCCGTCACCGTGGACGTCGCTTTGAGGTTCCGTATAAAGTCCAAACACGGCAACATCGTTGCTGCGCACCGTACTCTGTGTGGGCGAATGAAAGCTTGCGAGGGACAGCCGACTCAATCTCGCGCGCGTGAGGGAGAAAGGCGGGGTGGAAGCGCGCTTCTGTCGCGTGCGAGGCACGGCGGGGGGAGGCGAGAAAGGGAGGAGTTTACTTCGGTGGCGGCCACCATATCTTGGAAAGCATGGAGGAAGGAAAAAACTGAGGAGTGGCCCTGACGTCACTCTTTGTAAGGCCAAGTGCCGCCGGAAGTTGGCGTTACTCCGCCATCTTGTCGTGGCAGACTCTCCTCTCCTTTTAACATTTCTCGTGAAACCATGCCACGCTACACGCTCCACAGTGATCCTAAACCAGAAGATGTAATCGCGATGTGTCATCGCATTACTGTTCATAATGAATTCGACTGTGCGGTCAAATTCAAACGACCTCGTGCTGTCGTGAGTACTGCGAGAAACAAGTAGCAGTTGAGCAACATGTGTTTTAATATGTACAAAAGCAAGTTGTTACTGAACACAAAGTTCTAAATGCAGGAATATGCATTCTTGCATAACATTCTACGTTATCATCGTTACTTATCACGCGCTGTCAAAAGCAGGAATACTGCACGACTGTCACTACTGACCTGCAAGGCGTTCATTGTACGGATTCTGAAACAGTGGTTTCGGTCTACAATGGCACGTTAGTATGATTCCGCCGAAGAGGGCAAAATTTCCTGCAGATATTCCTTAGTCCGTGGCCATTGCCGTGGCACAGTACATTGTGTACAGCGTTGCATGCGCATTCATCTCACGCGTTTGAATTCCTTCAGTCCCAGCTGAGCACAGCAACATCCGGGAGAGCACGGTCCAGATAAAATAGCGGAACAAAACACAGAGACTAACACAAACCTGCCTACATGATGCCTTTGTGATGGTACGAAACCTACAGCACAACACGTGTGTCCACACACACCATAACGAAGCCGCGATTGTGCCATGACAACATGGCCGCTACAGTGCAAAAATCGTGAAAAAATAAAGAAAAATACCATGACTACGTCACTTCCTCCAAACTTTTCTCCTAGCGCGCGGAGGGGGTAGGACCTCTCCTCGGTTTTTTCCTTCCTCCATGCTTGAAAGTGTTCTGCGACGTGGAAAAAGTGCACGCCTCCACGGGCCTCATCTTCAAAGCGATCTGCAGACAAAGTGAAACTAGTGCCAGTAGCTTCGTACGCGCTGTGCTTTCGATGTCTAGTTCGCGTTGAAGCGAAACACGGCGCGCTTGCGTTTTGAGAGTGAATTTCTGCGCTCATTGAGCGAAACGTGTTCATGTTTACCAGTGCGTGCTTTACACCGTGCTTGTTAATTTAGTTAGTAAGCGGGGCCTCATGGACAAACTGGCTTGCGGCCTTATCGAGTTCGAAGATGCCACGGCGGCAAGTGAAGATTACCGATTTTTTGCTGCCTACTCGCAAATAAAGCCTGTCTGAGTGCGTGTGTTTGAGAGCATCGTGATATAGTTCTTTTCCGGCCGTTAAGTAGCTACTAAACTGGCATTGGCAGTTAATTCGTACATCGTTTAGTGCATACCTAAACGTTGTTCCCGGCCGACTACGTATTAACGAGGTTTGACTGTACCCGGGTTCAACTGTATTTATTTATTTATTTGTGTATCGAAAAAGCGGGCATGCGAGCTGTAATTAAAACTGAAAGAAAACTCTGCAGAAAATTCACACATCATGCATTCATGAGCATTTATTGTTTAGGTCAGCATAAACACTGTACCTAAGCAGCACTAGTATCGGTGAGCACTTTGTAAACATTAACCCCGGAGATCGTGTTGAGAGCTTCTCCTCCCTTAACATAGTTCAGATGTGCCCTCCTTGAGGGAGAAAGTTATGTGCTTGTGACAAGGTGGCACATTCCTCTTGCAATATGCGCCGTTAATCAATTTCAGAGAACTGGAGCTAAAAAGGCTGCGGCAGTAAACGTGAGTTGAATGTTGGCAGCAGCAGACAATGAAGCAGACTACATGCAGAGCAATAGTCGCTTCAACTGGGCACATCGCGATCCCAGCACCGCCACTTTTTGGGCAACAGCCAGGGGCCACCTTGCTGCTATGGCGAGCCCACAAAGTTCCCAACTGCCCACTTCTAGTAGTGATGACTGTGGCAGGCCTCTGTTTCCTTGGTGCAGATAGCAGTGTGAAGAGATAAGCACTAGCCTAGCACCTGGCGATGATGCTTCCATGCAAATAGGGGCTCTCGAGCACATGTTTGGCTTGACCTTCAGATGCAGCCTTCATCTTGCAGCTCAAAAAAAAAAAAAAAAAGGAAACCAGTGTCGTAGACAACACTGTGAATAGGGTATCATTCTCTTGTAGCAGTACCGACAGCCACCAGTGCCTGTGGTTTGTGCCACCTGCATTCAATTTGCTGCTGCAGTCTGACAAGCTTTTCCCAACGGAACTGCCATGTTTAAGCAAACTTCACTTCTAGTCTAGTGTGGTCTACATACAGTTTGTATACTTTGTGCTGCTCTGCCTGACTTGCATTCCACCTTAGTTTGTCTCTCAGTGGTTTTTGACACCATGTGTGCTGAGGGATGATGCTCATGTGACAGTATTGGACAGCTGTACCTAATCCATTTATTCTTTGCAGCGATTTTTTAATGCAGAACTGCCAGTACTGTTTTTCTGTGCTTGCAGGCCTGCCACTACTGGTGCAAAGGAGCATAGCGCGTCAGATACAACTGGTGGAGGTCATTGGCAAAGGCCGTTACGGTGAAGTATGGCGAGGCCGGTGGCGTGGTGAATCGGTGGCAGTGAAAATATTCTCATCACGGGATGAGCGGTCATGGTTTCGTGAGGTGGAGATCTACCAAACAGTGATGCTGAGGCACGACAACATCCTTGGCTTCATAGCTGCTGACAACAAAGGTAACATTTATTTTGCTCATTGGGAGCAAAACTGGCCTGAGAGGCTCTTTTTTCTGGATAGTCCAAATTCACTTGTGACACTGATAAGTACTTTGCATGCAATAATTAGAGAAGCAATAGAATTGCATTGTTGTACAGAATCTGAATTTTCTAGCACAAATCACTGCCTTGTCAAGTTTGAACATGGCCTGTTGTAGACAAACTTGCTAAAAAGCCTTGTGCATGTGCAGACTGATCTTGTGGCTTGAGTGATGCTGTTTGCGAGTGGCATGGTCACTCCTCCTCTCGAATTTTTAATTTAACTGCACAAATACCAAGAAAAAGTATGGAAAGACAGCTCCATCGGTATAACATATCATACGAAGGTTGTGGGTTCGGCCCACAATCCCACTTTCATATCTCTTTTTATTTATTCAGAATATGAAACTTAAAGTAAATTTCATTCTCTGCATTTCACTTTAAAAAAAATAGTTAAAGGGACTGTCTACAGTTCTTCAAGGACCTCCTAATTTCTGGCCTAGTACAAAGCCTGCCAGTCGGGGTGTCTAAATGTGCAGTATTCTAGTTTATCTAATTTGTTTACTACGCTTCTTGCATTGAAAGAGACGAAGCAGAGCTGACATGTTTTTGCCATATAGACTCGTGTAAGAGCCGCACTTTTTTTCTCACAATTTTGACGAGGTGCGTCCCTTACACGGGGCCGAACCTCTTGGTCAAAATGGTGCTGGCCCAGCCGGTGAATTGTGCACACCCTAGATCTTGTGCACACCCCGGCTCTCGCCATCTAGTAGCAGCATGCGGAACTACACAGCGCACGTAAATTTGCCGGGGCACCGAACGCGATTGCCTTTCCATTGCAAATTGTTTTCTCCAAATTTTGGGCTGCCAAGCTTGGGGTGCGGCCCTTACACAGGTGCGGCTCTTCCACGAGTCTATACGGTAACTGCTGACTTTGTAAGCACTGCTTTTCAGTTCCCGCCGTTCCTTTTCACAAATAAGATGTGTTGTCCTAAACGAAACATTGGCTGTCAGCTCTTGTCATTCACCAGCAAAACATTCGTTCCAGATTCTCTGTCTGCTTTTGCGTTTTGCCAGAGCAATCTTAGTTTCTGAGCAATCTTAGTTTCTGAACTGTGTCTGCACAGTAGTTGCCTTCTAAATGTATGCGTGATGCCTGCTTGCATTTCTGAGGACTGCTTGTTTTTCTGCGTAGTCTTGAAAATGAGTGATCGGGCGATAAGAAGAAGCCTTTCCAATTCTATGGATACGAGCAACAGACCTGCATGCAATGCCTATTTGGCCCTCGAACAATTTGTTGATGCTGTAACTGCCAATGACAAGATAACTGGCTATCACAACGAGCATCCTCTGGTGCTGATGACGAGTTAACTTGTCGCAAATGTTCGGCAATTTTTGCACGTGTACATGTTCAGTTTCTTGTAATTTTGACAAGAAAGTAATGCACAATGACTTTCAGCATTTTCTTGTTGCATTTCTACAAAATTTTTCAACATTTGTCTCAGAAGTTAAGGGGTTAATCACTTTTGTCCATAATTCTGATTCAGACTCATTGCCACTACCAGGAATACCAAAAAAACTATCTTCCAGGTCTATAAGCTTTGCCTGCTGTGTTTGAAGAAGCTTTTGCACATTTGGAATATCATGAAAAGTGCTGATTTTCTATGAGATTTGAATATCATAGATAAGCAAAAAAAAAAAAAATTTGTCCTGGCATTTTTTTTTTTTTTTTGCAGAGTGTATATTTTGCTTTTCTCATATTGTGTTTTTTTATGCAGAGCTTTTGACCCAGTAATGATGGTCTGAAACCTCATGAGCACGGCTATTATAATGACAAGTGCAGTGTGTTGTGGGAAGTATAGCAAAGTTTTGAGCATATTATGCCATAGAGTCGATAGGGGGCCAGATGGCAAGTTTCAAAGTTGTGAAATGTATTGCTGGTGCAGTATGCACGATTATCTCATGCATTTGTAATTTTGGCATCTCCCAGATAATGGAACCTGGACGCAATTGTGGCTCATCACGGACTACCATGAAAATGGGTCGCTCTTTGACTACTTGATGAGGATTCCAGTGGATACAGCAACAATGTGCAAGATGGCTTACTCCATTGCCAATGGCCTGGCACATTTGCATATGGAGATCCTTGGCACCCAAGGTATGTCAGTATGTTCTCCAAGATGTGAGGCATTACCAAAAGGGGTCCTGAAACACTTTTTGAACATAGTTGCTGATAGGCTTCTGTGCACATAAGAACCAAAGATTATTGAACTGCATGCAGGAGGGAATTTACAATCGAGTCTCAAAAGCAGTGAAAAAGAACGCTTGCTCTCGCTTCTGCACAATGTTTTCGTGCAAACAGCTGGACCCACAAATAGCTATTGCCTCATTTTGTGATCATGAGTACATTCTCAGTAATACTATAATTGCTAATGTTTAGTTCAATAAATGAAACATACAGTACAGACCACTTATAGTGTAACCGCTTACAGTGCTGGGGTGGCTTTATAATAAAGCGCAGTCAGTTTTCTGGCTCCCGTTGACCCTCCCCATAAAAAAACTCCATGTAATGCACACGCCGCTTATTGACACTTTTTGCGGTGATCCCGTGGGCGCTGCCATGTTTGATCACGTGGTGACTCGTCCATTGCTTGCCTCAACTGCCTCTGTTGCCTCCTTGTTTACAATGGAAGTGTATGACGCCGGCACGGTTTAGAAAACCTCTGTTTTCGGAGATATCATAGACGGTGACTAAATGGCTGACACGAAGCTTTGATCACAGCTTCAGAGAACATGCAAAAGCGCTTTCGGAGCTGGTTAAGCTATGTCCAAACGGTGCAAGCAGCGTATATGGTGCTTGTTCTAAAAGCGGGGCTAAATATGTATTCCAAGCTATCCAAGCTTTCCGATTATGAATTCAGTCAGGATTAGTGTGTTTTGCTCTTTGTTCTTTATTCGGCAAATATTTTGAAGCAGTGGCTTGTCAATTTCTGACTCAGTGAAGTTCCTCGGTGCGGCCACTATCTGATTATTTTCTACCTAATCGCTCGCGGGTGTGCTCAGTTCCGATAGATTTGTTCTTGCTGCGTACAAGGCTTGAAACGTAGCTGTTTTGTACATTGTAATACCTTGTAGCAAATATATATTACAGCTAGTAATTCGCTTACTCTTGTAGACCGTCACGAAACATTCAGCTTCGACCATTCGTGCGTCATAGGTGCAATCTGTCATTTATTGTGCGTATACAGTGTGCATGTATTCAAGTGTGCGCCCGTTCACTTATTCTTGATTCGTTGGCGATAGAGTGGGCGTAAGTTTTCCTGCCATTTGGGACAGATGTGTGCAGATAACGTGCGCGAAACTTACTATGACAGGAAGCGGCGCTAACCTTTTTGTCATTGTTTAACGAGTGGTACTCACTCTTGCCGACGTTCTGGGGATGAAGCCCTTTCTTTGGAGGTTAGCGATACAAGGCTGGCGGATGAGCAAATTTCTGTATCCTCGAGGAAAGCCGTACATCACGAAGTGCCGGTAACACGTCCGGACAGTTGCAGCAGCGGTCCGCGAATTCGGCCACACAGATTCATTCTATTACTTAACATGCCAGTCACTATTTTTGCAGCCAACTACTGCACACGTCTTCAATCCACATGATTCAATCTAGCATGATTGGAGCACAGTGTGTTAGCGAAAACTCATTTGCATTTCCGTCAGCTGATCGCACAGAAGCAAGGCAGAAGCAGTAATGGTTTCGCATTCGTGCGCGGTCGCTGAGGAGAGTCATGACGCGCCGCTGTGAGCGCCATCTCGTTTCTCTAAAACAAACTGCTCCGCAAAAAGGGTCAATAGCGCAGCTGCGAGATACGAACAACAGGTTTTAATGCGGCTGCCGGAAAATCCCGCAGGCAAAAGGCGAGGCAGCACCGAGGTGCGCCGATTGACAAAGGCAATGCAGAGGAGGAGACGTGGAATGGGAAAAAATGAATGAAATGCGCTCTGTGCGGTTTCTAGGTGACGGAGAAGCCTTTGCTCCAGCCGCTTGTCAGCAGCTCCGCACCGAACATGTGCACATTGTTGCTCTTTAGTTCATGTTCAGAAAGTCAGTACAGTCGCCAACCGATTTTTTTCTAGCTTGCTTTGCAGTATTACAAGTATTTGCCGTATGTCTCCAGGTCCGTCACCTTGTACTGATTGCCGACAAACTTTAATTTTGTGCGTCTTTGCGCTCTAAACTTCCCCATTCTGTGGCTGCCAGTAAGAAAAAGTAAGCGACAGAGAGTAAACACATCCATCAAATGATCCGCTGCTCCTTTAACGCGTGCACCCTCCAGAACGTAAACAACACGTGCAAAACATTGCACGTCCACCTGGTTAGGCGTTTATTATTTTAATTGATAAATAAAATGTTGAAAATGCTATTATGGCATTGCTGCACTTTTTACGTGATACGATTCTTAAATAATCAGCAAAAAACTGCAAACCAGGGCATTTTTTCTGTTCCACAGAAAACTGGCACTTTCGGTTTCGTAGACGCCGGGTGGGTTTACATTTTGTTATGTATCCTTTGAAAGAAACTGCATAGGAAGATACTTTTTTCAGCAAAATGATGGAGAATAAATTCCTCATCTAACAAAGCGGAAAACAAAAAATTGACATTTTGAAAAAAAATTGCGATTTTGACTTGGCCTCACAGCTTAATGCAATGGGCTGGAGCGCCGCGTTTATATCAATGAATGTGACCAATCGCCAAGCTAGAAAATTGACTTCAACAATTCGTGTTTTCAGACTAGACAACAATAAATTCCTCATTCTGGCTTTGCCTACATTGCTCAGAACGGTATTATAACGCGTTCTTCAAAGCTAAAATCGGAGGCAGCAATACTATCAAACACGCTGCTTGTCTACACAGCGATGCCGACGTTGTGCACAGCTGAACCGTTATACTGTCCGCAGCGCCACTTCTACGTCATGATATGGAGAAGTGGTGAACTACACTCGGTCGGCACACCTACCCATCTAGCCACCATAATTCAGATGTTGGCGCTCGGGACGGCTCACCACGTGCCTGGAGCCACGCCACCCACAGAGACCACTCGGAGCACACGGTGGTCCGCAGCGAAGTGCAGGGGGCTCTGCGAGCTATTGTTTGAGGGGCTTTTCTGCAAGTGGGCTCATCGCGGCACACTGCAGCAGGCGCGGTATCTGCACTATGTAGCAGACACAACTGTGCACTGTTTTCTACGTGCATGCCAGTGCTGGAGTGTGCGCTCATGCTCAGTGTGCTTGTCTGGCCGTGCTACGTGGTGCAGAGAATGGCTTTGTCCTGCACCAGCTTGACCGACGGATAGTAGCTACATCCAAATTGTGCATTTTGAAGCGCCGCCAATAGATCAATATGAAGCGATGTCTGCCCCAAGGTGTTTAGCCAGGAGTGGCCAGTGGTGAGCGTGCACTGGCAATTGTACATGTGGTCTGACTTTAAGTTTCTTATGGATCGAGGCTAGTTGAGTGTTCACAACTCATCAACATTAGCAAGACCCGACGGCTACGACAGCGATAAGCAGTGTGGCCAAAGTTTTAATTCTTATTCGGGTGGCCACAACTGAGCGTGAGCAGACAAAAGCTGGCTTTTTCGAGAAGTGCGTAATTCTTATCGAAATTTTAAACTGAAGATTTTTGCTTCAGCCTGTCTAGTGAGCTGCGTCAATAAAGATCTACAGTCAGCATAAAGAAGTGCGCGTTCGATTTCTACTTTTTTAGGAGCTCTAATGTCATTTTTACATTCATTCGCAACTTTGAACCCATAAAAAGTGGGCTTGCATTCGATTCAGGGACGTGTTAGAATCAGGGAAATCAGCCAAATAAATCAGCTGTGTGTTTCTTGTGTTTTTCCTGTCTCTTACTTAATTCGGCCAATTTCGTCAATCCTGTCAGGGTTGAAGTAACGATAGTCATCTGTACTAAGTTGTTGTTGATGGGGACTGCAGCTCTGATGGGATTTACAGTGCCTGTGACTGTGCACTAAGAAGTTACATGAAGTTACAGTGAGATATCGTTGATACGATTCTGCACAATAAGTTTTTCGGGATGATACGTTTTGTTTCTTTTCCCATAGCCAACGACCCATAGGAGCAATGTATTTTCATACGGTTATTGCGATCGCGTTTTCACCTGAAATAAATAATACGACTGCAGAAGTGGGCTTTTACTGGTATTTGTAAAACTCATAGATTTATATTCATGATTAGCTTAAATAACAATCCAACGACCCATGAACAAACGTGTTAAGCTCCAGCCACACTGAAGTAAAAACGCACGCTGCATGCCGCCGGAGGCAAAACGCTGCTGGTGGCAGTGTGGCGCTCACCGACTGATGGTGCACCACTGCTCAGTTGAGTGAGGAAATTCTTTTTTTTACCTTCTGAAGAACTTTTTATGTTCATTGAAAAGAAGGAAGTTTAGCGCAAAGCTGTTTTAACGTTGCTGAATAAAAGGGCATTGGCTGCGGTTTTTGTGGCTTCGAGTGATGCATAACACGTTATGCGGAGCAGTATAACTCGACGCCACACGAACCTTTGCTATTGAGTTTGTCACCGAGTACGCCTGTTTTCATACCCGCCGTGGTTGCTTAGTGGCTATAGTTGTGAGCTGCTAAGTGCGAGGTTGTGGGATCGAATCCTGGCCATGGCGGCCACATTTTGATGGGGGCGAAATGCAAGAACATCCAGGTACTTAAATTTAGGTGCTCGTTAAAGAACCCCAGGTGGTCAAAATTAATCCGGAATCCCCCACTATGGCGGGTCTCATAATCAGATCGTGGTTTTGGCACGTAAAAGCTTCATAATTTATTAATTTTTTTTCCTATTTTCATACTTTTTGAGCTTGCTTTGGATACTACAATTTTCAGATGATACATTTCATTTTCTGGTTCCCGTGAATCGTATCAATGAGATTCCACTGTATAATTGCATGGCTCATTGATATTACCTACAGCCAAACCTTATCATCACGGTCTTCTACAACGAAATAACTGCTATGGCAAACTAATTTTTGAAAGGCATCGCATTTAGCATTTGTTGTTTCAGTAAAGTATCCGGATATATTCTGTTAGGGCGTGGAACTGACCATATTATTGTTAGAGGCCTCGAACTCGTTGCTCCTAAAATATTTGCACTCTCCTGAGTATGCACAACACAGTTCAGCAAAGTTGCCTAGGCTTCTCTGCTTTTTTTCTCTAAGAACGCACAGTGCAGCCTGGGCTTAGTGCGTGAAATGAGAATGTGCGCCGTGATATTTGACGACTCGCACTCAAGATTCTGGTTTCAGCCTCACTGGCTGTTCGTTCGCACCACGTGCCCTTCTCCTCCACTTCGTCTCTCTTTCTTCCTCGAGCACTCCTTGGGGCGCCCGTTTAAGGGGAGCGTTCGCCGTCTCTGCTGGCTTCCGTACTCCCAGGCAGCCGCACTGTAGCCGGTATTTCGTTTCCCGCTACTGCACTATAAGCGATACGTGTATACATGGAGTGCTATGGGAAAATTAACGGGAGTCTGAAAAGACCGCACTATATCCGGTCCTGCACTATAAGCGGTTACGTTATAAGTGGTCTGTACTGTATTCTAAAGGAGCCGACTGAACCTGGCAAGTGCTTTTACTGAACCGCATCGGCCCAAATATGAAAACAGTCGTTTGAATGGCATGGATGCCGTACTGGGGTTTCGCGCAAATTTGAGATGATGAAACTTCAATATTTATTTTATTTTCTTATAAGCTCATACCGCAAATCCACATTAATCAAATTTTGAAGGAATACTATGTCAGTTTAAAATTGATTTAGCATTTTTTTTGTGTCCCTTCAAGAAAGCAGAGATATATATGTGAAGTGAAATGGTATCCAATAGAACAAACAATTTGACCGAGTTTAGCATTGGGCACTTCTGGTGAGAGTGCATTCTCTTGGGGAGTAGTGTAAAAGTAAAATAATAAACTGAGTGAACCAAGGGAATAGCAACGGTACAGACTGTCAAGTGTCTGGAACAGATACGAGGATGATGCTTAACCTTTGTATCTGCAGGAAAACCAGCCATTGCTCATCGTGACATCAAAAGCAAGAATATTTTGGTGAAGAGCAGCGGGGCGTGTGCCATTGCTGATCTGGGACTGGCTGTGCGTTATGACTCGGCCACCAACTCGGTTGACATCCCACCAAATCCGCGTGTGGGCACCAAGCGCTACCTGGCACCCGAGGTGTTGGATGAAAGCATCAACATGAACCACTTTGACTCGTTCAAGCGTGCTGACATTTATGCCCTGGGATTGGTACTTTGGGAGATTGCCCGTCGCTGCAACATTGGAGGTGGGTCAGCCACATTTCGTCTGGTTCTATGAAATGCTGCATGTAGAATTGAATTGACTTGAATTGAATTAGTCTCAACTATTGAGACCTGGCACACATATATGTCATCCTATCCCAACCATATCTAGTTAGCTCTTGTCAGCCGACTATGCTTGCAAATTGCCTGATCTCACCACCTCGTTCTCTGCCGTCCTCAAATGCATTTCCCTTCTTTTGGCAATCTTGTGGGAAGGATAAATCTGTTCTTTTTACTCTAATGTGGTACTCTACTTTAATACAGTCGAACAGGGGTTCTCAAGCGTGTTGGTCCTAGGGAACCCTGCTAAACTCCATGAAGTGCCAAGGAACTCTCACCCTTCACTAGAGAGGCTAGGCTTAGCGTCCAACATGTTTAGGGCCAACAGTGGTGTTCGGCAGGTTTCTTTGATGGCGATGTGCAACACACATGGTCCAAACTGGGTGCAATCGTTATGAGTAAAGAGAAGACAGCATCGCAACCAAGACATGCCGAGAAAGAATGGCAGTTTTCAGTACTTATTGCACAGGTACACTTAATTATAACATTTTATCACAAGAGGACCTTGCGTACAGTGAAACCTCATTAATTCGGATTTCACGGGACCGAAATAAAAATGTCCAAATTAACCGAATGTCGAATTATTGAGGTTATCAATAAAACAATAAAATGTTTACTACGTCAACACACTTTTGTTTATTGAATGAATCGGCAAATTATGTTTATATTTTGCACAAGAGCAGTGCGGAAGCTGCAATTCTCGTTATCTTGTGACCGATTATATAGCACTTGCAGCGAGGCCGCGGCGCGCGTCTTTATCTGAGAGACGCTTTTCACTAAAACTCGCACATGCTGATTATTTTGCCGCCCGTGAGCTGGGTGGCAAACAACAAATCGGGCGCGCCCGTCAACAAATCCATCCAGCACGATGTAGCCGGTGCGCTTGATCTTCGGCATCTTTGCACTGAATCAAAGCGAAACTACTGTTTGCTGCAACCACTATGGACGAAACCGTGGCCGCTATAGCCGCGATCATGGACGGCGACTACGCAGTTGTCGCCATACATGTTCAAGTCTACGCAGTTGTGAAGGCACACGGCCAATGCACGCACCGAGTCAAAATGAAACTACTGTGCTGCAACCGTGGTGGCTATCGACGTGATCATGGGGTCGTAGTCTGAAACGTTCCCACTTTGGCGATATTTCTTTTTCGCTTTCAGGCGCGCGCTGATTGGCTGGTTGAGCAAAATTGAATGACGTCGGGCTCCACCAGCCAATCAGTTCATCCAATTTTGCTAAAACAGCCAATCATCGTGTGCCTGAAAGCAAAAAAAAAAAGAAAAAAATATCGCCGACGTGGAACGTTTCAGAATACGGCCCATGGATGGCGACTACACACTTATGAAGGCACGCGGCCAGCCGCCAACGCGTTGTTATGCACGGCGATAATCGCAAGAATACAGGCTTTAACTTTTAAGGGCTCATTTAACAAAACAAAAAATATGTTCCAAAATTGCCAAATTTTTATGACGCGAAACGCTTCAGTAATATGATCAAAACAAAAAAAAATATATTTGCAAAAACTTTTTTCGGCAGGTAATAATAATTCCTCGCTCCATCATGTATTACCCTATAATATACGGGGCATTTGAGGTGTATTCTGAAATAAATTTCTGCAACTCTAGAAAGTAAGGGTTGGAATTGAATTGCCACGCAGAACATGCACTATTCCTCGTTAGTTCGAATTTTCGAGGGTCGCGTTGTCAACAAAGTGCAGCATTCTCATGATGAGTTGGAACCGGTTTCTGGGCATTATCTCGCCAAAAGCAGGAGTCTCAATCAGCCGGTTTCTCGACCAGTACATCCTTTCATTTGGTTTCTGTACAATTCCCTGCAGCAACAAGAGGCTGAGAAACAGGAAGTTCTCTCGCGTAAGTGCAGACCATTTTCGGAACGGAGAATGTTGGCTCAGGTTACTCGAATTCAATAGCTGAGAGGCGTACCGGTTTGTCTCGACTACGATAACATCAATTAGTTCATCATCAAAGTAAGCCTCAAAAAGCTCAAGTGCTTGAGGAGGGGGAGAGCTCACTGTGATCGTCACTCCCGGAGAACCCTTGAATTCAAACCGTGGAGGTCTGGCTGGGATGGTTCGGGGTCTATCCGGTACCATTTGTGGGCGCTGGCCATTGTATCATCACTGCTTTCTTCCGCTTCAGAGTCGCCGTCCGTAAAATCGTCATCACTATCTTCTTCACTTGAAGAATCAAACATGACAACCACATCCTCATCACTCGCGCTTTCATCATGTGAGGGAGAAAGATTTCCCACGCGAGTACGTCGCGCGGATGTGGCCATGTTTGTTTATAACGCGCGGGAAACACAAGGCATGCATTCCGCCAACTATTGCGCAAACGCTCATTCAACAAAATCGCCAATGACGGAACCCGTGCTGCCATGTATGTTGTAAATAGAAAAGCACCATTTGTCGAGCTGGGCTCGTCAAAAACCGCTATGACGTGCGGGAAACACAAGGCGCGCATTCCGCCAACTAGTGCGCTAACGCTCATTCAACAAAAATGCCAATTACGGCACCCGTGCTGCCATCTATGTTGTAAAAAGAAAAGCACCATTTGACGAGCCCAGCTCATCAAAAGCCTCTTGGAACATTGCGGAAGACCCATGACGACCACAGGTCGTCATAAGCAAAAAAGTGGCGACTGCTCATGACGAGCTTAGGTCGTCATAAGCCCTTAAGGGGTTAAGGGCCCAATTAGGCACGAAGCGTTCCGGCGTTGCTGTCAGGCACGTTTCACGTACGATTTCCGCTCATGACAAATGGTGATGCGGATTGCGCTGCTTTGTTTCGATTGGACGCTAGCGACGTTTTTGCTCTTTTGCATCGCGCATTTGCAGTGCTCCGTGCATTTATCTTTGTAATCCTCCGACGTATAGATCAAGGTGCACGCTATTGGCCCCTATATACAAAGGGGAGAAATGCGCATGGTGGTAAGTTAGGGCCTCCGAGATTTAAGTGCAAAAGCTTAGCCATGCTGCCCGTTTTCGGAGGCTGGGTGGCTACAAGCTGCTGGCGGACTTAGGCCACATGGCGAGCACAGAACCAGGGAAAATTTATCAGTGGCTCGCGGAGCCCCGAGGAGGGGCCTGCGGAACCCTTGCGTTCCGCGGAACTCACTTTGAGAACCCGTGCAGTAGAACATCATTTTTAGTTTCTTATGGGAGCATGGAAAAAGAACGCATGATGCGGGAAAACTTAACATCTAATAACAATTTTGCAGGGGAGATACACAAACAGGACTGATGTTTTAGAGCATAAGAACTGGAAAAACGTAACCAACAGGAATGTATCAACGAGGTTACACTCCGATTACAGTAAAATCTCAGTGATACAAATCTCGCGGGGTCGCGTGAAATATTCGTATCACCCGAAATTCGTATCATCAGAACACACAAAATCAAGAAAAAATGAATTTATTTTTTACCAGAAAAGATTTCTAATAGTGGAACCCCATTGATACCTTCCTCGCTGCTGCATTTTCCCGGCTGCTACGTTGCGTTTTTGCGGTCCCGACCTAAATCCCATTGACTTCCATGTATTAAGTTCCCCGAGATATGTCGCCAATCTGTAATGTTCCTGCATCTTGCGTTGCGCTTGAATGTGGCGTAAATTCACGTAAATTTAGCGGTGCAGCCAGCTTGTATGTTGTCACAAGCGACCGGCACGTTGCAGATACAACGCAGCCGCGCGGGTGCCGTATCTTGAAAGCGATCCGCAAAGTGCGCGCCCACGCGGACCTCATCGTCAAAACGATCTGCGATGTTGACAAAGTGCACCTAGTGCCAGTAGCTTCGTATGTGCTGTGCTTTCGACGTTTATTGCGTTGAAGTGAGAGACAGCGCAAAGGTCAATTCGTTTGCTGCTGCTTTTGCGCTTCCTCATGCCAGCGTTTCAATAGCGAGTGTCCGCAGTCATTGAGCAAGATATGTTCATGTTTACATGTGCGGCGTGACACCGTGCTTGTCTATTTAGCTAGTAAGCGAATGTTTACAACTTTATACGGCCCATTAAACTACTATCCTTGCTTCGTATATAGCTCTCTAGTAATTTGCTATTGCAATTGATGCTTCCCCTTTCGGGCGGAACCGCGACTTTTTTTTTTTTTTTTATCAGCACCCACTTCTGAGCTTATTGCTTGACAGCAAGTGCGATGAGTGACGACTGGCAAGGGCTCAAATGCCTTCGAGTTTATGGTCATTTGATGCGGTATAATAAGGCACAAGCTGGGGAGGACAGCTAGTGGAAATTTTTCAAGGTAACATGACCGAAATGCTCAATGTTTTAGTATAATGGCACACTAGTCCAGTTTTGTAACACTAACAATGTAATTGCAATGTTGCAACATATCAGATTAACCCAACTTGCTAATAAATGCACGCACGTATTATTATTCGATATTCAATTCAATATTCGAAGCTTAAGTATTTGTATTTGAAGATTTTGATATTTACACACCCTTAAAAAAAAGAAAGAAAAAAAAATGCACTTTTTTTTGGAGGTCAGGTAGGCTTGACTCATTCCCAGTTCTGGGACACGCTCCCGGAACTACAGAAGCAATCTGCACAAGATAAGAAAAAAATAAGAGACTTGCCAATTTTATTAGTCGAACAGAAAAACCTTTGACTCCCTTCCCCCGCCTCGTCACTACAAGGGGTCTCCCATCGCTTCCACTGGTTCACAAGGGCTCCCTGACACATTCATCTGGGTTTACCTGTCAGAACATGCGAATTTGTGAGGCTGCCGTGTGGCATGATCTTGGGCATTCTACTGTAGTAGTCGCCGAATTCAGGTGCTGAAAGTTGCGTCACTTGTTACAGCTTGTCTCGTCAATAAAGTAACTGGTCACATGTAATTGGTTACATGTCGTCTAGTTATTGGTTACAAGTCTAGCCTGTGCGCATGATCTGGGGCCCGATCACTGATGAGCGAAAAACTTACTGCTGCTCCTGCCTTGGCGGCCTAACCAGCGCTGTTTAGTGCCTCGTCATTGGCTTAGGCTTAGTGCCGCGTCAATGAAAATTTATTCACAGTGGTCGTACAGCTATCAGGAAGCAGTATGACCACTGCGAATATGTTTGACTAATCAAGTAGTTGCAGAAATGAGTCATCATCGTCATCATCAGTTTATTGTTATGTCCACTGTAGGACGAAGGCCCCTCCCAGTGATCTCCAGTTACACCTGTCTTGCCCTAGCCGATTCTAACTTGTGCCTGCAAATTTTCCAATTTCATCACCCTGCCTAATTTTCTGCCAGCTTCAACTGGGCACCCATCCTGTAACTCTAATGGTCCACCAGCTATCTGCCCTGTGCATTACATAGCCTGCCCGGCTCCATTTTTAAAGCAAAGCTTTCTTTCCATCTTCCTTCGACTTTTCCACTGCTGCTGCGGTTGCTGCCTTGCATGCTGCGTCGGGGAGGTAGTTCAAAGAGGGAGCATGGCAGAGAGAAAAGGCGATGCGAGAAACTTGTTTAGGCCTTGCCATTGCACCGGAACAATGCCCTCGGGAGCTCCCTGGGCATCGCCACGATATCCTCTCAACTGATAGAATTATCTGTGACCCCCCTCAAAAGCATTGCCGAAACTGCAGCACTTTCTACTAATGTACAACAGTCCGGAGGGGAGATAGAATGGTAGAGAGGAGGCAGAGAATGGGTAGAACTGATGCTGTCACGAGACAAGTGAATAACAGCTTTGCCGCTCTTTGCTCGCATTCATGGGAGGAAGGCGGGAGAGGGAAAAGGTGACATACGAAGGCAAGGAAATGCTACTACTAGACACGGTAGCATTGCGGACAAGCTGAATAAATTCAAATTCAAGGTACGCTATGGTACGTTGCTACTATTTCTGAAAAATAAAGCCCGTGCAGATTTGTTAAGCAGACAATGGATGACACTACGGAAGCTGCCGCACATCAAATCAACACTTCCGTGCCCGCTGCGGTAGTTTTGTGGCAGTGGCGTTGCTCGAGGTCACGGGTTCGATCCCATTTCGACGGGGGTGAAATGCAAAAACGCTAGTGTACTCAGATGCATGTTAAAGAATCACAGGTGATCAAAATTAGAACGGAGTCTCCCCCTGCCTCATAATTAGTTTGTGGGCTTGGCATGTAAAATCCCATAAGTTAATTAATGTTTCACCCTTTGAGGGTCAAGTTTTTTCGCCAAATGCGACCCCCCAGGGTCGAATTTCTTTATTGAGAATTTAAAATCTTCAGACTGACCTATTTCGAAAAAACATTTACCGTGATGTTTTTAAAGTGACCATAAAGTGACAAAAATTATTTTCTGTAGGTAAACATGCATTTTTTATTCATTAATACAGATGGGCTTCCGTAAATACTTGCACTGAAATAGATATATTTTGATTCGGGGGGGGGGGGGGGCACTTGGGTAGTAGTCGGCATTGGAGGAATTGCTGCCCGACTCGGTTGCAGCAGAACAACCAGTGCACATGCCCATAGCATAATTGCACCGTGTATGTGACGGCACTCAAGAAAAGTCGATGGTTGTGTGCCTGTCAGAAAAACCAGACAAGTCAGACAATTGCAGTAATGCTTCGTTCCGTCGCCAACGAGGGGCAGTCGGTTTTCATGAGCCGAGTCTCTACAAAAGAAGTGCAGGCATGGCAGCATCGTTTGTATATACCAGTGCTCGCCTGTGAACAGATGTAATCGCAAGCAACAGATGAGTGAGCATCTAGCGGTGACCCTTTGAGGGATTAGTAACCAGATAGACATCAGTTTTTAGAAGTGCAAAGAACGGAAACAGCCCGCGAGACGAAACCAAAACTAACTGCTGTGCACCCTCGCACGCACATCCACGCGAGCGGTGAACGGAAACAGCCTGCGAGACGAAACCAAAACTAACCGCTGTGCACCCTCGCATACACATCCACGCGAGCAGTGGCTGAAATGCAAGCGTAAAAAAAAAGTGGAATGAAAGCCAACCGACTACAGTGCAAAAGAAATATCATTGTATAGCAGCACTTGCTGGGCAAGAAATAGTTGAAAATTTCGTTTTTTTAATATAGAGATGGCATCATTTGGGACTTGTTCGCGGCGTCGTATATTTACGGCATTGACCCTCAAAGGGTTAACACATCTGCCATGATGTGTTGCGTCGTATGAGGCATTGGCAGTGCTAACCTTCTCGCCAGCTATGAACAATGGTGCACCAGAACACCTCAAGTAAATGCGCCTCGCTGTGTGTTCTATGTACTACGTAGACAAATGCAAGTGGTCAACGCAAGTACCGTTTAACATCAACTCACCACTCTACTGTTGCACTAAATGCTGATGAACTCAAACATTCGCCGTAAAGGTCACCGCCAATTATCGTCAATCAACACAAGCAGCACAGCAAGCTTCGCTTACATTGATTCCCACAGTGCATGGGATCCGCATAATTTGTTTTCTCTTAATGTCAACTAGAATATTGGCTATCGTCGTTTGCTTTCCGATACATGCCGCTTTTTTCCTCTCTTTTAACGTTATGCCTAACATTTTTCGTTCCATCGCTCTTTGTGCAATTCTTAACTTGTTCTTGAGCTTCTTTGTTAACCTCCAAGTTCCTGCCCCATATGTTAGCATTGGTAGAATACAATGATTGTGCACTTTTCAATGACAGTGGTAAGATTCCAGTCAAGATTTGGTAATGCTTGCCGTATGCATTCCAATGCCTTTTTATTCTTCTATAAATTTTCTTCTCATGATCAGAGTCCTCTGTGAGTAAAATTGACCTAGATGAACCTACAATAATGCATGCAAAAAGTAATTTATCAATTACAAGATTAAAGAACATTGTAATTGATGACAAGTAAATAATTATGTACAAGTGTGGTGGTCTCTTTGTTCCTTGGTATAGAGAAGAACATAGGTAAACTATTCTAAGCCTTGTACCAGCTCTCCAGTATTTTAATAATCTCGCAGGAGTGTCTAGCAGGTCGTCGATCAGCACTGTGTCACGAAGCACACCTGTGAAAGTAGCGAGGTCAGGCACAACCTGGTGCCTGTGCATCATCTGCTTGGCTGTTCCGATGAATCCGGCATAGCTGTTTACCAGCACATATGCAGCTGCTGATTGCAACCATTGTATGTAGAACGTGAAGCTTACTGAACAGCACATACTTGGACAAGAGTAGGCTCACTACACATGCATCTGCTGTCGCTACTTTCGTAGCTGCGCTCTGTGACACGACACTCCTGTGGGATCATTGACCTCTTGGAGAGCTTTTCTGTGCACTTGCAAGTACTATGTTGGGAGAAAGACTGTTGTTGCATGTAGTAGTGACATGCGGTGCCTGCGTGCAGGCATCTATGAAGACTACCAGCTGCCCTACTATGACCTGGTGCCAGCTGACCCAACTATTGAGGAGATGCGCAAGGTGGTTTGCACAGATCGGCAGAGGCCGGCTCTCCCTAACCGCTGGCAGTCATGTGAGGTGAGTAAGAGCGTTGCTATAGCAACGGCACTTGAGGTGGTGCATGATGCCCTTCCTGTCCAGGCGCTGCGGGTCATGTCCAAGATCATGAAGGAGTGCTGGTACCATAATTCGGCTGCCCGGCTTACGGCTCTTCGCATCAAGAAGACCATTGCCAACCTTGGAGCTCAGGAGGACCTGAAAATCTGAAGGAGGAGGACCACAGACCGTTTCTTTCCTGTGCCTTTTGCCACTCCACGCCAGGGGTGACGTTCTTCGACAGTGTCTCCTGCCCTCCCTTTTTGGCATCTTGTTGTTGTGTGAGCCAGAGACATCAAAATACAGCCTTTTGAGGCTTGGCTCAGTGAGTGGTGACAATGTGACTGATGGATAGCCGCTGCTGGTTTTAAAAGTGTCTGCATGTTGTGAGTTTTCATTTTTTAGCCTCAAGTAATTTAAGTTGCACGTGATAGTTGGCATCATCCCATTGGAACTGCTCAGTTTTTGTGTGTGGGATCAAGGCACATGTACCAGTGTTTGTGAGCAAACAGCACTGTTTTCCTGGAGCTCATGGTGCTTCTGTGGGCAATTGATGGGGGAACTGGTTTGTTCCTTCTTGCCTGGTGGCTGCATGTTGGCTTCTCATGAAATACTCCTGTTTGTGATGACAGCAGCTGGGTTGCACCAGCTAAGCCGCTGGGTAGGTGAGTGCATTTGCGCCCCTATATTTCTACCTGGCCATTGTGCAGGGCATTGCTGCCCAAGCCACATAGCAGTGTTATTCGCTGTGTCATGGTAAATTCATTATCAATATCTTGGCTCGAATTCCATGGGCAAGATTTTAGGTACTAATTTTTTACCAATGAAAAGTTAGTGCTAACTTATTTTAAGTTGGAGGAGTACTGACAAAAAAATTTGGTGTCCGGCTTTTCTTGCTTTTTTGGGTAGCTGTCAACTCCATAGTTACGGAACGAAGCCTCGATTTCTAGAGAGCGTCACAAATGAAAACTGCAGCACTTTTAGTATGGCCCGTCCAAAATGCTCTTTAAGTGCAGCCTGGTCTCCTACCTGAAAAAGGTTACTTAAGTCGCCAAAAGTCGATGTGGCGAGACGGGGTGGTTGAAGGCCATAGAATGACTGTGTCGCCGAAAGCTGTTAAACTGGCCGTGCCGGGTTGTTCGCTTCTCTTAGAAACGCAGAGGGACACACTTCCCTCTTGTCCCATGGAGTGCTGAAAGGACTCTGCTTTAGCCACCACGGCCAGTGTGTATGTAGTGTCTGGTACCACGAGACCGCCCCAACATGTTAACGCGATAGCATTAAGGGCCCCTTGTCGCAAAAAAATGTGGTGTCTGCACCAATCGTCTTTGGCGAAAAATCATTCCGAACCACATTCACGCGAGCCTTCCGCGTGGTGCAGAGGGGTTAGTGAAGTAACTGAATTTCTTAAAAGTAAAATGCGTCGGAAAAATCGTAAAGTACGACTTAACCACAACCTACAGACATGATAGCGTCAGATTGTAATTTGAATATACGATAAAACATAATTCTGTTATGGTGGAAACTCAAACACAAGCCCCTTTTCCAGCATTTCTACCATTCATACAGCAGTGTGCCTCGATCGGTTCCTTGCAACAACGCCATTTAGATGGCGCTCGCCTCCTCGGCAGCGGCGTGCAGAGGCGAAGGAGGAGAAAAAAGAAAGCTGCAGTTGCTGGCAAGTGGGACAAGCAGTCGGGGATCTTTGTATGCTATTTTCACTAGTTTCACGATTTCACTATTAAAGGTGAAATTTAAGCGTCCTCCAAATTTTTTTCGGTCATAAAATGGGTGACGGTGAATTGACGTGATGCATGACGAAATGGGTGAGCAGTGTGTTTTCGGACAAAAAACTGGAGCCACGCTGCTCTTGGCATGCATTTTGAAATGGTCGTAATAAAAGGTAATGTAATTGATTATTTCTTAAAGGCTCTCGGGGAATCAAGACTGCATAACATAGGGCTATCCAGTAAAGTAATAAAAACGGGACAAACATTTTCTGCAGTACTCCTTTAAGCCTTTACAGGTAGCATTGTTGTAGGATCACTTGTTAAAAGTTCTTATTCTTGATGTGCATTTTGCTATTAAAGGGATGCTGAAGAAAAAATTGACAGTTGTGTTGGAATGCATTGAACTAGTACAGCCTTTGTTAAGATGTGACCTGCTCACCTCGTGGGTGGGTCCTGTTGCATTTTCAGCATTGTGGTTAGCCAGAATAATGCTCCCAAGTCAACACTTGGCAAGTGTACAGCCTCCCTTCTGCACTTTTAGCTATATCACTATGATATGCTCGTACGTCGTCCTGAAGGGAACATTGCATTAGACGACTCTTGCACAGGAGAGTGCTTAGTGCACTTGAGGGTACATACTTCTGCCGGTCTCGCTGATTATCGCCGCTTAAAGGCGCTAAAATGACGCGTGATGGACGCTCGCACGATATAGCTAAAATTGCGGGAGGCTGTACATTTAGGTAAAGGCTGTGCATACAGCATGGTCCATTGTCAAAGGGAACACAAGCATTTAAGGGGCTTTTGGTATCAGTGAAGGCTGTGTGCAGGGATGAACCAGAATCACAAGTTGTTTGCTGCAGGGAGAGATTTGCTCAGGCACTGACATCTTCCCTTCAACTGTGGCCCTTATGGGGGCAAGTAAGTGCTCTACATAAGGCCTGCAACTTGCCAACACACATTTAAGGTTGCACATCTCTCCCATTCACCACCGAGGTGCCACTGTCTATTCACTCGATGGTTGATGTCATGCAAACTAGCTTCCCACATAATGCTGTCTGTAATAGCTTAGGCCGGTCTATGCACAAATGTTTTCATTAACAGTGTGCTAGCACTTGGTCTTATGTGTAAAAAACAAAAACAGAAAGAGCAAACCCAAGTATGATTGCTTATTAAAGCAGTGATGCACTTATAGCTTGGTGTGAAAGGGAGGAAAGAGGAGGGGCAAGTGTGAAGAGTCTTGGGCAATGCAGCTTACATGCAGTACAGGTGTTGCATAGTGCACAGGATGACCATGCATCACCACCAGAACAGCAATGAACATGTCAAAATGAGCTGGTCCTTGCCAGAGACATTGGAGGGCACTCTGTCAAAGTGACTAGGAGGTGATCTTAGGGGGGAAGGACTAATTTGAATTGCTCTTTTAACATAGTGCACTGTGATAATATTTTTGTGAGAAAGCAATTATTGATAACCTTCTTGGATTCAGAAAAACAATTATTTCAGCGACCCTTTCGAAAAGTGTATTGTAGACCAGCTTCTATCCTTGCTCAAGATTATCTGTAAGCGGGCACTGGTACTTAATGAAGGCAGCCCGACACTGTATTGCCAACACTGCTTGCATTTCAACCAGCTTTCATGTGGTGCATATGTCAAACCTGTGGGCAGTGCCCAGCATAGCTATTGTGGCATGGCAGTGATGAATGAATTTATTTCTCCTGTTTACATACAGAAAAGAGATCGCATAAGACATAAAGTTTAGTAGATTTCATTAATGTTTCAGGTTGGTGGCAGTGACTACGATGGTGATTGCAACTGTGCAGCAGTAGGTGTTCTATCACTCGCACAATGATATAAGCTGTGGCATTTGTTCTTTTGTCAACTGTAGGACTGGTTGTTTGACAAGTCTGGCAGTGCCACAATGCCTGTGCAAGACTACAACTAAGCTTGGCTGCAACGTTAAGTGAGTAGCTCTAATGAAGCCTGATTATCACTGTCCCTCTTGTAGCACAGTTTGAATGCCATCTTACACAAGCTTTCTAGCACTTCTAAAGGACTATAGCTGAATGTGCCATTATTTTTAGCAGTCCGTGAGATTTCTACGCATGTTTGCCCATCTTCTCAGTGTGTGCTGTGCCAGTGTGTGCTGTGCCTCTGTGTTTGTGCTCGCCTGCCTTGGCTGCACTCAGCCTTGTTGTTTTGTGGTCTTGTTAGCTGTTTAAGGAAGGTATGAATATCCTTGTGTGTTATCTTAGACTGGGCACATGCAAGCTCGTTGAACATGGCTGGCCGTTGGCATTCACTTACAGCAGGCACATGCTGGCAGAGCATTGAAGCACTTAACAACCCAGGATTTGTGTCACTGCTACACACCACTCTTGACAGCTGTGGTTGTTACATTGTGCAACATTGCAAGTCCTGAAAGCTATACAGATTTCGCTACCTCTGTTTTGTTGTTCCCCCTGGTTAAGTCGCTGATGCATTGGAATATGAGTATAGTACTTTCCTAGTCACTGAGGTCAGCATTGTGTAAACTGGATCTGGTTTGTACAGTTGCTATTTACAGTTGTGAGGCTAGTGTAATGAACTGTTTGGTGCAAGTTAGTACTGTAAGGAATTTGACGCTGGGGTTGTGCTAAATTGTTGGTTGCAAGCAGCACTCCCAACTGCAAAAGGTTTTGGAGCATGAGAGTGAGAAAAAAAGTGAAATTTCATCACAGCCACTACGTCGACTTTCAATATGAAAAGTGCATTGGATGCTTCTCAGTAAGACCACCATGTTGCTCATTTGAATGCTAGGCACAGGAGTGTCGCAATGTGACAAGATTACTTTCTTCGAGACTTTTGTGCTCTAAACACTTTTGTGTTCAGCTGTAAATGTTGCATACGTGGCACGTGTCCACATGTGCAGATTTGCCAGTACTGTGTAATAATGTGCACAGTGTGTAGGTCAGTGGTTCGGGCCTTTTCAGTTCAGTAGCATCAGTGCCCTGGCAATGTGCCAATTCATCAACTGTTCGATGTAACTGCTCAGCTTTAATCGTCAAAAAAAGCAAGAACTGGCATGAGACTTCTTAACAACCCTCACTTGAATGTGCAACCCTGCCAACCTTAGAATTTGGGAAATACAACAGTCAAGCCAAATAATGCTAAAATGTAGTGAGGAATACTAAAAGCTGTATGGTTATTAAGGTTGCTGACTGTTTATTAAAGATTTGCAGACTTTGTTTTGTAGGGGACACTGTGAATGGCACATTGCTGTGCAGTCACAATAACAATGATTTGTGTCAGACAAGCAGTAATGTTTAGGAAGTGTATTCATGAAATGTTCATGTAACGACAGCCAAAATTTCAGTTGGTATTATACATTGGTTCTATAGGTTGCTGTCGTCACTACGCAGGTGGGTCCATATAATTGGCAGTTAAGTGGCTGTATTGTGCTCTTTTGTAATAATTTTTGTGCTAAAATAGATTCAAATGAAAAGCTAAAATTATTGGTGTTACTATGACAATGGAAAACAAGCTCTAACTTGGCATTTTACGATAAAATCGTAAAAGTTGGCTGGTAGAGCTACGACAGAGAAAGCATTATGCAGAAACTAGTGGAACTGAAAGTGCTTGTCATAAAATTCTTAGCGATTTCCTTGAAATTAACAATTGTACTGTAGCATGAGCAGAAAGAGACAGTGCAAAGAACAGGATGTAAGGAAGGGACAGACACTATCACTAAATGTAGAGATTAGCTTTATATGGTAGCAATGGCAAGCAAATTGATGGCGTTCCAGTGACTAACACAGGAAAGACATAAAGGACTGAAAAGTGATTACTAAATGAACTACACAAATGTACAGCTGCCTGTATGCTAGATTTATGGTACATTAGCATACAAAGTTTAATGAAAGAATTTCTAGCATTGAACCTTACACATTTGGGCCGCTTGGTTCATGACGAGCGGGAAAAAAAAACAGCAAAAACAAGGAAGGGGCAGACAGCAAAGGTGTCCCTTGTTTCTTTCTGCCTAAGTCACGCTAGCACAGCTTTGCAACCTTCTGCTCTGTTATTGCTGTGCCCATAATTACTTAGTTTTTGTGTTGGCAGGGCTTCTGAGACAAGTGTGTCATTCTGCCCATTCTTGAATGCCATAGTAACAAGAGACTGGGATTGCTTTCTACCACTGGGTGGCACCATATCAGGCATGAAATTTCATTTTAGAGCGCAGCTATTAGGCGCCCGTACCTGCAGCGAGAGTTGGCATTCCCGGTGTAACCGAGCGAACGAGCACAGCAAAAGATCAGAGCGAAAGCGGAGGGCAGCCAGAGATGAAAAAAAGCAGTGAGAGGAAAGAGGTACGAGGTGGAAAGTGGAGAGGAGGGTGCAGTGGAACCATGAGGCGAAAAGCGGGGAGGGTATGGCGAAAGCGTGAAAAGAAGAGTGCAGTGCGGCGACTATGAACGAGATGGCGCCAGAGTAGCGCACGTCGTCTGGGAGGTCTCGGTGGCGGCTGCTGTGAATCGCGCCCACGCGTCACCTACGCACCGGCCTTATGCGCTGGCCCTACGCGCTGGCTCTCGCGATCTCCAAATTAGCGAGGCAGTCTCGCTACACTTCGCTTCGTTCAGTGTGCCGCACGAGACAGATTGTCCGCGCCAGCCAATATATCACGAAATGAAAACGCGTATAGAGCTGCGCTCAAATTTTGCATTAGGGAGTATCATTATCATTGGTGAATTTCTTTTTGGAAGGGCATTCGTTGAGTTGGTATACATTCATGACTGCATGACTGAAGACAAGGATTGCTGCTAAAGGCAGGATCAAAAATGAAAGGAATGAAACTATCTGCAGTGTTTGGCTCACCTGTTGATGCAAGCTTTATTGAATAACTAGGCTGGTTTACTTACCATGTTCAGAAAGTCTTGCTTTAAAGCTTTTAATATATATATATATATATATATATATATATATATATATATATATATATATATAAGTACCTTTCTGTGGAAAAACTGCAAATGTTATTTGAAAATTTCTTGTGTGGCTGTCTGACCTCTAGTGAGTGAGCCTGCCTGCAGCCTGCATAGGAGCATACTCTTGCACCAGCCAGGAGAGGAGCTTGAAATGTGAAGTGTATTGTAGTAACAAATTTCATAGCTGCAACTGTTTTAAAAATGCCATCACATGCATTTATCTCGTCTATGTCCAGATCTTGCTGCAAAAGAAAAATGACATGTCTTGTACATCCGCCACATTCATTATGGGCTGAAAACTGTACCAAAGCTATTCACGCTTGAAATGTGTCCATGCTTGGCACCTGAGTGTTCTATTAGACATGGTCGAATAATGGCGACCCAGTATTGACATCTGCAATCCACTGCAAGAGCCACTGTGCCTCCTCAGCATGGTAAGAAGCCCATTTTGCCTCAACAGATGAGCCCTTGAGATTCTGCAGTGGGAACACCTAATAAGACAATGGCACTTACATTCTTGAGGCCCCGCCCAGCAAACCATCCTTCTGGCATTCACCTTGGCAAGGTTGGGAGCGGCTGTCCAAAGCGCTTTTTCCCAGCAGTGTATGCATTCCTGTTGCCATCTGTAGGAAGTGACTGATGTGCACAACTAATTTAAATATATTGGTGTTAGCAATAATTATGCTGCAAATAAAAAAAATTGCAGTTTTGCTTTGAATAGGGTTGTGTGAATAGAAATTCTTTAGACTGAATTGAATATAAGTTGAATTGTACCACAAGCACATAGAATCGAATATTGAATAGTTTTTGAATAGTGAACGGCCTTTTTCATTATCCTAAAACAGTGCACAATCCTAGTATTTGCAACAATAGAGAGTCCGGTGTTCCGGTAAACGCAAGCACACTGGGCGTTTTGCCGAATGAGCGGAGGTGCAAACGTGAATGGCCTGCACGGTGCAGCCATCTGGTGATGCCGAGCTCAATTTATTGTACCATCCCCATGTAATGCCCTACGGGCCTTTAGGGTACTTGAATAAAAAAAAAACAGATAAACACAGCTAATATTGCAGTAACCAAGTGTATTTTATTTTGCTGCTGGTGCAAATTTTTGGCAGCAACTTGATTACTCCGCTGTCGAAAACTTACACCAGCAGCGAAGTAGAATACACTTGGTTACTGCAATATTAGCTGTGTTTTTCTGGTTGAGCTCTGCGCCACCAGGTGGCTGCACCGTGCAAGTCATTTACATTTGCATTAACCAGACTAGCAGATGCGCTAAAACTCTCTAATAGTAATTTTGTCATTTAACTTCACAATATGAAGCCTATTTAATAAATGCGCTATGTGTGCACGCTCTTGAGTTTACAAAGCTCTGAGAATCAAGTTTTAAAAGGCAGCCTTGTTTGGCTTGTGTATGCAGTCATGCCTCATTAGTATGCCCCTCATTAATAGTATTGACAACTGGAAGACAATTTTCACGCGCACCAAACTTTTTCAATGCATTTTTGCCTCGTTAACGTGGAAGCAGACAGTGCAAAAGCACAAAGCTTGCTCTAGTCCTGTCAAAGTGGACAGTGTCATTATGAATCCTCACTTGATAGCTTCGGCTCTCAGATGTCTGGGTAGTCTTTCAGCTGTTCTTTTTGGCAACAAGCTGTATCGTTCCTGTTGGATGCACCTTCTTTGAGCTCTACCGTTCGCAACCATTACAAAGACTGCCATCACAATTCTTGTGGCCCATGAGGCACTTCAAACTACACTGCAGTTTTTTTAAGATAACCTGGAAGAATCCACATCAGCATGCTCTTTTTTTTTGTCAGATTTCAATGCTAGTGTTCATTGCCATGTGCAGAAACGAACTTCATATACTGCATGTCTGTCTGGATTAATGTTGTTTAGTTTCCATCAAGACTCCTTATTGTGAACAGTATTCATCAGGAACCAAGGTACAGTCTACACTCGTTACAATGGACCCATGTACAATAGACTTTCATATATAATGGACCATATTTCAACCTTAGTTTGCTCTACCTATTTTATTACTGCAACGAAGTTCGCCTTTAACGGACTGCGCTACAACGGGCTATCGGCTACAGCAGATGAAATTAGTTGCAATTTTCCTCAAAATCCGTCGTATATAACATAGTTTTGCCATGTTGACACAGCCTGTCAACAGTCTTGCGAGGGTCAGCCGACGATCGCGGCTCAATCCCGCGCACCCGAGGGAAGAAGGCGGGCGGAAGTGCGCTGCCTTCAGGCGAGAGAGAAGGGGGGCGGTTCTACTCTGGTGGCGGTGGCTAACGGCGCGGGTGCCGTAACTCGAAAGCAATCTGCGATGTGGACAAAGTGCGTGCCTGCGTGGTCCTCATCTTCAAAGCGATCTACAATGTGGACAAAGTTCGTCCCAAGTGTCGGTAGCTTTGTGTGCGCTGTGCTTGCGACATTTAGTTTGCGTTGAAGCGAGATACAGCACGAAGGTCAATTGGCTCGATGCTGTTGCCGTGCTTCCTCACTCCAGCATTTTGACAGCGACTGTCAACAGTCATGGAGCGAGATGTGCTCATGTTTACCTGTGCGTGTGACACTGTGCTTGTTAATTTAGTTAGTAAGCGAATGTTTACAACTTTATACGGCCGATAAAACTACTATTCTTACTTCATATAGCTGTCTACTAATTTGCTATAACAATCGATGCTTCACCTTTCAGGCGAAACTGCGACTTTTTCTGTTTGTTTTTTACTTAGGACATTTGTCACTCACATTGCGACCAAAGTTTTGGAAGTGAGGTGTTTCGGATATTACGGACATTTTTTGTTGGATTATCAGGGTCCGTTTTAATGAGAGTTGACTGTATCCATATTAACGAGACATCACTTCATACCTTTGAGGTCTGATGTGATAGGTGGAAAAACTTTCTTCTCTAGTTAGAATGATCGTAGCAGATGGTGGCACTTTTAATCAAATAATGCTTTAACGCAGGTGCTGCCATGCATAATATCTAATAATGCCCTGTACTGAATGTCAGTGCCATCTATTAGCAAAATTTGAATGCAAGTGACCACGGTTTAGCTGGCAAAATCTGGCTCCCTGAGCAGTGAAGAATTCTAACAATTTTATTTTTTATGTCCATATGACCGCATAATTTCTGTGTTTTATGTGCACTATGGCCAGGTTGAAAGTTGCATTTTTGCTTTGGTTTTCATGGTTTCGTTGTGCAAACTATTCAGAAATTATTGGAAACAGTTTGAATTTGCTAATGATGGCTATTCGATTTGAGGACCAAACTGAATAGGACAATATTTGATTTCTTATTTGAAAGTTTCAAATGTTTGCACACCCAAACCATTGAACATTCCTTATACATTTTCAGCATTGTGCTTGATTTGGGGCATTGAAAAAAAAGGAATGTTTAGAACAGCCAATTTTGGAGGCCCCCCCTCCCTGCAAATATTGTCTTTGCTTTGCAGTCAGTTCAAACCTGTATTTAAACCCATTAAAAGGGCTGCTTTCCTCACTATTTCTGACAACTGTTCTTTAGCAGGTCTGGCAGGATGCTTAGCTGGTTGTCTCAATAGCCTGCCAGTATTGACTCGTCCTTGGTGCTCGTATGCATGCACATTGTCGGGCAACACAGTCTGCGTTTTCTCGCCTCTGATGCAGCACACAATTTCTCTCACTGCAGTAGCCACTAGGCTGTGGCCATGAGGGCAGAAATGCTTGTTTATGAGTAAAGAACCCCAGGGGTGACAATTTATTTTCCGGAGCTATGCCGTCTTTGGTAGCTCTGTGTTGCGTCAAAGGGCCCCTCACCAGGCCCCATTGCGAATTTTGGTTAACTCGCCGTGGTGGTGTAGTGGCTTTGGCGTTGTGCTGCTAAGGCGAGGGCATGCGGTCTAATCCCAGCCACAGCGGCTGCATTTTGATGGGGGCGAAAGGCAAAAGCCCCCGTGCACTGTGCATTGAGTGCACGTTAAAGAACCTCGTAAGGTCCAAATTAATCCGGAGTCTCCCACTATGGCGTGCCTCATAATCATCATGGTTTTGGCATGTAAAACCCTAGAATTTAAGAAATTTAAGATATTGGTTATACATTCGATCAATCAATCAATCAAACATTTATTTATCTTTTCAAAGTACAATTACAACAAGAAGGATATGCAGAAGAGGATCCCAAGGTCACAAGTTTGTACCGGAACCCTCAAGAAGACAGGGAAGCTGTATTGGAAGCTGTAAAGCACCGTCTAAGAAGCATTCTACTGAAATAATTTTTCGAATCGGTTCATTATTGGAGGAGATAGAAGAAATGAAGTGTCTTGTTACCATGCCGCCAGGAGACGAGTGTCCCAGCCAACGAAGACACTCTCTGCCTCTAGTAGCGCTTCGAAGCAGTGTTCTTTCCCCGTCTTCTTTCATACCGGATCAAAGGGACGTGCTGCGGTTTAAGCCCGCCTCCTTTTTTGTTGCGTTGCACCTTTCGCATTGGATGATTAGTCATGGTAAGTGAGGAAACACTCACTGTCAAGAGGAATTTGTTGTGTGATTGCGGCTCCTGGCCGAGAGTACGCTGCCTCAAGATTGAAGGAGCATGCACTCGATTTTAAATTTCAGCTGTGTATGCAGCGCACAGCACCGTAATACTTTGCTTATGCAATTCTCAGTATGTCATGTATACACTGCATTTGTTTGTTATAAGTGGGTCGAACCTGGTGAGGGGCCCTTTAAAGGGGCCCTTGAACACTTTTTAAGCCACTATTTTTTAGTTGCGGGATGCGTAGATTGATGGTCGGAGAGATAAATGCAACAAGAATGGCAGCGATAGGGGTATGCAGCCCGAAGTTATTCAGTCGAGAAATGTCAAAATACAAGAGAAAAAATGGATGCCCTCAACTCAAATTTTCCGCAGTCTTCTGTTCCCATATTTCTCGCCCGCTCACATAACCCCTCACTGCCATTGGTAGGAGTCCAAGCGCCTACATAGCACATGTTCGCGCTCCGTGGTTGCCTACATGTTCTATGTTCACAGACTTCGATTACTCCAGCGCGCTACAGACTGTGCAACGTCTCTTTTCTTCAGTTCAGTTATATTAGCTTGTGGCAACGATGCACTGAGGTTAGGAACCTGCGCCACGTGAACGGCATGCACGTGCAAAATGAGACAGCAAGGTGACAAGGGTGCTCGCGAGCGTGCACTAGAGAGAAGAGAAACTTTTGTGCTCAGTGGCCAGAAGTATGACACCGTACCAGAGGCGAAAGAACAGCCAAGCATCCCTGCTGTGTTTTGTGGTGGTAGTGATGTTTGTTTTAACGACTGTGTCTATTTGCAATAATATAAAAAGTACATCAAACAAAAATAAATGAAATCTTAATTTGTCATGTTTTTGTTGCAGTTGAGTGGTTATCTGCCACTTTGTTTTTAACCAATCATAGAGGAGCGAGTGTTGAGGTCGATGATGCTTATGGAGAGCACCACTGGGCGATAAAGTGGTCAGCAGCAATGTAGGGATTAGTTTCAGTGATTAAAATATTAAATAATTCTATATCGGTGCTTTGACCTATGCAGGAAGTGTCTCCAACCGTCGGTCTACTGAAACTGCAACAGAAAGACTGTGGCTTGAAAAGTGTTCGAGGGCCCTTTTAAACCTCGTCAATCAAATGAGTTAATGAATCAGTGAAACTTGTGGATAAATGAGTAAGACAAGCAAGTAATGCATCACACTGCTGCTGCAAGCATCGTATTATTTAATAACAAGATTAGCACTTCATGTAGTGGCATTTTGAGATTTACAGTAGAGAATGTGTTATGAATTTTTTTTAGAACAAACTGTCTGTATTGCTGCTTGTTAAACAACCACTTGAATTACATGGTGTATGCTGCCAAGCAGCTCCAAGATTTGCAAATACACTCGTGTAGCAAGTGACAAAGCATATTTTAAGCAGTTGCACTTATTTTATTTTTATACTGCAAGAGGCTCTTGGATTGGGAACAGAACGAGGACTGACACACACACGGCATGAGTGCTTGCTGTCAACTGGGGGTTTATTGGATGAACTGAAATATGTATAAGGAACAAGATAGCGTGCGTCACATAAACAACTACGATTGCGAGTTTGAGGCACCAAAAGAGGCAAGAGCTATGGCCGGCTGGCAACTAACGCAAGCTACACATATCACATGGGCATAATGGACGTATTTGTAAACAAAGCAAAAAGCACACACAAGGAAAGATAACAGACAACACACATGAGCAAGTAAAAACCAAGAAGACAACAAAAACAAAAGTAAAGGTCACTATGGTAAAAAAGAAACGTGATAATCTATGTAAAAATAAAAAAAGAGGATTAGAAAATGTCAGTGAGACAAAAAACTGCTTTTGTCAATGTGCCACAGGTACGGTCTAATCACTAAGGCGTTGAACTGCTATGACGTGCAATGTATTTTCTGGTTAGGCTGATAGTGTGCTAATGCAACAATTGACATTTAAAAGAATTTCATGTGCTTAAAACACCAAACATGCATAAGAATCCTTAAGACTTCAGCATTGTGCAGTTTTTACAATTTGGTATACACCTACAGGTATTGCAGTGAATGCAGTCCTTTGTTTTTTGTGCTGTCCCCACTACAAGATGCAATACCAGTTAGCCCAGTGTCACACCCTTTTGACGAGGAAGAGGCTTGAAGATAAAGGCAGCATGCGGTCTAATCCCAGCCACAGCGGCTGCATTTTGATGGGGGCGAAATGCAAAAGCCCCCGTGTACTGTGCATTGAGTGCACGTTAAAGAACCTCGTAAGGTCCAAATTAATCCGGAGTCTCCCACTATGGCGTGCCTCATAATCATCATGGTTTTGGCATGTAAAACCCTAGAATTTAAGAAATTTAAGATATTGGTTATACATTCGATCAATCAATCAATCAAACATTTATTTATCTTTTCAAAGTACAATTACAACAAGAAGGATATGCAGAAGAGGATCCCTTGTTGTAAGGCGCATGAACGCCACATTCCAGTTCCCGCACCAGCTTCTCGCAGATTTTGACAGTGCCGGTTCGGGCCGTGGACTTTCACTGAGCCACAACAGCCCACATGGTGGGAGCAGTTTCTATGACTGCATTAGTCTTTCGCATGGTCATTTTGTTGTCAGTGAGAGAACCAACAAATAAGTGCTGTATGCACCAGAATTGACCATGCCACTGGTGTCCTAAATTTTCGCTAATTTTTTGGCAGCTTGGCAATGCACTTGTGTGACAGTTAAATTATTGGTAGCAAATTTCTTGGGTGCTCAACTTTTCTTCCGCAGAGAAATTGTCTCAAAATGGTTGTTTTCTGACAGTGTCTAGTTATTTGTGGCAGCATACAAGCTAACACACAGGCCTAGCATATTATGCATGTTTGGAAAAGCAACATCTTAAAATGTGCATATTGAATTGTCCATACTGCATGTATGTTACTCTCATCATGACTACTACAGCACAAGATGCTGTTTAGGTGTTTAAGGGACCCTGAAAGGGTTTTCATATTAGATACCTCCTCAAAATATCAACTATAAGCAATTGCCCTTCAGCTTCCTGTCACCTGGTGGGGCCAGTGTTGTTTACAGCGTTCCTTTTTGTCAGTGGTGGGTAAACAGAGCGGTCGTGTCTTTACCTGTGTGCTGAAGGTGGAGCACTTGCATGTGAGGCTTGTGAGAAGGCAGCCCTGCTGCACCTACGCTTTTCCTAGAGTGCAGACCAAACGTTCATGTGGGGTAATTGCTTCTTGGCCTGTGATGCATCCCCTTCCTCCATGCTACCTGACATGTCTCGTACAAAGCCCAGCTTTTGTGAGTAAATAACTGCACCCTCCCACTAATGTCTACATATGCAGCAGCTACTGTAGGCGGTCCCTGTTCTTGTCCACAAGTCCACCATTGCTCCGTGTTTGCCCTTCGTGAAACCCTTTGCAGAACTATGTATTGCAGTACAGTTGACTCCCATTAATTTGGCCCTTGTGGCACTGCAAGATTTGGTTGAATTAAACTACGGCAAAAGGAATGCATTGAAATGTTTTTTGTTGCTCGAGGCAGTCTGTAATGCCCTTTTGCTTGTGCTCTTGAAGCACGATTCGACCTCCATGTTTAAACGCTGCCTAAGCATTGAACTCAAAAGTTTAGAAAATAAAAGTAAAGTAAAGCAGCCCCACACCGAGGGAATTATGCTTTGTGCTGAATTTTTTGTTTTTCAAGCCTTAGGCTACTGCGCACATGAGGGGACGCCGGCGGGGGCCAAATGGCATGTTTTCGTGCTCGAACTAAATGAGTTATTCTTCCATAGCAATCTATGGGATTCTCGCTAGGACTTTCTAGTGCGTTTGGATTTAGCGAAAGGTCTAATTACCGAGGTCAAATTAACTAGTCGACTGTGCTATTAGAAAGAAGATTTGTGCATTGCCATGTTGAAAGTATTGCAGATCACATTACGCAGGAAGCCAGTCATATTGGTCACTTGAGTGATGTCACACACTTATTCTTTGTGAGATGGGCAGATAGGGAGAAAATGAGCAGATAGTAGTCGCTGTAGTTGACATTAATGTCAAGTCACTCATAGTTATGTAAATTGTGTTGAAGCACTCAAAATTGTTATAAAGGCCACACATGGTTTCGGGTTCCTTGAACCTAAAGAAAAGGCTTGGCCACCAAGAAGTCCACTGCTAAAGCTGCTTCTCTTGGTCATTAATGGTCATTAAAGCAGGCCACACTTATTTAATTTTTGGCTCTGGCCTTGGGGCTGCTGCTGGAAAGGACATCCAGACGGTGCATGCAGAAATGCAGTGTGCAGTCAACAGATATGTATTGAAAACCGAATTTTTCGTGTAGGTAAAGGATTCTACTTCAGAAGCAAGCCTTGTGCCTAGAAATTTTATTTCTGCACCTACCTTAGGAGTTCACTTTTTGCCACCCAAAATGAAAGAATGGGTGCAGGAACATTGAGAATTCTTCATGATAACATTGTTTCCTGCCAATAGAAATATCACAAGTCTACGCTTACTGCAGAAGAAATGCTTCAGAGGCGACTGGGCCAGTGCTTTGCACTAACCATTTCTGCAGTTGCCTCTGGCATGGTTGCCACTACTAAGCAGAACTTGAGCACAGTACCAAAAAAAGGCTTGTTGTAAGGCGCATGAACGCCACATTCCAGTTCCCGCACCAGCTTCTCGCAGATTTTGACAGTGCCGGTTCGGGCCGTGGACTTTCACTGAGCCACAACAGCCCACATGGTATGAGAAAAGTGTTTTGAAGTCCTTGACGTTGGGGTTTCAGTTTACAAAGCGTGCCAAAGCGTTGCTTACTTTTTGCACTTTGCTTAGCATGTTTTACATATCAGTATGTGTTTCACTTCATTCTTTAACTGGTATAACTGGTAATTTTTGCTCAACAAAACTAAATGATGAGGAATGCAAGTGACCAGCTTGTGTGCAGCTGACAGGCTTGCATTGTTTTTTTCTTCTTGGGATGCTTGTGTCATTGTTTGCCTCAAAGTAATACAGCTGCAGATGGGATGCCTTTTCATGCACAATGCTTTAGTGTGCGTTGCGGCTCTATTCTCTGGTGCTGTGGCGGTAGTGAGGTGCAGAGATTATTTTTTATGTCACGGTTGGTGATGGCAGTAATGTGCATTTCTTTATGGACTGTCTCATTCAGTTGTCTCCTCTGGTCCTAACTGCTGGTCAGTGGAAGCTTGCATCTCTGTACCAAATGGGTGCACCTAAATTGGACCAGAAATATGGAAGAGCTCTTTTGCTAGTGTGGCGTTTCCACATCTCCAGAGTCCTGGCCTTCACAGTGGCACATGTGCCAGCTGTAAGGTGAGGTTATTCCAAACATTTGAGAACGAATTTTGCGCTTGCATTCATCTAAAAATCTGTCGGACCAGGCAGAGTGTCTGTCTGCATAGCTTTTCTTTGGGTTGTTCACACCTGTTTCACCTGGAAAAGGCTTCTCAGTTTAGCAGAGGCACTCTTCAGATTACAGATGGTAGTGAAATGGTGATGTGGAGTGGCTTCCTTCAGAGGTGAACCTCTTCATGCTGTTGGCATCTCTTGTGTCACGCTTAATTGCTAAACAGTGGGGAATGCTAGTACGAAAATGTTGCTCAGGTTGTGACAGTGCTCCGAATACCATAACAATGTTCTACTTAGACTGCCTACTAAATTGGTGGGTTATAGCTGCATTTTTATGGAGACTAGAGAAAGAAACAGTTGTGATAGTGGGCACCTGTTAGGTCACTATTGCTTTGTCTGAAGTGACAAGAACGCAAGACCCATGTACACGAATCCTCTCTTGATCGCATCATCGTGGGCCAGTGTACTTGGGTAACAAGGCAGGTCTCCCTTGCTCTACACAAAGGCCATTGTCAGTCATTGCTGCTGAAAAGATATCTGTAGGTGTAGGATAAGTCTGCACATTGTGTACAGGCATGTTTTTTAGTGTTGGAGATGGAGAAAATCTGGGGAATTGAGACAATCTAGAAACATTTCTGGATGCTTGCCAATTTAGGGTAGTGAAGTTGATAAAGAGCAGGTGGGAATTATTTATTAGATAATTTGCCTAGTGGTAGCCAATGCTGTGATAAGAACATTTTACAAAATTTGGACATGTCCCAGTAATCTAAGCTTTAGCAATTATGCATTAAAGGATACATATGAGTGCAAAGTTAAGATATGACACACACAAAGTGTGAGGACTGAAATGTGTCCTAACTAGTGCGTGCAGTGTAGTTTCTGTGATCTGAATGTACTGGCATGAATGAATTGATGTGGCACTGGTGTCGTATGAGAACATGATGCCTTGTAAACCGCATGTACACTTATGTTGGAATCATGTTCTTTGCACACAATATGTGGCCATGCTGGCAGCTGCAATGCTTGCAGTTTGACCATACAAATAAGTCAAACAGGAAAGTGCTGTTATTGTTGTAACTCTTGATAGTTACCATGTGATTATGTTCGCATCACCTTAACCTTGTAGTTCCTCTTGTGTTACATTTGGTGCACCACATTTTCAACCTAAAAGTGACCTAATAGCCTTCCAAGTTATTGCATGGGGGGGGGCTACAAAAAATGCACAATTTAAATTCAATGAGACACATATGGACCGTATTGTGTTTACCTAGTTGTGACCAATTGATTCTAATTGGACACAGTTGTGGTAGTTCCAATTGATTCCATTATGGGTCACTGTGGTTTCAGTTAGTATTAGCACAGTTCCAAGTGCACCATCATGTGTTATATTTGTATTAAGGCACTTCCAATTTGATATCATTGGGTTCAGCTGGGATTAAGGCAGTTCCAGTTGGGTCTCATTGTGTTTTATTGGTGCATTCTTGGAGCCAAAAGGTCGCTACTTCAATGTATGTTGGCCAAATATGTTTTTCAGCCTTGCCTGAGGTTGGAGTCTATGAATGTCAATTGGTCATAATAGGACCTCTAAATACAATCAGTTTTGATGGGGCTTGATATGCCAATCGGTTTCATTTGGGTGCACTGGATGCCGTGAAACAACAAAATTGTGAATAATAATAGTATAATAGTCCTGAAATAAAAGATTTTGGTATGATTAATAGAGAGTAGCATTTAGCTTTTGTTAAGAATCTGCCATAAAACGTCGCCTATTTTTATTGTGCCACTGGCACTACATAATGACCCAAATTTTGCTTCCAATATCGAGTGTTTTAGCAATGACTGTGTCAGATTATTAAAAATAAGGCATTCGTGACACAATAATGCTTTTTGCTGACTACGATTCGCTACAAAGCCAGACAAAAGAAAGTCCCTTGATGGACCATTTAGTTGCCTAGTTAATTAAGATTTGGTAATTAACTTATTTATTAGTGTTGTGCCACCAATGTAAATTTGGATGTTTGTTGCCAATGGTGAGCTTCTGTCAGAATGGATCAAAAGCCTTCCTTTAAATCATGCTTGCACTAGGAGTTCCAACTCCTATACAGGAGTGTGTGTCTTCAAGTTATGTTGCATGTCCCCAAGGCCAAGCCATAAAACAAAAACAAGAAAACCTTGCAGCTGCTGATGACATTGGCTGAAGAAGCAGGCCCTTGATGCACAGCTATGTTAATCTACTGTCGAGCAGCACGAATGATTGTTGTTTTCTTTTTTTTTTGAGTGACTGAATTTTAATTAATATTGATGGTTAGGTTAGTTAATTATCAAATTTTATTTCATTGGGCTATGAAATTATCCATCAGGGAGTTTTATTTTGTCAGCTCTTGTTGCAAACCTTAAACAGCAAAAGGTATTATGGTCATGAATCCCATATTGTTAATTAAAGGCAGCTTAGCTGAAATGCCTGGTATAGCATGTGACAGTAGTGAAATGAATTGTCATTGTGTGTTTGTGCATTAGTAAGCATCTTGAATACAGTGTCAAACATTTGTGTTGCAAGCATTAAAGGGCCCCTGAACCACATTTCTTTAAAGCCTCAAAAATGCCTTAGAACGAGTACGGCACCCCGTAGGAATATATAGTGAAATAATTTTTTTTAAAGACATAGTACGAGCGTAGATACTTTGAGCGCAATATTTACCTTTCCCATTTTCCCTCAACGTCCTCCGTTTTGGTAGAGTGGCTATGCCCCGCATACGTCATTACGGCGAGAGGGCTCGTTGCGGCACCCTTTGACCCTTTGGCGGCCGTGGTATTTGCGCAGCAGACGCACCCAACTGTAAGTGCAGGGCAAGGATGGAGTGCACACTCATGTGGCCTAGCCTGGCCGTGCTGCGAACCAGCCTTGTCCGGCACGAATAGTGATAAAGCAATATTGTGCACTTTGTAGTGCTCAATACGAAGCATGTCTGGACAGGAGTGGCTGGGAGTGAGCCCACACTAGAGCGCGTGCCTTGTATGTGCTAACCACCTTTTTTGCGAGGCACGGCAGGCATAGCGCATGTGTGGTCTGAACTGAAGTTAGCGCTGATTGAGGCTAGTTGAGTTTTCCAGACTGAAATTTGTGACCGAAACGTGTGAGGAGAAGGCGTCTGTTGAAAAGAGTGTTCGAGAAAGAGGTGACTTTGTGCTCCACTCCTGCGCCCCGTGCGCCGCGCACAAGTGCACAATTTGGCTGAGATATTCACAGCAGCCTATGCTATCTGTGGAATGTTTTTTCACCATGCTCAATGTGTGGTTCAGGACCCCTTTCCTTCATTAGCTCAATGGAGACAATTGCAGCCATTGGACCAACTGGGGCTATTGGGTCCAATTGTGTTTCGAAAAAGCTAATTGGTCCACTTGGAAGTTCCAATGTTGCAGGTTGACACCCTTAGCACATGCACCAAAGTTCAGTATTAATGTGTGTCAAGTACTATGCGCATGTCAAGTTGAGAATATGGTACTCTGTGTTAAAAAAAAAGGGGGGGGGGGGGCAAGTCTCCAAGGCATTTAGTAGGTTACAGAATACAGTCGAACCCACTTATAACGATACCGGTTTTTACAATATATCGGTTATAACAATGTCAACTTGTGTATGTTTTCTATGGTGAAATAACCTGCGTTCTACAATGCCCCCATGCCGCATTATCGGCTATAACGATGAAGTCTGGCTCCTGGGTGTCCGTGCCGAAAGGGAATGCAGTGCGAACTCCTTGAAAAGGGAAAAAAGAAATTTGAGCCGTTGCACGCCGCCGCGCGCTGTTTTCCACCCGCATCGCCAATCTCGCGCACCTCTGTCCCGTTTCCCTTTCACCCCTCCGAACACGAATGCGCTGCGCCCACAGCTCTACGCCGCGCCACCCTCCGAAACACGAATGGACCGCGCCTACTGCGCTGATAGCGCTGGGCTGGCGGAGCGCTGCGAATGTGCGACGCAAGAGCCAAAGAGGTGTTAGCGCCCACGGAAGCGAAGTGACGGAGTTCGCATCGCCATAGTCATGAGTGAAAATCGTACTGGAATGACATTGACTCCGGAGCGCTTCGTGCCTATTTGTGCCTTTAAAGCCTTTATTCTTGCGTTTACCGCCGCGCATAGCACCGCGTTGGCCGCGTGCCTTGATGACTGCGTAGTAATTGTCCACGATTTCGTCCGCAGCGGTTGTGGCAAACAGTAGTTTCGTTTTGACTCGGTACGCGCGTCGGCCGCGTCCCTTCATAACCGAGTAGTCGCCATCCACGATCGCGTCGATAGCGGCCGCGATTTCGTCCGCAGTGGTTGTGGCAAATAGTAGTTTCGTTTTGACTCGGTACGCGCGTCGGCCGCGTCCCTTCATAACCGAGTAGTCGCCATCCATGATCGCGTCGATAGCGACCGCGGTTTCGTCGGCAGTTTCGTCGGCAGGGCGCACTTCTACTCTGCCAACAACCGCGCTCGTTGCTCGTCCGCACCGTCTCTTATCTTCACACGGCTCTGACCTTTATGCGCCGTGCATTCGCCGCTCAGTTTCCGTTGAAGCGATAGACCGCACGTACCTTCGCCCGCTGCGGCGTATGCTTGCTGCCAGCGTTTTGACAGTCGTTGTCTGCAGTCATTCAGTGTGATCTATTCGTGTTTGTTTGTGCGCGCTCACACCACGCTTGTTCATTCAGTTAGTAATAGTCGGGCCACATTTTCCAACGCACGCTACACATGCAATGCTGCCCGGATCGGCAGTGCAGCGCTACAGGTGTGTCCCTTCGCACGCGCTGCCCACGGGAAGCGCTTCTCATCAACACCACCGTTTCACACGCGCCTTTTCGTGGTCATCGAGTCTCTCTTCATGTCGGTCTACTTACGCCGCAGCACACCTGCTTACTTAATCAGTTCATGTTTACTACAATTCATATTGCTACCAAAGCCGCTCACCTTACTTCGTATGACATTGCTGTGTTGCTATCGCATTCATTGCTTCGCCCTTAGGGCGAAACTGTGACATTTTTTACTCAGTGCAAAGCTGTCGAGGATGAAGAGGACCGTCTACATCGCGATGGGCGGCGACCTGGCGACATGGGTAAAAAAAATAATTGGGATAATTGAGGGAAAAGCGTATCTCTGATGAAGACGCACGCTGCGGCCGCGCTGTGGCAGAAGTCGCGAGGCCTTCGCCGCCGCAAGCTAATCAGTCACGAGATGACGAGAATTGCAGCTTCCGCACTGCTTTTGTGCAAAATAGAAACAAGATTCTGCTGATTCATTCAGGAAATATACACGTGTTGACTTAGAAAGCATTTGTTTATTGTTTTCTTGATACCCTCAATAATTCGAGATTCGGTTAATGCGGACATCTTTTCCCCCGCGAAATCCGAATGAACGAGGTTTTACTATAGCAGTGCCATCCTTGAACGCCGACAGCTGCAAATTGTTACACGTGATAAGAGCACGCAGGCAGCAGAGTTAAACAGTTACACAATCAGCAGCCGGATGGAGGAAGGTGGTGGGGAAGGGCACTGCCCCCCCCCCACCATTGTAGTTTTCTCACAACAGCTCTGCCATTCCTCTACCTTGGTTTTTTTCATGCAACCCGGTTATAAATAACAATTATTGGTTATAACGGAATTTTCGTGGTACTTGAATATTGTTATAAGTGAGTTCGACTGTATGTACTCAAGTCTTAAAAGCTGGTACCCTGTCAAAACAGAAAAAAAAAATGTGGATTTTCAATTGGACAAATTGGTATGTTGAACACACTTGGACCCACCTGAACCCAGTTATTTGCTCAATTGCACCCGTTGGGACTAATTAAAGAAAAAACTGTATGGGTCATACAACTTGGATATACTGGAAACTCAATTCGAGAAGCCTAAGGCTTATGCACACATAAATGTACTTAAAGGGAAGATGACATCCACCGAATCATCCACCCAACCAGGCGGCTAGCAGATGGCAGGGCGAAGTCGAATTTATCGACACCTCGAGTTGTTGAATTTATCGAGTTGCCGATAAATTCGACTTCGCCCAGCCATTTGCTAGCCGCCTTGTTAGCTCAGATGGTAGAGCGGCTGCCCTGGAAAGGCTGTGGTTCCGGGTTCGAGTCCCGGACCAGGATGAATTTTTCTTCAACTGCGAGACTTTTCTTTCGAGGAACCCGTATGGGTTTCCTTTGTAGCAATTGCTACGATTGAGTGGATGTCTCATTTTCCCTTTAATTGCTTCTCTCCACCTAACGGGTTTCTGCTAAACTATTATGTCAAATAAATGTACTCTGACAATTCACTTCAATGACATACCCTGTATAGACTTTTTCTTTGTTTACAAACAGAGCTGCCCAAAGACTTCCAGTCAAGTGCTCTGCAACAACAGAACAGCCTTTAACTCTCCTGCTGGCGCCAGTTCTGCTGCAGAGTAAGAATTTTTGATAAGTGAGTTTTACTGCTAGGTACAACTAGAAAGCTACATACATGAGCCCGATGCATGGAGCACTTTCCTTATATTTGAACACATCAAGAACATCTCCCTACAGTCTATAATGAGAGAAACTACTTCTTCCTTGACTAATTTCACGGTCAAAAATGCATGACCAGAAGTTTTCTGGGGTCATGGATGCACTGCTGCCACAGCGCAGATAAAAAGGTGTATATGTAAGCAAAAATTTGGGTGAATAAGTGATGCCAGTGGTTCAAGACAAATTGATAAAGTTTCATGTCACATTGTTAACTTGACAATAGCTTAAATGCCTCTCTTCCAAGGATGACATCAAACTACAAAGATATATAATTTGAGAAGTCTCATTATAATTATGCCATTATTATCATCGACAGTAGACAGTTTTAGTGTAGCGTACCCAAGGCTGTGTGTACGCAACGTGGCGCGTGCCGCGTACGTTACGGTTGTCGCTGTCTCCCACAGCATTAGTTTACCGTGCGCAACAAGTGAAAGGTAGACTGTGCCTAAGCGTCAACAGCCTTGCCTTCAAGTGTTGCTGTGTGCCATCTATTTGCAAAGCAATAAACTGCAATAGCCGATATTGGTCGACGCAAGTCAAGCCGTTAGAAAAGCTAAAGTTTGTGAACAGACCAGCAGCCCCGCATTGTCTAGCGACGGACGAAACAATGCCGCCAAGCATTCTTTACAATCGCTGTCTGTTGGACACGCTTTCGTGGCAAGACATCGATGATTTGATCCTAACGAGAAGCAAGCGGTGGCTTTTGAAAGGCGGCTGCAGCATCGACGATATTGAATATCGCACGAGACGGGATCGTGAAGCAGAGCTAGTGCACCGGGTCAGCGAACTGGGTTCAAATTTCTCACATACGTAAGCAGCTCTAAATCAAGTGCAACGCAAAAATGCACACGACTTTTCGTATTAGCTGCCATATCCACTATGCTGCTGTTGCCCGTGGCCATCTTGTCTGTTGTGCTCTCGGCAGGTCGAGATCACGCGAGAGTGCCTCCGGTAAGGCACGCAACGGCTTTCGTGCGCGCAACGCAAGTGCAGGGATCTCGCATGCAGATCGCTCGCGTGCACAAGCGCACGCATCTCCTATACGTTCAGTGCATCGCAGTCTCGCTCTCGCTAGCGTCTTACGTACAGAAGGCCGATGTGTGCACTTAATTAAAACTGTAATTATTGTTGTTTCACAGATTACTCAGCCAGTGACCTATAGCTGGGTCCAAAATTGCCATACCGAGCCCCATCAAAACCAATCATAATACTAAGTGGGCCCACAATGATGCCCAAATGGAACAAATAAGAATTGTCTTAATACCAATTGGACTCACAATGATGTCTACTTGGAACCAATTAGAACTGTCTTGATACCTTCGGACTCACAGTGATGTCCATTTGGAATTAATTGTCTGGGTAGTGGCTTCCTTTTCTTTTTCAATACTGTGGAATAATGACCCACCTCATAGGGCCATATGAACGAAGATGGAGATTGAGGCTGTCTGTTTCATGCGAGCTCATCCAGGTGCCAATGGCTTTTAGAAAATGGTACTGATGCCACTGTGGTGTCTTAAAGCCTGTTCACAAACATTATGCTTGCTGTCAGAATGCTACTCATGTCGCTATACTTGTTGGTTGTAGCTGCCTTGTTTTGTCAGGTATGTTTCATGTTTTGTCGGGTATAATGGTGGGCAGTGACTGGCATCACTGGCTTGAGCAATCTGGAATAATGAAATAGCCACACTTAGTGTGGCTGGCTATTTCTGGCCACAGGTACCAAAGACCACAATTTTTGGGATTGACCTGCTTCCATCAGATGCCACAGGTGGGGTCAGAAATTGGCTCTGCAGAGTAAGCAGGTGGTGTGTTGCATTATCTACAGGGTGAAAGTTCAATGCAGGAACACCAATTGTTTAAAAAATAAAAGAAAAAAAAAACTTTGGTTTTATAATCTGCTCTCCAGGAACTTCAGGTTAGCATATTGGACAATCTTCGCAAGGAAATTTAACCCCATTAATTCGGAAGCTGCTGTGCAGTGTGGTCATATCATGGCAGATTCACCAGCATTGAACCTCATCGATTTTTTGTAACGTTTAGCAGCTTCAAAAGAAAAGTATTCCAAAAATAATTTGTGTCGGAACATTTTTTTTTTTGTCCGCCCGAGTGTCAATTGAATTCAACACTTAACAATGAATGTCACGTAGACGAAAAAAAAAATGGCAGAAGACGAATCTTAATTTAAAGAAAGCGGAACTTGGAAAGATTGGGCTCTTTCTTTGTAGGTCCCAACTTTATTTGTGATGTACTTATAATGTGTGCTAAATGGCCATTTTGGGGCATTTTTGAGATTTTAATGAAAACTTCAGATTTGTGTACAGTTGTTTTGTTATGTATTCTTGGCAGTCTTGGGTCCAAATAATTGACTAAAATGTTTTGGCATGCCCCAACCTCGAAATGTTGAATAAAAATCATCCCGAAGTTGCAAAAATTACATTTTGTCATGTTTTCAGCTGTAAATATTATTGAGGTTGTTCACCAAGTAATATGAAAAGTTTTGTATTTCATAGAAGAACATGTAACAATTTTTTGAGAAATAATAATCTGAGTAATTTTGTTTGAGGCAATAAAGTTTTTTTTTTTTTTTTTTGAAGTTCTCCGTTAACTAGCAGTGCATCTTCACTGCACTAAACACCTTGACGTGGTGGGAAACATTATGTATTGACAAGGTTTTTCTTGGGGGGAGCAAATGACGCTGGGCAGACATGTATTTTTTGCATAAAATATTTTGTGAATGGATTTATTTATACCCACAATCCGAGAGTTTCCAGCTGGTCCCATTTCAGAAGTACGAGCTCTATTGCTTGGCCCAAGAGGCTCTCAGCTCAAGTACAAAATGGTACGCTGTTGTACCTGAAGCATTCTGATGGGTTATGAATAGACCATTTTGTTGTTGTGCATAGTGCATAAAAAACAGCCAGCCTTGAGAGTTATATTCTGTTTTTCTTGACACCAACACAGATGCGCACACGTACACATACACACTGTTGTCCCCAATGCTGTTTGTTAGTTGAGGTGTAATAAAAAACGCTGCAAGTGTACATAGTCATGTGTAATATATCATGTTAATCAGGTGCTATCACTTAGTATGCTTTCTGTTGCTTGTCATGAATCGTAAGACATTTGCAGTGATTTTCTGTGTAGTATTGTGCATTAATTGAATATGTCTCATGCCTTTCATCACAGCTCATTTGAGCTTTTGATTAATGTGGCGGATTTACTAGTTGAATTTCATGTATGCCCTGGCTCGAGCAGTTGTATTAAATATCTGCCTGCACGTGTGTTTCCTCTGAAGCATGGCTTTGCGAACAGCAAGGGGATGCATGCACTGCAGCGGGAAGACGCCTCGTTCTTCCTCCTGCCACTTCGCACACTGTATGTAAATACCATGCTCTGGCTGGATAATTCTTTAGAAGCAAAGATTTTTTCATCCACTGTTCCGCGGGGAGGCAGGCAAAGAAAAACATGAAAAGTTGCTGCAGATCAGACATTTATCCACGATTCTGGTTTTCAGGAAGTCCTGCCAAAATTTGGGTGCGTTTATTATGCACTCATCTGTACATTGTCATCACTCCATGTGTCTTTCCATATAATCGCCTCCGTGTGTCATATCTTGGGCTATGCTGGGTCTTCACTGAGTCTCTTGGGCCGAATAAAAGGCTGTACGAACTACTGCCCCAATTGTGGTAGAAATGGCTGTATGAGGGTAGCCGTACAAGCGATTCCATTTATATTTAACATATATCTCGCTAATATATCGCAGTCATCAAAGCTTATGCATTAGTTATACATTAGTTATGCTTTAGTTATACTGCTAGAAATTTGCGCATTTTGGGTGCTTTTATGTTTTAGTGTTTTATTTCAAGACGCAGTAGTAGCAACATATATAGCAATACATAAAATTTTAGCCTGATTGCTGGTGTTTTGATTGGATGTGAAGAAGTAATAATTGCTCAGTTTCTGAGAATTCTTATGTGAAAGTTCAAAGAAGCACCTCAAGGAACACGAATGAAAGTAATAATTTGCCATCTTTAGCATATAGTACCGAGAAGTAAAAAAAAAAAATCTGGAATATACACCTATCCCCTAGTTACTAACTTTTGTAAGTCAGGATCCCGCAAAAAAAAAAAAAAGTAGAGATTTGTTGGCGTCAATACTAGCCATAGTGATGCCCATGCTATGCGGGAAAGCAGTAGCTTTGCAAACGTTAAAACGGGTAAGTTCTTATTGTACGGGAGCATTAGTGTTTACCCATTGCAGCTGGCACCTGGTTCGTTGGTTACTGCATTCTTTAGGCTCGCGAAACAATGGTTGTCAGGGCAGGAAGCATGCAGACGCCTCCTCATATTTGCTTATTGCGTTCGACCTGCTTTTCTGTGCAAGCAAGGTGGTTTAGTGTGCGTGCAACTGGAGCCGCCATGTGATTTGTTCAGCTCCTGTACAGTAATGTGGAGTGTTGCACAATAGTTGCACGCACACTAGCCCACCTGATGAGTAAGGGCACTGCCAGGCAGTGTTCAAAATGCAAGAGGTGAGACTGCTAGTGAAGCTTCGATCGGTCTGAAATCCACTGCGTGCTCCTTTGCGAATGAAAATCCTACACGACGGGAAGGATTGTGCGTAACAATTTGTACGTATGCTGTTGAAACGCTGATGGATAAAAGCAACCCCTATGGGAAAAATAAAATTGCACTTTATGTTAGTCGAGCACAATTATCAAAACACGCACTCATCACCATCTACGATTGTTCCTAGACGTCGGATCGGTAAATAGACAACCCGATAGAAGCTTCTGTATCTTAACTGCTTCAGTCATATAAATATGTTGAAGAGTCGACCAAATCGCAAATTTGGCCTCAAGTTTGCCGACAGACGCCAGCACCACTACTTCCCCTGGCCGAGAGCGGCGTCACCATGCATTGGGTCGCTGGCACCGTGAGGCGCTCGCGACGCCAGCGATCCCAAGCAACCACGGATATCCGTTTCTGATATAAGGGATATCCGGTGGACGTCCGCAACTCTCCATCAGAGGCTCTATTCTGGACATTCCGCCATTTTCTTTGAGGCGTGACGTAGGCGCGACGCTTACAAAATGGCGCTGATGGCCCCGATTTGCTTTCGTAACGTGACGCAAATTTGATGTTTCGCCTAAGAAACTGTAATGTAGGCATTGAACCTAGCATTATTAATAAAGGAAAATAGTTTTCCTCCCCAGTAAAATTAAGGCACCTAGCTCAAAGCTTATGATTATTCCATCAAAATCGTTTCTCGCTTCCGTCGTCAGCATGGGCACAAGCTGTCGTCTGCTTCATTAGCTAGGATGCGTGTGCTCGGGGAATGGAATGAGTCATCGTATATTGACGCCCACGCGCTTGCTTTCTACCTTATGCGATCTACCTTTCTACCTTACCTTCTAACATACGCGACCTGCCAGTGATGATCGGCGCACGCTTTAGGCTGCGTTATCGCTATCTCGTGAAACGCAAGTGACTCGGCCCGACTCGTCTGTGCCTAGAATATACTGGCTAGTGTGCCGACCACCCGATCTTTTCAATGGAGGAGCGTGGCACCGTCTGCAATGAATGCCCATGGTGGCCGACAGGGGTCGTAGCAATACAGGTGGGTGCAGACTCCGCGTGTCGTCTGCTTGGCTGGAGCAGTTTCGCAGTGGTTGCATCGATTTCAGTGTCATTACGGTGTTGCGTGTTTGTTCTTGCGTCATGAAAGCTTCAAGTGAGTTTGTGGTTGTCTGCTCCCGTGTCTGTGAGTAGGGGGACTATGTGACGGCGGTGAAAGAATGTTGAAACCACAGCACAGTGAAGAGAGGACTTGCTTTGCATGCCTATTCCACTTGAATGTCTACTGCAGGCCGAAATGCCCCCCTTTAGTCCTGCAAAATGTAATTGAACAAGCCATACATAAAGCAGGAAACAACCAGTTGGTCGTCATGGGCGACTTCAACGCGGCTCACATGCTCTGGGGCTATGCTTACTCGAACCCACGAGGGAACAAGCTTTACACGCTCATAGATGAGCACGATTTGTCTCTAGTCACTGATCCGAAGACTGCCACACGAATAGGAACGAGCGTCACCAGTGACACAGCTCCCGACCTCACCTTCACTAGAAAGATACCTCGCACCACATGGAAGCATCTGGATGAGTACCTAGGAAGTGACCATGCCATCCTCGCGACCACCATTGCGGGCAGAGATTATAGCGTCAGAGTGGGCCAAGCCAGACTCACAGACTGGATGAGCTTCCGGAAAAAGCGAGGTGGCAGATCAAACGGTACAGAGACAGAACCAAATCTAGACATCCTAGAGTGGACCCGACAGCTACGGGACGACGTGAAAGAACACACCAAAGTACTGCAAACTAACACAATCACTCCCAGCATAGACAACCACCTACTCCACCTCTGGGAAGCTAGAAAGGGATTGCTGCGTAGGTGGAAGAAACAAACATAACAAGAAGTTGAAACGCCTAATTGCGTTGTTCACGGAGGAAGCAGAAAAATATGCAGCATCTCTGTGTAAGGAAAACTGGCTTTCTCTGTGCGACAGCCTGCGCGGCACGCTCAGCACATCCAAGACCTGGAGACCCTCCTTCGGTACCTAATAAATCCCAGTAATTCAAAAACTGAATCCCACCGCGATATGGCCAAAGTAATACATCAGTTCCCGGGAAGCATGGAAGATCTCCTGCTGGCTCTCAAGCACAGATATCTGCCGAAACAACCCGCGGAGCTCCCTCCACCGTACTCGGGCCAGCCTAATGCAGAGCTGGACGAGGATATCCAACTATGTGAGGTCACTGCAGCTATACAGAAGCTCCGCAAGCACACGGCCCCGGGAGCAGATCAAATCTCCAACAAGATCCTGGCAAATCTCGACAACCTGTCCTTATTGGAACTCACGCACCATCTCAACAACATCTGGAGATCTGGCACAATCCCACAAGAATGGCATTACCAAACAGTACGGCAACCATCCACTGGTCGCTTAGACCGACGCGGCCCTGTACCCCGGCAGGAGAGCCTGCACATCCACCGTAATCGTAAGTCAAGAGCACCTGACAAGCGTCTCCATCCGCAATGACAACCCCGTCGTCGCCGAGGAAGTGGCCATCGCCTTGGCGATCGCACAGACGACCGCAGACACCGTCATAACAGACTCCCAACAAGCGTGCCGCAATTTCTCTTACGGCAGAATTCACCGAACCTCCTGGCAAATACTTTCGCTCGCACCTACATAACACGGCGTGTGGCCGCAATGTTATCGCACTTGGAATTTAAACACAGAACATCACGGCGACGGTTAAAATTCGCCTGGAGTGTCCATACAATTGCTATCGCAAAAAAAAAAAAAAGCGAAAGTGCAGGAAAGTATGGGGAAAACGAACAATCAAAAGGAGTAATTCCATATAGGAACATTCTGGCAAGTGAAGCAAAAGTTAATGTTTTGCCTTGAAAGAGCAGCTCTTGTTGCACGACGTAAGTCGCATCACGGCATGCGGTACAATGGTGAGTTTGTCAAACGTATGATGAACATGCGAAGCACATATAGGGTGTTTTTTTTAGACAATCCAGATTTTTATAAAGGCTATATAAGAGCAGCGAAATGGCGTTGTTTTGCAGATGAATTCCGAGGCGAGGCGAAAATACATTGCCGCTAATAACGTGAGGTTCAGATGATGAACTAACAAATTTATTAATGACCTAACTGGCGAATATGAAGGCACTCACATTTTAACGCACCTTTGTTTTTGTTTTTTTTTACCTTGAAAGTCACATTTAATTCGAGATATTTATTATCGAATTTCAAAGGTAAATTCAGGCTATCCGCTGGAGTACAGAAAAGGCGACCCCGTTGTCATATCAGAACGAAACGCCGTGACGACAAGCGCGACAAAGTAGCAAACCGAACGTCTCGGCTAGGTCGCGGCAGCTACTGATGCGCCACGTACGCTTTGCCTGGCAAGCGTGTGCGGCTGTGTGTCGGGTTAGGATTTGCCGCGGCACAAATTTCAAAACACGTGACCTCTGGACAGCCAATAAGACAGCCAAGATGGCGGATAATGGCGGCCGTGCAGCCGCCATGCGTGTCCAGAATAGAGCCTCAGAATAGAGCCTCAGGCATTCATCGGACGTCCGATAGATGTCCAAAAAAAAAAAAAAAAAAACAAATTTGTACAGTCAACCACAAAAGTTTGCGGACCACGCGAGCGCGTGGCCAAGAGCCTCTTCGCGACACTTCCGCTACGGCACCAGCGATCGACAGCAGCGCTACGTTGAAGACGCATCCCTCCTTAAATCTATGGCCTGTCTATTTTCGCACTGTGCGCAAATATTTTCTACCTATCTCTTTCAACGTGACGCGCTCTTTGTTAGCCAGGGCTACTTGCTTATATTTTGAGAGCAGAATATCAGTACAAGTAATCAGAAAGCGTATTCTTCGGCTGTTATCAGTTCTATTTTCGCGTAGCCACGCTGTTTTTTTTTTTTTTTTTTTTTTTTTTTTTTTTCGTGAGTGCGTGAGTGAGCGGTGAGGCAGCCATGGGACACAGATGCTTAGTCAGTAGGCAGAATTTTTCCGTTCCTCCCCCATCGCTAAGTGACAGTAGCGGCCGGGATTTGATCGCCTGCGCCCAGGTTTTGCTGCGCAAAGCCCGAACCACCGCGCTGCTATAGTGGTTACATTTAGAAAAATAAGAAATAATCGGGTGCGATGACTCTTTTTATAACCCTTTGCGACACGGCGTCCTCGTTTGGGGACTCGAACTTCGGAGGCGCGTCCCACGCCACGTGTTTCTTCAAATGACCTAAAACTCAGTGTGCACATTCGTGTCCGCTTCCTGATGGGACAACTAGCGGTCAGTTAACTTCATTGTCCTGCGTATTGCTGCAGATGATCACTTTGCTGGAGACACTACCATGTTAGACAATCGTTCGACGTGCCGCGTTCCAAGACCAACGTCAAGAGTATTTTTTTTCTCCGGTCGACACGAATACAACCGAAAAAGCAAGTGTGCATGCGTTTCGGGCCTAATAGTTGATTCTTTTTATGCAAGCATTGAAGCTGACGGATTTCAGAATAATTAGATAATGAGTTATACGCTAATTAATTTTTTTTACTGAAACTCGCACAAAACAGCACATTGCTTCGTCTTCTTTCTTGGAATGTAATAGTGAGCGTCTTGAAATGATGCCGTGCGCATTTGACGCATTTGCAGACAGTGCATCATAATTCGTGTCTGAAGGGGATGAATTTATTCACAAGACATTTACAGAAGTGTCATGAAACATAGGTCTCTCAATGATCTAGTAGGAAGTGAAATGTCCGCCGTTTTCTAGCACCTTATTGATGCGTGTGGGCATCGACTCGTACAAAGATTCAGTAATCTCCGGTCGACCGCGCAGGCTTTCCCATTCTTGTGCGATCGCTTGCCACAGCGTATCGGCCGTGCGGCCGCGGTTGGCTCGTGTGGACAGCCGTTTCTTCAACATGCCCCAGACATTTTCTATGGGATTCAAGTCGGCGCCACATGGAGGCCACTCAAGCTGGCAAACAGCATGTTCTTCTAGCAATGACTGGACGATACGTGCTTTATGGATCGGGCTGCGGTCGTGTTGAAAAAAATAGCAGCCGTCGCTGAAGGGACCGTCCAGCGCATACGGAACGAGGTGTCTAGTGATGACGTCGCAGTACCGTGACGCAGTGAAGGGCCCTTCCAGACGCACAAGGGGACCAAGGCCATCTTTGCCGATTGCTCCCCACACGCTCACGGAACACCGTCCACTGGATAGAACACTCTGTGTGTAATTAGGCAGATATCTGCAAGAAATAGCATACAATTGGGTTCCAGCGGCGCGTCTAAAAATGTTGTGATTCCTCTTGCGTATGAACTTTATAATGCTGTTATAGAGTTGCAATAGAAAACGTGCAAACATCATTAGATAGTACTGAAAGACCCACTGGCAGCTTTTAATTAGCTTCAGAGTAAGTAGTACTATGAAACAATCGTTAATGTTTTCAACATAATACCACTACAGAAAAATCTCGTAATGTCCAAAAGCTCATTTTACGTGAAACATGTTGTGATGCAGAATTAGCTTCGTGAATTAACTGCCAATACACTGTAAACACACCTGCAGTTTAGTGGACGCCAAACCCGCTTCCGTTGGTCCCAGCGCGTGGAAAAAGTTGACTCGTCGCTAAAGATGACATCGCCCCATTTCTCTGTTGTCCAATCTTTCATTGCTGTAGCGAACATGAGTCGTTCTTGTAGCTGGCTGTCTGAGAGGCAGGGCTTCTGTGCTGCTACGAAAGACTGCAGGCCAAGCTCACTCAGCCTTCTTCTTAGTCTCAGACGATACCGTGAGCGAGAGCGCTTCTCGGATATCCTCTGCACTTTGAAAAGGATCAGCCACGATGGCGGCCGTAATCAGGCGGTCCTCTTCCTCAGTCGTGGCCCTTGGACGCCCACTGCGCTTCATATGTGTGAATCTGTCATCGTCGCGGAAAGCTTGAATAATCCTATTCACGGCAGTCCGGCTCCTGTTTGTTCGGCGGCAGATTTCGCGCTGAGGTATTCCCTCTATAAATAAACGCACAATGTGCATTCTTTCGTCAAGTGGAACACGCAGCGGCATCTTTCCAAATAGGCAATCACCACGTGGCCTGAAGCAAGTCTACTACGTTTTCAGCGACTGATGCGAAGATGCGCCTATGTGTGAAAGAAAATTTTCTATGCATCCGCTTTTTCTTTAATTTTGATGACAGTGAAACACCTCCCTACCCTTTCTCTCAAGACGCAGAAGCAGCAACGCACATTGGACCAAGATGCTGCCAACCAAAGTGCGCCAGTAAACGTCGCGTAAAAAAATCGTCGCAGCGCTTCGTGAAACTTATCTACCCACTGGCACACCAGTCGACAAAGGTTGCAGTGATTGCTCCGATACTGCTATCAAGCCAGATATGTGGCGGTCTTATCGCAGACAGCGCTCTGCGTCAACGCAACGAACAATGTCATACACGGGAATAAAAAATTAACAGGCAGGCGAGTACCAAGAGGGCTCATATCCGGGAGAGCGCCCCTGTCGCCGCTAGGTGGCGTACCGCTAGGTGGCGCGGATAGGCAGTCTGGCACGCGCTCGCGTGGTCCGCAAACTTTTGTGGTTGACTGTACGTCCGTGGGACATCAGAAATGGGATCCTTTGGCGGACGTATTTCGGACGGTACGTGTGTCGTGCCCACGGTGTTATAAGTACAGGTGGAACGGCGGACCGCCGCTGCCGTGCACTCGCTGCGTCGAACTTCGGTACCTCCGCTCCATCACGCCGCGAGGTGGCAGGAGCGGTCGCGTGGCCGACATCCGGGCGAGCCGGCCCCTATGGGGCTCCTGCGTTGCCCAGGGGGCGCTGCGAAAATGGTACTAAAAAGCGCCCTCTGTCCTAAACTGGGTAGTACCAAGCTCGGTCGTCTGCTTCGGAAAGCACGTTTACAATATGGACCCGCCACTTTCGGTTGTGTTGTACCATGGCTTGCAGCGAATATCGGGCGCCGAAGATTTTTTCAGGGGTGGCACGCTGCGTAAAGGCAAGAAATTATGCAACGCCGAATACGTGTACGCCGTTCAAGAAATAAGCGGCGAAGTTTTAACGTGGTGTCAATCGCAAGTGAAGCGAGTCACGTACGAAATTGAACTTCAGATAAGGTTTGCACGCTGCTAGATTCAGGCGCACAAACGCGAGGAAATGCTTACTATAAATGAATTCACAGCAGTGATAAGCAGACATCATGTGTACGGAACTGCTCGAGCGCACGACGGTAGGCGCCGCGACGGCAGCGGTCTTTCAGCATGCCACGATGTACGAACTGCTCGAGCGCACGATCATATACGCGCCGCGACGGCAGCGGTCTTTCGGCATGCCGCGAAACGGCGGGCCTCCTGCAATCTTTGTTGACTGCACGCCACTAGACAAGTAATTATGCCTGCGCTCTAGTATCAGCCATCTGTCCCTTTAGCAACTGATAAATAACTGATGCAATGCATATGAGCTCGCAGTAACGTAAGTACGTGTGAATCGCGCTGCAGCACGAGCTCGTGCGCTGCTCGTTTGATGTAGCTTTTAATTTAATGTAGCTCGTTGCCCACAAAGTGGCGACTGCATATCCTGGTGTTCGGCGCTGGTTCCCACGGTTTGCCGTCGGGACTGTAGGTGCAAAAGACCGAATTTTAGCAACGCAGATAATCAAGCAAGCTCCAAGTCAGCATGGCGCGAAGTTTCGCTTACCCAGCGCGACGAATTGCAGTTATCCAGCGCGTCCGACGCTCCGCTTCGTGAGGCCTTGAAGGAAAACGGTAGAATCTGATGTTGGTATTCAGGCCTTCTTGTTCGTGGCAGCCCACGACGCAGCAGTAACGACGGCGACGCTTTTTCGAGGCTGAGCTAGGTATCTCCGAATCGGCGTCGCCGATGTCTTCTGCTTCCAGCATTACGTCCCACGGCGAGCCCGTTTTCGTTCAACTAAAGGCTGCGGCCAGCTCGCAGCGTGGTCGGCGTGGTCTGTGAGAAGTGACGAGCCTTTTCGCACTCGGAACAGGGCCAAACAAAGTGCGAATCGACGCAAAACTCGGGCTAGAAACGTGCTTCGCCACAGCCAGGGCTCAATACTACCCAAGCTGGTACTACCCACATAACTTTTCTCGTCGCCACCAGGCGCCGCTACTATACCTCAAACTCCAGCGCAAGACGCCCATACATGAGTCATCGAAGTTTCCAGATTAATCCCTGGTACCCGCGTGTCTTCCAGAAAGTTCTAGACAATTCGCGTCGCTCACACAATCAGATTACATGAGCGTCGTTGACAGGGGACAACGGATAGAAGCATCGATAACGTTCGAGAAACTTCCGATAGATGCAGGCACGTCCTGTGCCTAGCGATAACGTTTAACAGCAGGTGAAAAGCGGTCACCGGTGAAAGGATAAACATGTATACGCGTCAATATTAACATATGACAGTGACGTCGCGTTGATATATGACAGAAGTTAGTTCTGTTTGTTGAAGTAATGCTTACCTAGTTAGACAAATATAACGTATTAGCCGTAGTATTACAGCAGCAAAACGTACTGTCGATTGCCGACTCGAACATTCGAAGCAATTAGCGGTCGTTGATTGCGCATAAAAAATGTGTGATGAATACAACCTGTGTTAACGCTAGCTTGTCGCACATAAAACAGTGAATTTTAGCGACGTGCCAGCAGCTAAATTTTAGGCACCGATGACGCTTTAGGGCATGAAAAACCATCCTGGTTTGGCACCGCAAGAAGGGGAGACATATTTACAGTGGTGGGTATGTGTTTCCGATTCTTCTCTGTTGACATCCGAGTGATATTTTCCCCTGTCTGTGTCTTACATAGTCGCCCAGAGACAGCATTATTACTTGGTCCTTTAAGGAACACTTCCATTTAGATGTGTGGAGATTTACGAGCGTAGCCAGTCCACCGCGGTGGTACAGTGGTTACGGTGCTCGGCTTCTGACCGAAGGTCGCTGTTTCGATCCCGGCCGCGGCGGTCGCATTTCGATATAGGCGAAATGCTAGAGGCCCGTGTACTGTACGATGTCAGTGCACGTTAAAGAACACCAGATTGTCGAAGTTTCCGGAGCCCTCCTACGGCGTGCCTCATAATCATATCGTGGTTTTAGCACGTAAAACACAAAACATTCTCTTTGTTACAAGCGTAGCTCTCGCACGGGGAGCAAAATTTCCAGTCTGACACGGCTACGTTTGGTGGCAGGAGGGTGCGAACGGTCCGCAGGCGCCTGTCTTTGGTTCTGTCTTTGTCAAATGAGCAGGGCAGTCGGGAAACTTCGTCGGCACGGCGTCGTTTGCCAGAGCCGCCTTTCGCAGTGCACTCACAAGAACGTGTCCTTTGTAGACTGCTTCCGACGTCTTCGTCACGTGCCTCGGCTCGAAGTGCTTCTCGCACACGACTGCAGTCGACTGCAGCACGCGCTCCTTGCGCGGAATCGCATGGCGCCATATCTTCAGGCGGTCCGTTTGTTGGGGTGCAGCAAAAAGCGACACTTTTTCAGTGCAGGTCTCGTAGCCAGAATTGCACAGTGGCAAAAAAATTCTTGCCCATTTCACGGCTTGCTCACACGAAGAGCACAGCTTGTCATCGCAAACAAAGAATGAAAACAAGGGCGGCACGTGGCGACAACTGCTTCGCCTAGACGGCAACCGCTGATCAGATTTTCGACGATTGCCGACTGTGTTCGCCGCTTTCGCTGTGCTTCGAGTATAGCTTGCCTTTGTGGGCACAGGTTCGCCCAATAAAGAATCAGTTTCGTCATACACAGTTTTACGACTGTTTACTTCAGCGTCACTACTACGTGACATCTGGTGGAGGTGCACAATTTCACATGTCCGAATGCGAAGGCATCCTCCTATCGCGAACCTTCTAGGTGGTGAACTGAACATATTCAACAGGTATCTACGACGATATCGTCAAAATGTCGTATTTGTTCGCCATTTTTATCTTTTTGCGCTCGTTATAGCGTGAAGGCTGACTTTTTTTTATTTATTTCGAGCGGCGTTCGCGGCACCGTAGCGACCATGCATGATACCTCGCCTCGGCCACGGGCACCGCGGTGCCATCTCGGGCCCTCTGCACAAAACGCGGACCGAAGTTCTCCTTTCCCGGAGGCCCCGTTCGTACACCTAATATACTTCTAAACTTCTAACAACGTGGTCGTGCCTAAATGTACTGTGCCACAGTGTTTACGTTATGTACGAGTTGCTAAATATGTGCGCGTGTGTGTGCACACACCTTTAGCTATAGTAGAATGCATTCAAGCATCCACGGAATGCTACATGCTGGGTCCTGCATATTTCGCTGCGCATTTTCGAAAATAAAAATGTTTTGCTCTCACCGTTGCACTGTTCTTGCTCACATTTTGCAGAAATATCGCCTATGGGAGTCTACGTCGTTTCGTTTAACCCTTGTCACAGTTAGTGGCCTGGTCTTTAAGAAAGAAGTTCAAATTTGCCTTCACTTATGGGGATGCGAGCTGCTGCAGCGACGGCGCTAGCATAAATTTGTGTCGCCGCCTGCCGGCAGCTGCAGTACAGTGCTAGTGTACAGTAAGGTGTGAGACCGGGCTAGCTGGTGTTCCATTTTGTTTAATTAAACAGCGCAAAACGAGAGAAAGGATGGTAAAAAAGAGCACTGTCTTCGTCCCACCTTTTTGTCGTTTCGTTTTGCGCTGTTTAAACAAGATTACTTAATACAGACATAAACAACAGTCTACACAGAATAATGTAAAATGCCATTCAAACACAATGGTGTACAACATGCCAGAAATAGAACGCATTTTCAATGATATGCAAAGTCGCAGTTTCGCCCGAAAGGCGAAGCATCGGTTGCTATAGGAAGTTAATGGACAGCTGTACAAAGTAAGGATAGTAGTTTTATCGGCTGTATAAACTTGCAAACTTTCGCTTACTATAACTAAATTAACGAGCATGGTGTCAGCGCGCACAGGCAAACGTGAACACATCACATTCGATAAGCGCGGACACTCGCTACATGTGAAAACACTGGCGTGAGGAAGTGCGGAAGCAGCAGCGAGCGAAGTGACTTTGGTGCTGTTTGCAGACAGCACGAAGGTCATTTTTCCAAACTGTCCAGTTGGATAGTTTGCAAACATCTGTAAGTTGGCTTTCCTGCGAGGACTTATTCCAATCGTAAACTCTCGTGAACAGACTGCTTTTCTTGGACAGTTTGCAAAAATCTGTAAAGTGGCTTGCCTGAAACGACATATTCCAACCGAAAACTCTCGTTAACAGACTGCTTTTCTCTTAGTGCATTCACACATTCGCGCATTCCAACGAAGGCGCACGAGCACCAAAAAGGCTTTTCAAAAGTATTTTCAATGTGGCTCTTCATTGTAAGTTCCGCGTTTTACAGAGAGAAAGAGAGAAATGAAATAAAAGAAAGGCAGGGACGGAGTGTTGAATGGAAAGAGTAGTTCGTTCTGCTAGCCTGCGGTAGAGCTTATTTGGTTGGAAAATGTGCTTGCTCGCGCATGCGCAGTAACATTTTTTGCGAAGTGTGCGGAAGCTCCCTTCTCAAAACCATTCACATATGCCGAATTCGGCCTCTCAAATCGTCCACTTTCGTGCGCTTCACGCACTAACATTTCATCTCTCTTGTCCAGAGGACACACACGACAGAAAAAAAAAAAAAAACCGCATAAATTGCGCATTTGAAAGTACACGAAAATTCGAGCTTATTTATAAATACGTCCACGCACGCTCTAAGCGATACTCAAGATGCTGCTGTCTTAAGAATACACGTGCGAGACACTCGCTAACGCTTTGCCTTTTTGTTTCCGCGCAAGACCGCAAGACACGATTTAAAGGAATTGTGTAACACTTTCTAAAGTAGTGTAGTTAAACTAAACGGCTCCTCCAAATAACGTGTTTTACTTTTAAAAAAAATTTCGCGAACACTTCCGCAATGTGAACGGATACTCAAGCGTGCCACTACAGGCTTCTAACAAATACCTGGACTTGATCTTGCAAGCGTACTTACACAAAAAATGAAGTCTATCTGCTTAAAAAAAAAAAAAAATGACACATCGAAAAAACAATGTTTCAAAAATTTATGCTCGCACAAACCATCTCCGAATATCGGCGAGCTGCTAAAATAAGCGAGCTAAATAAAGTTAAAAAGTAAAGAAACCAACAAACTGTTTCCACAAAACATGTTTACCGCTTTTCATTCTGAATAGCCTACGGTTGTGCCATATCCCAAAGTCGAGGCGGTCGCAGTCTGAAAGCTCGTCTTGTCAGCCAGGGAATACAAAGGGCATGTCCGCCATTCTCGTTGCCGCAGACCCCCGACACCTTGCATATTGGCAACATGCCTTCTCGGCATCGCACTTGGAATTCCCGGCCCGGTATGACCACTTCGCGTCGCCTTACCGCCGCGCTATCCTGTGTCATGCAGGTTATACCTCGAGAACTCAGCGAGGGGGAACATAATTGCCCCCTGGCTTTTTGTTTACCATCGCGCCGAACGTACCTTTATTTTCTTCCCCGTCCCGTGGCTCGCACGCACTCTGACTGGAAACATTCCAAACCAGTAGCGCACCCAGGATCTTTGCCGGGGGGGGAGCAAGCGCTTTGCATAATATGCAATTTACTTGCTTTAGCCAGAGGAATCCAACAGCAAATGAAATGCCTAATAATTATAATCATATAATGACACCAAGGATGAAGGCGATGTTTATTTATTCAGCGTTTTACTCAAAGTAATTTAAGAGTGAATGAATAAATACAAGACAGTGATAGAGTGTTTTTGTTAACCAGGAAAATTCCAGCTCAAGCCACCTCCTGAATTGTAAAGACAATGTGAACAGAGCGCGTTGGACTGGTGGGGCCGGACGCGTGGGGGGGGAGGTACAACACCCGAAACCGCCCCCCCCCCCCTCCCCCGTCGGTGCGCCACTGTTCCAAACTACAAACGCGCCTTACTCTTTCACTGCGCTCCCCAGAGGGTTTAGTGGCTTTCGAGTTATTCGACCGCCTTGCCCTTTCTGCCGCATTCCTGAATTTGCGACGCCTCTTAGCACTCTTTCTGGTGCTCATTTCTGAGTGCCTTTTCTTTCTTTCCATTTGGGGCTCCTCAGCCTGACCCCCTTTCTGAATTTCTTTCCGGGAAATCGGAAAGATACGTCTCCGGAGCTAGCTTTTTCTTTGCACTATGTTAAGCGTCGTAACTCGGCGCCTGACCCTTTTCCTGAATTTCTGTCGAAGAAATCGGAAAGATTTCCTCCTCCGGCTTAAGTACGTCTCCGGCGCTGGCTGTTTCATCCTTTTTTTTTTTTTTTTTTTTTGCACTTTGTTGATCGTCATTCGGGCTTCCCCTCTCGTTCTCAACAGGAATACCGAAATGCCGGAGTAACGCACTCTTAGCTTTATCGTAATTGCTGAAGTCTTCATCGGAGGGGCGAGCTAAGCAACAGGACACGCTACAAGGAAATTCTCCCCATAAACTATGAGGCCAAAAGTCCCGGTCGAGCTTTATCTCTGTACACACATGCTCGAAAAAGGCCAGACAACATTCAATGTTTTCACCTTCCTTAAAATTGCGCACTATAAACAGCGCCCGTTGAACTCGAAGCTGTGCGCATTTCTTCCATTAAAATTTCGTGCTCTTCCTACCTTTCTTTCCTCTCGCGACATATACTTTCCCAGGCATCCGTAAGCTTATCCTCCTAGAAACCCACTTCTTCAATCGCCGTTTTTTTCTCTTTTTTTTGGAGGAGGGGGGGGGGGGAAGCAAGCACTTTGCATATTAAGCAATTTTCTTGTTTTAGCCAGAGGAATCCAACACAAATAACATGCTTAATAATTATAATAATGACATCAAGGATGCTGACGATGTTTATTTCTTCAGCGTTTTACTCAAATTTAAGAGTGAATGAGTAAATACAAGACAGTGATAGAGTGTTTTTGTTAACCAGGAAAATTCCACCTCAAGCCACCTCCTGAATTGTAAAGACAATGTGTACAGAGCGCTGTAGGTACACGTTGGTCTGGTGGGGCTGGATGCGTGGGGGGGGGGGGGGGGGTTACAACACCCTAAACCGCCCCCGTCGGTGCGCCACTGTGTCGAGAGGTTACGTGTTTTGAAATTGGTGACGGAAAGCGGAAGTTTTGCAAAACGCAATTCCGTTTTTTTTTTTCAAAAGGACGAAACGTGACGTGGAGCTGCAGAATAAAGCCCTAGGACTCTATTATGGTTATGGAGGCACCTTAGGTACCATCATCATAACCATCACCATCATCATGGTTATGGAGACATCATAGCTCTAAGCCGCTATTCTGGACATTCCGCCATTTTATTCGAGGCGTGACGTACGCGCGACGCTTACAAAATAGCGCTGATGGCCTCGATTTGAGGCTCTATTCTCGACACGCATGGCGGCTACACGGCCGCCATTATCCGCCATCTTGTCTGTCTCATTGGCTGTCCAGAGCTCACGTGTTTTGAAATTTGTGCCGGGAAAGGGAAGTTTTGCAAAACGCAATTTTGCGTTTTCATCAGAATGACGAAATGTGACGTGGGGCTGCAAATTTTATCGACTAATACTTTTTTGTGGTCATCGGCACCTCTATTGCGACTTTAGCGCTTTAAAAAGAAAGTGGACGGTAGCGTGCAGAAGCCCGTGCAATGCATCTGCAATTTCGCGAATATGTGGTGGCGTTCCAAGATAGCCGGCATGTCAGCTTGTTGATTGGCTGAAGGAATATCCCGTGAAGAGCGTCACAGGAAGGGCCGTTTCGTAAACGTCAATTTGACGTTGCGTGACATTGCGCTGGGCCGCCATTGCAGAGATTTTCCGCCATAATTTGTGGTGCGATGAGCCGCGCGAATTATGGTAATGACCGGCCATATGCAATGACAGTCGAGAGGCATGCGTATCGCCGCATTTTCCTGTCATTTGGCGCCATGAAAATCTTTTGTTCACAACGCGTGCTCATAGCATTTGCATCGCTCTCGGGTGGTGTTGTCATTTGTGTTTTGAACCATCATTTTCATTAAAAACAGGTTTTTTTTAGAAATAATATTGGTGGAAGCTAGCAAACTTTCTGCAACTTTTTGCATTTCTCACTACTGCATTTGTATTGTAATCAATATTAATCACTTTTTGCGTCATCAAAGGCTATGACAACGGCGACTGTTTAAATTATGAAAAGAAATTTTTGCAGCGGATGGCGTATCACGTGACGCGCGCGTCATGAAAACGTGCCGCCATCGCCTAGTCCGGCCTCCTCCGCTCGCGGTCCGGATTGAAAATGCTCGCCGGTATTTCCAACCGTCCGTTCGGCGGTGGTCTGACGTCAATTTAGCGTAGTCAGCGTCAAATCTGTCCATTTGCGTCACGTTACGAAAGCAAATCGGGGCCATCAGCGCCATTTTGTAAGCGTCGCGCCTACGACGCACCTCGAAGAAAATGGCGGAATGTCCAGAATGTCCGGCTTTGCTTTCGTAGTATTCGTACCGTGACGCAAATTTGAGGTTTCGCCTAAGAAACTATAAAGTAGGCATTGAACCTATATAGCGTTCTTGATAAAGCAAAACAGTTTTCCTCCCCAGTAAAAATACAGCAGCTAGCTCAAAGCGCATGATTATTCCATCAAAATCGTTTCTCGCTACCGTCGTCTGCATGCGCACAAGCTGTCGTCTGCTTCATTAGCTAGGATGCGTGTCCTCGGGAAACGGAATGAGTCATCGTATATTGGCGTCCACGCGCTTGCTTTCTACCTTGAGAAAACATAAGCAACCTACCAGTGATGATGAGCGCGCGCTCTAGGCCGCGTTATCGCTATCTCGTGAAACGCAAGTGACTCAGCCCGACTCGTCTGGCTGAGAAGCGGCCGAATATCATCGATAGCGTTGCGCGCGCCACAAGTATCCGCTTGCGCGACGCAAGCGCTCCGCTGCTTCTTCCGCTGCTTCTTAAGGCCTCCGCTGCTTCTTAAAGGCCGGAGCATAGAGAAAGAAATTCAACAAGAGGGGACACTCGGCAAAAACTGGCAACAGGAAACACGTCACCATACGTCACGCTATACTTTTGACACCGAACGTTAGCTGCCGCGAGCATCGAAAAAAAAAAAAAAGAAAGTGAACTTAAGTTAACAGGTATTGACTTATTTTTTTAAATTCTTTGCCGCGAAAACTAAAACGTTTTGCGTATAAATGAACTTAAGCTTTGCGACTTATTTTCCTTGCTTTACCTAGCCACAGGTCAATGACGCGCCAGATACATGCGTCATCCGCCAGACACTCCCCCGAAGCCAGCGAGGATGGCTGCGCGCGCGTTTGAGCGCTCGCGCGCGGCGACCCGTCTGTCTCTTTCTTTTTTTCTTTTTTAAATGTAACCTGGTTTATTGGGCTCTCGGCTTATTCTTGCGTTCCTTCTGCACTGGGACAAGACACCACTGCACTATTGGACTATGGCAAGGTGAGAAATCTTGTTTCACCGTCTACGACGCAATTAGGCTTACGCCACGGGACCGAGACTCAAGACGCAGTTAGCGAAAAAGAGCTCGGCCATCCTGGCGCAGTTAATTTGAGTTAATGAATCGTGCTGAGACATGTTTCCGACGCTTCCTATGTGACTATTGTAACTTATTTCGGTTTTTGAGCCACACTGGCCGCACAGGGCGCCGTGTCGCAGTTAGCGAGAACTCAGCCGTGGTGTGTAGTCTAGTGCATCTTGCTAGGAGAAGTTTGTGCCGCTTTCTCTGACGCCAGACATTACTGAAAAGTAATTTCGTTACTTTCTGGGGTACTTTTGAGGCACGCTGGCCGCACAGCGCGCTGTGACGCAGTTAGCGATAAGCAGCTCGGCCGTGGTGATAAAGTTAGTTTGGCGTGTAATGAATCTTAGAGAGACAAGTCTGTGACGTTTTTTGTGGCTCCGCAACAACATATACCTTCTTTCGGTACTCACGCCTCTTGAAAACGCGATGGGCGATTGCCAAGAGTGATAACATGGGGTGTGCTGCTGGCGCCGGCTGAACGCGCGAACGACGAACATATCAGAAACTTGTAATTCGAAAATTACGTCTTCTAAAGGACAGAAAAAGGGCATTGCACCCACGCATTTGTCTTGAGTGCCTGTTGCGTCCGTCTCTATGTATGTCGCGTACCGTCGCGTCGCCCGAGGCCATGTTTTGGAAACGCGAAGTCGCTCGTGTATTTGTGCTGCCTAAGTGCAGGAAATAATGCCCGGAAATTGTGGAACGCTTGGAAATCAGATGTTTTCATATATGTTTGGGATTAGTCGGGTATTTTCTACGCCATGTATGTAAAAGCGAATTGCTTTTGTTTGTAATGCCGCCCATTCACCGCTTTCGCACGTTTCGTCTCTACACGCAGTATTCCTATGTCTAAATGCCAAAATGACTCATGCTTGTAACATGCTGTTACGTGCTTGCAAATGTAACATGCTTGTAATTTACTTTTTTTTTTCAGCTGGTGCCGTCCGGTGGAGCTTCATACAGGAACTACTGCTTTACCTGCTGGTGTCACAACGTTGGATGAACGCACAAAAAGCGCGGAACCAGCTTTTATATAGAGCAAAATAAATATTTCCTCATTGCACAAAAGGTCTTGCGTCTACTTTGTGAAATTGCACGTGGCACAGATTCGATGGGACTTTACGAGATCGTTCGCAATCATTTTTACTAAATAATAAACCGATTCTGCACGAAGAGCAAAAAAAAAAAAAAAAAAACAGGAAAGGAAAGGTCGGGGGGGGGGGGGGGGCGCAGCCGGCGTGCTAGCTCGCGTTCAAAATACGCGCGCCCAAAACCGAAACCGGAAGTGATGCAAGTGATCGACACCGACCGCTTGGCACGCTGCAGTCAATTCGGCCGCTGGGCCCTATGGGAGTGTCCCCTCTTGTTGAATTTCTTTCTCTATGGCCGGAGTACATGGAGCGAATAACCGGCGTCCGAGCGAAGAACTTCGTCGGGCGGCGAATGCCCGACGGCCGGCGTCAAGAAATTTGCCGTCCGCAGCCGATCTGCCTGTCCAGACATTTTCGTCGGGCGAACGCCGCCGCCGGAAGCGTCTAGCGCGCAGCGGTGGACGACAGCCAATCAGGAGGCACTAGTTCCGGTCGCAATGCATGCTGGTGTTTCGCGCGCGCGCACCTTTTCGTGTCGTCTGCAATCGCGTTGGTGTTGCCGTGTCTGCATGTCTCTGCACCGATGAGTAGTCCATCCCATATCCGCTGATCTGCGGGGAAACAGACAAGCAGTGCAAGCTCTCTGCAACAACCTTCAACAGAAATCTTCTGATCTGAGAGGCCGCATGCTGTCGTCATGCCTATCTCCCAACTTCCCCGATAAATGGCGCTGGCATCGGATATTTCTTTCGTTAGGCTTAGACGCGTTCGAAACGAGAAGCGATCTCGGAAACTACTCAAGGCTATCCATAATACTCTGTCGTCGAAGCGGCCTGAGACTAAGCGAAAGCCGTTTACGCAGTCATTTGCTACCAACGAAGGGAATTCTACAAGGACAACGCCAAATTCAGTTCGAAGCGGGCGTCCGGGACCGCCGCCAACACGGCGGCCAACGCGCGGCGGCGTTTGCCGCATGTATCGCGACACAGCGAACATCCTGCGTCGTGTCGCCGCGTCGTTACTTGACGCGTGAAGTTCGTCCAGAATGTTCGTTCCATGTATCCCGGGCTTTATCGCTCCAGCGTTTTGATGAGCTCCCGCGGTCATCGAGCGAGATGTGTTCATGTTTACCTGTGCGCGCGTGACACCATGTTTGTTTATTTAGTTAGTAAGCGAATATTTAGAACTTTATACGGCCGATAAAACTACTATCCTTATTTCGTATAGCTGTCTACTAATTTGCTATCGCAATCGACGCTTCGTCTTTCGGGCGAAACTGCGACTTTTATTGCCAATTATATGGACACTTCAACCGGATTTCTGCCGTCGTCGTCGCCGTCGCCGTAAGGTTCCGTATAGATTCCAAGGGCGATAAAATCGTCACCGAGCGCCGTATGCGCGAGTGAAAGCGCGCGGGGGACGGACGCGCGCTATCACGGAGAGCGAACGCACTGCGGAAAGCAAACGCGATTGTCGCGCGAAAGGCCGTGGGGGTATGGGGGGGGGGAGGGAGGCGGGGCGACGCTGTGATACGGCACCAAATGCTTATCTTGCAACCCAGCGCAAGGGGAACTGGCAACGCAATCTCCCACGCGAAAGCAAAAAAAAAGTGAGGAGGCAGCGCGAGAGGGAGGGGGGGAGCAGCTTCTACTCTGCCAACAAATACGCTTGCACTGGCTGTGGTGGCCGTCGCCCGCACCTTCTCTTATCTCCACATGGCTCTGACCTTTCTATGCGCTGTGCATTCGCCGCTCAGTTTCCGTTGAAGCGATAGACCGCACGATTCTTCGCCCGCTGCAGCTGCTGCGCCGGCGTTTTGACAGTCGTCTGCGGTCATTCAGTGTGATCTGTTCATGTTTGCTTGTGCGCGATGACACCACGCTTGTCAATTCAGTTTGAAAGCGAATGTGTCCAAGTTTATGCAGCCGATAAAACTACTATCCCTACTTCGAATAGCGGTGGGTTCCCGGCGGCACCGGGATTTGAACTCGGTACCTCCCGCATACGAGGCGGATGCTCTACCGCCTCGTATGCGGGAGGTACCTAGTTCAAATCCCGGTGCCGCCGGGAACCCACCGGTTTTTCTAATGGGTAGAGATGTCCCCTGGCCTGGTGCTCGGCTGTCGTGGGGGTCCACATCTCGAAAGAGGGCCCAATAGAGATTTCAGCTCTTGTCTCTGGGCGCCTCTTGTCCAACCACAGACGGCCTTGTCGACGAGCATCCGCCGCGGCTGTGGGAGGCAAGTGCTGCCGCCGGGTACCTACCGGTAAAATAGGTACAAGCGCGCTCCCGGCCTGGTGCTCGACCATTATGGGACCTCAACGCTTGGAAAGGGGTGTTTGACCTCAACCCGGGGTGACATTAACACAGACGCTACCCACTACAAAGTCTGCAGCGAGGTCTTCGTTTCTGGTGAGTGCATATTTGTCGTTCTGCTACAAATTACGCAGCGCGAATTTCAAGGGTTGGGCTACTGTGCCGCATTCTCCTGTTCACTTTTTTTTTCTTTTCACTCAAACTGAGTTGCACTGAATGCCAAGACACCCGCCGTGGTGGCTTAGCGGCTAGAGCGTTGCGCAGCTAAGCGCGAGTTCGCGGTATGAAATCCCGGCCACGGCGGCCGCATTTTGATGGGATGGGGTGAACCGCAAAAACGCCCGTGTATGGTGCACGTTAAAGAACCCCAGGTGGTGAGAATCATTCCGGAGTCCCCCACTGCGACGTGCCTCAAAGTGGTCTTGGCATGTAAAACCCCAGAAATTAACTAATGCTATGACATCATGCCTGTTCGTGTTTATGATGCTGGCGTAATTGTTCCGGAGACGAGCGAAGCCGGTGGTAGTGCTGATTCTGCTGTTTGAGGTTATTTTGCCCGAGAGGCCTTAGCACAGTGCGTGATTTGTGTGAAAGCTGGTTGTCGTGCAGTTGTGGCTTCAAGTAATGGTTAGACTTCTTGCCAATGCAACCAGTGGCTCTTCTTGTTAGAAATGCGTCAGTTTTCTAGGAATTTGTTTTGTTGTGCAAACGCAGTCTCGTTCATACTTGCAGGCAGGCCATCCTACTTAATCGATCTGACGAATCCGGACTGGGCGCCAAGCTTGCACCTAGGGTATGACACAAAGTCAGCAACTCGGTCTGAAGAAAGGTATGTATGTATGTGCTCTTTCTGGTAGCGCACAACAAACCCAGACTTTGAAAATAGCAGAGACCTAAGAGGCGCTGGTGGACACGGTGTTGATACAGCAGCTATCTTTTATATTGCACTCCCGACTGCAGTTGTGTAGTATAAGTTACATAGTCATCAAGTAATGCATTCCAATCAGATACTTCCAAGTTGTTTGCATTGTTTTGAGAATAGTTGTGTCTGCAGAGAGCAGGCTGGTTTCAATTTCCTAGAGAATACAAAATTGTGAGAACTGGTGCCAGCACTGTGACAAATAGCAAGCAGTTGCAGAGGTGGAATCATCAATGCAAGTAGTGCTAATGAGTACAAAGTAGACATTTTTACAGAGGTACATTTTATTTCAGGCACCAGCGACGTTGCAAGAGGGCTGCGACTCCAAAGGAGGTCCAAAAGGCCGATAGCAGAGTGCTGCGACCCTTGACTCAATGTTGAATGCGCAGCAGAGCGCTGTGAACAGTACTGTCACAAGTAAAATGGCTTATTCATACAAGGGGAATATTTCCTTTAATGACATTCAGCATCTTAACATTTTTGTTTTTATGCAGGCACACCACTTGCAAGCCGGCATCCAGGAAGATTCTTTCAAGGTGACTATCTGCTGGTGTCCACACAAAAAAAAGTTGTCGCAGTTTCACCTGAAAGGTGAAGCATCAATTGCGATAGCAAATTTGTAGAGAGCTATACGGAGTAATGATATTAGCTTTATCAGCTGTATAAACTTGGACATGCAGCAGCACCGGCAACGCGCAGAACTGTTGTCGACGCCGTCGGCGTTTTGCCCGCGTTCGCTCAAAATGCGTGCGGCGTTGGTGACTGTTGCCGGAGCCTCTGATATAAATAGGCACTTGGTGCCGCAGCTAAACGTCGCCTCCCTTCCCTCCCCCTTCCTTCCCTCCCCCACGGCCTCTCGCGCATCGGAAGAAGGCGCGTTTGCTCCACATATATGGTGATTGTAAAGGAGGAAAGAGACGCCTACTTCTGCAGCCCTTAAGCAAGCACGGCGCGGAACGCGCGTTTGTTCTCCGCCGTGCGTTCACTCCCAGTGAAAGAGCGCGTCCCTCGTGCCCTTTCACTCGCACATACAGCGTTCGGCGGCGCGCGGTCACGATTTCATCTCCATTGACGTCATACGGAACCTCACGGCGACGGCGACGGCGACGCCGACGGCAGAAATCTGCTTTTGAGTGTCCATATAATTGCTATCGCAATAAAAAGTCGCAATAGCTGCGCTGGCAAACAAAAAGCTGCATTTGTATTTGCGTGTAGTAAGCATGTTGTCGTTTTAGCTTCAGTGTATTATCACTAGCAGCAACTTCTAAGCAGCCACTTTTCTCGGTCACAACGTCCTTTACACAAGCAGCTGAATATGGGCACTTAATTTCTAAAACACCATCTTGGCAGCAGGCACAAAAAATCAGGCCATCTGGGCTTGCTGCCATATGGGGCTCATGTGAACTAATATGCAATCCACACTTGTTGCAAACAAACTCTTTGTGCTGGCTGGATGCTTCAGCAACCTATTGGTTCCTGGCAGTGTCCTCCTTGCGCAGACCCCAATTAGTTGCAGCAGAAGAAAACTTGCTCTCCTCAGGGTAGCAGATCTTCTTCACCAGGCTCACAGATGGCTGAGTCAAGGTCGTTCGGCAAGCTGCGTGGGCTGTCGATGCCGTGACCCGGCCTGTTCTGAAGGCGAACCACGTTGCTGAGGCCGACTGACCTCTCGTTGCCGCTTCCACATCTTTACAGACCTGTATTGTCAATAGAATGACTTTTCACACTAATGCAATGTACATGATCACAAAACTGCACTTAGCTAGCAGCAACCATGCAGGTTGGGCAATGTAAACACTGGTAGTTTCAAGCATTTAACAGTGCCTTCTCTGTCATGCACATGTAGTTACTTTATATCAATAAAGCCATCATTCAATGGACATATAAATACCTTTGGTTCTACAACATATACGCCTGGGCAAACATTGCGCACTCCTCCAGCATCGCATCCCTTGACAACGGCTTGTCTCTTGCCAAGTGTCCCAGAAGAGCAGTGGAGTGCTTCACTTGCACAGGGATGAACTCCTCGCAATAGTCCTTTTTCAGTGCAAACACTGCAGAATATTTGCCAGCCTTCTTAATTCTGTCGAGAAAGGCCTTCCATTCGTTCTGTGAAGGCCTCTCAATAGTGGTGGCTGGTTTCTTTGAGGATGATGATCGATGTCCATCCAGCCGCCTTTTCTTGGTGGTAGCTGACGCAAAGTCAATGTGTGCAAGTGGCGCACAAGGCACAGTACTTGTGTACGGAGGCAGCCATGCATTTTTCTTATCAGTGCAAGCCTGACCATCCCGAAAGTTTGAAGCTGCTTCTAAATAGAAGAGCAGTGCACCAATGTGCGAGCAGGCTTCGCCGAGACCGGCTATACACGTGCAGTGTGCAGCTTCGACCATTCCATCCTGCTTGACAAGAAGCCATGGCTTGAGTGGCTGAGTGGAAATTGCCTGGGAGTGGTTTACCTGCAAACGGAGGAAGTGATCTATTTAACTGCTGATTCTATGCATGCTGAGAACACAGGCACAAAAAGCAAGACGAGTTACTACATCATCAGTGAGTGAAACTAATGTAGGTGTATCCATGAGTGTAAATAAGCAAAACACCAGCGAGTGGTTTTATGCTTGCACAATCGAATCGCAACTGCGCATACGTATGCAAAGCTCGCGGCCTCGCCGGTAGCGATAATTTGTAGAACTTAGTAAACGCTTCGGCAGGTGACGGGAATTTGCAAAAAAAAAAAAGAGGGGGGGGGGAGGGCTGGAGCAAGGTGAACAGCTGGAAGTAGCCGCTAAACAGCAAGTGTTTCTAAAGGTGCAGCATGGTGGTAGCTGACATGTTGCGTACAAACGATTTTCTTTGGTATCGTTTTCGCTCCCTTAACTCCGGAAGGCACTGCGTTGCTGGACGCTGCGCAGTGCGAAAGCCTACTCCTGCAATCTTCATGTACTATCAAGGAGCAACGGTACATAAACGATAAAGAAGTACCGCTCGCTGGCAGTAACTTAAGAAAGTGCTACGATGTTTCGCTGCGCAGCGAAACATTCCGAACACGAATCACACTCCTGTCACACACATTGGCAAGTATTACCCGTTAGCGTTACAATTCGACCCGGTAATACAAAGAGCGACTAGCTGATGTAGCGTTTTAGATTGTCTTACCTTCGTGCGCACAATGATGTGCTCGCCGTGTCTTCTCAGCTGGGGTTCTTGAACAAAGCCGCTGGTCAAATAGTTGTGTGACTCCTGAGATTTTCTTGCTTTCAGCTGTTCGTGAGTTATGAAGCTTGTAGCGTGCACAAGGTAGTCCTTAATATCAGAAAGTTCTACCTTGGGTACGAGCGCGAGATCAAATGACGCCTCTTTGCCAGTAAGCATAAGTGGATCGACGCCACCGCAAAGCTCCACTTTCTCGACGTAGCGCACCTTCGCACCGGCCTCTAAATTATGCGCGTACGTGCTTAAGTGCATTAATGAGGGGCTGGCATTCATGCTTGCAAAGTTGCAAAAGATAGGCACTTTAGTGACTCCTCCTAAAGTAAAAAAAAAAACACACACACACACATCGGCAGCGCTTCAACAGCGGAGATAGGCTTTGTTGACACCGGCTCCCCAAAAATATGGCGGTTTCATAGTGGCCAACGCAGCTTGTGCCTTTTCCGCTACAGCGCCCGCCAGACTGCTCTGCCGTGACGTCACGTGAATACCACCTATAGAGAACCAATGTCATGAACATATCGTAGGGCACACCCCCTACGTTTTTGACAGGCAGAAAACGAATGCCGTACGGTGTAACGGGGAAGTCTTTCTTCAAGGTCCTCTGAAGGATGTCCCAGAGAAAGACTGCATCACTACAATACAGAAATATGTGTTCAACTGTCTCCGGCTTTTTGCAGATGATGCAGTCTACAGACCAGGCAACAAATATGCCTTTTTGTCACAGCCAAGGTTTTGTTGGGAGTGTGCCACTGTGTAGCTTGAAAATAGTTTGACTGATGGTCGTACAGGCATCTTTTTTTAACTCTGCCCAAAACATCGTTTCCGGGACCTCCTGGGTACAGTGGTCGGTAAACAGGCCATGGCAACATGGTTTCTGTAAGATCTTTGTAGAATTTATTTCGCGTGACTTCAGACAGATATTCCACCGAAAAGCGTACTTATAGGATTTCGAAAGCTCCAATGATCTCGCGCATATAACCCTTGGCCGTCTTCGTTCGACATGGACCCTTGAAACAATAAATTCTGGCAAATAATTTGACAACCGCACATGCAACACTTTTCTCAAGTAGCAATAGCCTTGATCACGTAAGAAAATAAACCTAGCCACGATCTGCCGCAAGAACAGATGGACCAGGCCAAGCCCCGCCACTGCGCACTGAGCGGAACAAATTTGTGCGACTCGTTCTTTCCCACGTAGAAGCCCACACAAATACTGCCATCACTCTATGTAGCTTTTGAACAGCATTACGTGTGATGGATAACACTTAAAGAACATACCACACTCGCGAAACAAGAAATATGTTGCACACCGTTGCGCGCGTAAACATTGAAAAATCTCGACCTCCCCATTTTTGCGTCTTGACGCGTAGGTACTCCGTTTCATCGTTCCAATATTCTGTCGTGTCCCGGTAGTGTTGGAGCGGTACACCTAAGTACTTATCAGTTGTTACCGTCCAAGTAACATTTTCATATAATGAGGGCGTTCTTCGCCAGTTTCCATGCCAGATACTTAGGCATTTATTCCAATTAATTCTACTACCGGTACCCTCACAGAATGACTTGACATCACTTATTGCCACTGTCAGTGGTGGACCGACGGGGGGAGGGGGGGGTTCGGGTGTTGCAACCCCCCCCCCCCCCGCCATGATGCCGAGTTAACCCCCCCCCCCCCCCCCACGCGTCCAGCCCCACCAGTTCAACGTGTACCTTCAGTGCTCTGTTCACATTGTCATTACAATTCAGGAGGTGGCTAGAGGTCGAATTTTCCTGCTTAACAAAAACACTCTATCACTTTTTTGTCATTCACTCTTCAATTACTTTGAGTGAAACGCTGAAGCAATAAACATCGTCATCATCCTTGGTGATACAGCCCTCACACAGCCCTTGGGCGTCGCCTGTCGTACTGGTGAAGAAAAAGGACGGTAGCATCAGATTCTGTGTGGACTATCGGCGCCTTAATAAAATCACACGCAAAGATGTTTATCCTCTGCCCCGAATCGACGACGCCCTCGACTGCCTGCAAGGAGCACAGTTTTTCTCTTCCTTGGATCTTCGATCGGGGTACTGGCAAGTACCTATGAAAGAAGCTGACCGCCCCAAGACTGCATTGTCACTCCCGATGGGTTATATGAGTTTAACGTGATGCCATTCGGCCTTTGCAATGCGCCTGCCACTTTCGAACGCCTCATGGACAACATCCTTCGCGGGCTCAAATGGCACACGTGCCTGTGTTATCTGGATGACGTCATAGTCTTTTCGAGGGACTTCGATTCTCATCTCACCTGCCTCACAAGTGTTCTCACTTACCTTAGAGAGCACTGCTTGGATCCTTCCCTCCGACTACATATTCCATCTGGACTTTCCCGAATCGAGACAACTGCTCTCTGACGAATGTGGCTTGGAGTATCTTTTACGAATGCGTTTGCTTGCCGCATCGGATTGGCTGACAGTGCTACCTGTGATAGATGCGACAGTGAGGAAACAGTCGAACATATCTTGTGTCATTGTCCCCGCTACAGCTCCCAGAGACAGACGCTCGTGACGACGCTGGCGCGCTTCAACGACCGGCCGCTTTCTGAGCAGACGATCTTAGAGTGCCGGCTGACGCGGTCTTCACACCAGAAGGCGATGAGCGCGCTGCTCCCGATTCTGTAAATGTTTTCGGTCAAAAAAACGTCTCATCTTCAGCGTATTCTTGAACCATTCGACGCAGTTCGTCTAGAGGACCAAGCTGACACCAAGTTCTTGCCGGTGGGTGGTCATTTCGCCATTCTTCGGGACTTTTTACCCGACCCCGCCGCACGGTTAGGCCTACTTTCCCGAATAAAGCGCGTCGAGACCTAGCTCTCGCACGCCGCTGTGCCCAAAAATGTCCATGCAAATGACGGTCGATGGGGAGGACATCACCCCCGAGGAGTGCCTGAAGTCCGGATGGACCACGGCTATTTACAAGCGCAAGTTGCAACGGCAGCCCGGCGTCAGCGACCGGGCGAGTTCGACACAACGTGGCAGCGGCCGTGGCGGGTCCCGCACCCCCACCGCCGGCGGCGTCAAGAAACGCTTCGCCGCGGCCTCGAGGCTCCCCCGCTTGCCGGGGCTCGAGGGAGCACTTTAGGATCATCGTCCGCCCCAGAAGCGGGCTGAATGTCAGGACGATCAGCCTGATCAAGGTGACACAGGCCGTGGCAATGGCGGCTAAACTCGCCCCGGCCGAAACAGAGGGGGACATCGTCTGCCCCAACGTGGTCCAAAACATCTATGTCGTGAGTACGCCGACGGAGAAGAACGCCCGCGCTTACGCGAACGTGCAAGTTCTAGTCGTGGGGTCTGCTCGATACGAAGTCAACTCGTACCTGGCAGCGCCGGATAACACGTGCAAGGGGATCGTGCGGGGCGTTGACCTCGACTTCGACCACAACCAGCTGCGCGACATGATCGTCCAGCCGAGGAACCCAAAGGCCCTCGAAGTGAAACGCATCAAGGACACCACCACGATCGTCGTTCTTTTCGACGGACTCAAAGTGCCGGACTATGTCCTGTGCGGCGCCAGCATGCTCCGCTGTACGCTTTACAGACGCCAGACAGACGTTTGCTACGCCTGCGGAAGGCTGGGTCACCGCGCTGATGTGTGCCTGGCCCCGGTGAAAACGATTTGCAGGGGATGCGGACTCGCGTCCCCCGCGGAAGACCACGGATGCTCGCCCAAGTGCACCCTCTGCGGGGGGCCTCATCTCACGGCGGACAAGGCCTGCAAACAACGCTTCCAAGTGCCCTACATCGTCCGTCGCAGAAGGAGGCAGCGAAAGCGCGCCGAGAAAACGCCAGCGCGGCAGGGGCGATCAGCTGCCAAGCATGTGATTCGAGCCTGCCCAGGGCGTCCTCGAGGGGGCGCTCCGTCACGCCAGCCGGCCGACGCAGCCGGTCCAGAGGGCGCTCCAGCTCCAAGGGGCGCTCTCACTCGAGCGTCAGGATCCAGGAGACCGCCTGGGCCGATCGAGTTAAACAGAAGCCTCCAAAAGTAACGAAGGGTTCGCCGCCAGAGCAGAGCAATCCTAGAGTCGCGCACTTAGAGCAGGAGAATGCACAGCTCAGAGCAGCGTTGCAGCTGCTCAGGGCCGAGTTCGAGTCATTTCGAAAGTCGGGTTCCTCTGTGCCGCCCGTGTTGGCCCCCATGGAGCTCCCCGCGGAAACGCAGGAGCCGGCGCGGTCCGCCAAGAAGCGGGCCCTCGCGGACCCCGTTGAGGGAGAAGGGGACCTCGAGGAATTCAAAAGCGAGATTAGGAACTCCATGAAGGAGGTTAGGGAGTCGGTGCACAGCCTCCAAGGCTCAGTCATGAGCTTAGTAGAAGTGGTGGCTACTCTCACGAGCAGGGTCAACACCCTCGAAACTAGGGTCGCTCTGGGAGAGTCAACCCCCGGGTACTCGGGTGCGGTAAGAAGTGGTCTACCCTCAGACGCGGAGGGTTCTAGACGCGGTTCCCCGTATGAAAGGCCAAGCAAAAGCTCCAAACATGGCGGGTCCGGATAAGGAATTCCTAATCTGGCAGTGGCAGTGCGCTGGGTTCCTGCCGAAAAAGGCAGTCCTGCAGTAGTTCGTTTGCTCACGTGAGCGTAAGCCGCACGTCATTTTATTACAGGAAACTCTTAGGGAAACAGTTTCGCTGCAGGGTTACAGATCCCACCCCGTCTTTGGCGCAGGCAGGAGGGGCATTTGCTTCCTCGTGTCCAAGCGATGTTCTTTTGCCGTACACTCCATGCGCATGGATCACAGCAAGGTCGAGCATTCGCTAATCGAAATCATTCCCAACGCGTGGCTAAAATCCAACATCTTTATTCTTAACACATACAGTTCCCCCGGGACCAAAGACACCGTTTTGCGTCCCTCGTGGCGAAGGCCGCGGGGCTGGCGGCGGGCTCCACGCTGGTGGTCGCGGGCGACTTCAACGCCCCGCACCGCGAGTGGGGCTTCCTGTCGTCGACCGCGAAGGGGAGCGACCTCTGGCAAACGCAGCCGATCACGCACTTGTACTCTTGACGGACCCGGCCTTCCCCACCAGAACGGGCACTTCGATCACCAGGGACTCCACGCCTCACCTCACCTTCGTCAAGGGGGTGGGACCGGCCTCGTGGAGTAACCTGCACGAGAACTTGGTTAGCGATCACTTCATCCTGGCTACCTCCTTCGAGGTGTCGACCAGCCCCCCCCCCCCCCCCGGCGAATTTAGGGTCACGGATTGGGACCTCTTTCGAAAAATCAGGGAAAGATGGTGGATCCCACAGACTTTAAAGAATGGTTGTTGCAATTGAAAAGGGACGTCGAGTCCGCCACCAAGACGATCCGCACGGACCTCAAGGTGGACAGGATGGACAGCCGTCTCGCTCACCTCCTCGAGGCCAAGGCTGCTCTCCTGGTCAGGTGGAAGGGGCAACGGCTCAATCGTAGACTCCGTAAGAGGATAGCAGTACTAAATCGCACCATTGAGGAACATTGTCGCACGCTCGCTATTCAACAGTGGGACGAAATTTGTAATTCGGTCGATGGGCAAATGCGCACTGGAGGCAAATGGAACCTCCTGAAGCAGCTCCTAGACGAATCGGCCTCAAAGTCCAACCAGAGACTAGCTATGGACAGGATTTTGCACGAAGCCAAACGGGCAGGCTCCACCGTGCAGGACATCCAGTCGTTGGCCGACAGATACCTACCCACAGGCCCCTCGGGCGACGCGGACTATCCCCGCTACCGGGGTCTCCAGCGGGAGGACCTGGACGCTTCTTTCTCTAAAAACGAGGTTAGGGAAGTGCTTTTTACCCTGAACGGCCGATCGGCCCCGGGACCGGACGGAATTTCGAACAGGCTTCTTCGCAATTTGGACAAAAATGCCATCTCCACGTTAACGGACGATATCAATCGCGTGTGGGATTCGGGTGACGTCCCGGACGAATGGAAGCTCGCGTCGGTAGTTCTGATTTCACAACCAGGTCGGACTCCCGGACAAAACAACCTGCGACCAATCTCGCTCACTTCGTGCGTGGGAAAGGTCGCGGAACACGTCATTCACAACCGGATATCTAGGTACATTGAGGAACGCGAACTCTGCCCATACAACATGGTGGGCTTTCGTCCGTCCCTGTCATCTCAGGACGTCATGAAACTCATTAAACACCAGATGATCGATAGGGACACCAGAGACGTCAGGGGTATCCTAGCACTGGATCTTGAAAAGGCCTTCGATAAAATTTCCCATAGGCACATCCTCGATTCCGTTACGGAGATGGACCTTGGATCCAAGTTTCACGGGTTCGTCAGTTCGTTCCTTCGGGGCAGGCGCGCCACTCTCAAGGTGGGCGAGGTAAAGTCTGATCCCTTCGAGCTGGGGGCAAGGGGCACCCCTCAGGGGTCGGTTCCGCCACATCTCGCCACTTCTCTTCAATGTCGCCATGCGCGGTCTCTCAGCCCATCTGTTTGAAGTGGACGGCGTTAATCACGCTCTTTACGCCGACGACATCACGGTGTTGTGCGATGGCGGCAGTGAAGGCAGAGTCGAGGAATCCCTACAGGCGGCCCTGAGCTGCACGGAGGATTTCTTGGCGGGCACGGGGCTCCGGCTCTCCCCGTCCAAGTCCGAACTCCATTTGTATCGACCGACCAGGAGGGGGCGCATCCCCAAGGGTCAGGTGCCTCTGGAAAAGGTTGACATCTCCATTCGCACGGCCATCGGGTAGGTCATTCCCAAGGTGGAGGTCATCCGCGTACTCGGTATGCTCATCGAGGCAAATGGTTGTAATGGACAGACGATCGCTCGTATCGCCACCAAAACGGATAACATAGTCAGGCTCATCACTAGGGTCTCCAACAGTCGCGGAGGGCTGGGGGAGGACAACCTCCTCAGGTTGTACCACGCCTTCCTAATGAGCCACATCACGTACGTGGCCGCCGCGCATCGCTGCAGGGCACGGATACGAGAGGGCAAAGCTCGAAGCGCTGATGCGCAAGAGCATCAAAAAGGTGCTCGGCATCCCCATGGCCGCCAGCACGGAGAAGCTCATGCAGCTGGGAGTCCACAACACTCTCGACGAGGTTGTCGAGGCACAGCAGACGGCCCAGGTCGTCAGGCTCTCTGCCTCGCCTTAGGGGAGGCAGATCTTGGAGGCGCTGGGCTGCAATCCCACTGCCGTCAGGGAGAGGCGGTGCGCGCTCTACGCGGATACGCGGGAGGCCATCACGGTCTCGCCGTTCCCGCGCAACGGGCACCCGCAACACAATGTAGGCAGACGCAGGGCCCGGGCGGCCGCACTTCTCAGATCCGTCGCTGGCGATCGGTAGCGTTCGTCGACGCCGCCCAATACGGTTCATCCGACGGATTCGTGGCGGCCGTGGTAGATCACAGGGGCAACCTCCTTAACGCCGCGTCGGTGCGGGGCTCGTCTCCAGCACTGGCGGAGCAGGTCGCGGTGGCCCTCGCCCTCCGGGACGGGAGCAGGCCGCAGATCTACACGGATTCCCGGGCGGTGGTCAGGGCCTTCGCCACGGGTTCGGTCTCGAGGGAAGCGGCCTCCCTGCTTTGCGGCAGGATCGTCTCCCCCCACGTCATCACTTGGTTCCCGGCCCACATGGGACCTCAGGTCTCCACCGTTGTTCCCAACGCCAACGAGCTGGCTCACGCCCGCGCGCGCGAACTCACCCACCGCGCCGGGGAAACGCCGCTCGAGGGCGCGGGGTTCCACAAGGACTCGCTCCACACGTTTAACGAGATTTCAAAGCACTATCAGCTCGGCAGGAAGGTCTATCCCCCGCCCCACGCCAAGCTCTCCAGGCCTCAGTCTTCCACCCTTCGCATGCTGCAGTCCGGGTCATATCCCAGTCTAGCCAGGGTCAGTACGTACGCGGACTCGTTCGAGCCCGATTGTCCGGATTGCGGCGATCCCTTCTGCACTTTAGAACACATGCTCTGGCGGTGTCCCTCGTTACGGGACCACGATAATCTCACCACGGAAAAAGAGTGGGTGGAGGCACTCAAGCGCTCCGACCTCACCGTTCAGCTACGGGCTGTCCAGAGGGCCCACGACGCGGCGGTCAGGCACGGCCTGCCCGTCCCAACGTGGGAGCGGCCCGCGGTGGCTCCTCCCCCGTAAGGGGTTCTCGGAGTCGCTCCTCAGGACCTAAAATAAAGTTCACTGCCTGCCTGCCTCTCTTTCTATATGTGTGCATTTTTCTTTATCTTTCTGTCTCCCGGCCCTTACCCCTTCTCCAGTGCAGGGTAGCAAACTGGATACCTACCTTCCGGTTAACCTCCCTGCCTTCCCCATCTCATTTATCTCTCTCTCTCTCTCTTGCCTTAGAGATGTTGGGCTGCAGCTCCATTTGAAGAAGTGCCATTTTGCTGCACGCCGGCTCACTATCTTAGGCCACGTTGTTTGCAAGGATGACGTTCTTCCCGACCCTACGAAGCCTCGAGCCGTCGCCGAGTTTCCTCAGCCGACTACAATGAAACAGCTTCGCAATTTTATCGGCCTTTGTTCATATTTTCAACGGTTCGTCCGCAACTTTGCGTCCATCATTGCCCCTTTGACACAGCTTCTTGCCGACAACCAAGACGCATTGGCTTGGTCTCCCGCTTGCGATGACGCATTTGTCACTGTACGCCGTCTCCTAACCTCCCCTCCTATTTTGCGCCATTTTGATCCCGACGCTCCTACTGAAATCCACACGGACGCAAGCGGTGTCGGCCTCGGTGCTATTCTGGCCCAACGAAAGTCTGGATTTGACGACTACGTCGTCTCTTACGCCAGCCGCACTCTCATCAGAGTAGAAGCAAACTATTCTGTTACTGAGAAAGAATGTCTGGCCGTCGTTTGGGCGATCACAAAATTTCGACCTTATGTCTACGGCAGACCTTTCGACGTCGTAACTGATCACCATGCCCTGTGCTGGCTGTCTTCCCTCAAAGATCCGTCTGGTCGCCTGGCTCGTTGGTGACTACGTCTGCAAGATTATGACATTCGCGTCGTCTACAGGTCTGGCCGTAAACATGCAGATGCCGACGCCCTTTCCCGCTCTCCACTTGCCCATGAGCCTGGAGCTGCGTCTGTCTCAGCTACGATTCTTCGCCCCTTAACTATGCCGACATGCCATCCGAGCAGAGCCAGGATCCTTGGATAGCCTCACTCCTAGATTCCTGTCTGAGCCATCGCCGCGCCCCACCAACCGCACGCTTCGACGAACTGCTCGTCATTTACCATCCACGATGGGCTTCTGTACCGCCGCAATTACCTATCCGAGGGCCGTAAATGGTTGCTCGTGATCCCTTGCGGTCTACGTTCCGACGTCTGTGCCTCCTTCCATGCGGACCCGCAATGCGCCCATGCCGGCGTATTAAAGTCCTACGCACGCCTGCGGCTTCGGTACTACTGACGTGGCATGTACCGCTTCGTCCGACAGTATGTCCACTCGTGCTCTGAGTGCCAAAGCCGCAAGAGCCCACCTTACTCAACGACTGGCCCACTTTAACCCCTGCCCTGTCCCTCCCGGCCTTTGGACAGCATCGGAATTGATTTGTATGGACCCCTTCCGAGTACTTCAAATGGTAACCGCTGGGTAATAGTCGCTCTGGACCACATCACGCGCTACGCCGAAACTTCAGCGTTTCCGTCTGCCACATCCCGTGAGGTGGCCTTGTTCATCCATAACCTCGTTCTTCGGCACGGCGCGCCTCGTGAGCTACTGAGCGATCGCGGACGT